>NC_044324.1:197117011-197755974 GCF_007399415.2 Gopherus evgoodei | reverse complement strand
ACACCAGGAAGACCATCTGAATGGTAAGGTAGTACATGCAGCCTTCTGACAGTGGTTCGGAGGATCCACGAGCTTCATGAGAATGATACTGAGGTCCCACCAAAGAACCAGGGGGTCAAACCACAGGGTCTGAAGAATGCCTTTAAAGAACTTTGATACCATTGGATGGGAAAAGATTGTGTGCTTATGTATTAGAGTGTGATAGGCCAGTATTGTTGCTAGGTGGACTTGGAGAGAATTGAATGCCAGTGCCACCTTTTTTCAGGAGCAGCGTAGAGTCCAGGTGTGATGAAGTGGGGGGTTTTCTGGGGGGTTTCTGTGTTTTCTAGTGGTTTGCATGCACAGGGGGTGGGACTTAGTGTCCCTGGGTGTTACTGGTTTAATGAGGTGTCATAAACAGATGGTTAAGGGTTAAAGCCTCTTTTACCTGTAAAGGGTTAAAAAGTTCATCTAGCCTAGTTAACACCTGACCAGAGGAACCAATGGGGGAATAAGACGTTTTCAAAAGAAAGGAGGGAAGTTTTTCCTTTGTTCGAGAGTTTCAGTTTCAGCCGGAGTGAAAAAGATCAAGGAACCAACCTCTGATCAGAGTAGTAAGTTTTAGAAAGGAATAAATGGGTTTATATTTGTTTCTTTGTAGCCTGTCTTATGCAAATTGAGGTAGAATCAAATTGGGTATTTGAGTATTTTTTTTGTGTAACTAAATTTGTGCCCAGGGGAACATCCTCTGTGTTTTGAATCTGTTGTCTGTGAGAGTAGCTGGTATGCTAATCTTTCCCAGAGGGTTTTCTTTTACCTTTCTTTTCTTTAATTAAAAGCCTTTTTTCTTAATACTTGATTGATTATTCCTTGTTTTTTAGATCCAAAGGGATTGGATCTGGACTCACCAGGGATTGGTGGGGGGAAAGAAGGGGGATGGTTAATTTCTCCTTGTTTTAAGATCCAAGGGGTTTGGATCTGTGGTCACCAGGGAATTGGTGAAGTCCCTCAGGACTACGCAGGGAAAAAGGGAGTACTTGGGGGTGGTGGCAGTGATACCAGATCTAAGCTAGTAATTAAGCTTAGAAGTGTCCATGCAGGTCCCCACATCCGTACCCTAAAGTTCAGAGTGGGGAAGGAACCTTGACACAATGTGAAGTGAGAGGGAGTTTGTTGTTACAGAGGACCAGAGAGGGACTTGGGACCCTAGCTGATGGCCTGGAGGATGGAGACCTGAGCGACTGGTGACCTGGTGACCCAGAGACCCAGCTCAGGAGTCACAGCCGGTTCTGGCCAGTGGGACAATGGGCTGCAGAGAGAGGACCCCGGTGACCTGACCAGCTGGTTCCAGCCAGAGGAGGGCTGAGAGGAGAGGAGACCCAGGTCTTCCTGTTTGTCTCCCCTGTTCACCTGGAGAGAAGACAATGGACAAAGGGGGCTTGGGGCCGGGGATATCAGAGGCCCAGCTGGGAAGCAGGGGAGCTCGGGGGCTGGCGAGTGGAAGCAGGCAGAGCCCACCTGGATGCAGGAGGACTGGGATATGCTGTGCTGAGGGAGGCCAGGCCTGAGGCCCTGAGAGTTTCATGTGCTGTGTTCAACTCTCACTAACCCTCCTCTTTTATGCTGGCTGAGAGTCACTCTGGTCTAGAGAACAGGGTTGCATCAACCCCTTTGGGGGTGAGGAGGCCTGGGGGGTCCAGAGAGCGTGGACTCCCTGAGGGGGCCCATGGTGAGAGACAGACGTGCTAAGGCCAGAGGTGCAGCTCCTGGAGGTGGAGGGGCCTGACCCCGAGAGAGAGTGGACCCCCGAGAAGGGCTGTCGCACTGAAAGGGGCACCCCACACGAACTGCATGGGGCCAAGAGTGGGCACGATCTGTGAGTCCATGACATCAGGATCTTTGGTATCAGTGCCTCCACTGGGTTCAAACTGATTGCCCTGTCCCAATTTAGGAAGTCATACTCAGCCAATTAGACATGGCTGTGAGCCAGATGAAGAGAAGCAGAAGAATATGATTTTCTCCCAAATAGGCTGAGTTGTCTTTGGGCACTCTTGCTCCACTTCGACGTCTCCTGTCCACAACTAAGGACCCTGGAATTGGAGTGTGTGTAGAAGTCTTCAAATCACATTGAAGGTACTTGGTACCTCAGTCCTTCATTTATGGGGAAGGCAATCCTGGCTTGACCAGAAGCTAACAGGATGTCAGATAGCTTGTGGGGGTTCTCTGATATGCACAAGTTGCCACTGAAATGATTTAAAGTCATCAGACACTGGTACTTGTGTCACAAGATGAAGATGAGAGGTCTTAGGTGGTGATAGGGGGTGTTGGAGTTACTCTGGCCCTGATTTAGTTCTTCCTGATTCTCTGGCGGCAGCAGTCTGCCCAGCAATGCTGAAGGGTAGAGTGACTTCTTCCTCTTGTCAAGTGTGGTAAAGACTGAGACAGTGGACCCCAGTAACCCAGATAGGGCCACAGTGGCCTGCTATGTTAGTACAGTTGGCTTTCTAGGTAGTGGCCAATCTTATGCCAGTCCTGAAGAGCTGGTGGTGGCTGAATCCTGTAGGGGAATCAGGCAGGTGTCTCCATGGTGTTGACCACTGACCTGAGGGGATAGGGTTCTGTACTTGAGGTTCAGTGCTCCCAGTAAACAATGCCCCTTTACAGGAAGTGGGTCTCAGTTTATAGAAGATATAATTTCTGTTGGAATCTCTCCATGAGAAATACAAATGAAAAGGTTGAACTGAGTTAACAGTACATTATTGCTTCTTTTTGTTGATTATTGTGCTCTACTGAATAAATAGTGATTAATAATTCTCAGTTTTGACTTGTCTGCAGGTGGACCTTCATGTATGAAAATAACTTTGTGATGACAAGTAATGGGGTTACACCTTGGAACTTATGTAATGAGAAATAATTAATAGTATAGTCTACAACAGCTGTGGTTTTGGGCCTTATTCTCCACTGCATTATTCCAATTTTACAACACTGTAATTCCATGAAATCAAAGGGAGCAGCTGGGTGCTAGGCATGTTTGACAATAAGGACGCTTATTGGGCACCTAACTGAGGATTTAGGAGCCTACCTTTATGCATCTGTATTTAAAACCTTGGCCCTGTTGTTTAGCATGGAAGTTTAAGGGTAGGTTTAGTGTTACCATTGGTGTCTTGTATAGATTATGCCTGTCCCTGGCAAGAATAATCTGCATGGGGTTTCTGCAGGAGGCAGAGACTGAATAAGATCTTGATCTCACATTAACACTCCATTTTCAGTGCTAAGGCCAATCTGTGCGTGCCCTTAAAATCAAATTCAGCCATTAAATTGTTCCCTAATGAACACCCAGGAAGGACTATACAGTGTCATCACAAGCTAGATCACTACAGTATGTCACATATAACATCATGGGAAATTTTTTTTTATAAAATCTCATCACAAAATTAAAATATTTAATTTTTCTAAATTAACTGCTCATCTGTTAAATAATTTAGGTATTGGAAATAAAAAACACATCAAAAGATGTCCCAGGTAAGCACTAATATTCCAAAGGACATTTATTATGGGACAAATCGTAGTTCAAGAAAACCCCCGCAATGTTCTGAGCACCATTTAAAAGTCCCAAGTTAAGGGTTTAAGTGTGGAGTAAGGGTTCATAGAGCCTTGCATGGGTCACCCACATTGGAGTGAATTTCATCCAAACTGGCATTGATACTTTTGGGTTTTAATAAAAAAAATATTGAAATTTCATAACAAGCAATTTGAACTCACAGCTCCGAAGGCAACAGAAAGCATGGTTTGCATTTTAGCATCTTCCCTGGAACCAACAACTCCTTTTTTATAAAGTAAAGCACTGCCAGCTAGTGTCCAGAACTTCATGTGTTTTACCCCAACAGACACAAACTGAGTATCTGAATCCGGGCGGAATTCTACAACAAATATTCTCTCCAGATGTCCTCCTCTGCTAGCCACTTTAGCCCCTGTTTTAAATAAAGAAAACATTAAAAATAAAGCTAAAGTTGCTTGCAAAATTACTCTTCCATGTACTTTTATAAAAATAAGTTGACTAGTACTACTGGATGGCTTAGGGCACTACTTCCCAGATACCAAAAGATGAGTCTCTGTTCAGGAAAAGAAATAAACGCGCCCACCTTGGACCATTGCTTAGTTTATTTTAATGTACACATCTTGCAAGCCCCCTGTCCCTGGCTAACCCTTTACAACACCCACACTTAAGAAATGTTGTTGTGCAGACAAATGGATCCTACTTTCAAAAATCTTTGGCTCTGGGCACATGCAGCACATGCATAGGGACCAGTACGCAAAGAAGAACACTAGTTAAAGGGTCACTCTACCTCTGATAGTAAGAGCCATGCTATGAACTGCTAACTGCAGGCATGCCAGGTCAAAACACTAAAAAATAAAATCAGAACCATTTGAGACATGGCCCCTTTAAAGACTGCAGTGCCTATAAGTCAAATGCAATTATACTTTGTGATTTACGGGTTTTAATTTATACCAAATACAAAGAAAAGACTTTTTAATATCAGGCTTGTGGAGAAGAACCTCATAGGGATGGATATGCAGGAGTGGGGAAAATAGTGGCAGATTGAGTGAAGTGCCCTGGCTGTGAGTGATTACAGACAGACTCTCAGCTTGATGGGAATTATCACTGATCTACTTACTGCAGGGTTGAAAACTAAACCTTATGGAGCCATTAAGATCACTGACCATTGTCAGTCTGACAGCTACAGCAATTTCCTGCAATGTCATTGTGAGATCTTATTGAATTAAGTTTAAATAGCTTTGGAGTCTATTGGATTATAAATACAAAGTTTATGTATTATTGTGGGATTGTGTGTAACTTCTCCAGGGAGGAGAACTGGCCAATATAAACCCTAAAAAGTGTTATAAGCTTCAAAGAACTACAGTAGTTTCCACTTAAAAGCAACCAACTATTGACAACTTATTATTTAGTTGACAAGTTGTCAAGATATTGACAACTTCCAGTTCATAGCAACATTTTGCTGGAAACCAATCTTGTCCTATTGACTTTAATGGTAATGGGATTTGGATATTGGCAATGGCATGCCTCTTGTTAACAACATTTTTTGGAAGATAGGTGCAGGCTTCCTTCTGGGGCTGCAGCTCCACAAACCTGCCTATGCACAGAGACTGGACAGGAAATAAAGGGCTGTAGGCTGGGAGAGGAGGCTGTGGGCAGGGCAGTAGCATGGAGGGGACAGCAGCCCAGATGCTGGAGCTGCACAGTATCTCTCCAAGCTGTGTCCTGCCAGGAAGGGAGGGAAGGGGAGGCTGCTCCAAAGAAAAGATGTGCTGAGCCCCAACCCCCAGAGAGTATAGGGAGAAGTATGGAGCCCCCAGCTCCCCTGCTTCCTGTAGAAAACCCCAGCAACTCGATTGCAGGTCCCCCTCACTGCTGCTGCCCTGACTGCAGGCAGGCTTGCAGGGCTACCGCCAGAGAAGGCATATCCCAGAACTTCCTTTCCTGGCTAAAGCCCCACAAATCTTCTGTCTGCTTATTAGCAACTGCTGGATAATTGCAATTTTTTGCTGGCAACTGAGGGGTTGCTGAGGGGAGAAGAATAATTTTTTTAAACAATACGCCAGACAAGGAACTTTTGGGACAATGTTAAATGGGTGTTCTAGGAAATACCTGGAGGGAGGAGCATGCAAATTCCCGCTTTGGGACCCAACCTTGTTTGAAGCTATGCCCTGAGGAGAGAACCATTGTCTGACTGATTCAATCTCTGAAGAGCAAAGACCCAAGCAGTCTAAAGGCCAGCTTATGCATAGGTGTTCTTGTTCTGAGCAAAATGTTGTTATGAACTTGTAAACACAGAAAACCCCTGTGTGGGGTTTGAAGAACTGATCACCTACCAGAGCCCTTGCTGGAGCAGGGGGTGATCTCTGGTAAGCTTATTAGCATGTATGCAGGCTTGTTTATTGTTTTTAGTTTTACAGTTAAAGTTTATCTGTAAAACTTTCATTTTAAGAATAAATGTGCTTGTTTAACTGTGAGGTAACTTACAGCTGTGACAATTATTCTGTTTTTAGCCTCTGGAGAGAAAGCAAAGTGCAGTCACAGGCCTTTTTAGGTAGTCTGGCTTGCTAGGGAACTCATAGCGTAGGCAGGGAACTATGCAACTTAGAAAACCCCTGCTCAGGAGGGAGAGAGACATGGATCTCTGCCCAAGAAAGCTGAGGCCCTGGGAGCCTAAATTGGTTGCCCTTGCTAGACCATGTAAAAAAATACAGGTGCAGTTGCCTTGAACTGTGACATTCTGGAGCACCATTAATCAAGGGTACAGGTGGAAACCAAACAGGAGCCTCCCTCCATAACAAATGAAGGAAGCAATAATTCCTAGTGTGTGGTCTTCTCCTAGAGTTAAGATCAGAGGCCAGTAGTTTCTTGTGCAGTAAGTGTCAAAGAGATCCATTTCCCACATCTCGCACTGGAAGATCTGATGAAAACTTCCCTGATTTAAGGACCGCTAATGAGGTTCTATTAATTACTGACAGAGTCTGCAGTCACATTCTTCTCTGCTAGATAAGCTGAAACCAGGAATTGTATTACAGAACAGAGCCCTCTCCCACATCTATTAGATTTCTTGACATACGATGTATACCCTTGTGTAATCCCTGTATACTAGGCTGAATTTCACCTTGATGATAGTTATATGAATTTATTGAAGATAGAGTGGACCACTTAGTACAGAAGAGTTGTCGTCTGATTTATCTGTGTCACACATGGGGCTAATCACAAAGTCTTGACCGACGAAGTAAATAATTGCAAATAATAAAGAGCTAAGGGCTCTAGATTTACCTTCTTGCCACCTCCACACAATGATAGTATGTTCTGGATCGACTCCTACTGACACCAGAAGTTTGCCAGTAGCACTGAAGTTAATATAGTTGACTCCTTTGGCATGGAAGCATCGCAGCATAGAAAGAGTCTGCTTATTCATAGCATCCCATACATGAATAGATGGAGTTGTACCTTAATGCAAAGATATGCATTAAAATGGAATTAATTCAATTTGTGAAGGCTTCAATGTAAAATAAGAATGTTCAAGAACAGGGCATTAAAACATTTTTTAAAAGATTAAGAACCACACAACTTAAAAAAAAGCTTGTAATAACTTATGAAACATAGGGAAAAATTACTGTAGTTCTTGAAACATGACAAATTCTAAATGATCAACAAAACACTCATGGAAAACCTCATGCAAAATAAACTGTCTGTAAATGTTTTTACTTGTATCCGCAATTCACACAGATACAACCAGTTAACATGAAACTTTTACATAATTGTGTTGACTAGACCTCACAAAACAGCCTTACCTGGAAATTCTGTTATATCACCTGCATTGTGAGAGCAACAGCAAATGAGGAAGAACCAAGGGAAAACGATAGCTGAAATAAGTCATGTTTCTAATGCTGAACTCAGCATCAGCACCAGAAGGAAGCATAAAATTAAAAATTTGAAAATGGATATGGATTAAATAAATAAAATAAAAAAGCAAGAATACTGTTGATGGTCTTTAGGAACACTGTCTTTTATACACAAATATAAAACAACAATATTGATTGCTTTCTCTGTTTTAAATAAGGCATTTAATGCCAGAGTTATGCAGGCCTTTTTACATTAAGTGATTTTTGCACTAAAATGTGTCAATAATTATGTAGATCAAAAGTCAGAAACGCTGATTTTATGGATTCTTTATTAAACAATGACAGAAAAGAAGAAAGGAGCTGTTCTGCAAATTTTTTGTTTTTCACTCCATCCCATCACAGGAATCTAGTTGAGAAAAATGTACATATATTTTATTATAAGGAATGTGTGAGTATAACAGGTCCTAAAAATATTTTTGAAAGGGCTCAGAAAAAAATATGCAATTTGGGTTCTATTTCAAAATTTAGGACATGATAGTAAAAGCTATCTCCAAGATACTATGAGTGAATGTTGAAATATGGTGAATTGTTTTCCAAATATAAGAAATTGAAACTTAGATCCCAATGAAGTCATGGGTAAGTGTTACTCTGATGAGAGTTACATGAAAATGCCCTTGTGACCTCAAATATCAGGAGAGAAATATAGGGTGAGATTCTCCTTTCACTTAAATTGGTGACTTCAGTTGGACTATTCACATGAATAAAATTACACACAAGCGTAAGTCTTTGTAGGACTGAGCTCTTTGTTAGCATTGTTGCATGAACTGCGGAGTCAACTATTCTGTCAGATGAGATCTGAAGTTAAACACATACTGCTTTCTGTGGGCATTAAAGATTCCACAGCACTTTTTGTAAATGTTCTCATATTTCTCTTCTCCTTAGTGTTGTGCAGCAGGTTGTGCTATGGTTCACTCCAGAAGTGAATGCATTTCAGAGAGCTCATATATAGCTAGTGTATAATGCACTTTGGGTCCCTTCAGGATAAAAAGTGTTATACACATGTAAATTATTATTATAGAATATTATTAATGTATTTAACTAGACACTGTGGATTCACCTGAATGAGATAGAGGCAAAGTGAGACCAGTAGGGAAAAGGCATTTTTTCTTTTTAAATGTTATAAAAACTCTGAGAATCAAAAGACAACAGCAAATAGAATGTGTCTGTGTTTTGCTGAACTGTTTTCCCCAATGTATAAAATAAGATTTGCTCCTGGCCTGAAACCTTTTTATTCTGAGTTTTAGCTCAGGATGCATTTACAGGTAAGTTCTAGTCTTCTGTTAACAGAGATTTCTAATGGAAAGGCTGACGGCGGCTGAACATTAGCAGGAATAGCATGTGAATTTTAATAACAAAACAATGAATAAAGAAACTGCAAAATCTTCCTTTGCAATAGCACACTAGGTACTCTTTTGACAGAAGTAAAAGAATACCGTGTAGTAGTTTTTTTGAATATTTTTCCTAATAGTAATAGTTTGAACTTGTATTTCAAATAAGGCTAATAGATAGCTAAATATATTTTCCCTACCTTTGAGGCCACTAAATAACCAAATTTGTATTAATTTCAATGAGAACCAATCATGCTCAGAACCTCACAACTGGCAAGGACTATTTGTCAAGGTGTTGCTATATTGATATTTCCCTGTCTCACTGTTAAGGTTCATTAGTATAAAAGTTATGGGTTTGAGTCTTCTCTCACTTACTGTGGTGTAAAATCAGGAGTAACTATGCAAACTTCAGTGGAGTTACTTACAGCAGTGTTAAATTAGTTTAAGGGAAATCAGACCCTATTTTTCTATCTTGAAGCTTGCATCTGAGGGGGCTTGATCATGCAGCTCTTAGTCCTGTGAGTAACCCACTGAGACCAGGGCCATCCTAAGCCATAGGCAGAACAGGCAGCCGCCTAGGGCACCACTAGGTCTGGGGGCACCGCTCTGCTGGAAGCCTGGACAGACAGGAAGCAGTGGAGCATGTAAGAGCAGGGCTGCTGGGTCCTAGAGAGAAATGAATGCAGCACAGTCTGAGGGAAGGGATTGGCTGCTGGGGTCTCTGGGAAGGGGTGAGGGAAGGAATATACCTGTAGGGTGACCAGATGTCCCGATTTTATAGGGATAGTCCCGATTTTGGGGTCTTTTTTTATATAGGCTCCTATTCCCCCACACTCCCGTCCCGGTTTTTCACACTTGCTGTCTGGTCACCCTAGCTGGTGGCAATTGGTACCTATATAAGTCAAAGCCCCAAATATCGGGACTGGCCCTATAAAATCAGGACATCTGGATCTGGACACCCTAGCTGGAAAGCGCATCTCTCCCCTGGGCTGGCAGTGATCCATCTCATCTGGGGGGAGCTGTGGCTTCATGGGTGCCCTGTCCCTGAGATCAGATGCTGTGCTAATTTCACCATGGTCAGTTGGACTGGCGGTGGTGCACATTGGCATGTAATCGGACCTGAGGGTTTGCTGCTGCTGTTGCCACTCTGCATCCCAAGAGGTGGATTTTGGGGTCCTGCAGTTTTCCACCTATCTCCTCCTCTACTGCAGCTGTTGGACCAGCAGGCTGCGGGCTGAGTCAAGCATGAAAGCAGTACTGTGTTTCCATTTAGATTGTCTTTTAGCAAATTTGGTCCCCAAAAATGCTTGCTAACAATCCTGAATTCAATTTCAATATATATTTTTTAAAAAATCAATATCTTAGCCAAAAACAGAAAATTAAGTTGACAATTATTTGTGACAAGTTTGGTATGGGGAAGGGAGTGGGCCAGTTTTCATCAGAGAAACAAAAAATGTTGACTGACTTTCCTATAGCCCTGTTACTGCTAAATAGAGCTCTCCAATAACTGTAATATGCTCATCTCCTTACTAATGTATAGAGAAGGGATCGGCAACCTACAGCACACGTGCCAAAGGTGGCACACGAGCTGATTTTTGATGGCACACAGCAGCAGGCTGCGAGACTGAGCCTACCACTGCTCTGGGGTTCCGGCGGCTGCCCCATTGCCACCTGGGGTCCTGGTCGCTGGCCCCACTCAGCACCCACTGCTGGCTTGGGGACCCCCAAGAAACCCCAGGCTGGCAGCAGTCTGAGAAGGCCGGTGGCTGAGACCCTGGCTGAGCCACTCAACCCGCTGTCGGCCTGGGGTTCCATTCACTCAGCTGGTAGTGGGCTGAGCAGGACTAAATTCAACAAAATAGGACAACAAGGGCAACTAATGACAAAGTGCAAGAACCTAGAGCAGTGGTCCCCAACCTTTTTCGTCTGGCGCCCGCCAGACAAAGGACCGTGGCAGTGGATGAGCATCCACCAAAATGCCGCCGAAATTCGGCGGCATTTCAGCGGCGATGCCTCTGGATGACGCTGCTTATTGGCAGCAAGAGATGCCTCATCCAGAGGCATTGCTGCCGAATTTCGCTGGCATTTCAGCAGATGCTTGTCTGCTGGCCAGTACACTGAGAGCCCTGCGGGCACCATGGCACCCACGGGCACCGTGCTGGGGACCCCTGACCCAGAAAGCCTCCTGAAGCACGGCTATTGTTTTGATTTAAATGGACTTGATCTGTATGAAGAATTGAGTATAGTGTCATCCGTGTTGCCACATGCAAAATCGATGATGGACATTGTACAGTTTACTCATACCAGCAAACTTGTTGACATATATCCTAATGTGTACATTGCCACTTGTATTCTGCTGACAATTCCTGTAACAGTAGCATCAGGAGAATGGAGTTTCTCAAAACTAAAACTCATTAAAAACTATCTCCACTTTACAAGGAGTCAGGAACACTTGACTGGTCTTGCTACTCTTGCCATCGAAAAAGACATCACTTTGTTTTTGTCATACGATGACATTATTCCTGATTTTGCAGCCAAAAAAGCCAGAAAGATTGCTTTTAATTAAAAACAAATCCTTGTTTCAATACTTCTTCATATAACTTTCCAATAAAATGTTGACAAATTAAAAAAATTATATTATTTGCATCATTCTGTAAAATCAGAATTTTTTCTATAGTGCTACTTCTTTAGTGCTAGTCCATCAGCATTACAGTGTGCTTAACTACGTTAAACTGGTTTTAATAACATGCATGTGGCAAGTTTTCCAATAGTGTAAGCTTATGTTTGTGTTGCTAAGAGCAAGACAGGCACAGGGGCACCAGTTTAATAATCCTGCCTAGGGCACCATAAATCCTAAGGACGGCCCTGACTGAGACCACTCATGTGAGTAAAGATTACTCACATAAATAAGATTTCAGAATTGGGGCTCAAACTGTTTTTTACTGCTAAAGGGAGTTCTTTGCGGTTTTCTCTTATTCTGCGTCACTTTCTGAGGTTTTATGAAGGTGGTTATAATGCTTTCATTGTTCAGGAATGTCTTTGTAATACTGTCAAGTATCAGAGGGGTAGCCGTGTTAGTCTGGATCTGTAAAAAGCAACAAAGAGTCCTGTGGCACCTTATAGACCAAAAGACGTTTTGGAGCATAAGCTTTCGTGGGTGAATACCGACTTCATCAGACACATGTGACACATCTGTTAGTCTATAAGGTGCCACAGGACTCTTTGTTGTTTATTATACTGCTGAACAGTGGCTTGGTGGGACCAAGAAAGTGGGCTCTTTATAAATGAGAGGATTACCAGCAATACTAGCAGTCCTATTAAATTTTTTTGTTTTTCACACTATTATAAGACATGATATCCCATGATCTAAAATTCAGTGCTCACAATTAGAGATGACAGACATTTAAATAATAAGAAAATGCTGAAAGTTGGTGATCTCATTAAGGGTGAAAGGATAATCTGGGGAAAGTAACTCTGATAATTCTCAGATTCCTAAATATGAATGCATCCAGCCCCAATTAATCAGTCCCCCGGACAAATTTTAAGTAATAATTTGTTAATATGAAGAATCACTTACCAATCTGGCTGGTAGCCACAACATTTTTATATTTCGGGTGCTGGTTCACAGTGAGGCAGAGAATATCATCGGTATGCTCCAGATAGAAACTCTGACTTCCTAAGAAAATTCAAATAAGGTTTTATTAAAAATAGTTTTTCAGCAATGGCAGCAGTCCATTGCTATGGGCCACACTAAACAATCAAGGGGAAGGATGGGAGGCAGGGCAATCGTTACTTAAAATACAGCACAAACTTGCTGTAAAAAGAGTTTTAAAACTGTTCACAAAAAGACTGCTCTTTTTCAAATAGTCACAATCAGGGATAACTAGGGAGCAGCCCAAGGGCCAGAGCCTGTAGCCACTATCTCCCTATAACTTCAGGGCAAGAACAAAGATGATCAATGGATAGCTCAGATCTCTTTCTTAAGTGGAGAAACCTGTGAAAGGGGCCCAAGGAACACTAAAGCTTTGTGAAGTTCATTTAGCAAATAATCCCCTCAAGGATGACTTTGGATGGAGAGGGGAAAATAGTGTAGATGGGATAATGCCTCCCAACCCCACAGATACTGGGGATGCACAGGGAAGGACATTCCCAAAGCAATGGAGACACGATGGCTCAGATAGCTCTCCTTTCTTCCTGGCAGGAAGAGCCTTAAGATGTACTGCTGACATTATCTTTGTTCCCTCTGGCTACTCAGTAGCAATTACAGACTGGGGCCTTGTCTTCACTACCGTTTTGTTAACAAAACAGTAGAAGTATATACACTACAATGCTCTTTCCACTGACAAAACTCTCCTGCTTTGCCAACAAAACAAAACCTCAACAAAAGGCGTAGAACTTTTTGTGGCAAAGTTACAATGACAAAGTGTCAGTGTAGACACTGCGCTTGGCTATGTTGCTGTAAATAGCCTTCAGGAGGTGGGGTCCCACAATGCCTACACTGACTGTTCTGGTCAGCAGTTTGAACTCCTCTGCCCGGCATTCAGGTACACAGGCATCTGCCCCTTCCCCTTTAAATTTTTGAAATTCCACTACCTGTTTGGCGTGGACAGCTCACATTGCAACTTCCCCGATGACCATGGTGGCTCCACACACAAAACATTGTCCTGTTTGGAGCATACCTGAGTTGTTGGATCTGCTGGTACTGTGGGGAGAGGAGGCTGTGCAGTCCCAGCTCTGCTCCAGCCATAGAAACTTTGATACCTATGTCAGATTTCTCATGGCTGTTGAGTAAGGGCTACAAATAGGAAACACATCAGTGCTGTGTGAAGATAAAGGAGCTGGGGCAGGCGTACCAGAAGGCAAGGGAGTCAAACTCTTGCTCTGGTACTGTGCTGAAGACCTGCCAATTCTATAAGGAGTTGGACGCTATCTTTGGCAGCAATGTTATACCAATAGAATAAAAACCAGCAGGATCTTAGTAAGAGGGATAAGGCAAAGATGCCACATTTACTGTAAATATAGTAATAAAGCAAAAGATAAAAGCAAACAATGTTGTTTAACTACTTATTCCTATCACTACTTATTCCTTACACACACACACACACACACACACACACACACACACACACACACACACACACACACACACACACACACACACACACACACAGAGATATTCATCCACACAGTCATTCATTCAAGTTATAGTTATAGAGTTATAGTTACCAGCCTAGAAGTTGCTCATGCCAAGTTACTGGCCAGGTACCTTAGTCATGAGGACGGAGCCGAGTCTGTGTCAGATGCACCTGATGCTCCTGGAGGTTGGCAGCAGAACCAGAGACTCAAAGTCCTCAGTCTTTAGAGCTCATTCATATAGGAATTAATTCCTATGTTAGTCTATGGGAGCTGTTTTATCCTGCTGTTGCTGACTCAATCAGCAGATGGCACATTCCTGGTGGCTCAACATTGTCTAAAGTGGCACATTCCTGATAGCTTCACACTGTTCAAAGTTTGTGTTTCTCATCCTTCTAGGTGTTGGGGTGGATCCCAGTTTACCCTCTGGGGGTTGTCTGGTGGTCCACTTGACACATTCTTCAGCCGATGGATACTCCCTTTCTAGGCTGGCACCTCCCTAACCGTTCATGCACATCAAGCATTCATCAACATACATTCCATATCTTAACCATATTTTAATTTACTGTCTCCACCACTCTCAGGATGTGTGTTAATTCATAGAAGACTCCCGGCCCTGTAATTACAAAGGGTGGGGATCTGTTTGTTTACTTTGTATCAATTACAGCTTAAGGCTAGCATAGTGTTTACTTCAAGAACAAAGTCAATTAACTTGTTTGTAAATTTTACATAGTAATAGAGTATCTTTCACAGAACAGATACGATCAATGGTTTCTACAGACATGAGCTTACAAGTTTTAACAGTAGAACTAAAAGATTT
Organism: Gopherus evgoodei; assembly: GCF_007399415.2. NCBI lineage: Eukaryota > Metazoa > Chordata > Testudines > Testudinidae > Gopherus > Gopherus evgoodei. The sequence goes on along the minus strand of NC_044324.1, from coordinate 197,741,247 downwards.
TTGTACTTGGTGAAACTGGGAGGTCACTGTTAGTACCTTCTTTAATATCCCTACAGCAACCCCACCTCCACAGCCACTTGGTGAAACTGGGGGAATCACTGTTAGTACCTTCTTTAATATCCCTATAGCAACCCCACCTCCACTGCCAAGAGACCCAGGATACTTTGTGGGGATGGGGCTGGAAACAGTGGACAGTGGGCTCAATCCTGAGGATGAAATGCTGGATGAGAAGGTCAAGTTGGAGGACAAGATGGGACAGGTGACAGGCTTGTCTGGTACTGTGGTGAGCCAGGACCTCTTCTCAGTCCAGGAGGGTTTGAGCCAGTTCCAGCACTCCATCTATGGTGTACATGATGCAGAAGATGGGAGCTGTGGTAACTAGTCTTTTGAGTTAATGCTGCTCCTTGAGGTAGAGCTGTCCTTTGCTTTGCTATATGATAGAAGTGGGTTAAGGGATAGAAATGTACAAGACTAGCTGCGCTGGCATGGGCTTCACATTCCCCTGTGCAGCTATGCAGTAGGATGGAACATGTGTTAATGCACACTGAGATTTCACAGGAATCCTCCAGAGAGATCTCTAGGAAACTTTTCTGGAGGTACTTGCCAATCCTCTGCTGAAGGTTCCTTGGCAGAGCTGCTTTGTTCCTTCCCCCATTGTGGGAAACTTTCGTGCCCCAACTGGCAACCATCTGTGCAGGGACCAAAGTGGCACACAATGAGCAGTGTATGGACCCAGTCTGAAGCCGCATGCATACAGGAGATGCACCCTTGCTTACCCTCATGATATTGGCTTCAATGACCCCTGCCTGTTGAAAATGGTGGCAGAATTTGTAATTTTATCCCTACTCCCTTGCAGTGATCCTTAAAAAAACACCTAGACCCTTTGCCCCATTTTAAGTGCCTCCCGCCTTCTTCCAGGCAAACTCACCATGTTTATGGTGTTCGCCAAGCTGTGTGCTTGCCAAGGCACAGTGAAAAACTGATTCATATTTTAAAAGAGGTGTATTTTATTGTAATGATTCAGTGCTGCAATAACCATCATGCTTCTGTTTCTTGTGCTTATGCAGATGTGGCCTTCAAAGAACCCCCTACACACCGGTGGGAATGCCTCTGCCGGATAAGGAGGACATGTTTTGAGAGGTGCACCAATTCTCAGATGCCAAAAAACAAGAACACAAGGCATAGAGAAAGACTTTAAATGAAAATTAGAAAGCAGGGTGGTAAGGAGAGCCAGGAGAGCGCCCGCACAGATGATAAATGTGATAGAGGAGCAAACAGAAATGTCGAAGTCCGTAATCGTACTGTATGCATGCTCACCCCCACAGCTGATATGGCACTGCTTGCCACATCCTCCCCAAACTGCTCCCACTCATTCCTTTCATCTTCCTGGCCCGTCTCAGTACGCCATTCACCCCGCTTCTTCAGACAGCTTCAAAAATGATAGCTGGAGTTATACACAGCTATTAGAGCCTATATCAGGATACTGCCCTTCACTGTTATCTCTCTTTCCACCAAGCATTTTCTGTGTATTGTTAATTGGCTTTTAATAAAAACATACTCTCTGAAAGATAATCTTTATTTGTATCCTACAAATGGTGGTTGCTGCTGGAATTAATATACAACAGCAACTGGAACATCTGCAGACTACAAATTATGGTCAGGAATCATCAAAATTTTCATGCAAGGCAGCAAGTTAACAAAGCATGTCAGAGTGCTATATAAAAAGACTTACACTACTGGTGCTCATTGTCAAAATGGTGCCTCGAAGTCTCCTTGATTCAAATAGCCTCCCGTTGCGCCCCTCTAATAGCCTTGGTATCCAGCTGCTCAGAATCAGCTGCCAGGTGATCTGCCTCTGTGTTCCATCCATTCCTGCGAGATACTTTTTACTCTTAGTCTCACAATATTATGGAGCACAAAGCAGGCTGCTATGATCATTTAGGTCAAACCTGCCATAAAGGCAGCCCCAGCGTGCTTTTAATCTGTCAAATGCACATTCAATGGTCATTCTGCACCTGCTTAACCTATTGTTGAAGTGCTCCTTGCTTCTGTCCAGGTTTCCAGTGTAAGGCTTCATGAGCCATGGGAGCAAGGAGTATGCTGGGTCTCCCAAGATCACTATGGGCATTTCAACATCCCCCATTGAAATCTTCTGGTCTGGAAATAAAGTCTCTGCTTGCAGCTTTCTGTATAGGCCAGTGTTCCTGAAGATGTACGAGTCATGCATCTTTCCTGACCACCCCGTGTTGATGTCAGTGAAACGACCATGGTGATCCATAAGCATCTGCACTACCATAGAGAAGTACCCCTTTCTATAGATGTACTCTGTCGCAAGATGGTCCAGGGCCAAGATTGGGATATGCTAGTCATCTATCACCCCACCGCAGTTAGGGAATCCCATTGCTGTAAAGCAATCCACTATTTCACACACATTGCCAAGAGTCACAGTTCTTTGTTGCAGGATGTGATTAATGGCCCTGCACACTTGTGTTAACGCAATCCCAACAGTAGACTTCCTAACTCCAGACCGAAACATTACTGACTGGTAGCAGTCTGGAGTTGCCAGTTTCCACACAGTGATTGCCACGCACTTCTCCACCAAGAGGGCTGCTCTCATTTTGTTGTCCTTGTGCTGCAGTGTTGGGGCGAGCTCCACACACAGTTCCAGGAAGGTGGCTTTCTGCATCTGAAAGTTCTGCAGCCACCTCTCATCATCCCAGACCTGCATAATGATGCAATCCCATCACTCTATGCTTATTTCTCAAGCCCAAAAGCGACGGTCCACCGTGTGCAGTTGCTCCATCAATGCCAAAAGTGGTGTTTCTTTCCATGGCAAACAGCAGATGAGGCACCTTGGATGCCTGTTCGGATTGGGTGCTCATGATATACTGAATGAGCAGCCACTATGTATTCATAACAGTGACCACAACAATAGAGAGCAGTGCAAGATCCATCCTTTCAGGCAGAGATGGCGGGTGCACAGTAATCAGGGACCATTAAAAATGGCATGAAATGCAGTCAGAAGACCATGGAATGAAGGGATAGAAAAAATATTGAGCCTACGCCCATGATGCACTGTGATCCACTCCACCTTCCCACAACTCCTTTCTGCAGAAGGTGGTGAGTAGCACAGTGGAATAGCTATCCACAGTGCACTGTTCTCATTGTCAATGCTAGCGCACCAAATGCAGACACGCTCCGCCAACAGAAGGAACAGTGTGTGAACATGCACAAGTGATATAATTATATCGGTTTTTGATTGTTGGAGTAACTTGTGTCGACAAAACTCTAGTGTAGACAAGGCCTGGAACTGAGAGGGAGTAAATACAGTTAAAAGCAGCATTAACTCCCAAGTGTATTTCTCCATGGAAATCTGGGTCATCTGAAAGGGTTGGGGCTAGTGCTTAATTTGTGCCAGCGCTTGCCAAGGCTGAGCCCCGGCACCTCTAGGCTTGGCAGTTCATAGCCCCAGCACCTCTGAGCTTGCTGCGTCAGTTATGAAAGTAAAAAAACTGCTTGAGCCTCAGCAACTCTTTCATTACAAATTAAACACTGGTTAGGGCTGTGGAGCATGGCCAGACTTCTTGCGCCTCCTCCTGTTTGTTATATGAAGGAAGGTTGTTTTCTTATCCTCTCCAAAACACAACATACCCACATTATGCAAATGAGTAAAAACTACTCTTTTCCTGGGATTTGATTATATTAAAAAAGTAACTCAAAATGAAACAGGTTGGGCTCCTCCTGGGGTTCATTCTTGAGGACTGTTCAGCCCTAGGGTTACCATATGTCTTGGTTTTCCCAGACATTGCCTCTTTTTTGAGCTTCCTTTATCTCTCTGGGTGGATTTTTCAAACAACAGGAAATATCCAGGATTTCTGCAGATAGACAAGCTGCAGCTCAGAAAGTGCCCCAGTAGGTCCTCTCCTTTGTTGTTTCCTCCCCTGCATCCACAGCTGATTGGTCCATTCCCCTGAAAGCCATAGCTCCTGTATCCCACCCACCCAGGCCCCATTTCCCATCCCTGGGGTGGGGGGTCTTGCAGGAATGTGGTGATTGATGGCTGGCGCTGTGTCCTGAGCTTGTGCTAGCCGCCTTGCCACCATGACAGGGCATGACATTGAGCCCCATCTCCAGTGAGTACCCATGCCACAGGTACCCCCTCTAGCTCTCCCAACTATACTCCCACAGGCTACCTCTTTTTGAGAACCTGAAATATGGTAACCTTATTCAACTCAACCCTAGGCCCTCTTTCCTAGAGCACCACTACCATCTCTCTTATATTCAGGGTGTATTTTAACAAGGGACAGTCACAAAAGCCTGCAAGGATTTGCATAGCATCTCTCACAGGAGCTACATATGCTCACAGGAACAGGGTGGCTTCACAAAAAACAGTGGAATCCTATTACATTCATACTACAGTACAGTAACCAACAATGATAGGCTAATTTACATGAATTCCCTACCAGGATACAAAAAGAAAAAAGATATGTAGAAAGTGACAAAATTATGATTGTTGAATGAAATGGTTGTCTTGGCCATAGATTTTTTTGTTTGTGTTTTTGGGGGTTTGTTTTTGTTTTTTTAATTTCACAGTACTGTTTCATTGTGAATTACCCGTGGAAATATTTTGAACTATGCCTGCTGCAGCTGTGTGGAAAATAATATCAGCACCATCATTGAGGTAATGAAGGTTGTTGCGACAATCAAATCCTCTGTATCCAAAAACATGGTCTAAAGCCAGCTCCTAGTTAAGTAAAGAAAAAAGATTAGATAGTGGAATAAAAACAAACAAGGGAGTTAAAAACCATGCTTGGATCAGATAAAGTGGGGTGCTAAACCAATTAGACAAGCAAATATTTTGGGAGGCAAAGAAATAATTAAACAATAATTAGTAAAATTTCCCTATTCTACTATTTTGAGGATGATATTTTCATTGACTATCTACAATACTACTGGCTGACTAGACCACTGAATTCATATTCTGATTCTTAAATAAATCAGTCAGCTATAAACTGGTTGTTTCTTTAAGGTCTATTCAAGGTAAATTTAAGGTCAACAAACATCTACATTTATTTTTCACCCAAATTAATACAGGGAAATTACAGTGCAAAAGTTATGTGTAAAAAACAGTTATCTACCTTTCATAACTGTTATTCTTCGAGATGTGTTGCTCATGTCCATTCCACGTTAGGTGTGTGCGCGCTCACGTGCATGGCTGTTGGAAATTTTCCCCCTAGTGGTATCTGTAGGGCTGGCTTTGGATGCTTTCTGGAGTGCCCCACCTATACGCCAAAATATGAGGCGCCACCATATGAAGTTCCTTCTTGCCATCGAATCCGACAGTGGTCATGGACGGGTCATGGAATGGACATCAACAACACATCTCAAAGAACAACAGTTATGAAAGGTAGGCGACTGTTTTTTCTACTTTGAGTGCTTGCTCATGTCGATTCCATGTTAGGTGACTCACAAGCAGTATCCCTGGAGGTGGGCTAAGAGTTCACGGACATGCAGCCTGCAACAGTGCTCTACTGGGACTGGCATTGTCCCAGGCCTGTTGGATGATGGCATAATGGGACACAAAGGTATGGACAGTCAACCAGGTAGTGGCTCTACAGATGTCTTGAATCAGTACCTGGGCCAGGAAAACTGCTGAGGCCTGCGCTCTCGTGGAATGGGTGGTTACAACTGCCGGTGGTGGGTACCTTTATCTATTCATAACAAAACTTGATGCAGGCTGTAATCCATGAAGAGATTCTCTGCAAAGAGATGGGCAGACCTTTCATCCTATCTGCCACTGCGACAAAGAGCTGAGTCGATTTTCAGAAGGGTCAGATCCTCTTGATGTAAAAGGCTAAGGCCCATCTAACATCCAGGGTGTGTAATCTAGTTCTTCACTGAATTTATGAGGTTTTGGAAAGAACACCAGGAGGAAAATGTTCTGATTATTGTGAAATTGTGATACCACATTCAGTAAGAAGGCTGGGTGGGGCTGAAGCTGGACCTTATTCTTGTAGAACACAGTATAGGGTGGTTCCCACATGAGCGCTCTAATTATGGACATTCTTCAGGCCAAAGTGATTACAATATAGAAGGAGACCTTCCATGAGAGGAGCAGCAGTGAGCACGAGGCTAATGGCTCAAAGGGAGGCCCTGTGAGCCTTGACGGTACCAGGTTCAGGTCCCAAGCCGGGATAGGGTCACGAACTTGAGGATAAAGGTGCTCCAAGCCTCTGAGAAATCTAGTTCTCATAGCATGGTAGAAAACAGATTTGCTCTGAACCAGAGGGTGGAAGGCCAATATGGCTGCCAAGTGGACTTTGATAGATGAGAGCACTAGGTCTTGGTGCTTGAGGTGCAGCAGGTAGTCTAGGATGGACTGTAGTGAGGTCAGGTCAGGAGACAGATTCTGATCTGAGGCCCAACATGAAAAGCATTTCCATTTGGCTGGGTACGTTGCCCTTGTGGAGGGCTTTCTGCTACCCATCAGGACTTGCTGGACTTGAGTTGAGCATGCTTGTTCCTTCTCATTCAGCCATGCAGCAGCCATATTGTCAGATGCAGGGATGCTAGGTTTGGGTGCAGCATATGACCATGATTCTGGGACAGTAAGTCCAGCCAGAGCGGGAGCTCTAGCAGCGCTGCTGTTGAGAGCTGAAACAGCATGCCAAACCAGGGTTGGGTGTGGCCACATAGGAGTTATCAGGATAATCTTTGCTCTGTCCCACTTGATCTTTAAGAAGGTCCTGGGCATCAGTGGAATCAGGAGGAAGGCCCCTGACCATGGGAACAAAAAGACATCAGATAGGGAACTGCTGTTGAGCCCTCAGATCAAACAGAATCGATAGCATTTTCTGTTCTTCCTGGAGACAAACAGGTCCACCTGGGGAGTCCCCCACCTGTGGAAGATCAAATTGACCACCTCTGGATGGAGTGACCTCTCATGGTGAGATGAGAAGAACCTGCTGAGGAGATCTGCTACTGCATTCCTGGCCCCTGCGAAGTGCGGTGCTACAAGATGAATGGTATGTTGGATGGAGAAGTCCCACAGCCTGACACAGGGCTGAGGAGCAGGCTCCACCCTGCTTGTTGATATAAAACATAGCAATGGTATTGTCTATTAGAACTTGGACTACCCAGCCTCTCAGATAGAGAAGGAACGCCTGGCAAGCCAGGCAAATCACTCAGAGTTCCCTGATATTTATGTGTAGGGAGTGTTCCTCCTGCAACCAGAGACCTTGAGTGCTGACATCAGTTCTCCACCCTAAGTCTGAAGCGTCAGAAACCAGTGTCACTGATGGGGAGTGGGTTATGAAGGGGACTCCCTCCAATATCACGTGCAGGTCCGTCCACCACACCAGGGATGACAGAATGTGTGGTGGAACTGTGACCATTAGGTCCAGATTCTGTCTGGCAGGGGCATACACTGAGGCCAACCATGCCTGCAGTGGTCTGAGGTGTAGGTGAGCATGTCGGAGCACATAAGTACATGCTGCCATGTGGCTCTGTAGTTTGAAGCACACCTGGGCAGTTATGAGCGGATGAGCTCTCATATGGGTGATGAAGTCTGTCGTAGCCTTGAACTGTGACTCTGGTAGGGAGGCCTTGGCATAGGTAGAATCTAGCACTGCCCCGATAAACTGTATCCACTGAACAGGGATAAGAGTTGATTTTTGCTCATTTATAAGCAGGCTGAGATCCTGACAAATGGCTTGCACCAACACAAGGCTATGTTGGACCTGGACCCACGATCTGCCTCTGATTGGCCAGTCATCTAGGTACAGATAAATCTGTATGCCTTTCCACCTCAGGTAGGCAGCCTCTACCACCATACATTTCATGAAGACCCTTGGAGCGGAGGCCAGACTGAAGGTCAGTGCCGTAAACTGGTAATGACTCTGGCCCACCACAAAACAGAGGAATCTCCTGTGCCAGTGGAAAATAGAAATGTGGAAATATGCATCCTTCAAATCGAGGGCGGCGAACAAGTCTCCTGGATCCAGAGAGGGGATGATGGAAGTCAGAGAGACCATGCAAAATGTCAACTTTTTGAGATATTTGCTGAGGTAGCGCAGGTCTAGAAAGGGTCTGAGGCCCCCTTTAGCCTTCGGGATTAGGAAATACTGTGAACATGTTCTGAGGGATGTCCTCCATGGCCCCTATCTGCAAGAGGGTCTCCACCTCCTGGGTGAGGAGTTACTTGTGAGAACGGTCTCTGAAGAGGGACAGGGAAGGGGGGCCAGAGGGAGGGATGGAGGAAAACTGTAGGATGTAACCAGATTTTATGGTGTTGAGCACCCAATGGTCCAAGGTGATTCTGGACCAAGCAGTAAGGAATGGGAAAAGCTGATTCAGGAATAGAGGAGGGGCTGGATCCAGGTGCAAGTCTGGTGCAACACCCTCAGCTGGGTACATCTTTAAAATGACTGCCCCGAGCCACCTTGGTGGTGAGCAGGGCCCAGTTGGGAGGCTGAGGAAGACAGGGCCAATTGCTGCCTCATATAGCCTCTACCCCTCTTTCTATAGGAGGGCTGGTGAAGTGAACCCGGATATCTGGGTGGCAGTGGAGGTGGCTGGAACTGTCTCCTAGTGGCCTAAGCTTTATACAACTGGAGGAAGTGGAGGCTGGCCTTCAAGTTCTTTAGCCTGTGCAGCCTAGTGTCCATTTGCTGCGAAAAGAGAGCTGGTCCTTGTTTGAAAGCCCAGAAGACTTCAGCCATGGATTATGCCTTATGGTCACAGCTGAAGACATAGATTGTGAGGCACCGTCAGCTGCATCCAGTGCCGCCTGAAGAGAGGCCTTGGCCACCGCCTTAACCTCCTCCAAGATGGCCGAGAACTCCTGTCTTGCCTCTTCAGGCAGGGAGTTTGTGAAAACGTGACCATCTAGCTCCAAGTGTTATTATTGTATCGCCCCAGTAGAGCTTGCTGGTTGGCAATACGTAAGACTACAATTATGTCACGGAGGTCATGGAAGTTACAGAATCCATGACTTCGACAGACCTCCATGACATTTTCTGCCTTGGGGCTGGAGCTCCTAGCCGGCTCCCCTGCAGCTCCCAGCCCTTACTCTTATGGGGGGACATTACACCTCCCAGCCATGGTGGGTTGGGGGGGATCCCCACGCAGCTGCCCAGCCATGGCGGGTGGACCCTGCAGCTGCCCAGCTGTAGTGGGAGGCAGAGGGATCCCATGCAGCTGCCTACCTGTGGCAGGTATTTGGGGGACCCCCTACAGTTGCCCACCCATGGTGGGGGGACCCAGCAGCTCCCAGATGCTGTAGGAGAATCCTGCAGCTGTCCAGCTCCAGCAGGCGAACCCCCTGAAACCCCTAGTCACCATAGGGGGTGAGGGTACCCTGCAGCAGGCCAGTCCCCAAGGGTGGTGGGAGACCCTGGAGCTCCCGCTTGCCACACATGGCCGGGAACCCGCTGAGCAACCTGTTGCCGTGGGCAGTGGGCCCCACCCAGAGCTGATCAGCCATTGCATGGGGGGGACCCCAGAGCTCCCACTCACCGCAGTGGTGGAGGACCCGGGACTCCAGGCAGCAATGGGTGCTGAACCCGCCTCCCCATTTTTTCAGGAACATATTTAGCGAAAGTCAGGTTCAGGTCATACGCTTCCAGGAATTTTTGTTTATTGCCCATGATCTATCCATGACTTTTTCTAAAAATATCCATGACAAAATCTTAGCCTTAGCGATACATAACTGGAAACTGGCTGTCGAATAAACTTCCAAAAAGATCTAGTTTGTTAGCGTTTATCTCTTTCATGGGCTGTTGAGACCACCGTGACCCGTGGGAGGATGGGAATACTTGTACTCAAACTCCTGGGCCAGGACATAGTACTTTTTCTCTGCCCTCTTTGAAGTGGGGCGCAGAGAAGACAGCGTTTGCCACAATGCTTTTACTAGTTTTAGCACCTCTGTCGTGCACCTTAGAAAGAACTACTGTAGCCAAGATGTCAAATAGGTTCTCAGCCAGTTCCTTGAGAACGTTGATTTGCAGTCCCAAGTTGGAGGCCGCTCTTTTGAGCAGCTCTTGACGGGCACGGAAGTCGTCAGGTGCCAAAGGGTTGGCAGGCCCGGTCACTGCCTCATCCAGGGAAGAGGAGGAGGAGGCAGCTATAGATGGTGTGGCTGGTTCCTCCTCTGCCACAGGTGCCAATTGTGTAGGGGCCGCCAGAATCTTGGTGCCAAGGGATAGCTCTGAGTCCGATGCCTGTACATTGCCTGTAGCACTGGTGCCTGTAATGCTGAAGCTAAGCTCTGGCCCTTAGAAACCACAGAGGGGTTTGAATATGAACCCATCATGGGCGGAAACCCCCAGGGGGCCCAATATTGCCATTGGGGTGACTATTGGGTGGACTGCCAGGGGCCCCACGGTGGGCCTGTCACAGTTCCGGCCCATGGGATCAGTGCCGACGATGCCTCAGGGGTCAGGAGGGCTCACACTCGCACCCAGACTTCTCCCTGGGATACCAGGGTGGGGTTGAAGCTGCCAGATGCTAGCTGGTACCTGGCTGATTGGAGACAGACGTCATGATGGGGAGAGATGCCTTGGAGACAACAACTGGCATCTTGGTGCCAGAGATGCACTTTGTGGTGCCAGGGATGGGTGCCAGGCAGGCAGAGATCGGCCGGCTGGAGAGTGACGACGTGGTGATGGGGAGCAATGGGCTAGGGATCGGTGCTGTGAAGGAGATCAGTGCCACGAAGGAGATTGGTGCCATGTTGGAGGCCCAGATGGGAGGGTCTCATCGTGGGCTTCCCTGTAGAGGGAACCCGCATTTGAGGGGTCCGCTGAAGATGGGCACAGATCCCGAGGCATGAGTGGCACCAGGAGAGACATCAAGTCTTTTGCCGCTCGGAACGCCTCCGGTGTTGAAGCCACCAAGAAATGTTGCAGGCCCCGACCACTCGTGGGAGTCAGTGGTGAATCCTGATTTGGGCTCGGTGTCCTGGGTGGAATAGCCACTGCCCAAAGTGGCTCCAGGGAAGATGAGTAGCCCGGCAGGGGTCTCAATTCATGTGGGGATTCCAGTTTCCCGGGTAGTTGTACATGGTGCCGAGGAACAACCTCAGTTAGACTGCGACTTCTTATGCTTCCTCTTAGACATGGAAGAGGGGGAGCAGTGCCAGGAAGATCCCAGTTCTGGGGAGCACTCCACACCAATACCGAGGTGCTCAGTGCTGAGTTGGAGTGGCATGGTTCTGACGCGGAGCACAGGGCAGCCTCCATTAATAGGGCTTTTAATCTGATGTCCCTGTCTTTGAGAGTGAAAGGTCTGAAGTTTTTGCAGATCATGCACTTCTCTTTAATATGTACCTTCCCGAGGCACTGAAGGCAACTAGTGTGTGGATCACTGATGGGCATAGTACAGATTATTTTTAAAACCAATGTGATATTGACAGACCAGGTAACTGCTGCAAATGGTATCCATAGATAGCTATAGCATTTGGCTTGCTCAGTGCGTATAGTGAACATATATTTTTAAAATTAGGGACTACATTTTCAGAAAAATGTGCACTCTATAATACGCAAAAAAAAGTATAATTTGGGGGCACCATTTTGATTTCGTATGCCGTCATGATAACTGCATGTGCAAATAACCAATGTGTAACTAGTTATTTACATGTTTAATATAGCAAATGTCTGTGTAAATTAGGGATGTACAGAGAGTCACAACCAGGCCTATATATGACTTTAGTCTGCACTCAAAGTATGGGTGAAATTCACCCAATAAGCATTAAAACTACAAAAAAAAAAAAAAAAAAAAAAAAAGAAGAAGAAGAAGAAGAAGAAGAAGAAGAAGAAAAAAAGTGCTAAGCCTGACCTCAACCACTTTCTTGTTTTTGTTGATATCATTCTTTTGCAGTTTCTCAGGCTGAGGAGCAGCTCTGCTAACTGGTGGCCTGAAACAAACACAGGGAAAACAAAAAACAAATATAATTAATACATCTGAAATGCCTGCTGTACTTGCATTGTAATCCTTGTATAATTAATCCTTACTTGGCAAAAAAATCACTTCAGATGCAAACAGTAAATGATAACTTATTCCTTTTTATTTAATCTGAGCTACTTTTTCTGTGGTGATATAATCTTTGGGGTATTTCAAGGGCGACATTTCACAAAGCATAGAGCTGGTGTATTTATTGCAACATTATATAGCACAGAAAGTTGGACTCTAGAAGAGCAAAACAAAATCGAAAGTAAACAAATCGAAAGTAAACAAACAAACCCCCCACAACTCAACCAGGCAAATAAAAGCTCAAAATATACATTAACAAAATAAATCAACAGGTGATCTTGTGACAATAAAAGAGGAAAGAGTTACCTTGATCCCCTTGTAAGCGGCAAATAAAACCAAGTAAGAAACTTAGTATAGTTTACACAAATATTTTGGTCATTTTAAACATGCACAAGCATTTTCAGAGTTGATAACTCATTCCTGTGTGGCACAAACCATGCTATTCAAGCATGCCAGCAAGAACTAAAACAGAAATTAAAGAGTGCACCAGTCTACAAATTCAGAAAGGTCATACCCTGGCATCACCGGGCAAACTCTGCACTAAAGCTCCTACAGGACAGGGAGAAAAAAGGAAGCTATATTAATGCTTCCCACACACTTTATACTGACCTGAGAGTATACTTTTGTGTATTTTAGTTATTTCAGAGTGCCTTATAGAAACTGTAGCTGTCAGAAACATAACAGTCTCATGAGTGCTAAGAGTTTCACACAATGGATGTTTGTTTGTATTCTAGTTCATCTCATAATTTAGCCTAATTCCTGTTGACTCGTGGTAGGTCAACTTGTGTACTGAGACAGTTTCTATTTTTTTGCTCTCAGGGAAACAAGGTTCCTTTATTTTCTCTGAAATTGTTCAGTCAAAACACATTATGTAATCATCAATGATAACTGGACCAAACCATGGTATAATCACCACCAGACACTAGATGGGAAGCAAATGATGATAAAATTTCATTCCATATAAAACATTAAGCTAAGCTAGAACATTTTGCAAAGGCCAATTTGAACCCAGAACTAGCATGAGGTCTTTAAACAAGCAATTCAGAAAAGCGTCAATTGTTTTCTTGCATGTTTCCTGCTCTTTTTTCTGTTTTAGTGTAATTTTAAAATGAATTGATTTTATGTTTCTTCACCTAAGAATGTCTGTTAAAGTTTATGACAAAAGCAAGCCAGGATTTGTGATGAAAGTAAGAGGATACTGTCACTATGGCACAATCAGTAAATAATTAAGTGGCCAACACAAAATTTATTTTGAAAATATAAACACATACATCTATATATATATCTATATCTATACACAGTACTTAAACACACAAATATTGTGTGTATTTATATATACATACACATGTATATATATACACATATGCATTCTGTGCTTTATTTTCACTTTGTGATCCATAAAAGAAATGTAAAAGAAAAGCAGCATCAAGTTCATTTTCACTTTTAAAAGTCTATGGTCATCGCTAATTTGTTTGAAACTTAAGATGGCAGTGCTGAGGGTGAGAAATTTGTATTGTAATAAATTAAGCACATTTACCCTTTGTGACCTATGCATTCTGTACTGCACATTCATAGAAACCTGTGCTTTTCCTGTGTGTTAATACTTACTTGACAATTCCCTGCCTCCAAAGGAAAGCAAGTTAAAACATAATACAAGTATTAACGGTTTCTTTCCAGTAATTTAAAGAAAATGTGTGCACATTAAGAGATAGGAGGAATGAATTCTAGAAAAATTTAGACACTCAAATGTTATGGGCTTTAATATTTGCAGGCACTCTGAATCACTACAGACTTCATTTCTGTTAGTAATAATGGGCCTGATTCTGTTTTTACACCAGTTTTACACAGCTGTAATTCATCTTCCATGGAACTAATCCAGATTTATACCTGTGTGAGTCAGAACAGAATTAACCCTGCTGTTTCTATGGATGGTTAGGTGGGAGTGGAAAAAGATATGAGTGACAGTTCTCTTCCTCCCTTCAGCTAACCAGTAAGTCGGTAGTGAAATATTTAGATGTAGCAGCAGAAAGAGGAGGATAAAACATGGATGAGCAGAGGTTGCAGCATTAGGAAGGTATACAAATTAAGTGGCTAGGTGAAAAGTTGGGAGTGGAAGATTTGGAAGAGAGAGGAAAGGGTACAAGTTGCTGAAGGGAGAGAAAAAGAAGCCTGACTGCAGAAAAAAACAGACAGAGCTATTTAGGAAGGAGACTAAAGAAGTAGAAAGGGCAGGTCAGAAAGAATTAGGATAAACTCTCTGGGGCAGGGATTGTCTCTTGGTCTGTGCATGTACAGCACATAGTACAATCTGACTCTGATTAGTATAAGCATAATAAAAATGATAATAATAATGAGAATCCTATTCCTAGTGAAGTCATTGGAAACAGGATTGGGCCATCAGAGAGGATCTTACATGAAAAAGACAAATAAAGCTGCTGTCACCTGAGAGAGGCCAAGGAAAAAGTCCTGGCAACTGAGATTGAGAGTGAACCCAAAAGCAAGGAGATGAGCAGAGAGGAGGACCTGGGTGCCAAGTGGGACATAAAAGTGGGCAAAGTGGCTAGCTGGAGAGTGCATGTTCTAATAACAGAAAAAGAAAACAAGTAAGCCTGAGCGAGAGCATACTCCCAAGAAGAGAAAGGCATGAGAGAGAATAAGGGGATCCAAACCTGGGAAATCTGTTTGGGCAATGAAGTTATAATCTGAGATTTAATAAAATGTTGTTCATATCATAAAAGATGTAAGCGAGACCTTAAAAAGTAATTTCTATTGTGTGCTGAGAAGGAATGCACATGTTTTTCTCATCATTCTATAATATGTTACAAAACATCGAGAACTTTTCAAAAAAGTTGTAAAGACTTTGTGAAACCTAAAACTTCTTCAGGTTCTCCCATCCTCATGTATGTATGGGAGTGTATTATAATAACATCATAATATTCAAGTAATATGAAATCTATGCAATCAATATGCAATCTCTCTTGTCATTACTTTTTCTTAACATTTCATGGACAGGGGAGTAAAAATAATGTTATTTGACACTGGAAATAGCCTGCTTTGGAATATAATGGATCAAAGCAAAATTTAATCAAGGTTAGAAGAAAACATCATTTAAAAACATCATATCAGCACAACAAAGTCACTAACATTTTTACAGTATCCTGCATGATTTTACATGTATGCTGATGCACTCTTTAAAACAAAAGTAAGATATTGCAGAATGCATGGTGGTCATAGCCATTTTCATATATTTTAAGAAAGGAAGCTATTCGTTGCATTCACGTCATTCTAATTCAGTCCCCAAACATGAACAAGCAGAAAAGCAGATCAATAGGAACTATAGTCAGTTCTGAACAGGAACTAGAGACCTTTATTTTTCAATTAGCTGATTGTTGTAAATATCCTGCAAAGCTATTTAGCTGTTTGGCTACTGCAGGATCTTGGTATAGGTCTCCTGCACCTATCTATGATTCCTTCCTATATAATACAAGTAGGGCAACTTGGAAGATATTGTTTGGTGATGCTAGCTGCAGACAGCATATTGCATGAGTTTCTTGCTTCACTGACTTCCAGGAAAAATTTAAGTTGTTAACTCTGAGCTAAAAAGCTTTGTATAACTTGTTTATTGGCTATGTGAGAGATCACTTTCTCCCCACATACTACCAGAGTAGTTATGATCAGCTGAGGCACTCAAGCTAACAGTCCCCAAATTTAAATGGTTACTTGATCTTAGTGGAAATTCCTCAACTCTGGTATTTATTTACCTTAGTAGTCTGACAGAATCCAAGTTTGCTGACATTTAGCATACCCTGAAAATATATCTCTTTTTACATGCTTCTCTCAGGTGCTGGGGCTGGATTTGTATTTGGTGTGTTGGGGGATATCCGCTGGGGACATTTGATAAATAAAAATATTGACTCAATAATATATGGAGAACTTTTGGAATGAAGGAGGTGGTATAGTGGGTGAATACATTAGTCTCTCACCTCTGGATGATTGGATTCAAGCCAGGTCATAAATAACATGCCTTTGAAGATTTCCCTATGGTCCCTAGTGGACTCCAGTCCACATGATAAAAAAACCTCAAAGCAGTTGACAGTTCCTGAACAATGCTGGAGCAGAAAGCAATTTTCAAGTTAGAATGGAGAAATGTTGATGGCACTCTGTGTGGATAGATGCACTGTACTGGAATGACATCATTTTCAAGCACACAAAGCTTCACACAAACAAAAAAACAGTCTGGGGCCAGCCCTCTGATCTGGCAACAGCACAATGGCTGCCTTGTAGAGGATATGGGATTGATCCCAAGTTCATTACGCTACCAGGAGCTGAGAGTACAGCAGTCACAATATGTTCAGGTTCTGGGGGAGAACCACAGTGGAAGCAGTGTCCTGTCAATTACAGCTTGAATAGGTCATTTTGACATCGAGCTGTAGAGAAGGTAAAAAAGTGGGATCCCAGAAGACTTCACTCCACCCCAATGACCACTCTTCTGTTAAAAGACTCATTGTGTTATTTCCTACATCCCAAATATATTTTTCTCCAATACATTCTGAATCATCTCCACAAATGTATATATACAAATAGGAATTCATTTCCAAGCTAGCTTCTGAAATTGCACCCACAAAATTATACACGTAAAATCTATATTTGCATGAGCAAATTGTGTAACTATGCATCTAACTATTCAATTTATAGTGCAAAAATGTGTATGCAATTTTGGAGGCTTGTTTGAAAACTGAGCCCCTGTGTTATAAGAAATAAATCATCAACAAAAGAATAACCAATATTTGAAGATAGGAAAATCCTCTTTTTGCACCCTACTACAGTGTAGGATTACAAATGATACACAGTAGATAATCTGAAAAATAGCCTATGACAGATAATTTATAGTAAATGGAACAAACTAGTGTGATACAAAACAGGACTAGACATGCTAATGCTGCTTTTGGGTTTCCACATATTCAAGCTGCATTGAAGGATTTCCATCACCATAGTTATTAAATTGTTAGTTCATGTAGACATGCAAGTCAAACAAATGAATGCTGCAAACACAGGATATGAATTAGTTTTAGCAGAATACAAAATGAAAAAATTATTATGCCTCCCATATTAGTGGCATGAAACATAATGTTAGGCAATAGGCTCATTGTACTTCTTGTCATTTAAATTCTAGCTTTGGTCAGTTAAAATGATCCCAATTCAATCATTAAACTGTTTCTCATATAAGACATAATTCCTATGTATTTTCCTAAGCAATATATAACGGCTTACAATTGTCCTGGATTGTCTGGGACAGTCTTGCCACTGACCAAGCTGTCCCGTGGTGTGGGAGCACTGCTCTTTGGGCTCCCACACAGTGAGACTATTCCTGAAGCAACTCTGATTGACACCCTGTTCCTAAATTACACAGGCAGAGCAGGGAGCAGAATGCCAATCAGAGGAGCAAGAAAAGAAAAGAGAAATAAGGGGTGAGAGGAAGACAGATAATGGAGGGAGGGGGGAGAAGAAAAACAAGGTGGGGGAGAGGAGAGAGAAACAACAATGAATTAATTATCTTAATTGAATGCACAAACTAATACATCTGCAAAGACATTTTAAAATTGCACCCCCAGCCTCACCTCCCTGGAGCTCCACCTCTGCTAGGGGGAGGGTCCCAGAGCCCAGGCTCTAGCCTGAGCCCAAACATTTATACTGCAATTTTACAGCCCTGCAGCCTGAGCCCCATAAGCCAAGTCAACTGACACAGGCCAATTATGGGTGTTTAATTGCAATGTAGATATATACCCACTGTTACATGCTAAAACTGCAACTGCTGAAGAGGCTTCACTCAGACTCCCTGACCAGTACATTGCCACTGGACTCTGCTAAACCTCAGCAGCTCCCAACCCTGGCCATGACTAATCTCACATTTTGTAAGGCAGATATACTATATGATTTCTATAATCCTCACAGGTACTTACACAATGATTATTTTTTATTAAGCAACTAAAGCAATAAATGAAAAGGCATATGCTACAAGGGGGTTTAACTCCTTTCTGAAGGCATTGACTTAGGTTAGGTTAGACTTGTCCAGATGGGCTTACAAAGTTGTTGTCTTCCCCTGTACAAGGATAAAAATCCTGCTGCTTAGAGGCTTGACATTGTGGAGTGTCCTGTCAGTCTGCCCCTGAGTTGGAAGTCCAATGCAGTACAGGACTTTAATCTGTACTCCACTGGCTTTACCTGTGCTGTCTCTACATAGAGCTTGGATGTGTGGTGAAAGCAGGGCACATTGCAACAGCAGGATGGAGTTCAAAGTCCCTGCTCACTCTGCTAGTGGCAATTCAGCTATCATAATCAACCCTCTTCTTATAGCCTCTTTCCCATGGAGAGACAAGAACAGTTGGGCCCCTCGCCTTCTACATAGGGAAGGAAACAGTGGAATAATCCTGCTTCCCCACAACCCTGCCTGAAAAGAGAGGTGGGATCTGATGGCTCCCTTCGGAGACAGAAACATCCACCTGGCTCCTTTCCTCTTGTCTGTGGGGATGGGGAGGGAGGAACTTTTCTGTCTTGGGGGCCGGGGAGCTGAGGAGAGGCACTCGAAGGCTGGAAACCTTCTGCTCCTCTGACGATACCATGGAAGGTACTCTTGCCTGTCTACCACTAGTGTTAGTGCACGTCCTGGTGTGTGACTAGTTGTGTGGATGTTGGCATATATCTGGTATGCATGGGTGTGGGTGAAGACTGTTTATGCTTGGGTAATAACATGCATACAGGTGCATGGCTTAGAGGGTAGAAAGGAAGTGAAGACTGATGCAAGAGTTTGTGGAAAGACTATCTGAGGAAAGGAAGAAAAACTGTGTGATGGAGAATGAGGAGGTGGTCACTTCACATTTTATTTGAGGACCTATTAAAAAATGGTTAAGCTCATGGTCCATCAAACTGGATCATCATTTCACCGCTGAAATCTCAGCCCTTCTTCCCTTTTGCTTTTCCAAACGCTGAATGCACAGGAGTAAACCAAAGCCACAAAGTCTACCCTCCTTCCTCAGACATGGAGAAAGTCACCTTTTCAACACTTTCAGTTTTCATTGGCAAGCGGTAGGTTGAAACCAGGCCTCCATTGTGATCAAACATTTTGTTGTTAGCCTGCTGAACTGGTTCAGCTCAATGTCTTGTCAGCTTTCTCAAAGAGTAATCTTTTCTAAACTATGGAGCTTCAGAATCTTCATTTGTAGTAGATGTAAAGAATTTTTGTGACTGGCTCCATCAGCGCTCAGTGCTATCCTCATTAATCAATGCCGGGGATGCCAAGCCTGGAAGCTCCTGCTATGTCAAAGAATTGAGGCCTTCCTAGCCATTGGCAAGAGAAAACTTGTAGGTTTTTTATTTTGTATAGTTTGTTCTATCTCCAACTCTTTGTATTCTTGCAGCCCAGCATCTTTAGGAAGCATGCAGAGTATGGTTGGACATGTCCCTCACAGACTGGCATAAATGTTGAATCTTGAACTCGGGAAAAGAGTATGACTGGCATAGCTATGAGACTTGCTTCCAAACGTCTTTGCAAGTTGTTAGCTCCCATCTAGCCTCTCTGGACCTCCTCTGATGTTTCCCAGACATCTAATATAAAGTCAGCCTAGCAGATCTGGAAGTTCTACATCAGTGTTGCATGTATCAGCCAGATCGGTCCCAAAGACAGACCTCAAAACCCCCCTTTCGGCCATCAACAGACAATTCATCAATTTAATCTTAATGTATAAAGGCTCTAGAATTTTTGATGACTTAATGCACTACTCTGGCCATCAATACCAAATCCATGTCAAGTGAAGCTTTGCCTGCTCTGCACTAATGGAACTCCACTTTATACTTGACTCTGCCTTTTATTCCTGACATAAGATGGTCCATGACGCTGCTGAGGCAATTGAAGATGGGGTAGCAACAGATGTATCAGATCTTTGACTGAAGAACACAGCAAGAAATAATGAACAGCCTGATGTGTTCACTTAATTTGTACTGAAAAGTTTTGCACTGATGTACTGAAATCTAGTCTCAGTTCCAACAATACTGTCAGCCCTTAATATCATGGGAGCATAAAATGTAATGGAACTGAGGCTTGCATCCCTGTGTCTCAACTTCAACACACTTTGTATAGTGGTGAGCTCTAATGCCATCAGCAGATCCTGTACCACTGGCCTCAGAGAAGCAAGTGTCTATGAATGCTTCAAATACCTTGACATATTTGGCCATTGATCTTGTAAATTGTGAACTATGTCCTTGAGCTCGGTTAATACATTCCTAAGTTGCATATATGAACATAGTGATGAGTAGTGATTAGTATTTTGGGAGAATTCATAATTATTTTTATTGCAATTGTATTGTTTGATGGGCTTATATAAAACCAAACTACTTAATTCAGACTGAAGAAACTTTTTATCATAAAATGTATGGGTCATATTTATTTGTCACTTGTACATATAACTCAGATGAACTAAATATGTATTAAATATGATTTGCATATGTTTAACACATATTTTTATCCAGTAAGCTACATATGAAATGTGTGTGATTCGCAATAAGGTAGTAAATACAGATCTGCAAACTCCATGTATATAATATGTGATTAAAGTAACCCAAACCATCTTTCATATATAAAAATATGAACATCAGCCTCTGAATCTTCTGTGAAACACATGGAAAAATGCAGCTCTTAATTTGCATGATAAGGGATTTTTGAAAAATTTCAGGTAGCTGTTAAAATGTAATATGCTAGTTGTGATTATTAGACAGAAACAATAGCTGAAGAACACACAGAGCACAACAGGTGGGGGATTTTGTAAGGTAAGATTGCACTGTCTCAATCTCAGGCTGGCTGTGGGGTGGATTGTCCTCTGCAATAGTTTACAGCAGCTTGAGTGGTGTTCAAATTTATACTGATTGCCAAGAAATTATTATAACAGTTGGGGACTACTGGAACAAAGCACCTCCCTTCCCTAGGCCGTGTTCCCTATCACAGCCACAGGCAGGGGGAGCGGTGCAGGAACAGGTCTACTGGCTCTGCTTCACCAGAGAATCCCTCTGCTCTGATCTGATTCTCCCACAGCTAACTGCAGCAGTTGTAATGTTGTTTTGTATGGATGAATAGCACAAAGCAATCCAAATGTGGGGGGAAATCTGGGCCAATATAATAAGGAAACATGTATCTCCTATGCCACCAATCATTAATGTAATGATGAAGCTTTAGTAGTCTTGTAAATACGGTGGGTCAGATTCATGGGTATGCCATGGCTGCTTTTGATGTGTCAACAATGCAAAACAGGTGTAAACCAGACTTTTAGTCAGTTAAACTGAATATACAGCTATTTTGTATCACCCAAGCAGCATAAGCAGCCAGAACATATGAGGGAATGTGGCCCAGTGTATTTTGGCATTGTGTTTTCTGGATCCAGTGTGGTATTCCATGCATACTACTGGCTTAGGTCTATTCTCCCACAATTAAAACTTAACATTTCTAAATGAACCTCAAAATGTTGATGTGCAGTAGGTATCATTATACACATTTTACAGAAAGATAAAATGAAGTACAAGGATTTTGTTACTAAGAAAGAAAGTGGCGAAGATGTACATATAGTGAAAGCGGGGGGGGGGGGGGAGGGGGGAATGATGCCCAAATGTAAATTTTTAAAAACACATGAACTCTGGGACTTCATGTCTTTGTTCCAAAAATTGTGGGTCCCAAAATATATGGGCCAAAATTTTGAAATTCAGGTTCTTTGGATTAGGTACCTATATTTTCATTTAGGCACTTAAATAAATGGCCAGGTTTCTGAGATACTGGGCATCCAGAGCTCCCATTATAATCAATGGGAAATGCAGGGGATTTTAAGTGCTTACATGTAGATATAGGTGTCCAATTTTAAGCATGCTGGGATGAAAATTTGGGCTGTGTATTTTGCAGTGAATTATTGTGTTCATTCTGTGCAGCAAGAGGTCTTGACTCAGGAAAACATCTCTAATCAGGAAGGGCACATAAGCATTTGTTTAAATATGTGCTTAAGTCTCATTGATTTCAACAGAACTCAAGCAAATGCTTAAGTGCTTTCCTGAATAGAGGTGGATTTAAAAACAGGTTTAGAGGCTTTCCAAAATCAGAGACTAATATAAGAATCTAATTTTTTTTAAAGTAGTATTGTCATAAACAGATAGCTAAGGGTTAACGTCTCTTTCACCTGGAAAGAAGTATCTGAAGCACCTGACCAGAGGACCAAACAGGAAACAGGATTTTTTTCAACTCTGGGTGGAGGGAAGTTTGTGTGTGAGTCCTTTGTTCTTGGGTCTTCTGTCTGCCTGTATGCTCTCTCGGCTATGAGGAGTGATTTCTATTTCCTGCTTTCTAATCTTCTGTTTCCAAGTTGTGAGTACAAAGATCAGATAGTGATTTCTATATTTTCTTTTGTATTTACATAGGTATAGTTGCTGGAGTGCTTTGAATTGTATTCTTTTTGAATAAGGCTGTTTATTCAATATTCTTTTAAGCAAATGTGTCACCTTAATACAGAGAGACCATTTTAATGTATTTTTCTTTCTTTTTATATAAAGCTTTCTTTTTAAGACCTGTTGGAGTTTTTCTTTAGTGGGGAATTCCAGGGAATTGAGTCTGTACTCACCAGGGAATTGGTGGGAGGAAGAAGTCAGGGGGAAGTCCGTGTGTGTTAGATTTACTAGCCTGACTTTGCATTCCCTCTGGGTGAAGAGGGAAGTAATTCTGTTTTCCAGGACTGGGAACGGGGAGGGTGGAGTCCCTCTGTTTAGACTCACGGAGTTTGCTTCTGTGTATCTCTCCAGGAACACCTGGAGGGGGGGAAGGGAAAAGGTTTATTTCCCTTTGTTGTGAGACTCAAGGGATTTGGGTCTTGGGGTCCCCAGGGAAGGTTTTTGTGGGCACCAGAGTGCCCCAAAACACTCTAATGTTTTGGGTGGTGGCAGCTTTACCAGGTCCAAGCTGGTAACTAAGCTTGGAGGTTTTCATGCTAACCCCCATATTTTGGACGCTAACGTCCAAATCTGGGACTAGGTTTTGACAAGTATACTAAATAGGTCCACCATATAACTCATCACATCCTTAAAAACAACAATAAAAGCAGCTGAACTACATGCAAGAAAATTAAGCTGAGAACAGAATCCAGAGTTCTGACTGAGTCCTGTGCTCTAACTAGTAAATCACAAAAATACATATCACTAATCCATTTTAATTTCCAGTGTATCCGAGTTTTATTTCCAGGTTTGATGTCCAATTTGAAGTCCCACATAGCACACACTGCATTGCACTGCAAATGCCACATAATGTATAGAATATTTGGGCTCCTTTAAATATGGAGTCACCTGATAATTACCAAGTAGTTATTAACCTACTCTTTTTTCTATTTACTTGCAAGAACTACAGTAAATAACAAAACTATGCCCCCCAGTTTTTTATTGGTAGGTGGTACTAATTACAAAATAAAAATAAATTGTGACACTTCCCTGAGGCCCTATCCCTGCCCTGTCCCTTCTCCAAGGCCCTCACTTCCCTTCATCGCTTGCTCTCCACCATCCTCACTCAGTTTCACTGGGCTGGGGCAGGGGGTTGGGGTAAAGGAGAGAGTGAGTGCTCTGGCTGGGGATGTGGGCTCCAGCATGGGGCCAGAAATTAGAGGTTCAGAGTGTGTGGGGGAGAGGGTTGGAGTACAGGAGGGTGTGAGGGCTCTGGCTGGGGTGGAATTTCTGTTTTTTTAGAGTTTTTTTCTTAATTAGAGAATTACATAAAAAAAAAAAGATGATGAAGGTTGCAAAGTCAAGCACTCAAAAGTTAGCAAGGGCTGAGAGAGTAAAGCCCAGAACTGCTGGGTTCAGTGTCCTTGGACTGGGACCCGGAATACTGGGCAGGCCAGAGTTCCCCTACCAGCCACTGGGGAAGAGGCACCATCAGGACAGTGCTGGAGAAGGCAGCCTGAGATGGTTTGCGTGGAAGGACTTTGGGTAAATCTCTATGTGAGAGACTGTCCTGGGAAGTTCTCATTGCTAGTGGTGCCTCCCCTTGGCTGTCCTGGGGATTAGCTCTGCCAAGCATCACACCCCTATTTGATGATGTCTTCACACATCCTATCTCACTCCACAGCCCCTCTCACTCCAAGAACTGCAGCCTCCTCTTCATGATGATCTTCCAGCCAGGTCACTACATGGTTTCCTCTTCTGAGTCATCAGTAGGGTTTACACCTTTAGATCCACAGCACAGACTTTTACCACTTTAGCTAACATAGTAACTGGTAGCAATACTAGAGTGTTATCCTCCATGTGGATTAGCCACATACTTTGCCAGTGCTTTCACAGCAGAGTAATGCCAGTGATTTGCTCAAAGCAGAATAATATAAAAAGTCAGGACTCCGAGATTCAATACCTGGTTCTGTAGGGAAGCATGCTGTAGTGGTTACAGAACAAACTCTTCTGTCCCTGGCCTGTCTCTGTTTCCCTCTGCTTCACCATGATTCCTTTCCCACATCCCTTTTGCTACTGCTCATCCTCTGGCTTCTGGAACACCCCTCTCTCCTTATCTTCCTCCCAATTTTTCACCGCTCTGCATTCCTATAGGACTACTTCCTCCTTCTTACTGTCTTATTATGGAAATGGTCAGGCAACCTAAACTATAGGTGATGCTACCAGTTCCATCTTTTAAAACAAACACACGCTAATTAAGAGAGCACACAGCAGCCAGGGGAATAGGGGAATTCAAAAATGCTCACAAGGAATTTATAGGATATAAGGCTGGTACTGCAACTAAATGCACAGATGAGTGGGAATATTTTTAAAGAATAAATATTTTTTAAACATGAGCATCTTCACCAAGGAGCACAGTATAGTTCAGATCTGACCAGTAATGCCCTTTTTATTCACATCCTAAACCACTCTTGAAGGCAGACTGCTGAATTCTATGGTTTAATGATAAGGACAAACATCCTCTAGAGATCAAGATGAATCAAGTCAACTCATTTAATTTGAGATTTGATTAGATTTCACCCTGTAATTTTGAATATGTAAGTTCACAAAGACTAGCAGGTATTACTTCCTACTTGGGGGTGCCTTAAAGTTTACTGTTTTACTTCATATCTAAAAGTAAGAATACGTAAGACTGTACAAATGAATTTGGAAAAAAAAAAAAGACTGACACCACTGTGGTTAACAAATAACTCTTCTCCACTGCCTAAGGCACACAAACATATCCCCAATTTAACCCACGATGCACTGGGACATAAGAATTTTAAAATGCTGTCTGGTCAATATTTATAACAGACTTTTTTTAGTTCAATAAAAGGAAAGTCAGAAGAATTTATTAAATATATGGAAATGAATGCCTTTGCATGCCATACCTTTCCTCAACTGAAACCTCCTTCAGCTGCTGGTGTGGCTTTGTGCCTTCCATTTCTCGGATGCTTACTGCATAGATCTTTGTTGTATAATCAATAGCCTTTTCTCTTGCAACATCACTGTCATAACCTTTAATAATGTGAAAAATAAAATGACACCCATGTAGTTTGTTTTCAATTTTGTATTGGAGAAATAAGAAATAGAAAGATCTGCAACAACAGAAGCAGTCTAAGGCTCGGTCTACACTATGGAGGGAGGGGGGGAAGGGCGTGTCGACCTAAGATCCAACTTCAGCTATGAGAAGAGCATAGCTGAAGTTGACGTTTCTTAGGTCGACTTATATCGCGTCTTCATGGCATGGGGTCGACTGCCGCCACTCCCCTGTCGACTCTGCTTCTGCCTCTCACCACGGTTGAGTACAGGAGTCGACGGTAGAGCAATTGGGGATTTATTTATCATGTCTACTGTAGACACGATAAATCGATCCCTGATAGATCGATCACTACCCGCCGATCCGGCGGGTAGTATAGACATACCCTTAGGTCCTGATCCTACAAAGACTTACACATAGTTAACTTTAAGCACTTACTTAACTTTAAGCACATGAGGAGTGCCATTGAACTCAATGGTATTCCTCACATGCTTAAAGTTAAGAACATATGTGAGTCTTTGTGAGATTAGGACTAAATTTAATATGTATTTTGCATATTCTTCTTTTACCTCCATCCTCTTCCGCATCTGTATCTGACTCCTCACTGTCAACCAGTTTACTCTCTTGGATGCCCACAAACTCTCTAGTCCAGATCATCAAAGCAGTATCAGCACCACCTACAGTCAGTAGCACAGAATCATTATGTAACCATCGAACATTGGTTACATGAGCACTATGACCCACATACTTCTTGAACTTTGCATGTTGCCCCTGCAATATAAAGAATACACGTTATCACTTAAACTATTAATTTTTCACATTTTCCTACAGAAATTTTCCCCACTTCCCTTTCCAACGTGATTTCTAATCTGATGAGTAAATACTATTTATTACCTTCACAGGATATGAAAAAAGCTTCACAAAACCAAAGTCATCTCCTGTAGCTAACAGTGAACCATCTTTTGTAAGAGTAGCTGCATTTACAACAGTGACATCACTATGCATGGGCCAGATTCCTTCACAAGTAGGACCAAGAACACATGTCCAGGTATCCCATTCAATCTTCTCTATCTGGAAACAAAAATTCCCAAAACAAAGTAATCTTGACAAATGTCCAATACACTGCTTGAGTTGTTACATTTTTCTCTTGAACTATGATACTAACAAATAAGTTTTGACAGATCAAGTTGCATATGGGCTTAGCCAAAATGATTTTTTGTTTTTGTTACCTTACAGTGTGTTTTATTTCCTGATGATTAAAGCTAAATATCATTTATGTCCTTTATTAAAATTGCTATACTACAAGGTAGAGTTCCTGGAATTTTACTTTTTTGCTATACATTTTTTATTCTCCAGGGAGAGATCACTGGTCATTATCATTTGGATTTAAACTGTTTAGAGATTTTCGGAGGTGATGAATATTGGCAGCGCTCATTAAAGTTATTGAGAGTTGCAGGTGTTCAGCATCCCTTAAAAATGAGACCACATGCTTTTAAAAGTAGCTTCCTAAATTGCACTTAAATTGCCTGCACACAGATTAAATACAAAATACATTCATGCAACGAGATTATGTGGAATTACTTGTCTGGAATGCAGAAATATATATTTGCACATAAATCCTTCTTCTAAAAGAACAAATGGATGTACCTGCAGATATTGCAGGTAATGGAAAATTTGGTGTTGTTGCACTCATGTAATTTCATTCTGAGATTTATTGTCAGAATTTTAGTAAATCTGCACTTTTTAATCTACTTTTCAACTTATTTCAATGGGAGAGAAAAGTTAGTTCAATGCCAAGTCCTTTTGAAAATCTCACCCACAATATTTACAATATTTGATCAGATCTGAATTAAAGCACTTATCTGAAATGGTTCTAATTCTGAAATACTAATGTTTGTTAAGTGCTTAGAGTAACATAGCAGCTATAAAAGGTATGATACTGAGAGATTAAGCAGTTCTAATTATATCCATTATAACGATTAACTTTTGTATATGTAACATCTGTATGTTATAATACTTACAAAGGCCTACTTCACAAGGCTGTTGTGAAAATTCACTAATGTCTGTGAAACACTTTGTAAACTTAAAAGTGCGGTAGCATAGGGGAAGGAATATGAAGAAGACATACCATTTAAATAAGTAATACACTAATTTTCAGCAGTATCATATAACAACATTCACAATATAAAACCTTCAAGTTAGTACTGAGTGAAGTAATCAGAAAATGTAATTAGTATGATCCATACCTCAGCAGCTCTTATAATATGTCTTTTTCCTCTTGGTGCTTCAAAAAACAGTTGTTCTTTGGCACCAGAATTTACTTGCAATAACTTTCCTGTATGTGAAATATAAGTTTATTATTTATTTCATACATGATTGGAATATTATGAAGTGCCCTTTTTATTGAGTGATGAGGTGTTATGAAAAATTTGAATGCATATCCTGCATAGGTATTTGTGACAAAACGATAAGCATGACCTACAGAGCATTAATATAAATACAGTTTATATTAATGCTCTGTAGGTCATGCTTATCATTTTGTCACAAATACGTATGCATTATCATTTATTAATATAAATTCAGTTTCTAAAAATGGTTATTTAGATACTACTCACAAACTGTAGAGTACGGGCCAAGTTATGCCTGGTGCTGACTAGCCTCAGAGGTGCTTAGCACTTTGGTGGATCAAGTCCCAAATGTGAGACTTCATATAATCATATATATGATTATTTTACAAGACGGCTGTACAGTGATTTAAAAAAAGTTATAAATCTCTCTCTCGCTATTCAAGCCCTGCCTTATACAAACATATAACAAACAATCCTTGAATACAAACATTACAAATGGGATCCAGATTGTATGCTAACAATTAGGCAGGCTTATGTGAAACTGAATGTACATTATTTCAGAGTGGTAACTGTGTTAGTCTGCAAACTGTGTTAGTCAGCAAAAACAATGAGGAGTCCTTGTGGCACCTTAGAGACTAACAAATGTATTTGGGCATAAGTTTTCATGGGTTAAAACCCACTTCATCAGGTGCATGGAGTGAAAAATACCATAAGCAGTATATATATTACAGTTCATGAAAAGATGGGAGTTGCCTTACCAAGTAGGGGGTCAGTGCTAACAAGGCCAATTCAATTAAGGCGGAAGTGGCCTATTCCCAACAGTTGACAAGAAGGAGTGAATATCAACAGAGAGAAAACTACTTTTGTAGTGCTAACGAGGCCAATACAATGAAGGTGGACATTGCCCATTTCCAACAGTTGACAAGAAGGTGTGAGTATCAGCAGAGGGAAAATTACTTTTTGTCCACTCCCAGTTTTTATTCAGGCCTAATTTCATGGTGTCCAGTTTGCAAATTAATTCCAGTTCTGCAGTCTCTTGCTG
Source organism: Gopherus evgoodei (assembly GCF_007399415.2). Classification (NCBI taxonomy): domain Eukaryota; kingdom Metazoa; phylum Chordata; order Testudines; family Testudinidae; genus Gopherus; species Gopherus evgoodei. Next base: position 197,712,296 of record NC_044324.1, on the reverse strand, counting down.
AAGTCTGTTTTTGAAGTTTTTTTGTTGAAGAATTGCCACTTTTAAATCTGTTATTGAGTGTCCAGGGAGACAGAAGTGTTCTCCTACTGGTTTTTGAATGTTACAATTCTTGATGTCTGATTTGTGTCCATTTATTCTTTTGCATAGAGACTGTCTGGTTTGGCCACTGTACATAGCAGAGGGGTATTGCTGCCACATGATGGCATATATCACATTGGTAGATGTGAAGGTGAATGAGCCCCTGATGGTGTGGCTGATGTAGTTAGGTCCTATGATGGTGTCCCTTGAATAGACATGCAGACAGAGTTGGCAACCGGGTTGTTGCAGGCAGGGCCGGCTTTAGGCCGATTCAGACGATTCCCCGGAATCGGCCCCGGGCCTTAAGCGCCTTTTAAATTTTTTTTACTTATCCCGGCTGTGGTCTGCTCCGGGGTCTTCCATGGCCCCGCTCCCCTGACCAAAGCACCGGCGGGATCGCAGCTGCCCCACAGCCCGGCTCTCCCAGTTGGAGCCCCGGCGGGAGCGCGGCAAGCCCCGCAGCCCCGCTCTCCCGGAGGGAGCCTCGGACGGAGCGGGGCAAGCCGTCCCGTGGTCCCTGCTGGAGCCCTGGCCAGAGCACAGCAAGCTGCCCCACGGCCCCGACTGGAGCCCCGACTGGAGCGCGGCAAGTTGCCCCGCAACCCTGCTTTCCCGGCTGGAGCCTCGCCAGAGCGCTGCAAGCTGTCCCGCAACCCCGCTCTCCCAGCTGGAGCCCCGGCCGGAGCGCGGCAAGCTGCTCCGCAACCCCGCTCTCCCGGCTGGAGTCCCGGCCGGAGCGGGGCAAGCCGCCCCGCAACCCCCCTCTCCCGGCTGGAGCCCCGGCTGGAGCGCGGCAAGCGGTCCTGCTCTCCCGGCTGGAGCCCCGGCCGGAGCGCGGCAAGCTGCCCTGCAACCCCGCTCTCCCGGCTGGAGCCGCGGCCGGAGCGCGGCAAGCGGCCCCGCTCTCCCGGCTGGAGCTCTGGGCCCTTTAAATAGCCCCCAAAGCCCTGGAACAGCGGGGGCTCCGGGGGCTATTTAAAGGGCCGGGGCTCCAGCTGCCTCTGCCACCCCGTCCTTTAACCAGCCACCAGAACCCCCCCGCCCCCATGTATTCTCCAGGGCTCCCGCGGCTATTTAAAAGGTCCAGGGAGGTAGAAGCAGGGGAGCCCCAGGCCCTTTAAATAACCCCCAGAGCCCTGGGATAGCAGGAGCTGCACCCCCTGCCCTGCCCGCACCAGCCCTGCCCCTCCGCCTGCAGCCAGCTCTGCACCTGGTGCTCACAGCCAGCCCCTGCCAAACCCCCTGCCCTGTCTCCAGCCAACCCCTGCCACACACCTCTGTGGCCCTGCTCAAAGCCAGCCAGCCCCCCACACAGCCCTGCCCGCACCAGCCCTGCACAACCTGCCCACCCTGCCCACACCCATCCCCGCACCCCCTGCCCTGTCTCCAGCCAATCCCTGCTGCACCCCCCTGCCTGAAGCCAGCCAGTTCCACACTCCTTTGTCTCCAGCCCTCTCAACCCCGCTGCATCCCCCTGCAGCCCTGCCTGAAGCCAGCCCACCCCACATCCCCCTGTCTCCAGCCAGCCCTGCACCCCTTGCCCTGCCTGCAGCTAGACCCTACCTCCAGTCAGCCCCTGCCCTGCCTCCAACCAGCCTCATGACCACTGCTGCCCTGCAGTTCCCAGGGCAGTAACCCTGCACACCTGCTTCACTGAGGGGGGCAGGGAGCAGCTGGGACCCACACATGTGCACACCCACAGGGAGTGGCAGGGACCCACACATGTGAAATGGCAGTCATTAATAAGCAATCAGCAGCATATATGATGCAATGTACATAATATATAATTGTATTATTTATATAGTTATGGAAAGTAAATAATACATGGAAGCAATAAAAGGCTTTTTTTTTACATTTTTTTTTGTAGTCATTCCTGCCAGGGCCCCGCTGAAAATGTTTGAATTGGGCCCTGCACTTCGTAAAGCCGGCCCTGGTTGCAGAGATTGGTTCATTAGTAAGCCATTGGGCAGGAAGGGGAGAAACATAAAAAAATAAACAGGCTGCCTTAAATTTGAGTTTTATGATATAACTGAAGCAGCAAGAAAGACAGATTTCTAAAATAAATCTATTGCTGAAAAGTTACAGGGGTCCTGTAGGCCACTATAAAATGACTCTGGAGCATCCTTTGATTGATAAAGAGCTGGGATGCTCACGGTCTGAAAGGCTTCTTCATCCCTTCACACTGATGGAAGAAAAACAACATAAGATATCTGACCTCTGGCAGCACTAGAAATCTGCCACCCTCTCCTATTTCCTGTGCTAGAGCCTTCAAGCAGGAGCAAAACATTTTCTTACTCCTAGGCAGAGACTGGGAATATATTTATCAGCTGCATGTGTGCTGCTTGGATAGTCTGCCCACATGTCATCAGGAACAACACCCTCCTGTATAAGTTTCAACCAGAAATTGAAGGCAGCACCCACAAATTTAAAATTTGGTCAAAAACTAAGTTATTTTTTAAAAATCTACTTGGGAATTTGTTATAAAAGAGGCTTTCCAGTATCTAAATAGTGTGGTTTGATAAGGGAAGCAGTTATTAACTAAGAAACACTGGATCAGATCCTCGGACACTGTAAACAGTGTAGCTCTAATGGAGTCATAGAATCATAGAAAGTTAGGGGTAGAAGAGACCTCAGGAGGTCATATAGTCCAATCCTCTGCTCAAAGCAGGACCAACACCAACTAAATCATCCCATCCAGGGCTTTGTCAAGCCAGACCTTAAAAACCTCTAAGGATGGAGATTCCACCACCCTCCCTACGTAACCCACTGCCAAACCAGACAGTCTCTATGCAAAAGAATAAATGGGTTACCTAGGGAGGTGGTGGAATGGGTGCTTCACCACCCTTGTAGTGAAATAGTGTTTCCTAATATCCAGTCTTGACCTCCCTCACTGCAGCTGGAGACCATTGCTTCTTGTTCTGTCATCTGCCACCACTTAGAACAGTCAAGCTCCATCCTCTTTGGAACCCCCTTTTGGGTAGTTGAAGGTTGCTATCAGATCCCTCCTCACTCTTCTCTTCTGCAGACTAAATACGCCCAGTTCCCTGAGCCTCTCCTTGTAAGTCATGTGCCCCAGACCCCTAATCATTTTAATTGCCCTCCGCTGGACTCTCTTCAATTTGTCCACATCTCTTCTGTAGTGGGAGAACCAAAACTGGACACAATATTCCAAATGTGGCCTCACCAGCACCAAATAGAGGAGAATAATCACTTCTCTCGATCTGCTGGCAATGCTCCTACTAATACAGCTCAATATGCAGTTGGCCTTCTTGGCAACAAGGGCAAACTGCTGACTCACATCCAGCTTCTCGTCCACTGTAATCCCCAGGTCCTTTTCTGCAGAGTCATGTTGATTTACATCATCTGAGGATGTGGCCCATTATTCCAAGAGCCATGTTCAGTTCTGCAGGAGTCACTGATGATGGCAGGACCCAAACAAGGAAGAACACAGTACAAGGCTATAGATTTTAAGGCCACAGGAGGTCATCTAGTTTGATCTCTTGCATAACTCGGGTCATAGAATTTCACTCATTATTTTTTGCCATGTAGGGATTATTCTATCTACTGGGGCGGAGGGGAGTTATATTGCTGCCCATCACTGTAGTATCTGCGCATCTATTTTATTCTTTTCTACTATGTTGACCAAATCACTTGTGGATGAAGTAGACAACATCTTTTGGGAAGCCATGTTGCTTTCAAGACCATTACAAACACAGAGGGGAAGAGGGTAAATCAGCAGGAGCTTCAGGGAAAAGGCAAAAGATGTAATGGAAAGGAATGCTAGCCTACATCTTCTAAGCAGTAGTAGAAATAATGGGGAGTAAAATCAACAACAAAAAAGGAGCTAGTGGTGTTATTTCATATGTGTTCCTTCAAAATCTCAACAGATAGATCATCTCCAAATAATTGTAAAGATACTTAAAGAGATTTCAGTGTCCCTATTCTTAAGACAGGCATTATCCACTATACATGTTGTGACATGTGGCTCTCTGGTGCCCACTGGCAAAGGGTTCACTGTTCTTTACAAGCAACTCCTGTCTCAAACCTGAGAAACTCACTACACCAAATACACCACTTTCATTGTATTTATCCATAAAGGGTAACATATGAGGTCTCTGTTGAAAGCTCGCAACTTATCAATACTCATAATCATTGTGAGATGGGTGCATGGTAATATTTAAAGAATAATGAAACTATATTGAAAATTATGCCCTTACAGTTTTGGGGTAAAAGTGAGTCACCAGGGAATCATATGTCTCAGTGATGGCCCATTCAAGCAGGAGGGAATTGCCACCCCTCCCTGGCTAACTAATTATGTAATGTATTGTTTGATTGCCCACCTTTGCACCAACCCATAAAAGTCAACGGAAAAACCTCAAAGATAAACTATAAAAACATCAAAACCACTTGGAAGTGAAAAGGAATAATATAAGAGCAGGGGGGTTGTCCTGTCTGTGAATAAAGACAAAAGGCTGATTCAGTAGATAACAAGGTGGAAAAAGACACTCTGGGTCCATTCACTGAGGAGGTACCTTGATGAGCAGGGGTGCTTCATGAAAGACTGAGTTCTAGCTCCTTGGGGCTAGCAAGTGCTGTCAAAGATTGAACCTTTGGAGTAAAAATTTGCTTTATTAGGCCTTGTCTACACTACAGAGTTTTGTCAACAAAAGTCAGCTTTCATCGACAAAAGAGTGGAGCTGTACACACTACAGTACTTCTTCTGCTGACAAAACTCTTCTGCTTCACCGACAAAATAAAACCACCTCGATGAAAGGTGTAGAGCTTTTTGCAGCAAAGTTATATAGACAAAATGTCAGTGTAGACACAGCAGCAACCACTGTATGGAGTAGACAAATAAAGATTGATTATCTTTCAGCGAGTATATTTTTTATTAAAAACCAATTAACAACATACAGAAAACACCTGGTGGAAAGTCAGATAACAGTGAAGGGCAGTGTCCTGAAATAGGCTTCCATAGCTGTGTGTCACTCCAGCTATGCTTTTGGAAGCTGTCTGAAGGGGTGGATAGCCAGAGGAACTGAGACAGCCAGAAAGATGCAAGGAATGGGTGGGAGGAGTTTGGGGAGGGCATGGCAAGCAGTTCTGTATCAGCTGCACGGGGGCTGAGCACAGATGTATTCTGCTTACAGTGTGGTTAGGGACTTCAACATAGAATCATAGAATATCAGGGTTGGAAGGGACCTCAGGAGGTCATCTAGTCCAACCCCCTGCTCAAAGCAGGACCAATCTTCAACTAAATCATCCCAGCCAGGGCTTTGTCAAAAACATCTAAGGAAGGAGATTTCACCACCTCCCTAGGTAACCCATTCCAGTGCTTCACCACCCTCCTAGTGAAAAAGTTTTTTCTAATATCCAACCTAAATCTCCCCCACTGCAACTTGAGACCATTACTCTTTGTTCTGCCATCTGGTACCACTGAGAACAGTATAGATCCATCCTCTTTGGAACCCCCTTTCAGGTAGTTGAAAGCAGCTATCAAATCCCCCCTTGTTCTTTTCTTCTGAAGACTAAATAATCCCAGTTCCCTCAGCATCTCTTCAAAAATCATAGGCTCCAGCCCCTTAATCATTTTTGTTGCCCTCCGCTAGACTCTTTCCAATTTTTCCACATCCTTCTTCTAGCGTGGGGCCCAAAACTGGACACAGCACTAAAGATGAGGCCTCACCAATGCCGAATAGAGGGGAATGATCACATCCCTCGATCTGCTGGCAATGCTCCTACATATACAACCGAAAATGCTGTTAGCCTTCTTGGCAACAAGGGCACACTGTTGTCTTATAAGCATCTCTTCCATCACTTTTATCATCACACCTAGCTAAAATTTGCTCCTGGCTCTTCTTACTGGTCTGCCTTCGGGTTTATAATTTTCATTCACAGTCTCTCTCCATGCCCTGTGTTCTTGGTTTTTGGGACTGAGGATAGGACCACCTCTTGAAACATGTCCTTCTTGCTCCTCCTTGGTCACTTCCTTATCAGGTGGAGGCGCTGCACTTGTGTGTAGGGGGTTCCCCAGAAGCCCACATCTTCAGAAACACAAGAAACAATAAACAAAGCATGATTGTTAATGCACATACAACATCGAATCATAGCAGTAAAATGCACTCCTTTTCAAATTTTAATTAGTTTCTCAGTGTCCCTGGCAAGCACACAGCTCAGTGAATGCCCTAAACATGGTGAGTTCACCCAGGAAAGGGGCACTCAAGATGGGGCAAAAGGTCTAGGTCAGTGGTCCCCAAACTGTTGGGCGCGCTCCCCTAGGGCGGTGCAGGGGGCCTGGGCCAGCAACCCTGGGAGACAGGGAGAGAGTGCCACTTTGCCCTTAGTTCTGCTTCAGCCTCAGTCCCCACTGCCCAGACACTAGAAGTCTGATTACCCGCAGTAACCAACCTTTGCCACTGTGGGGGTGGGAAGAGCAGCAACCGCTGCTGGAGCCTGGAGGAGCACTCAGGGATGGCTTAAGTGTGGCTCCACCTCCCCTGTCCTGCCCCATTCATCCCCTCACCTCCCCACCCCGGCTCCTGGGTGGGATGCGGACCAGGTAAGGGGGGGGTAAGTGTAAAAGTTTGGGGACCGCCGTTCTAGGTGGTTTTTTAAGGGGATCACTGCAGGCGACTAGGGGCAATATTGTAAATTCTTCCACCATTTTCCACAGGTCATTGAAGCCAATATCTTACTCCTGAGGGTAAGCAATGATGCAACGGTGCATCTCCTGTATGCGTGCAGCTTCAGACCAAGTCCCTGTGCTGCTCGCTGTATGCCACTTTGGTCCCTGCACAAATGATTGCCGATTGGTGCCAGAAAGTTTCCTACAGTGGAGGAAAGAACAAAGCAGCTCTGCCAAGGAACTTTCAGCAGAGAGCTTGACAAGTATCTCCAAGAAAGTTTCCTAGAGATCTCTCTGAGGATTCCAGTGAACTATTAACTGTGCATTAACACATTGTTCCGTCTTACTGTGTAGCTGCACAGAGGAATGTCCAGCACACACAAACACAGCTAGTCTTGTACATTTCTATCCCTTAACCCACTTCTAACGTATAACAAAGCAAAGGACAGCTCTACGTCATATAACTGAGCAACATCAACTCAAAAAGATCACTTACCAGAGTTCTCCTCTCCTGCATCATGTGCACCAGAGACAGAGTGCTGGGACTGGCTCATATCCTCCTGGGTCAAGAAGAGGTCCTGGCTTCCCACAGTACTGGATGACCCAGTCATCTCTCCCATCTTGTCCTCCAACTTGACCTCCTCTTCCACCACTTTGTCCTCAGGGTTGAATCCACTGTCTACTGTCTCCAGCTCCCACATCCCCAAAGTATCCCCGGGTCTCCTGGCAATAGAGGTGGGGTTGCCGCCAAGGATGGCATCCAACTCCTTATAGAAGCAACAGGACTTCACCACAGCACCAGAGTGACAGTTTGACTCCCTGGGCTTCTAGTATGCCTGCCTCAGCCCCTTTATCTTCACACGGCATTGATGTGTCTCCCATTTGTAACCCTCATCCAACATATGGATAATCTTCTGGTCTGGAAAGAAAGTCCTTGCTTGCAGCTTTCTGTACAGTCCAGTTTCCTGAAGATGTGTGTGTTATGCACCTTTCCCTGACCACCCTGCGTTGATGTCAATGAAATGACCATAGGGATCCACACACACCTGCAATACCATAGAGCAGTACCCCTTTCTATAGATGTACTCCGTTCCAAGATGGTATCCAAATTTGGGATATGCTAGCCTACCTACTCTACCGCAGTTACGGATTCCCATTGTTGTAAAGCTATCCAGTATTTCACACACACTGCCAAGAGTCACAGTCCTTCATAGCAGAATAAGATTAATGGCCCTGTACACTTACATTAATGCAACCCAAACACTGGACTTCCTGACTCCAAACTGATTTGCAATGGACTGGTAGCAGTCTGGAGTTGCCAGCTTCCACAAAGCAATTGCCACACACTTCTCCATCAAGAGAGCTGCTCTCAATTTGGGGTCATTGCACCACAGTGCTGGGGCAAGCTCCATACACAGTTCCAGGAAGTTCTGCAGTTACTGCTTGTCATCCCAGACCTGTATAATAATGTGATCCCACCACTCAGTGCTTATTTCTCGAGCCCAAAAATGACGGTCCTCCATGTGCAGCTATTCCATGAATGCCCAAAGTAATCTGGTGGTGTTTCTTTCCATGGCACACAGCAGGTCAGATACCTCGGACTCCTGTTCAGATTAGGTGCTCACGATATACTGCATAGCAGCCGTGATATGTTTATAACAGTGACCACAACAGTAGAGAGCAGTGTAGGATCCATCTTTTTAGACAGAGATGGTGGGCACACAGTAAACAGGGACTGATGGAAAATGCCATGAAACGCAGTCGGAAGCCCATGGAATGATGTGGCAGAAAACTGCATCATGGATGTTGAGCCCGCATCCATGATAGACTGCAATCCATTCTACCTTCCCACAACTCCTAGTTGCAGAAGATGGCGAGTAGCACAGTTGGATAGCCACCCACAGTGCACTGCTCTCTCTCTTGATGCTAGAGCACCAACTGTGAATGTGCTCTGCTGACAGAAGGAGCATTATGTGAACATGCACAAATGATGAAATTATACTGGTTTTTGATCATTAGCATAACATGCATCAACAAAACTCTGTAGTGTAGACAAAGCCTTAAATAGGAAAAGTAATTATTGATAAGCATAGGCCCTAATTCACGTTTTATGACTTTGTTTTGTATGTAACCATTTGTTTCCATCATTCACACTTGTTTCTATATCAATCTCTAGTCTTACTTAAATAAATTTCCTTTTGTTTTACTATAATTGAACCCAAGTGCTGTGTGTGATACATGAGCGTGGGCCAAGGTAAAACTGGGGTACACTGTTTGTTTGGAAACAGAGAACCTGGCATTTCTGTGGGCTGGACACCACAGAAGGACACTTGGAAGAGACTTGGAAGCTGGGGTATATCTGTTGTGAACCTGCAGGGCAAAGGCAAGCTGATATAGCCCAGAGGAGAGTGCTTGAGTGGCTGACAGGCTGGATGGGTGGAGCTAACACCAGCTAGCACAGACAAGGTTCTCTTGCGATGGAGGCAGGTGGCAAGAAGAAGGACTCACTGCCCCGGGTGCCCCGAGAAGTGTCATATATGTATCATATCCCACAACTTGATGTACAGGTATTGTAAAACAAGTTGTTGTTGTTGTTTGTATCACCATAGTGCCAAGGAGCCCTAGTCATTGACCAGGACCCCATTTTTCTAGATGCAATACAACTAGAGAAAAAAAAATGGTCCCTGCTCCAAAGAGCTTAACTAGTTAAGAGTGACATTTTCTTGGCCCAGGTTCTAATCAAAATGCACAGAGCCTGACCCGCAGTAGAGTCTGATGAAGAGAAATTAAAATATATATGCTGCATATCACTTCTATTTCTCTGCTGACTACACCCTCCCTTCCACATTGCAAAGTGGGATTTTGGTGTAAGTACAACATTCCACTTCTTCACTAGAATTGTACCTATGAAAAGGATTCACTCACTGTCTTTTTTCACTTCCTCTTATGTCAGTCATAACCCTCAAAGTGGGAAAATGTTCAGTAGTTGTTGTTCCAGAGAATTGATGTGACACAACTGGTATGCTGGATAATTTGCAAACTTGTACATGTTCTTTAATATTAAAGTAAGATCAAAGAGAAGCTGATTTTAATGCTTTTGTTTTATTCTCATCCCTGAGCCTCAAGTACTGAGGTGGGTATCTGGTACTGTACAAAGCACATGTATAAAAGAGTCAGAAAGTGAAATATTTTAAAGTAAATTGATCCAGCTAGTGGAGTGGAGAAGTTAGAAAGAGGAGGAGGTAGCTCAAGAACTAATAACTGTTTGGAATTGGCTTAATTGAAGGGATTCTAGTATTTAAGGATTGAAGAGCTGATTTAAAACTGGAGAGTATATTGGCATCTACCACGCTTATATGATAGGGTCATAATTCAGAACCTGAATGCTTATATGATAAGATCAGAAGTCCCTCGCTTTCAAGCTGCATCAGCCTCATCCAACCAAATCAGAAGTAACAATAGCAGGCTTCTAAAAGAGGTATCCAGCCCTCCTTGATCAGGAGCACAGGTCAGTTTGATGCCAGGTAAGAGAGAGGGAGAAAAGGGCAAAAAAGTCCTAAAAAATTAGAGGACTAAATAAACAATAATCATATTTAAGTCTTTTTAAACTGGTAGGTCAGCACATTGCCCTGGATGTCCACGTGACTGTGATCAAAATTATTTAATGTACTACTCCTTTTGTTGGAAAGTTCCCACAGTCACAAATCCCCATAGACAGGAATGCATACCAGTCTTTGCTTCCTTATTCAAAACTTTAAAAAAAAAAAACCTTTCAGAAAGTTAGAGCTGTACAGTATTATGAAACATGATGCTCAATTACCAGAAGACTGTTCAACAGATAGAGTTGAAAAAGATTATGTTTAACCAGTTTTGGACTGTGCAACTGCATGTAGAAAAACACAGCTAAAATTCATAAAATTTGCCATTGTGAAATATTAAAATATTTCAGTATAATAGGCAAATATATTTGTAATTACTTGTTAAATACAGCAAATCCTCATTATAATTTCACACAGGAAGATGGAACTAAAAGTGGCATATCCATGGAAAGTTATATCTGCGTTTGGAAAAGATTAAGAAAATGAGGCTACTTGTATCACAGTATGGTATGATTTCGGTAATGCTCTCTGACTGGCTTCATCACAATAAATGCCACGTAGTGCTCAGTGAACAGAAGAAGGAGGAAATCAGTCATGAGAGGTGGAATAGATGTTCGGCATGTGTTGCTAGCATGCAACTACAGAGCATCAGGTAAAGAAAAACAGCAACATTACATTCATGTGTGACATTTTAGATGTTCTAAGTGAGTACCACAATCTTCAGCACAGATGTTATGTAAGTATGCATTCCATCAATAAAAATGAATTGCAGTTGGAAAGTGAGATATATAAGAGCATTTTTTCTGGAACAAAGGGATATTATGAGGCAGTTTTTCTATATCATAACTGGAACAGGCACACATTTGACATTTACTTTTACTGTAATTATAGGGATTTCAATTCACATATTTGGTCAACAATATTACCTCTTGAGTCCCAGTCAATGTGCGTGATATAGCTAGATGCACCTTTGCAGATGCCAACTCTTTTGCTGGTAAGCACATTGTAAATGTCTACAAAATTATCATGGGAAGCCACTGCCAGATATTTTCCTGTATCTGTAAAAGAAAGAAATCCAAGTTAACTAAAGTATATGTGAGTATTCTTGATATTAATTATTATTATTATTATTACTTATTTCTAACGCAGTAGTAATTCAGTCAGAATTAGGGGCCCATTGTGATGGACTCTGTACAAACACATCAGAATGAAAAATACCTAACAGCCATAGTTCACAAGTAAAACAAATTTGCTCTCTTAACATTTCATTTTAAGTCTATCATTGAAAACAAAATAAAAAAACAACTTATTTTATCCTTTGACTGCACCTCGTGAAAATTTGATATCAGAGATCATTTCCTTTCTGTGGTGGAAAGAGACCATATCTTCAACAGTATCAACATTCACTACCAGAAAACTCCCATCGTTCAACCCTACAGCCAAGGCTTTCCCATCAGGAGAAAAAGCACAGCATCTTCCACCTGGAAAAGAAATTCAAAAGAAACACCTTATTGTTTATAATGTTGGACTGAGGAAACCAGCAATAATCTGCTGCTAGAAGGTTTCCCCACAGAAAAGGTCTATAAATTAATCATTTCTTAGGGGATGTATACACTGGAATCAGAGGTGTGATTCCAGATCATGTTGGTATAGCGACACTACCTTTAATCTAACCAGTACAGCTAAAAATAGCTGTGAAGATGTGGTGGCATGGACCATGGCACAGGCTGTACACTCATATACACTCATGTTACTAGCCTATGCTGGAATCCATGCTGCTACATCTTCACTACTATTTGTAGTTGTGCTAGGTAGATTAAAGTTACCACGGGTATGTCTAGCTCAGTGGTTCCCAAACTTTAACAACCTGTGCACCCCTTTCACTAAAATGTCAAGTCTCGCGAACCCCCTAGTAAAAATGAATATTTCCAGGGATTTTCTCCTTTACCTAAATATCAATTATAAAAGCAGTGATCCTAGAAATATAAATTTTGTTTTTATGACATGCTTATTACACACTATTATTAATTATTATTTATCATTACAGTATTTATATTACATTATGAAAATGGCAACACTCTTCCAAAATCTCACTTTCATAGCTTGTATCACTTTGAATAAGCCTGTTATAAAACAAGGCTCCTATGTTTCACCAAGGAGCATCAGATGTGAAACAAAATGAAGGTATTTAAGAAGACAGCTCATAGAGTTCTTCCTACACAAGCATTCAGGTCTTGAGTAGACCAGGCCAACAACGCTCGTTACAACAAACCTTAAACTTGTTCTTCATAATAATTTTAAAAACAATAGTAGCTGCCTATTTAATTTTAAAAACAGCAAAAAATATCCACCTCCCTTTCCATTTCTTACAAGGAGTCTTGAAGTTTAACTCTCCTCAATGTAATAGATATGCGTGCTTTGATCTTCTTAATTCTTGGAAGTCCAGCGGCTCTGGGCTCCTGGCCCTGTGCTGCCCACAGTCTCTAGGGACAGCTCCGTCCACCATTAGGGAATCTGTTCCTGAGACCCCCCTGTAACATTTCGTGAACCCCCAGGAGTTCACGAACTCCAGTTTGGGAACCACTGGTCTAGCTAAACTGCAATCACACCTCTGACTGGAGCATAGTCATTCTCTTCTAACCTTAATGAGACTGTCTAACTGCATAATTATTATTTGTTGGAATTTTCAGGAGGCACCATTTCAACAGTTACTCTCTGCTTTATGTAGAGGAGGAAGGATGTATATCTACAATCGACCAGCTGCCCAGAAGTTGAAGTGGGGGAATAAAATATAAAGTTCACATTGCCACTGGATCCTGATCCTGACTACTTTTTATCACATGGAAAATTATCTTGTCTGTAACTTGGTAAGAAAACTTTTTAAAGCAGAACAATAAACAATTTGTGGGCCTCAAAATATTCTTAGGGAGAGAGAATGATTTTGTGGTTAAAACATAGGACTTGTAGAGTCAGGGGAAATGGGTTATTTTCCCTCTTTTGCCACAGAACTGCTTTATGTCAGGGACATCACCCCTTCTGTGTCCCGGATTCTCTATATGCTCCTATTCCCTATCAACCTACTAGGGATATTAAAGACTTAATTCATTTATGTCTGTAAAGTGCATTAAGAGACACAGATGGAAGGCACTATAGAAATGCAGTGCAGTATTATTACTCTTGCAGTATATACAGTCAAAGGAGAAAGTTACCTTTTTTGAGTTTCCTCACTGCTAACATGCGGTGTTGTGAGGAAAGTTCCCAGATTCTCAGTGTTTTATCATCACTCACTGTTGCACAGATAGGCAAGAGAGGGTGAGCTGCCAAGCCCCACACTTCTCCTTCCATATGCCCCTAAGGAAAGTCATAGAAGTTAAGAATGGATAACACCTTTTAATGTCTGTAGGCCATCCCCCTGCTAGTGCATTTTCTAGTGCTCTATCTAATCTTTTAAATGTCTCAGATAATAAGGCTTCCACCACCTCCTTCAGAAGATATTTCTCATTCTAAGGAAGGGTATGTCTGCACTTCCAAGATGGAGATATAAATTCCCAGAACAAGGAGACATACATACACACTAGCTCTGATCAAATTAGTGGGCTAAAAATGCAGCCATGTCAACGTGAGGGACGAGATGCCCCAAATACGTTATTAGTGTCTCTGATGGGCATGCATTCTGGGTAGCTAAACCCTCTTGCTGCTGAAGCTGCTGTGACTACACTATTTTTAGTGCATTAACTCAATCAGAACTAGTTCAAATATGTGCCCTCGAGCAGGGAGTCATCCCCCCTTCCCCAACTCCAGCCCAAGTATAGACAAACCCTAAGAGAACTTACTGTCAGGTCCTGCCCCTGATAATCAGCCTAAATGTACTCTTCCTTCATTTTAGCCCATCACTACTAGGTGTAAACCTTGTACAATCCTAAACAAATTATCTTTCTTCCACCCTTCAATACTTGTACAGGAGACAGTTATGAGATCCTAACATAGGCAACATTCTCAATGACGTTTATGGAAGATAAGCATTCTGCAGGATTCTGATCTGGTATTAGTCATTGTTTAGTTCTTTTAATTTTTTCTTATAAGTCAATCTTTATATTCCTTTAATCATTTTTGTTGCTTTTCTCTGGATTTTCTCCAGTTTGGATACAGCTTTCCAGGACTAGATGCTGCCCAAGTTACAGGCCTGAATGACAGGCAGGATGGTGGAGGTGTCAAATGTCGAAAGAGAAACCAAGATTTTAATTTGGCTAAAAGGAGACAGGTCTGTAGTAAAGAGCACTCCATGCTACCTACCTCTTCCTCATACCTTTTCAGTGGTTTTTCTCACATGCATAAACAGAGGAATCTTGAGTATGAGTTGACAGATTATTTTACCTGTGGTGTGGTGTGACCACTGCTAGTATACTGTGCCCACAATTCAACAAGGATGTTGATAAATTGGAGAGGGTTCAGAGAAGAGCCACAAGAATGATTCAATGATTAGACAACATGTCTTACAGTTATAGACCCAAAGAGCTCAATCTATTTAGCTTAACAAAGAGAAGATTAAGGGGTAACTTGATTATAAGTTGTAAATATAAATATGGAGATCAAATCTTTATTATTTTCTCCTCACTCTAATAGAGAAAGGTATAACATGATCCAGTGGCTGGAAATTGAAGCTAGGCAAATTTAGATTGGAAATAAGGTGTACATTTTTAACAGTGAGGGTAATTAACCATTTGGAACTACTTACCAAGGGTCGTAGTGGATTCTCCATCACTGACCATTTTAAAATCAAGATTGGATGTATTTCTAAAAGATATTCTTTAAGAATTATTTTGGGGAAGTCCTATGGCCTGTGTTATGCAGGAGGTCAAACTAGATGATCACCATGGTCCCTTCAAATCTGTGAGTCTACTGAAGGACAAGGTCAGCTCATTTCCTATTACTGCGAATGATGGACTCCAGTTTAGCAATTTGCATTTTGTAGACATGGAAAAACTCCACTAAAACAACAAATGTTTACTGGTTCATCAGGACATCTTGATCACATCTTACATATTTTCTATTTGTGCTTGAGTTGATATATGTATAACAGTAATTTTGTCTGGATGACTAATTATAACAATTATTTCTGTATAACTCTATTATGCTAGATGCAGTCACCACATATATATTTTTTTATCAGCAGAACACACCACAGAACTCAGGTTATTTTCATATAATTTCAGTATCAGACCTCATTAGCATTTGTTAAAGCAGAAATATATGAGAAGATTATCATTTCAAATGTTCTCGTTAAAACTCAAGTACAAAATACATCTGCTCATACCCCATGTTGTTATGGCTATCACACAAGTAGCAGAAACTGCAAGGTTGCTTTACTTGCCTGGAACTAATCCCATACAACAGTATTACAGATAAGAAATAATGTTTTGTAAAAACACTAGACATTTTAGATATATCTATGATTTAATAAAATAGAATGCAAATAAAACAAAAGAAACATTTTGATTACTTTAACTGAAGTCTTATTTTTAAAAAGTGGCTCAAACTCCCAAAAAGTGGATCAAATTACAATAAACTCCATACTTGAATTAAAAAAAAACCAACCCAAACATACAAAAGGAGAGCTTAAACAATTTTCAGTATAAAAGGAGTGCTATCCTGCAAAGTTGGCACAGTTATTAAAACAAAACAACATCAGAGATCTCAAGGGGCACATATACTAGAAATTTGTTAAATTTTTTGCTAAATCCATAGATGTTATAAATCACACAAATAGTTGCCTCTCCACTTCTCAGGAAAGATGTAATAGTAGATTGCTGTAGTGAGCTGTCAGTTTACTAAAACTTAACATGTATTACAAAATAAAATATAGAATATTTACTAGTATGCTATATGATTTCAGCATAAATAAACCGTCAAAATAATATGAACAAATTACGTTTTGTGTTGCAAAAGCCCTGCTTTTTAGTTTTTATTGTTATATATATATTTCCATAGGTCCTAATCCAGCTTCCACTAAAGGAAATGAAAAGACTCAATAGTACTCAAAGTTAGTGGGGTCTTCAGCTTTTTTGCACCTCAAAATTCAGTAATTCACAACAGGTCTCCAACTTCTCAGTATGAATCATCAAGGTCCTACTGTACATCAGTTTCTGAATGAACAGTAACAGGTACGGATGGCAAATAACTGACCAACAGTATTAAAGAAAACAAAAAGAGAGCAATTGGGGAAATCTTACGAATTCTTGCATTCTTATGACCTATTTGATGAAGAATACTAGTATTGTACCTGAACAAGCAGAGTCATAGGGCCACTTTTATCAATTTCGAGTATCTCTCCATTTCTGGTCCCCACTAGTATATGCCCATGTCCTAAGGTGATGGCACGAATGGAGGGATTATCTTCCAAAAGTAAACCTGAAAGATAAAAAAAATGTGCATTTAAACTTCTTATTTGCAAAATCAAAGAAAACTCTCAGTTAGTATTGTACCTTATGTTATCTATGATCAAAATCTATTTAAGATAGTCACACCATAATATGTAAGATGTACTTTTCTGGTGAAGCAGTTAACTGACCTGTGGATTTATGCAATAGTTGGGACTGGGGGCGGAGCTGTGCTCTCCTACACTGTACAGGGAATCCTCTTGATAATTTAAAGGCAGATACTTTATTATGTGTTTAATTGTATAAGGTGCTCAGGTGCTATAGCAATAAAGGTGTTAGATTTGTAAATATCTGTACATATTATTTTGAAGACTTTGTCCGGTATGATACGATCCAAACTAGCACCTGAAAATAATCCATTACAGAAGAGCATACTGTGCATGATACACCATAATTCACAGGGTTCTTTAAATTTACAGAGAATCTGCTTCTACTCAGAAATCTGGCCATGCAGACGGGGCACTTGAAGAGCTAGTTACTTAACATGGAGCATGCATTTTGAAATGGTTGGAAAAATAAGTTGGTGACACTTTTTTTTTAAACTTATCCAAAACCAATGCAAAATGTCAGAATGAGGGAAGAATTTAATTGGTCAACTGGTTGTTTCAGTAAGATTTTGACACTTTTTCACACCATTTTACCAACTCTCATGCATATATCCTTTATCAGTTGTAACGGACTCAGGCCAGAAGGATATAAGAGGATGGTGGAAGGCAGGTATATCAGCCTCAGAATGAGCAGGTCCCTGTTCCCTGGATAGCCAAACAAGGGCTACTCCAGGCCAATCAAGACACCTGAGGCCAATTTAACCAGTTAAGGTCATTAGGTTAATATTGGCACCTGACCTCAATTAACTGACAAAGGGTCAGTTAAGGCTGTTAGGCTAATGGAGACAGCTGGAACCAATTAAGGTCCCACTTATACTACTTTAAAAGCTCTCCTTGCCAGTTCTCTTGAGAGGAGCCCAGGTGAAAGGAGCTGGAGAAGAGGAAGCATTACTGAGCCCTGAGATAAGGGTGAAGCTTGGGAAAGGGGAGCACTGGGAAGTGGTCCAGGGAATCAAAGCAGCGTTGGAGGAGGGAAGCCGCTTTCATTAGGGTCCCTGGGCTGGAACTCGGAGTAGAGGGTGGGCCCGGGTTCCCCCCTTCCTCCCCGCATGATCTACAGAGATCGCTTTGAGAGAGGAAACAGACTTTGGTTCAGGCAGGAGATCAAACGGTGCCTATGGATCTCTAAGAAGCAACAGAGACTGTGGGTATTTCACCTTCCCACCTTGCATACCGGCCTGTGATGAAAATAGCTCAATAAGCTGTAACCTTTGCCGCCATACTGGAAAAGGGAGGTAATATTGAGGGCCTTAGTGAGCTTCTGAGGCCATTGAATCCGCCAGGAAGCGCGGGTCCCGCCAATACAGACTTGGAGCTTTGTCACACAATGTATTCTGAAAAATAATACCTTTAGAGCTAGGGGATAGTGCTGATCTTTTAATAGCATATGTCTTCAGGCACCTCTCAAACATATCATCCCAGAGTGCCACAACTCCATCTTTTCCACCTGTTACGAAACCCTGCACACAGTTTGAAAAATATATTTAAATTCCAATCTTCTACATTAAAATGTTAATTCATAAAATCAGATATGTCCATATTGATCAAGTTACAGTACAACTTTTTCTTTGTCTGTTTTGCATAGGTGTCTCACCCAAAATTTGTGGTCAGATTATAGATGTCCTGCACACAGGTATTAAAGGCCTGGTCTACACTACGCGTTTAAACCAAATTTAGCAGCATTAAACCGATTTAACCCTGCACCTGTCCACACAACGAGGCCCTTTATATCGATATAAAGGGCTCTTTAAACCGGTTTCTGTACTCCTCCCTGACGAGAGAAGTAGCGCTGAAATCAGTATTGCCATGTCGGATTAGGGTTAGTGTGGCCGCAAATCGACAGTATTAGCCTCCGGAAGGTATCTCATCGTGCACCATTGTGACCGCTCTGGAAAGCAATCTGAACTCGGATGCACTGGCCAGGTAGACAGGAAAAGCCCCGCAAACTTTTGAATTTCATTTCCTGTTTGCCCAGCGTGGAGCTCTGATCAGCATGGGTGGCAATGCAGTCCCAAATCCAAAAAGAGCTCCAGCATGGACCGTACGGGAGATACTGGATCTGATCGCTGAATGGGGAGACAAATCTGTTCTATCAGAGCTCCGTTACAGAAGACAAAATGACAAAGCATTTGAAAAAATCTCCAGGCTATGATAGACAGAGGCCACACCACAGTGCTGTGTGACAAGCGTAACGGAAAGCCAAAGAATCAAATGGATGCTCATGGAGGGAGGGAGGGGGTATTGAGGACTCCAGTTATCCCACAGTCCCCGCAGTCTCCGAAAAGCATTTGCATTCTTGGCTGAGCTCCCAATGCCTGAAGGGTCAAAAACATTTTCCCGGGTGTTTCAGGATAAATGTCAATTTACACCCTTCCCCCCCCCCGAAAGAAAAGGGAAAAAAAAGTTTCTCGCCTTTTTTCAATGTCACCCTATGTCTACTGCATGCTGCTGGTAGATGAGGTGCTGCAGCGCTGAACACCAGCATCCCCTTCCCGATGGCAGACGGTACATTATGACTGCTATCCATCATCATCATCAGCCCGTGAGTGCTCCTGGCTGGCCTCGGTGAGGTTGGCCGGGGGCGCCTGGGTAAAAATGGGAATGACTCCCAGTCATCCCCGGCAGATGGTACAGAACGGCTGGTAACCGTCTTCATTATAGCAACTGGAGGCTGAGCTCTATCAGTCCCCCCCTTTCATGTCTAAAGAAAAGATTCTGTACTGCCTGGACTATCATAGCAGTGGGAGGCTGGGCTCCTCTCCCTCGCCACCCTTTAATGTCCTGCCTGGACTATCATAGCAGCTGGAGGCTTCCTCCCCCTCATTTTATCTCACTAAAAAGTCTGTGTTTCTTATTCCTGCATTCTTTATTACTTCATCACACAAATGGGGGGACACTGCCACGGTAGCCCAGCAAGGTTGAGGGGAAGAGGGAAGCAATGGGTAGGGTTGTTGCAGGGGCATCCCCTAGAATGGCATGCAGCTCATCATTTCTGTGGAATCTCTGGGCCTCTGACACAGACTCTGGAGCGGCTGTGCTCTCTGGTTCTCTAGTACACTTGCCCCATATTCTAGGCAGGACTGACTCTATTTTTAGACAAAACATAAAGAAGGGAATGACCAGGGGATTCATTCCCATTTTTGTCCATGAGCCCCTGGCCAACGTCAGTGAGGCCAGCCAGGAGCACCCATGACAGCAGCAGATGGTACAGAATGACTGATAATGGTCATTTCATCACCAATTTACAATGGTATGGCAGATGGTGCAATAGGGATGGTAACCGTCTCTGCTACCTTGCAAAGGCAAATGAATGCTGCTCTGTAGCACTGCAGTACCACGTCTGTCAGCAGCATCCAGTACACATACGGTGACAGTGACAAAAGGCAAAATGGGCTCCATGGTTGCCATGCTATGGCATCTGCCAGGGCAATCCAGGGAAAAAGGACGCAAAATGATTGTCTGCCATTGCTTTCACAGAGGAAGGATTGAGTGATGACATTTACCCAGAATCACCCGCTACACTGTTTTTGCATTGGGATCTCAACCCAGAATTCCAATGGGCAGGGGAGACTGCGGGAACTATAGGATAGCTACAGGATAGCTATCCACAGTGCAATGCTCCGGAAATCGACGGTAGCCTCAGTACATGGACGCACACCGCCGAATTAATGTGCTTAGTGTGGCCGCGTGCACTCGACCTTATACAATCTGTTTTACAAAACCGATTTATGTAAAATCGGAATAATCCTGTAGTATAGACATACCCAAAGGAGCAGAGAGTTCCTTCCCTAGAGCCCAACCCTACAAACCTTTACAACTATAATTCCTGGGACCAAACTGTTTACTCAGATAAGCATATACAACCCCCACAGACTTCAAGTTGTCAGTTAATATCTGGGGACACAATTTAGCACCTGTCTTGAACTATAATTTTAAAAAATATGTTTATGTGGTAGAAGTTAAAATATAATTTGCTACATTTTTGTGTAAGGATTTACGAATGACACTACAAGAAAAGAAGAAATAGTTTTGCCAGTTATTCAAAGTATCTTGAAAACAATATCTTCCTTGGATGTTGGAAGTTTTTCTTGTCTGTGTGATATTCTAATGAAAAAGGCATTAGTGCTATCCCAATGCATGAACAGCTTCATCATAAAAATAGGTTTTGTGGCAGTGACGGGGTATTAAAAATATTCTTTGTTACGCTGCTGTGATTAATGTGCATAAGCCTTGTCAAATAGTGTTAGTCTAAGTACTGTAAGGCCTCAAACTTCCAGAAGTTGTAAGAAGCGAGTACAGTAAAATCCTGCAAGCATAAGCATAATCTATCTAGGAAGCTTTATAGACTAAGAAGGAAACTCTGTAAAGGTTGATACAGGCTTGTGGTTACTATGCTCTGCAACCAAATACCTCTTTAAGCTGATTCGAGCATTTTTGAGTCTAGCAAATTGACCACTATTAACTGCATAGCGAAGAGATGAGCTGGGCACAGGTGCACAGTTCATAAGTTCAAAACAACCGCAAATGCCACCCTGGAATATTTGGCCACCTTGACTGGTTGACTTGTTTTGAAGCATGGCCAGAAAATACTGTATAAATAAGATGCAGAGGCGTATGTGTGTGTGTGTGTGTGTTTTGACCTAAAAGAAATCGCTCTTTGTTAGGCTCACATACAGCCCCTGAACCAAAAGGACTTGTGCTTCACTGACTATCTGTGCCTGGCCAGCGCAGGAAATAGTCAACTGAAGGTAATGTATCATCTTTGGACGAAGGCAGGGTAAGATTTGAATAAGGTCTGGTTATGCTCAAACTGGTTAATCTTAAATCTGTATTAATACTATAGGTTAAGTTTATTAGTAAATTGTTTAAGTTGTTTAAAAATAGTAGTAGTCAATAGTTAACAATATATGTTATGTGATACAGCATGGCCAGAGGGCAGCAGGAGAGTGTTATCAGGGAGCCTTATTCCCTGCAAGGGGAGGAAGGTTTGTTATAGATTAACTAGAGCACCTGACGCCAATTAGAGCACCTGACGCCAATTAGAGCACCTGAAGCCAATTAGAGCACCAGCAGTCAGTCATGTGATAAAAACCCCTGCTTCAGTCAGACAGTGTGGGAGTTGGAGCAGGAAGGTTTGGCTGGAGCAGAGAGCAGTTTGAAGGAGTTGGAGAAGAGAACAGTATTGAAGAGAGACAAAAGGAAAGTTTGGAGGAGTGCTGCAGTGGGCTGAGAAATCCAAAAGAAACCCTAGATAAGGGGCACCTGGCTTGTGTAAAAGGAGGGCAAGAAGCCCCTTCCCAAGCTGAAGGGCAGGAGAGGGAAGTAGCCCAGGGGAAGGAACCGCTAGTTCAAGTGGTTCACCACAAACCTCAGGGCCCCTGGGTTGGGACCTGGAGAAGAGGGCGGGCCCAGGTCCCTCCCTCTCCACTCCCCTCCTCAAGGACACTAGTGGGGTAATTAAAATACCGGTTCAGAGGCAAGCAATGGTGCCCTGAAACCTTCCCCAAAGAAGAGAAAGCGCGAGACCCAGCATAACAGTACCGGCAATTTGCCACAGTTAATAGTAACAGTATATGTTTTGTGCCTTGCTGGAAGCAGGTACAGTACTGGTGAAGTTAGTAGTTTATAAATGATAGTGGCTTTACAAGTCACTGTCCTTGTCTTCAGTATAAGTTACCATCAAGTTTATCATAAAAATCAGTAAAAGTTTATAAGTTGTTAAATAAGTTAATAGGTAGGTTAAAATTAGTAAACTATAGTTGATTAATGTATCAGTATTCCATATGAACTTGTGTTGGTTGGAGATGGTTATGGTACACATAAAGTCATTAGGCATGTTCTGTCTGTGTTGCCTTTATAGTCATAAGTCATTAAAAACCTTTCTTGAGGAATAATTAGTTGTCTAGTTTCTCTTTTGCGGACACTACTCAACATCTGTGTTGTGTGGTGGGAAGTAGCAATCACCCAGAGTCCCACTAGGCCCCTAATGTGAGCCCCCATAGGGCTCTGACGTGTGCTTCCTCCTTCCATTAATCTCCACAGCTGCATGCCTTCAAAGACACGGAAATGAAAGATACGTGTACACAGTGAATGTACATTTTAGAGTTACAGTATTTTGGCTCATCTTAGAAAGTTATTGACCATAGGTTAATACATTAAGTGTTGGCAAAGGAGCACATCACCACAAAACATTGCAGCTCATTATTGTCAACTACATTTTGTGTTTTTAGCCACATTCCATTTTACTTACTGAAATCTGTTCCGGTGATACAGAAGCCATGTTTTTAAAGCTCATCCATTGTTTTCACTAACAAAACACAATGTACTGATGTACTTCTGTACAAAACCACAAGTGTCTTTTTTTAGTATATATCATCCCAGTCTATGCACTTTCAAAATCCTCAATTGTTATGAAAATAATGAACAGAAAACAGACATATAAGAAGATGAATACCTTATCCAATGCATGCATATCAAATACTGGTCCATCATGGGCTTTCACTGTCTTAAGCAACAAAATATGTTTCCAGATGTAAATGTCTCCAGTAGCAGCTCCAGAGAAAACCAGATCTTCTATTCGCCCATAAGAAATACTCATCATAGTTTCCAGTTTCCCAATATTTCCAAAGGTCCCTCGTTTGGATGTAAAACCTCCTCCTGTAATGTGAACAACATTAAGTCCCACTACATTTTCATTTTGTATCCTCAGTGCTCTGAAGGACAAAAACTTGCTGTGAATGTGGAATACCAAGCTGGTAATAGTAATGTTGGGATTTCAATGCACAGCAAGACAGTAGAATGTGGGTAATTCATGTAGGGCTACTATACACCCCCCCCCCGCCCCACACAATGCTGTGCAGAATTTTCTTCTACCGGTGATTATTTCAAGCTGCTGCTGAATTTTGGGGACAGATCAGGCAGAGAAAGTAGGAGCCTGGTTGATGAATCAATTGCTTCACAAATCCACCTGCCAAATCTCCTTTTCCTCTGTGGAGGTGGGCACGGTAATGCAGAAGCTATGTATAGTATGAAGGTTGTAGAAGTGGGCATGGAGCAGTTCTGCAGACTGAGTAGGAGGATTCTGTCCTCACTTGACTGCCAGAGAACCACATTGTGCCATATTGCACTAAAACCATTTGCTTGGTACAGAGATCACAGCTTGGGCCTAACAGCACAAAGAATGAAAGATCCTAGATAAAAATATAAGTACAAAATAATATAGAATATGATTAATTTGCTTCAGTTTACACATATAGGCTCAGATTCAGATACTCTTACCATGAGGAGTGGTTTATTCCACAATAAGTCTAATTAATTCCAATGAGTCTATCCATGGAAAAAGGTGCTATTCAATGTGAATATATATACCAGACTTTGTCCAGTAATACAGCATGTGCTTTTATTTTATTACAGTAATACAAAACATAATAAAATCTTGTCATCTTTAATCTGTTGGTATCTGAGCCATTTTGGCGTTATAAACCAGCATGGCCTCTTGTAAACTATGTCATTCTGAGTTAGCTTCAGTTCTAGTTTTAGCTATCCCTGTACTGCCTGTCTTTATTGATCTTAACATAGCCAAGGTTTAATCCAAAATTACTTTACACAGTACTTCATGAATATGAGAGTAATAGTCCTGGAGAGCAGGTCAGCCAAAATCCTTACTCAAAAATCAAGTCTATGTGTTTGCTCTCTCTCTTATCTTTGCTAGGACAGTCAAGAAGTTACCATTGTAACTCCCAGTCTGCAAGACTTGCTTAATAGTTTGCAGAGTGTAACAAATGTTCTTAACTGAATATAAGCTGGTAAAAATCCTCTGTGCGTGTCATACGTAGTCATGATACTGTATTACTATGAAACAATATCATGACATGGCGATAGAAATATTTTTGCCCATAGGATAAATGTAAATCATCACAACTTAGGCTAAATAATTGGTCTCCATTTTTTTCCAGGCAGTAGGTGTTTTGAGGCCACTCACAAACCAGCTGTTCAGTCTGACAACTTGAGTCAAGGCTGCTATGTCTTTCTGATGACTAAAGCAAATTCTGTCTGGAACACATGAGGATTACAGAAGTATTACAACGGTAGCTGCAATTCAAACACTACCATTTTTAGCAGTCCAGCTTGAGATCATTAAGTCTCATAACTACCAGCTGGCTTCCCAATGGGAACTGTCACACCTCTTGTCTCTGCATCTGGCCAAATGACTCAGCCAAGTCATAGGAATGCATCTTTTCTGAGAGCCAAAGAGGCATGCTCACTGGACTCTCTTTAGCATTATGATTAGAGTTAATACAGCTATTAGTTGGAAATGGCTTCCAAAGAGAAGGGCAGGAACATGGTGTCATTTGCAGATCCAGAAGTAGATTTTGCAGTTCTACTGTATTTTGATTACTAGAAACTTCAGATAGACTAAGACTCCTGATATACAAATGCATTAAACTATTAACCCAGTACAGTACCTGCTTGTTGCCAAAATTTGATATGTTTCATCCCAACTGTGACTAGTTTGTCTACATGATGTGGGTTACACTTCACTACAAATATTTTATCTTTATGGCCCCTGCAATAAACAAAGAGATTATAAAAAATGACTCAACATATTTAAATAAATAATTTTATACATTTTTGAATGTTTTTTACAATTTTCTACAAACCAACTGCAAACAATTAACATTTTGGATAAAGAGATTACTTACCCATACAGTACCTCATGTTCTTCAGGATGCATAGTTTGTATATATATTCCACAGCTGGTGAATGCACATTTAGTGTGCATGCATCAGAGAATCTTCTAGTCAGAAGTATCCACTGTGATGGCACATGCAACCTTTCTCTCCTCCTGCATTCCAGCAAAGTTGTAATCACTTCACCACACCTAGTTCCTTTGCTACTGGGAGAGCCCATGACATCATACTGGTGAGACATCCATAAGATGCCTTTTAGTAACCTCTTTGTCATAGGTGGGAAAAGACTAAGGATTGGTCAGTTGGTGGGTGGATAATTGAAACAGCTGCCAGATGAACCTGTAGCAAGCTTTGCAAGAACCCAGAGTGCTTCAGATGCAACCGATACTGTTGCAGGGTGGTCTATCCAATCAGCAGGCCTCATAATCAGGCCCTGCTGCTTTAGTGTCTCTTTCAGTTCGGTGTATTAGGGACCCCCTCAACAGGATTCAGCTTGGTCAGTTTTCTTAAGAACATAAGAACAGCCAGACTGGGTCAGACCAATGGTCCATTTAGCCCAGTAACCTGTTTTCTGAGAGTGGCGAATGCCAGGTGCTTCAGAGGGAGTGAACAAAACAGTTAATAATCAAGTGATCCATCTCCTGTTGACCATTCCCAGCATCTGGCTAACAGAGGATAGGGATACTTCAGAGCATGATTTTTCTCCCTGCACATCCTAGCTAATAGCCACTGATGAACCTATCTTCCATGAACTTATCTAGTTCTTTTTTGAACCGTTATAGTCTTGGCCTTCAGAATATCCTCTGGCAAAGAGTTCCACAGGTTGACTGTGTGCTGTGTGAATAAATACTTTCTTTTGCTTGTTTTAAACCTGCTGCCTATTAATTTCATTTGATGACCCCTAGTTCTTGTGTTATGAAAAGGAGTAAATAATACCTCCTTATTTACTTTCTCCATATCAGTCATGATTTTATAGACTTCTATCATATCTCCCCTTAGTTATCTCTTTTGCAAGCTGAAAAGTCTCCTCATATGGAAGCTGTTC
The DNA here is from genome assembly GCF_007399415.2 of Gopherus evgoodei. NCBI lineage: Eukaryota > Metazoa > Chordata > Testudines > Testudinidae > Gopherus > Gopherus evgoodei. The sequence continues at coordinate 197,685,715 of NC_044324.1, read as the reverse complement.
CGTAGCCCTAATCATTTTTGTTGCCCTTTTCTGTACCCTTTCCAATTTCAATATATTCTTTTTTGAGATGGGATAACCAGACCTGCACGCAGTATTCAAGATATGGGCATACCATGGATTTATATATATTTTCTCTTTCTTATTGGTAGCTCCCTAGACCTTCCCATCCTAGGGCTAGATGTAGGGGAATCTGAGCTGGATAAGAAATCCTGGGCGCTGGTCCTGGCCCATGGACCTGAACGTGTAACAGTGAGGGCTAGTCTACCCTTCTGTTCACCTTCCCCATGGCCACTTCCTAATCCACCCAATGTCTCAGTTTGTGGTGTAGCTGCTGTTTGATTATAGTCCTTTGTTACAAACTTCCAGAGTCTCAGGACTGATGTATGCAACCCTCTGCTGCCCTGCACATGGTCTTGCTATGTCTGGGTGATGTGGATGAGAGGTAGACCCCCCCACCAATTAGCTTTCTTTTCAAAGACCTCTGCCTGAGTCTCGAGGGCACAGGTTGCCTATACTAGAGAACAGTGGCTGCTGCTGATAAAGTTGGGGCCTGAATTGCTTTCTCTAAGGTAGCCCTAAAATCCTTGAGGGATCTCTGCCAAATGATCTTCTCAAAGAAGACTGAGCAGACCCTGAATAGCAGGTCCTTAGGTGGTGCATCATAGTCATTGTTGCCATTGTTCTGAAAGCCATGTCTGCTGCATCCAAGGCTGCCTGCAGTGTGCTTCTGGTCACCATATGTCCTTCCACAAGCAGCAAAGAATCCTGTGGCACCTTATAGACTAACAGACGTTTTGGAGCATGAGCTTTCGTGGGTGAATACCCACTTCCTCAGATATATGTAGTGGAAATTTCCAGGGGCAGGTAAATATATGCAAGCAAGCAAGCTAGAGATAACGAGGTCAGTTCAATCAGGGAGGATGAGGCCCTGTTCTAGCAGTTGAGGTGTGAAAACCAAGAGAGGAGAAACTGGTTCTGTAGTTGGCAAGCCATTCACAGTCTATAAGGTGCCACAGGATTCTTTGCTGCTTTTACAGATCCAGACTAACACAGCTACCCCTCCGATACCTTCCACAAGGATACTCTGGAAATCATCCCTGTAATCTTGTGGCAGCCTGTCAATAAACCTCTGTAAAATGCACCTGTTGATGTAGTTGTAGTCTGCCAAGATCACCTGGTAGTTTGAGATCCTCATTTGGAGGCTCAAAATAGAGTAGGATTTTCAGCCCAGCAGGTCAAGGTACTTTGTGCTTTGCCTTTAGGATTCTATTTCTGGTGTCCCTGATGGGTTTTCTCATTGGCCGCCATTACCACCAGGGAGCCTGGTTACAGGCAGAAATAGAACTGTTTATATCCGGTTGCTGGGACTTGGTATTATCTATCTGCTCATTTTGATATTGGTGCCAATGAAGCTGGTGTCTGCCAATGGCCCCACACTGATTGGAATTGCTATGCATCCTGGTCCCAACGAGTGTAGGATATCAAGGAGCTTGTGTGGCAAGTCCCATACCTCCTCAGTAGCTATCTCCAAGACTACTACTATCCATCTCATGAGGTCTTGGAACATCTTGTAGTCCTGGGGAATAGCCAGTGCTAGGGCATCATCTAGCGATGATGAGGTCATGGCTAGTATCATCTGCCCTTCACCCTAGATATGTTGTACTGGAGCCACTCATGCCTGGCTCTGGTCCTGGGGAAACACAGGGAATGAAGACAGCCTCTGGTGCATGGGGACAGTTTGAGCCTTGAATGTGCCATAGAGGCTGGGACCAGGTACTACGCTGGTCCCAAAGGGGCCTACATGTGCCACATGTCACAATCACATAGGGTAGGCACAGTGTTTAGTACCAGCGGTCCTGATACTGTGGTAGATTGGTACTGTGAGCCACCCTCTGCCATAAGTATATTCCTCTCAGCACTCTGGGCAACACTGAAACTGTCAACTGGCCAGGATGGCTGTTGGCTCTCCAGCAAGTTAGAAGACAAAAGAGCATAGTCCTCCAGGAAGGGTGGTGCTCACCTGGTGACAGAGAGAGAACCTGACTAGAAGGTGGAAACCTTAAAGTCACTGGGTCCAGAAATCTGGACTGTGGGGCTGTCAGCCCTAACGATGCAGCCTGAAGTGGTGGAGCACTTACAGATCAGTGCAACAGTGATGACACAGGTACTTGTGCCTAAAACAAGAGCATGGTCCTTACTGGAGACAGGCTCTACCACACTAGCCAATGATCATTCCGACTGTCTTGGTACCAAGGAGGCTAGACAGTATTTGGTCCTGCCATGAAGGCAGGGGACTGGACTTGATGACTCTCGAGGTCCCTTCCAGTCCTAGGGTCTATGAATCTATGAATCTATGTATGGCTGTCTGTCATAGCCAATGATAATGTCACAGAATCTCATGTGTTCTCTTGTAACTGTATAGTTTCATCTGCAAGGAGCAAGGTCGTGAACGGATGTCACATAGGAATGTGTAGGCTCCCATTGAAGACTTGACATTATGCTTGGCCCTTTTTTCAATCAGTTTTTCATGGCTGTCTTTCTCAAAGTGTTTAAAATCTGTATTGATAGTTGCTCTTCATTCTGGTCTGTCCTTGCCTGTGTCTTAAAAGGTATCAATATTTATGCTGCATGAGTTGAGCTTCTGCTTAGGGGTGTCTTTGAAGCATTTATGTTGACCACCTTTCATGCATTCTCCAAGTTTCAGCTCACCATAGGGGACTTTTTGGGGAGTCTATCATCAAGCATTCTGGTACCATAACCTATCTATTTAAGCTGTGTTTTGATAATCATTACCTCAATGCTGGTTATTTTTGCTCTTTCAAGTATGGATTTCTTGTCAGCAGACCTTCAAGATAGAGCAAAGATCACGCATATGACATATTTCAAGTTGCCTGATATGTCTGCAGTAAGCTTTCCACATTTCACAACTTTATAAAAGAGATGCTATCACTGCTGCATTGTATATCACCAGTTTTGTTGACAGTTTGATGGTATGCTAGTTGAGTATCCTATAGTGAAGTCTTCTGAAAGCCTGGCTTGCTTTTTGTATTGTGTGTGATATTTCTTGATCCAGGGAACCATCACTTGAGATGGTACTGCCAAGGTATATAAAGTAATTTACTTTCTTCAGATTTGTACGATTAATGGTGGTGTTTGACTCAGTGGTAATGGTTGACGGAGCTAGTTAAAGAGGACTTCAGAGTTTTCCAACGTGATGATGAGTTGAAACTGTTTAGTTGCCTCTGAGAACCTGCAGGTTAATACAGACATGACTGTTGGGTAGGGCCTCTATTGCAGCCAAGTGTATTTGGTGGGTACCTGCTCCAGTGCTCAGGGAACTTTTCCTAAATTGTGAGGCACCCTTAATATTCAACAGCTTGGTAGCCTTATACAGCCTTGAAGACAGATCAGGGGAGGTGACTTTTGCCTCTTCTCATTTGAAAACCTGAACTCCAAGTCTGATCAGTCTCTGTGCTTCCCAGATAAGGAAGTCACAGGCCTGACTGACCCCGCAGCTAGTTTAGAAGTCAATGCTAGGGCACTTTTTGATGACCTCCAGTCCCTCAAAGACACAGATGCCTAGAACCCATGGTCAGAGTCCAGCCTCATCACCTGCTGAATGATGAAAGCCCTTAGATGTGCTTCTCTCAAGCAGTGGGTCAGCTTTGAGAAGAACTTGCAGATTTCACAGTGTTCCAGGGCATGACTCTTAATGAAGCAGAACAGGCACCTTGTGTGTCCATCATTCAGAGGCATAATTGCTTCACAGAATGGAAAGTTCTTAAAGCTTAGGGATTTGCTGTGGTCAGCCATGGTGGCCAGTACCCACAGGGTCCCATAGGCCTCCCTAACTAAACCGACACTCCTCACTAACTACAACGCTGAAGTGGAGGTAAAATCCAAAGAGTTGCTTTGACATGTACCACAGGTGGTAGAAGGAACTTGCATGTGATGAGGCAGCTCTGGAAGAAAGGAGGTGATGCCTGCACTGCCCTATTGGATACTGTTGATTGAAAAGTTCTCTGATGGATACACACTGGACGTGCACTCATCAACTGTGGAATATGTATACAAGCTAGCGCTTGAGGAACTAATAACATTAGCTCTGAGAAACTAAACAGATACTAGTGGTGGATTCATATGTATTTTGGGGACCTGTACCAGCCCAAGGTCTAGAAAAGGCTATGGAACTGTTGTGTGCCCTACTACAGGTTGGGGCTGGTTTCTGTGATCGCTGACCCAAGCATAATTCTCCCACTGTATTTTCTCAGGCTTTGTGTGTGTGCCAATGTTACAGAAAAGAGTGAGGGAAGAGGGGTTGAGAAAGTGAGCACATGCAAAAGGAGGATTAATTTTGCCCTCTATGTGTATATTTTTCAAAATAATTGCTTCCATGCGCTTTTAAAAAAATGCAAATTTATAAAACAGACCATCTCTTACAGGAAGCTGTATAATCACAAACTAGTGTATGCTCTTGATGGAGAAAAACTATCAATAAGGATACGGAATAATTTTTTTTTAAACCACCTAAATCATTTACACATTTTTTAAAATTATTAAAAATACTTGCTAGTTAAAAGAATTGAATTGCAACTGTAGTGCAGTGGACAGAACACTCAACTGGGAGTTAGGAGGCCAAAATTCTATTCCTAGCTCTGACACTGACTAGCTCCATGACTTTGGGCAAATCACTTCACTTCTCTATTCCTCTGTTTTCCCTCCCATGCTTAGTCTGTCTTGTCTAGCTAGAAGAGATCATTATGATAATCTAGTCTGACCTCCTCCATAATACAAGCAAAAGAATGTCACCCAATAATTTCTGCATCAAATCCACAACATGTTTGGACTACATACAGCTTGTCTTTCAGAAAGATATCCAGCCTTGACTTAAAATCTGTAAGTGACTGAGAATCCTCCACATCCCTGAATAAGTTGTGCCAATGGTTAATTAACCTTGCTTTAAAAAGTTGGCACCTCAGTAATCTGAATTTGGCTAGCTTTAACTTCCCATCATTGGATCTCATTATGCATTTTTCTGCCAGAATGAGGATTGGCAGAATGAAGCTGTAACAGGGTGGCTTGCCTTTGGGCTGAGGAGCTGGAGCCAAGCCAACCCTGATTACAGAATGAGCTCCACCTCTAGAGAATGAGACAGTTTCTGATAAAGAAAAGAAGGCGGCTGCAGCAGGGGAGGAAGATTAGGAGACTGTGTGAGACTGAGAAAGGCTCCTACATAGAAGACCCTGAGACCAGAGGAATTGCTCCAACTAGGAAGGGCTGAGTACAGCCTTCTAAGGCAAGAAGGACTCTGACCAGAGTGGGGGAGTTTGGGCTGTATTAGATTGGAGGAAAGACTTTGTTTTTAACTTTGAACTTTAAGTTAATAAATCAGACCATAAGGAGAGCTGTAATGACTGGACTGGGAAAACCCTGCATGGAGTTTATTTGGGGATGCAAAAAGAGAGGTGAGGTGCTGTGTGAAGGGCTGTCCTAGGGCCACGAGGAAGTGCTGTGAGGCAGTAACTCCTCTACAGTATCCTATAATATAGGAAACAGGCTATAGCAAAGTGGTAAATAATTCAGACAGTGTAGGTGGAACAATTGACTTTGAGTCTAGTTAAGGCTTAGAGCAAGGAAATAGGCAACAAAAGTCAATTCAATTAAGCAAAGATGTAAAGGATGTATAAACAGACAGATACGTAGGCATTTTAAAATATTTAAACAAATCCGGCAAGGAGGACTAGGAAATGTGAAATAGGATGACACAAAATAAAAGAATAATTAGAAGGATAAAAACTAAAATTATATTTCAGAGGATAGTTTAACTACCAGCAAATTAAGTCTTCAAGCCCATTCCCAGGTAATTACAGTTACAGTTGTTTGAGTTCTGGGATTTTCTATGTTCAGTTTTGGACCTGTGCAAAAAAAGCAATGCTAGATGGGCACTAATGATAATTTCTAAATTCAATATGTTGTCAATCATCAAGGGTAGAAACTGATACTTTATACCAGGGGTTCTCAAACTAGGGGTTGGGACCCTTCAGGAGGTCGCAAGGTTATGACACGGGGGGTCGTGAGCTGTCAACCTCCACTCCAAATTCTGCTGTGCCTCCAGCATTTATAATGGTGTTAAATATATAAAAAAGTGTTTTTAATTTATAAGAGGGTCACACTCACAGGCTTGCTATGTGAAAGGGGTCACCAGTAAAAAGAGTTTGAGAGCCACTGCTTTATACTATTAGTACTTTAACACAGGGATTCTCAGCTTTCTAGAATGACCAGGTAATTTATTCTAGATAGGTCCAAAATATCAGACCTTAAAAAAATCATATAATTCTGATGACCGTCTTGATTTTAACAACGATTCTATGGTGAACCATTAGAGACAGAAACCAATTCTTTATACCCCAATGAGTAACTTGGCATCCCAGCTTTCATATGGTATGGAACAGTATTTCTCAAACCTTTTCAGGTGGGATGCCCCTTATTCAAAGTTAAAAAATTTCATGAACCCTTAACATTTACTATATAAGGAAGAGTAAAAGATTACCAAAGAAATAATTTGTGTATTATGAGAAGCTGACAGAGAATACTTCCTTGAAGAGTGTGGGGAGAGAGGGAGCAAGATTTTGTCTCTTTCTTTAGTTTGCTATAAATTTTTAAAACTTTTGTCTGAATCTTGCTACGAACAAAACTATTTTAATAAAAAGAAGCAACTGGTATTCAATATTTTAAAATTTAAAAAAATCTATCAGACATGTGACCTGCAGACCAATTCTATTCATACTATCTGTTTCAAGCAGTTACAAAAGTTTCTTAACCACCACTGAGTTAGCAGCTAAGCTTCCTGATAGTGATGCAAAGGGACAAATACTGCAGAAACTGCTGATTCAGCAGGGAGACAGGTGACCTGGCAGTACCAATAGGCCTGGAAAAATCTGTTTATATTACAGGAACCACCTCCCCTCATTTGAAATAAAGCAGCATATGTACATTGAGAGAGAATCTTCAATCCAGAATACCATCCATCATATAAGGGAAAATATAATATTTTTTGACTTAAATGATTTTGACAATTCTGGGTCAAGGGATGAAAGAATGAAAATAAAATAAAATAAAATGTTACATGAGCCCTATAAAAGGTTATTCTTTTTTTAATTAAGATTCCAATGCAGCAATCTTCACAGAAAGGATAGGGAGTTCCCGGTTAGAAACAGTTTACAGAATTTAACAATTTTAAACTATATATCCTAATGTTTTTTACCTAGATATGTTCTTCTGAAACATTACTCTTTTTTCAGTGAGATGTGATTTTTTTTATTGTAAACAGTATCTTAATTTTTTTAGTTAATATTATACAGAGCAATGTAAAATGGTGATCAGAAATAGGCAGTGATCATCACAGTGCATGTTTGCACTTGGAAATATTCTTACCTTGTTGTGGCGATCTTTTCTCCTTTTTTCCAATCCCAAAATACAATGGTGTGATTATCATCTAACCCAATAGATGCCAAAAACTTCCCATCAGCTGTACAAAAATAATATACAATATCAAAGGTGATACTTCATTAACAATTTGTACAACACAACAAATATACTGCAAATTGAATTTCAAAGCAGTGATAACATTACAGACGGAATGTTTTACAGTGGGCAACAAATACATAGTCAAGTACTTTTATAATTCCTGATCCTCTGACATGGCACAAAAAGCCTTGAACGCAGCAGAAGGATACAGTTGTATTGTGCTGGGTTGACGTTAGGATTTGAGAAAATGTGCAAGGATTTATACAGCTATATGGAGAAACCATTCATTCTACCATGGAGAGCAGGTTTAAGAGCACATCAGCTGCAAGTCTTGTGTAACTATTTGATCCATTGGCCGATTAACCACCATGGAAAGGGATATAGGAGGAAAGAATGGTTACTTACCCTATAGTAACTGTGGTCATAGGTGCTAACTTCTCTGCCCAGTGGGTGCTTGACACCCCTCCCCCATCCCCGCCCCTAGCCCAGCCCCTGCCCCACCCTGCCTTTTCTCACCCAGTCCCACCCCTTTCCTGCCCCCATTCCACCCCCTTCCCCCAAGTTCCTGCACCTGCCCCGCTGCATCCCTGCTCCTCCCCTGCCATCCCGGAAAGTCCTAAGCGCTGCCAAGAAGCTGTTAGGTGGCAAGGGGTTGGGAAGCACTGGGAGGGAGGGGAAGGAGCAGGGACATGGTGTGCTCAGAGGGGGGAGAAGGAGGAAAGGATCGCGGAGCTTGGCTGCCAGTTGGTGCGGAGCACCTGCTAATTTTTCCCTGTGGGTGCTCCAGCCCCAGAGCACCCACAGAGTTGGCACTTATGACTGTGGTTCTTCAAGATGTGTTGACCATACAGATTCCATTCTAGGTATGCATGCATCTCATTCATGTGAGATCAGATTATTTTTGAATAGCAATTCCACTGGGGCCATGTGTGCACTTGCATAACCTCACAACCACCATAGCTGAGGGTATAAAGGAGCCTCAACTGCAATTCACTTCTTTACCAGTAAGAATCCCATATGGATAAGACTCTGAATTAGTCCTTAGGGAAGAAAAGTAGGCCATGGAATTTTTATGGGTCAACATATCTCGAAGAACCACAGTTATTGTAACGTAACCATTCTTTCTTTGAGTGATTGCCCATACAGCTTCCACTCTTGGTGACTAGCAAACAGTTATCTCAAGCCTGGAAGTGGAAAGAGACGTCCTACTTAAAGAGTGACTGCAGGACTGCGCTATCAGAGTTGGCTATTCAATCTGGAAGTCTGTACCAGGGAATAATGGGAAGTAAATGTATTAACAGAGTTACAGGTTTCACCTGCATATTTCAGATATTAGTATATTACCCAAGCAAGCAGCAGAGACTGCTTGAGCCTTAGTGGAATGGGTTCTAACGTAACTTGGATAATACTTCTTAGCTATCTGACAGCAATTCTTAATACAATCTGAAACCCATTTAGATAACTTCTGGGTGGAAATAGGTTGCCCTGTAACCTTTTTTGTGAAAGCCACAAACAGTCTGGGAGAGGATCTAAATGACTTCCAAATGAAAGGATAAAGCCTCATCAAGTCTAGGGTATGAAGTTTTGTTTTGCCTGGGGTGGAATGAGGTTTTGGGGAAAAACTAGTAGATAGATAGATATGACTGAGATGAAAATCCAAGCCTACGTTAAGAAGGAACTTGGGGTATGGCCTAAGTTTGACCTTGTCTTTATGAAATATGGTGTAAAGTGGGACTGACATAAGGGCCTGAATTTCTGCCACTCTCCTAACTGAAGTAGTAGCCATCAGAAAGGCCATTTTTATTGACAGGTAGTAAAGAAAGCAGGTTGTCATGAGTACAAAGGGAGTTGGGTCCTATTAACTGAATGACAACTAAGTTGAATTCACAGGAAGAGGAAAGCTAACCAATAGATGGGAAGACATGGGTGAAACCCTTAAAAAAATCTCCCCATCAGGGGATGTGTAAATATAGTGTAACTCTGAACTGGAGGGTTATTTGCTGATATCATTGTTAAATGTACCCTGATTGAACTGACGAAGTCTAGATTGCTTCAGGGTAAGCAAAGAGTTCAAAACAGTCAGGATTGAGGTTGCCAATGGCAAAAGCTGCTGCTGAACCCCCACGATAGAAAATCTCCTGACTGAAGATTTTTCTGCTTTGTAACAAGATGTTTTTGAATTCAGATGAGCAGCTTCTCTCTAATGAAGTCATCCAGCCACCACCTGGGTGGTCCTGCTGGAGCTGGTTGAAGGATCTGGCCTTAGTTGTGGGAAGAGAAGGTGTAAGGCAATTGACAAACAGGCTGATAGATATACCAGGATGGAGAACCAAAACTGCCAGGTCCATGCTGGGGCTACCATGATCACGTGGCCTGCATTCTGTTGTAGTTTTCTAAAAACTCTGGGTAACAGAAAAATCCGTGGGAAGGCACAGAATAGTCCTGGTGCCCACGGGAGAAGAAAAGCTTCTGTTAGCGAACCCAGGCTTGTGCCCCCTCTGGAGAAAAACGTCTGACATTTGTTTTCGAGGTGTATAGCAAATAGAGAAACCCGCCTGAAGATGATGTCATGGAGGACTGAGTCACTGAGGGACCATTTGTGATTCACTGAAAAATCCTTGCTGAGTTGATCCACTAGGTGGTTTTGTTGCCCAAGCAGACAGCGGGCTACTGGTGTAAAATGGTGAAGTATGCACCAGTTCCAAAGTTGTGTTGTCTCTTGACACACTGTGTGTTGGGAGAGAAAGGGAGAAATGTGTCCCCTCCCTGACCACGTTTGTTGCAGTGATGTTATCTGTCGGCATTTGAATGGTGAGGCCTTGGAAAAGGAGTAGAAAGGTTTTGCATGCCAATCATATGGCTTTGAGCTCCAGGACATTTATACGTAGCATGGCTTTCCATGGAGATCATAATAATTGAATCCTGAGCTGGTCAAGACGAGCTTCCCATGCTTCTGTGTAGACATCCATCAACAAAATTCAGGTAGGAAGAGGCACCAAGAAAGGAATTCCATTGCACAGCTGAAGTGGTTCTGTCTTGCAATTTAATGAGAATAGGACTTCTAGAGCAACTGTGACCAACAGGTTTATGCTGTGTCTGTTTGGTAGATATGCTGATCTCAACTACCCTTGCAGAGGCTAAAGGCAAAGTATAGCATGCTGTGTAACAAAGCACATGCTGCCATGTGTCACATGACTTTGAGGCACATCTCATTAATGTTCTGGGAAATGTCCAAAATGCTCTGACCTATCATCATTTGGAATTTAATATGGCCCCAATGAACTCCCTGGTCTCAGTCAAGGCCAAAGTGAATTTTTCCTTGTTGACATTTAGCCCCAGTGAGGTAAACAGATGGAGGATATAATCCATTGGTTGGCAGTGGTATCAAGCGGAGTGCCCGAAGGGTTGGTCCTAGGGCCAGTTTTGTTTAACATCTTCATTAATGATCTGGATAACAGGATGGATTGCACCCTCAGCAAGTTTCCAGATGACACTAAGCTAAGGGGAGAGGTAGATAAGCTGGAGGGTATGAATAGGGTCCAGAGTGACCTAGACAAATTGGAGGATTGGGCCAAAAGAAATCTGATGAGGTTCAACACGGACAAGTGCAAAGTCCTGCACTTAGGATGGAAGAATCCCATGCACTGCTACAGGTTGGGGACTGACTGGCTAAGTGGCAGTTCTGCAGAAAAGGACCTGGGGATTACAGTGGATGAGAAGCTAGATATGAGTCAACAGTATGCCCTTGTTGCCAAGAAGGCTAACGGCATTTTGGGCTGCATTGGTAGTAGCACTGCCAGCAGATCAAGGGAAGTGATTATTCCCCTCTATTCCGCACTAGTGAGGCCACATCTGGAGTACTGCATCCAGTTTTGGGTGCCCCACTACAGAAAGGATATGGACAAATTGGAGAGAGTCCAGCGGAGAGCAACAAAAATGATTATGGGGTGTCGCACATGACTTATGAGGCTGAGGGAACTGGGCTTGTTTAGTCTGAAGAAGAGAAGAGTAGGGGGGATTTGATAGCTGCCGTCAACTGTCTGAAGGCGGGTTCCAAAGAAGATGGAGCTCGGTTGTTCTCAGTGGTAGCAGATGACAGAACACGGAGCAATGGTCTCCAGTTGCAATGGGGGAGGTTTAGGTTGGATACTAGGAAAAACTATTTCACTAGTAGGGTGGAGAAGCACTGGAATGAGTTACCTAGGAAGCAGCAAAGAATCCTGTGGCACCTTATAGACTAACAGACGTTTTGGAGCATGAGCTTTCGTGGGTGAATATCCACTTCGTCAGATGCATTTTCTGGAAGTGGTGATGCCTGCCTTGAAAAGTTTGTTGATGGACAAACAGCAAAGTAAACATACTTCAAAGAAGGGCAACTATAAAATGGATTTTCTATACAAATCAATGAGATTAATTTTGGGTAACAACAGAAATAGGTGTTTAAGACGGATTTATATGTGAACAGGTTGAGGCTTGGAGGATGAGCTCAGGAAGGCTCGACCATGCATAGTGGACCATGTGGAAGAAGGCATATAGGTGATTGTTAGAGCAACTAACTAATAAGTCGATGAATGTGAGAATGGGGGCAGAGTAGAGGGCACTACAGAGCTTGACAATGGGGAACCAATTGTCAAGGATCTCACACCTGTGTGGTTGTCAGCCATAACCTTAAGCCTCTCCCCTGCAAGCTGTATCTAACATGTACAGTCCATGTCTAGACTAGAAAAACAGGTTGTGTTTCAATATGTTAGCTATTATGTTTTCTGTCTAAAGTAGTTATGTGACCTCATTACAATAGCATCTGAGGACTTCACAATCTTTTAAAATGTATTTTTACCTCACAGCATCCCTGTGAGATAGGGCAGTACTATTCTTCCATTTGATAGCTGGGGACCTGAGGGACAGAGCGTGAGATTCACAAAGGCATTTAGGCACTGTGATGCTGTACACAACTATACCTCACTTTTAAGCACCTAGAAATTCACTGGGATTCACAAAACCTGTATTGGTGCTCAGGTTTCTTATTCTGTGAATAAAGAGCTATAGGATATTCTGATGTGGGTCTCCCTCAGTCTCTCCTGTTGAAGTTGCTGCACTTTGGATTAAATAATTCAAGCCACTGGAGTAGGAAGACTGGACTATAAGTCTCCCGCAGCCTAGGGGAGTAATCTAACAACCAGTCATTCTTCTCTTCTGCAGACTAAACAATCCCAGTTCCCTCAGCCTCTCCTCATAAGTCATGTACTCTAGCCCCCTAATCATTTTTGTTGCCCTCTGCTGGACTCTTTCCAATTTTTCCACATCCTTCTTGTAGTGTGGGGCCCAAAACTGGACATAGTACTCCAGATGAGGCCTCACCCATGTCGAATAGAGGGGAATGATCACACCCCTTGATCTGCTAGCAATGCCCCTACTTATATAGCCCAGAATGCCGTTAGCCTTCTGGGCAACAAGGGCACACTGTTGACTCATATCCAGCTTCTCATCCACTGTAACCTCTACGTCCTTTTCTGCAGAACTGCTGCCTAGCCATTTGGTCTCTAGTCTGTAGGAGTGCATAGGATTCTTCTGTCCTAAGTGCAGGACTCTGCACCTGTCCTTGTTGAACCTCATCAGATTTCATTTGGCCCAATCCTCCAATTTTTACACATCGGGATGGTTTTTTTCCTGCAACCTCAATAAGGATTCTTTAAAATACAGCCAGCTCTCCTGGACTCCTTTCCCTCTCATGTTGTTCTCCCAGGGGATCCTGCCCATCAGTTCCCTGAGGGAGTCAAAGTTTGCTTTTCTGAAGTCCAGGGTCCGTATTCTGCTGCTCTCCTTTCTTCCTTGTGTCAGGATCCTGAATTCGACCATCTCATGGTCACTGTTCTCATCCACTTTTGCTTCCCCTACTAATTCTTCCCTGTTTGTGAGCAGCAGGTCAAGAAGAGCTCTGTCCCTAGTTGGTTTCTCCAGCACTTGTACCAGGAAATTGTCCCCTCCACTTTCCAAAAACTTCCTGGATTGTCTGTGTACCGCTGTATTGCTCTCCCAGTAGATATCAGGGTGATTGAAGTCTCCCAAGAGAACCAGGGCCTGCGATCTAGTAACTTCTGCTAGTTGCCAGAAGAAAGCCTCTTCCACCTCACCCCCCTGGTCTGTTGGTTTACAGCAGACCCCTACCATGACATCACCCTTGTTGCTCACACTTCTAAATTTAATCCAGAGATTCTCAGGTTTTTCTGCAGTTTCATACCGGAGCTCTGAGCAGTCATATTGCTCTCTTACATACAATGCAACTCCTCCACGTTTTCTGCCCTGCCTGTCCTTTCTGAACAGTTTATATCCATCCATGACAGTACTTCAGTCATGTGAGTTATCCCACCAAGTCTCTGTTATTCCAATCACATCATAATTCCTTGACTGTGCCAGGACTTCCAGTTCTCCCTGCTTGTGTCCCAGGCTTCTTGCATTTGTGTATTGCCAGACAACTCTGACAGAGAGGAAGGAGGGAGGGATGTGGAATGAACATGAGCAACACATCTCGAAGAACACTAGTTACGGAAAAGCTAACCGTCTTTTCTTCTTTGAGTGATTGCTCATGTGCATTCCACAATAGGTGATTCCAACCTATATCTGTTGGAGGTGGGTAGGAGTTCAGAGACTCTCCGGACGGAGTACAGCCCTGCCGAACCCGGCATCCTCCCTGGTTTGGGAGACGATCGCATAATGCGAACGTGTGAACTGAAGACCATGTGGCAGCCCTACAAATGTCCTGAATGGGAACATGGGATAAAAAGGCAGCCGACGAGGCTTGCACTCTAGTCTAGAGTGCCCTCACAATTGGCCATGGGGAGGACTTCCTCCAGGTCGTAACAGGTACAAATACATGAAGTGATCCAGTTGGAGAGCTGCTGGGTGAAGTGAAAATCGGCCAACCTCTCATGCGCTCAGCCGAGGCAATGAACAGCTGCAAGGACTTGCAAGCCAGAGCCCATCTCACTTCCAGTATGTGGAGGTGGCGCTCCAAACTGGACGCATGGGGCTTGGGACAGAGCACCAGCAGGAAGATGTCCTGACCCATGTGGTAGGTGGAGACCACCTTGGGGAGGAACGAAGGATGCGGTTGGAGCTGGACCTTATCCTTGTGGAACACCATGTATAGGGGCTCAGAGGTCAGGGTCCTAAGCTCCAAGACCCGTCTAGCTAATGTGATCGCCACCAGGAAGGCTACCTTCCACAAGAGGTGCAACCAGGAACATGTGGTTAGCGACTCAAACGGGGGACCCATCAACCAGGCCAGCACCAAGTTCAGGTCCCACTGCGGGACTGGGGGCCTAACATACAGGAAAAGACGATCCAATCCCTGGAGGAATCGGCCAGTCATAGCACGGGAGAATACTGTGTGGCCCTGCACAGCTGGGTGGAAGGCCGATATGGCCGCCAAGTGCACCTTGACACTAGGCCCTGGGCTCTAAGCTGAAGGAGGTAGTCTAAAATGACCTGTATCAGAGAAGCCATAGGTGACACGCCCCGATCAGCTGCCCACTGGGAAAACCGAGACCACTTTGCCAGGTAGGCCTGATGTGTGGAGGGCTGTCTGCTTTCCAGGAGAACCCCTTCCGAGCACGTTCTTTCCTCCCAGCCTAACAATTGAGCAGCCACGCCATGTGGTGGAGTGCCGCTAGGTTGGGGTGGAGGAGGTGGCCCTGGTCCTGGGAGAGCAGATCCAGGCAGGATGGGGCTACAGCCAGGCTCATGAGAGTCCTGTACAAATGTCTGTCTTTATCTTCTCCAAGACTTTGACCATCAGCGGGATTTGGGGGAAGGCATAGAGAAGCTGGCCCAACCAGGACAGGAGGAAGGCATCGGAGATGGTGCCCATGCCCAAACCTCCCAGAGCAGAAGGGGGGACTCCAGCAGTTCTGCCATGTCATGAACAGGTCCACCTGGGGAGTGCCCCACTTTTGGAAAATCCTGTGCACCACCTCTGGGTGTAGTGATCACTTGTACAGAGAGGAGAAGTATCAGCTCAGGTGATCCGCCCGCGAGTTCCAGGTGCCCGGTAAGTGGTGGGCTTGTAGCCAAATATTGTGGGCTATACACAGTCAGAAGGCTTCCTGAAAGAGGGCAGAGGAGCGGGCCATGCCTTGCCTGTTGATGTAAAACATCACGGCCATGTTGTTCATGAAAACCCTGAACACTCTGCCCTCCAGGTGCGAGCGGAAGGCCACGCATGCCAGACGGACCGTCCTGAGCTCCTTGATGTTTATATGCAGGGCAAGGTACTGTGGGGACCACAGGCCTTGGCTCTGAATGTTCCCCACATGGGCTCCCTATCCCAGGTCCGACACATCAGACACCAGCTCCACTGATGGGAGCCTGCCCCTGAACGGGACCCTGTGGAGCACGCTCCCCAGGGAGGATCACCATTGTAGAGAGGTATCACCAGTTCAGGCACAGTGAGGACTTTGTCCATACTGTCTCTGGACTGGGAGAAGACCGAGGCCAACCAGAGCTGGAGGGGCCTCATCCTGAGTCTGGCATGGCGAACCACATATGTGCATGTCAACATGTGACCCAGGAGCTGGAGGCACGCTCTGGCTGTGGTCACAGGGAACCTTGTGACTGTGTCGATGAGCCCTTTTAGGGTCTCGAATCTGTCCAGTGGGAGGGAGGTCCTGTCTGATGTCGCATCCAGGACTGCCCCAATAAACACTATGCACTGCACCAGGACTAATGTGGACTTGGTGTCATTTACCAACAGGCCCAGAGTGGCGCACATGGACAGGAGGAGCACCACGTGATCCCGCACCTGCGACCTGGAGCCGCCCTTGATCAGCCAATCGTCAAGACAGGGGAAGATCTGAACCCCACAACATCTGAGGTAGGCTGCCCACCACAGACATGCACTTTGTGAATACACTGGGAGCAGTGGACAGGCCAAACGGGAGGACCGTAGATTGGTAGTGTTCGTGCCCAATCGTGAAACGGAGGAAACGTCTGTGCCCTTGAATATATGAATGTGGAAGTACACGTCCTGCAGATCGAGGGCAGCGTACCAGTCCCCAGGATCCAGGGAGGGGATGATGGAGGCCAGAGAGACCATACAAAACTTGAGCTTTACCGTTTACTGGTTCAGGCCTCGCAGGTCCAGGATGGGTCAGAACCCCACTTTGGCCTTCGGGATAAGGAAATGTGTCTGAACTCCACTGGCACCACTTCCACTGCTCCTAGGCCAAGGAGCCGCCCCACCTCCTGCTTGAGCAGGGCCTCGAGAGAGGGGTTCCCCAGGAGGGACGGGGGCAGGGTAGAGGTAAACTGGAGGGTGTAGCCCCAGGAGATAGTGTTGAGGACCCATCAGTCTGAGGTCAGCGGTGACCACTCCGGGAGAAAAGCACAGAACCAGTTAGCGAAGGAAAGCTTTATTGCGGGTGGATCTCTGGTATGGACTGGTAAGTTGCCTCCAGGCGTCCCATCAAAACTGATGTTTTCCCGCCTGTTTGCCCTTGGAAGGCCCAGACTGGGGGGAAGATCATGACTGCCTCTGCGGGCCTTTCTTATAGTCCTTTGACTTTTTATAAGGGGACTCATATTTATAGTGGCCTGGGTGGGAGCCTGCTGTGCC
Organism: Gopherus evgoodei; assembly: GCF_007399415.2. Classification (NCBI taxonomy): domain Eukaryota; kingdom Metazoa; phylum Chordata; order Testudines; family Testudinidae; genus Gopherus; species Gopherus evgoodei. The sequence continues at coordinate 197,668,578 of NC_044324.1, read as the reverse complement.
TTAAACTTGGTTGTGGCCAGAGCTGGGAGATAGAGGCCAAGGGTCTTAAGCATTGTGCGGGAATCTTTCAGGCCATGCAATTTTACATCCGTTGTTCAGCAAACAGGGCCTTGCCAACGAACAGAAGATCCTATCAGGAGTTCTGTGCCTCATTGGACTGCCCAGACAGCAGGAGCCACAATGCCCTCCTCAAGGACACCACGGAGGCCATAGACCTTGCAGCCGTATTCACGGCATCCGACAGTGCCTGAAGGGTTGCCCTGGCAGCCGCTGTACCCTCCTCCACCAGATCCTTGAACTCCTTCTTGTCACGCTCTTGGAGGGAGTCCTCAAATTTGGGCAGAGAGCCCCACAAATTGAACTTGTACCTCCCCAGGAGGGCTTGGTGGTTTGCCACCCTTAACTGGAAACTTGAGGACAAATAAACCTCTCTCCCAAACAGGTCCAGACCCCTTGAGTCTTTATTTTTTGGAGTAGGGGATGGTTGGCCCTGCCTCTCCCTGTAGTTGACCGACTTGACCACTAAGGAGTTGGGGGCAGGGTGGATGTACAGGTATTCATGCTCTTTGGCGGCCACAAAGTATTTCTGTTCTGCCCTCTTAGAGATGGGGGGCAAGGAAACCAGGGTTTGCCACAAGGCATTCAAAATCTTTGCCACCCCTTCATGGAGTGGGAGGGCCACCCTGCCCGGTGCCGAGGCCAAGAGGATATCGAAGACGGAGTCTGAGGGTTCCTCCACCTGGTCGGCTTGAAGGTTGAGTCTTGATGCCACCCTTTTCAACAGTTCCTGGTGGGCCTTAGAGTCCTCCTGAGGAACAGGTAGAGGAGGGGCCATAGTTGCCTCATCAGGGGAGGATGAGGATGGGGGTGTGGTACTCTGTGTACCCACTGGTGCCGGAGGTTCCACCACTTGGTCGCTCTCCGGGCGCAGAACTGGAGATGAACACCCCACTGACTCCTTCCTGGGACGCTGAGATAGGGAGGCCGATGGTCTCTTTGAGGCTCCGGCCACTGAGCGCTTTACCACCGGGGGCTGCATCAGGGGCCAGGGGGCCAATTGGTACCACAGTGCTGGCCAAGGACCCTGGTGCCACTGCACCTGCTGTGGTGTCGGTGGAGTAGGCTGTTCAGCCTGACTAGCCTGTCCCATCAACTGACAACTACAAAGGAAGGCCAGGCTGGCATATGACCTGCCGTTGTCCCAGGACCATGAGGAGCGGATGCATCAGGAACGGTGCAGACCACGAGACCGTGATCCCAATGTGGAGGAGCAGGAGTACTGCTGGTAGCAGCTGCTCCGCGATGGGCTCTCATGGGCAGATCCATGACAACAAGGTGCCGGCAATCGACACCTGGGACTGCAGAAGTGGTGTCTGGCCCAGTCCTGATGGAGTACGCTCTCGACACGAGGTCTATGGTCCCTTGAGATGGAGTGGTGCCTGGAACCCATGCCAGTCGGTACCCAGCCAGACAACTGGTGGGGTCGATGGGGACCAGCATGGCCTGTGCACGGAGCAGTCGCTGAGCCGTGAACGGCATCGGGAACATTCCCTAGACCGAGAACGGTACTGACCAGGTGGCAACTGCAGAGATCCAAGCAGTGGCTTGCCTCTGGACCAGGAAACCAATAGTGGTGGTGCCCCTGGTACCGGCAGAAACATAACGACCCAGGCCACTTGCAGGGCCTCTGGCATGGAGGGTATCTGGACTTCCGGGGAGGTCAGCACAGAGTGGGTCAGGCAACTCAGCTCAACCTGAGTTGAAGGCCTGGAGGCTGACGGGGATTGAGAACTGCCCAACATGGGTCTAGTCTCTCCCCTGGTCTTGCTCCAGTGTCTCAGCAGAGAATACCTCTTCTTAGCCTTTTTGCAGTGTCCTGCAGATTGGGGAGTGGTGCTGGCTGGTGGAAGGCACTGAAGGGTCGCCACGCACCAACACTGCAGTGCTCGGTGCCAACTTGGAGTGGCGCACTGGAGTCGGGGTCAACGCTGACTCCATCAGAATGGCTCGGAGCCAAATGTCCTTTTCCTTCTTCATCTGAGGCTTGAATGATCTGCAAATCTTGCAGCAATCACTGAGATGGGTTTCCCCCAAACAGTGTAAACAGTTTGCGTGTGGATCACTCACTGGCATCAGCCGCCTGCAAGTTTCGCATGACTTAAAGCCCAGGACATGGGGCATGCCCCAACCCGGGCGCACTAAATGAACACTAAACTAAACTACTTTAACTACAGGTACTAATAACTATGAACGAACAAGAATTCAAGAGGGAAGCTGTGGCCAAGCTGAAGCAGAGCAGTTCCAATGCACCTTCACTGGCGGCAAGAAGGAACTGAGGGTGGGGGGAGCACACAGCGTCCTTTATACCATGCCATAGAGGCACCACTCCAGGGATCGCTGGGGCGCTCCCCTACAGGTTCTGCTAGGGGAAAAACTTCCAGCACCAGTGCACATGGCAAGCACGCACACTTATTGTGGAATGCACATGAACAATCACTTGAAGAAGAATTGGAATTGCTCGTTTATGAGCACAAATTCCATCTAGTGGGTATTACTGAAAACTAGTGAGATTATTCACACCACTGAAATGTTTATTACCTATTTAGACAAGATTGAGTGGGCAGAATGGAAGGTGGAGTGGCACTTTGTCAAAAATCGCATTACCTGTTTCTGAGTCACTGATAACTCAGAAGAAAATGATCTTGAATGCTTGTGGATGAATGTTCTAACAAATAAAGCTGGGGTATTACTTGATGTCTGCTACAGCTCACCAAATCACAGTAGGGAACAGGATGACAGCCTCCTTAAGCACCTATCTATTATGTATAGGTAAAAAAGCTACATGATTATGGAGGTCCTAAGTTTGAGTGACATATGCTGAAGGTCTCATTCTGTCAGTACCAAAACATCCTTGGAATTTCTAAACATTAGAGATGAAAATTTCCCCAATCAAAAAGTATTGCAATCACCATGGGGGAGTTCTTTATTAGACCTTGTCCTAACATATAAAGAGGAACTGATCACAAAACTAAAAATTAATGGTAGCTTTGTCCCCTGTCAAAGTGGGCAAGCACAGTAAAGTCCAGGACAGTAGTATATATATTTGGTGCTTTAATAGGATCAATTTCACAAAGCTGAAATAATTCTAGCCAAATCAGCTGGCAGAAAACATTTAAATCAGAAAAATGTGAATGATAATTGAGAATCATTTAAGAACACCTTACCAGATGCCTGGAAAGCCATAATTCTACAACTAAGGAAGAAGGCTTTGCTGATTTAGTGGGAAAGTGAAGGCAGCTAAACATTTTTTTAAAATTGCCAAATGGAAGAAAGGAGAAGTTGATAGTAATTAATATAAATCAAAAGTTATGAATTGTAGAAAATTGATAAGGGAAGCCAAGGGACACAAGGAGCCCTCTAAGGCCAGCAGAGTTAAGGACAACAAGGAGTTTTTAAAATATATTAAGAACAAAAGGAATCCTGACAATGTTATTGGTCCATTACTAGATAGAAATTGTAGAATTATCAATAATAATGCAGAAAAGGCAGACGTGCTCAATAAATATTTTAGTTCTGCATTTGGGGAAAATACAGATGATATAGTCTCATCATATGGTGATAACACGCTTCCCAGTCCACTTGTATTCTTGGAGGATGTTAAACAGAAGTTACTAGACATTTTTAAATCAACAGGTTCAGATAATTTTCGTGTAAGAATTTTAACAAAGCTGGCTGAGGAGCTTGCTGGCCCATTAATGTTGATTTTCAGTAAGTATTGGAGATATGTGAAAGTTCCTGAAAACAGGAAAAAAGTTAATGTGCCAATTTTTTAAAAGGATAAATGGGGTGACCCAGATAATTATAAGCCTGTCAGTCTGACATTGATCTCAGAAAAGATAAGAACTCAATAAATAAATAGTCAGCGGAGGGTCATGTAATTAATGGAAATCAACATGGGTTTATGGAAAATAGATCCTGTCAAACTAATTTGCTATCTTTTTTTGATGAGATTACAAGTTTGGTTGATAAAGATATCAGTGTTGATATGATGGCTTCTGTGATTGAACTAACCTCATTATCTCCAGACTGATTCTTGCCTACATATTTATACCTGCTTCTGGAAATTTCTATTACATGTGTCTGATGAAGTGGGTATTCACCCATGAAAGCTTATGCTCCAATACATCAGTTAGGCTTTAAGGTGCCACAGGACTCTTTGTTGATCATTAATATAGTGTGTTTCCAGTGGGGTCCTACGGGGATTAGTTCTTGTCCCTACACTATTTAATATCATCACTGATAAAGTTTGCAGATGACTCAAAAATTGGGGAATTAGTAAATAATGATGATGACAAGTCACTGATTCAGAGTGATCTGGATCACTTGGTAAACTGGGTGTGAGCAAACACTATGTGTTTTAATAGTCTAAATGTAAACATCTACAAACAAAGAATATAGGCCATACTTACAGAATGAGGGACTCTATCCTGGGAAGCAGTGACTCTGAAAAAGATTGGACGGTTGTGGTGGATAATCAGCTGAACATGAGCTCTTAACATGTGACTCTGTGGCCAAAAGAACTAACGTGATCCTGGGATGCATAAATGGGAATCTTTAGTAGGAGTAGAAAAGTTATTTTACCTTGTTGATAAATTATATAGTCAATTGCTCGACCATACTTTGGTTTATTATGAAATATACTCAAGAGACCAAACTACCAACATCAGTCAGGTTTTATTAGTATGGTACAAGAAAAGATTCTATACGATACCAGTCTCTGAGGAGCCGTCCAGTGTAGCGATGTTATATTCACTTTACACAGAAGGTGTGCTCCTCAAACTTACATCCCTAAAGCCATCTTTTTATATCTTATTTCTTTACCAGTAAAAGGTACCATATAAGTCATCTGAAACTAGATTTAACCAATCAGCTTTTTACCTTGTTTTTCTGGTACCATTGTGTATCCTTTACCTTTGTTTTGAAAACATACATTCCAGGTACGGATCTGTGAAGGTACGTTCCTAGATTGTACTAAGACTTAGAATGAATGTAGCTTGACTTTGATTTCCTATCTGCTTGTGCCAAATGCTTACACCATAAATGCAAAGAGTTATGAGATATTTAGCATAAGTGAACAGGATTATAGTTTAGGGTCGTTTAGGCTATATCATTGTTATAATATTTGTGTTTAATGTTATTGGTGTTTAATGCACATATATATATATATGGTGTTGCTAATACATATTATTAATATGATTTTATATATGTTAACCTGCATATATTAGTCAAACACCACTATGATTTGACATGGGGGAGACCGCTACTAGAGTACTGTGTCCACTTCTGATGCCAACAATTCAAGAAAAATGTTGCTAAATTGGAGAGGGTTCAGAGAAGAGCCGTGAGCATGATTAAAGGATTAGAAAACATGCTTTATAGAGGGAGATGATAAAGAGAATATTAAGGAGCAGCTTGACTACCACTTACCATTCAAGTATCTACTTGGGGAACAAATATTTAATAATAGGCTCTTTACTCTAGCTGGCAGAGAAAGGTATAACATCGTCCAATGCCTGGAAGTTGAAACTAGAAAAATTCAGACAGGAAATAAGGAATACATTTTTGACAGTGAGGGTAATTAACCTTTTGAACAACTTACCAAGGGCTGTGGTGGATTCTCCCATCACTGACCATTTTTAAATTAAGATTGGATGTTTTTCTAAAAGATATGCTGTAGGAATTATTTGGGGGAAGCTCTACGGCCTGTGTTAGACAGGAGGACAGACTAGATGATTGCAATTATAGTTTCTGGCTTTGGAGTCTATATCTCATAGCTCAATAGCTAAGGCACTCATCTTAGAGGAGGCTGTGACAGTCTGTACCCCCGTATTCACTCCTTACATGCTATTGTGATAATCTTGGTAAAAGTATGCCTTGTGTGGTATCATTTGAAAACTCATAACTGCTGGTCAATATTGTTCTGATAAAATGTGTGGCAATGCTGTATGTGAATTATAAGTTGCACTGTATGGTGTTACTAAGACATAATCCAAGTCTTGGGAGCAACCAAAACAGTTCTTCAGGGACAAAAGAAAAGCTGACACCTCAGCCAGGTATAAACAGACCAAATGTGCTATCACTTGTTTAAGTGACTATTCATTGTCAGAAAAAGGGACATGGGTGAAAAATCTATAAGTTAAAAGAAACAGCTTGGAGTTCCCAGCCACAGAGACTTTGTGTCTCCTGAACCTCAGCTGGAAATGCTTCTCAAAGAAGGGAAAGAATATAAAAAGGGAGGGCAGACGCCCCAAATCATTCCTCCCTTTCTCTCTGCCCATGGAATCCACGACACCAGTCGATTCAAAAATCAACCTACCAACCCCATTACGTTGACCTAAAGAGCCCTTAAAATCAACTTCTGTACTCCTCCCTGGTGAGGGGAGTAGCGCTAAAATCGACTTTGCTGGCTTGAATTTAGGGTGGTGCAGACACAAATTGACGGTTTTGGCCTCCAGGAGCTATCCCAGAGTGCTCCATTGTGACCGTTCTGGACAGCACTTTGAACTCCAATGCACTAGCCAGGTACACAGGAAAAGCCCCAGGAACTTTTGAATTTCATTTCCTATTTGGTCAGCATGGCGAACTCAGCAGCACAGGTGACCATGTAGTCTCCCCAGAATCATAGATGGTTTGTTTGTTTCTTCCCTCCCCCTATCATCTCCATCCCTGAGGTTATCACAGATTAGAAGGCGAAAAAAATGTACTCGCAATGACATGATTTCTGAGCTTATGCAGTCCTCCCACCCTGATAGGGCACAGCTTAATGCATGGAGGCATTCAGTGGCAGAGGCCAGGAAAGAATTAAGTGACCACGAAGAGTGGAGGCAGGATGCAATGCTGAGGCTAATGAGGGAGCAAATGGACATGATGAAGAGTCTGTTGGGGGAGCAAACAGACATGATGAAGCATCTGTTGGAGCTGCAGGAAAGCCAATAAGAGCACAGACCCTCACTGCATCCACTGTATAACTGCCTACTCTCCTCCCCATGTTCCATAGCCTCCTCATCCAGATGCCCAAGAATGTGGGCAGGGAGGCTCCGGGCACCCAGCCACTCCACTCCAGAGGATGGCCCAAGAAACAGAAGGCTGGCATTCAAACAGTTTGATTTTTAGTGTGACTACAATAAGCAATGTGGCCTTGTCCTTCCCTCCTCCCCCACCCCACCTGGGCTACCTTGTCCGTTATCTCATTTTTAAAAAATTAATAAAGAAAGAATGCATGGCTTCAAAACAATAGTTATTTATTTCAAAGGAGGGAGGGTGGTTGGCTTACAGGGAATTAAAATCAACAAAGGGGGTGGGTTTGCATCAAGGAGAAACACACACAACTGTCACACCAAAGCCTGGCCAGTCATGAAACTGGTTTTCAAAGCCTCTCTGATGTGCAAGCACACCTTGCTGTGCTCTTCTAATCGCCCGGGTGTCTGGCTGCTCAAAATCGGACGCCAGGCGATTTGCCTCAACCTCTCACCCTGCTATAAACGTCTCCACCTTACTCTCACAGATATTATGGAACACAGCACACAGCAATAACAATGGGAATGCTGGTTACGCTGAGGTCTGACCAACAGGGCCAGCGAGCTTTTAAATGTCCAAAGGCACATTCTACCACCATTCTGCACATGCTCACCCTATAGTTGAACTGCTCCTTACTACTGTCCAGGCTTCATGAATGGATCCCCCAAGCTCGTCACTGGGAAGCAGGAGAGCGGAGTTGCAGGGGAAGTGATGGAGCCGTACACCATGCCCTGGAGGTTGCTAGGAGCCAGGCAGGAAAGATGTTCCCAGAACCCCCAGCCAAGCTACATGTCTGACGAGGATGGTTACCAGTCCTACTGCACCGTCTGCTGCCAGCAGCACCTAGAAGGACCAGTACAGATCGCCTGAGCTCGTCGCTGGGGAGCAGGAGATCAGGAGAGCAGAGTTGCAGCAGAAGTGGCGGATGATGACAGTTAGCAGTCCTACTGCACCTTCTGCTGCCAGCAGCACCCAGGAGGACCATTACAGATCCCCCAAACTCATTGCTGGGGAGCAGGAGAGCAGAGTTGCAGTGGAAGTGGTGAATGATGACGGTTAGCAGTCCTACTGCACCGTCTGCTGCAAAGGCAATAAGGTGCTGCTGTGTAACAATGCCAGCTGCTGCAGGTGCTTTTGTGTCAAATGCTTGGAGGTCTGGGTAGGACAAGGTACCTCAGCCAAGGCAAAAGAGCAAGAGCCCTGGGGCTGTTACATGTGTCAACCACAGAAGTGCTATGGGGTGTTACAGCGCTGACAGGACTGGAATGTACAGCTGCAAGACTTCTTCACCAGCGACAAAGGACAGGAATACGATGCACCTAAAATCTAAAAAGGCCCGCACATTTCCCGGAGTCACTACCCTTGATAACAGAACGTCAATGATTGCATTGGCTACTTGGATCACAGCAGCCCCCACAGTAGACTTGCCCACAACAGCAGCGGTGACAGTGAGCTGAGCGGGTTCCATGCTTGCCGTGGTATGGCGTCTGCATGGGTAACCCGGGAAAAAAGGCACAAAATGATTGCCATTGCTTTCATGGAGGGAGGGGCAACTGATGACATGCACCCAAAACCCCACACAACAATGTTTTTGCCTCATCAGGCATTGGTAGCTTAACCCAGAATTCCAATGGGAAGCAGAGACTGCAGGAACTGTGGGATAGCGACCTACAGTGCACCACTCCATAAGTCGATGCTAGCCATGGTAGTGAGGATGCACTTCACTGACTTAATGCGAGTAGTGTGGACATACACAATCGACTGTATAAAATAAATTTCTAAAAATCAACTTCTATAAAATCAATCTAATTTCATAGTGTAGACATACTCATGTAGTGAGAGAGACCTTGCTCTGAATTCATTCTAGTTAAGTTAGACATTAGTTACATTTTACTTTTATTTTTCTTTTAACCAATTCTGACTTTGATGCCTCATTACTTAAATTCACTTAAAATCTTTCTTTGTAGTTAATAAACTTGTAGCATTGTTTTATCTAAACCACTGTGTTTGGAAGTGTTTTGGAGACTCCATTTGGGATAACAGGTTTGATGCATATCATTTTCTATTAATAAAAGGACAGACTTTATAAGAGCTTGTATTGTCCAGGAGAGAGCTGTGCAGTACAAGATGTATATTTCTGGGGAAAGTCTGGAACTGGTAGTTTGTTGGTGCTGTTCTGCAGTGTAATTCAAGAGTGACTGGAAGCACTCATACAATATAACTGGGAGTAACTTACGTGCTGGTGGCTGTGTATGAGCAGACCAGGAGTGGTAGCTCTCACAGTGAAGCAATATAGAAGGTAACCCAGGTTAGAAAGTTGAGGTAACACAGCTGTTCATCAGTCCAGATTGTACCCTGAGTATGTCAGAGTGGCAAATCCCTGTTAATATCCCTTCACATATTGTAGAGGGGTTACTTGAACTGGAGGTCTCCCACATTCCAGGTAAGTATCCTAACCATTGGGCTCCCCCTGCAGCTATTTTATGTAGCATGAGGCATACTCAGAGCATGCCTATCAGACTGGACCCCACTGGTAAAAGTCAGATGGAGGAATGCCTTTCTCCCCCGAGTTCATGCATTGCTCTGGGGCTTAGGCGGTTCAAGATGCCTGGAACAAAGCAGCAGTGCACTTGCCCAGAGGCGGAAACATAGATGCCTAGAGAACTTTTACTGAAAAAGCTTAGGTGCTGTGTGACGGAAGGTGCCTACAGGGTTTGGTCGCCGTTGAGGGGGTGTAGGTGTGTGAATACCAGTGGCACCTAAATTCCTTTGTGAATCTAGCCCAGAGAGACTATGTGTCTTGGCCAAGGTCACACAAGAAGTCCGTGGTAGAGCAAGGAAACTAAGCCCAGGCTTTCTAAAACCCAGGATAGTGCACCAACACTGTCTCATCCTTCCTCTTCTTAACTAATATGACTTTACATAGGATTTTGCATCTAACGTTGACCGGGCAAGTTGTATTTAAGATCATGGTAGTTGGTCATGGTAAACTTGAGAGTGACCATATACTTTTAGCACAACTTGCCTTATCCACACTAGGTGAAAACTCTTGTTTAAAATCAAGTCAGCTAATGTGATTTAAAACACTACCTATTTTTCTAGTCTAAACATGTCCAATGGTAGCAAACTGTCAGGATTACGGAGACCATAAATGATACTTAAAATATTAAACTCATGAAAAGGTTTAAATGTAATTTCATAAGCTTACATTTAACTAATTATTATGGTGGGGAAATTAAGAACAAATTACGATCTAAGTAATCTGGAGTAACTACACTGACTTCAGTGAAATTACTCCAGATGTAAACACTGTAATTCAGATTAGAATTTCCATTTTGGATAGATAGCACTTTCATCTTCAAGGCACTTTATAAACAGTCAGTAACTAAACAGCTGACCTTCACAATACTACTCTGAGATACAGAACTCCCATTGTTACCAAAACGGTAGTTCTGAAAACAGATCAAAGAGAGGATACTAGACCAAATGAGTAAGATTTTGTGAAAGGTTATGAACTGTAAAAATGAAAAGCATTTTCAAGGACTTTTTGTGTACAGTTGTTACTTCACTTCATCTCTTTCAGCAGGTACCTGAACTTGTGCTTACCTTTAAGCATTTGAGTAGTCCCATCAACAATGGGGACTATTCACATGCTAAATAACTTGCTGAATCAGCACCTTAATTTCCCCAAAATAATGCCATTAATTTGCATATACATATATTGTATACAACTGCTCAGAACTGTAAGCCACTGTGTTATCCCTCTGCCTCAGAAAGAGTGAGCACCACTGGAGATTAGACTGTGTCAGCTCCTTGCCACACCAGACTGTTCACCTCACTAGTAAACTCAAGGCTCTGCCAGTCTTAACCTTGCCTTGCAGGTTACAATCAGTGAATCCCAGTTCCCGAGCTCCTGCAGTGTCCAATCCTTCTGACAGGACTCACTCACAGAAATTAAGTTCGCTGCCTCCAAAGAAACAATGAGGAATCTGTTGACACCTTAAAGATGAACAGATTTATTTGGGCATAAGCTTTCGTGGGTAAAAAACCCACTTCTTCAGATGCATGGAGTGAAAATTATAGATACAGACATAAATATACATTGGCACATGAAGAGAAGGGATTTACATGTGAAGAACCAATGTTGAAGGCCAATTTAGGCAAGGTGGATGTTGTCCACTCCCAATAATTGATGAGGAGGTGTCAATATCAAGAGAGAGAAAACTGCTTTTGTAGTGAACCAGCCACTCCCAGCCATGCCCAGAACAGGTCAGATTATGAACAGAAGGCTGCCAGACAGCTCTCCAACACCACATTCTACAGGCCACTATCCTCCAATCCCACTGAGGAGTACCAAAAGAAACTACATCATCTGCTCAAGAAACTCCCTGCTACAGCACGGCAACAAATACACACAGACACACCCCTAGAGCCCTGACCAGGGATATTCTATCTGCTACACAAGATTCATAAACCTGGAAATCCTGGACACCCCATCATCTCAAGCATTGGCACTCTTACAGCAGGATTATTTGGCTATCTGGACTCTCTCCTCAGCACTCCTAGCTATCTTGGAGACACCATTGAGAAAACTACAATGCATTGGTGATCTTCCTGAAAATACCATCCTGGCCACTATGGATATAGAAGCTCTTTACACCAATATTCCACACAAGGATAGACTACAAGCTGTCAGGAACAGTATCCCTGATGAAGCCATAGCACACTTGGTGGCTGAGGTTTGTGACTTTGTCTTCACCCACAACCATTTCAGATTTGGGGACAACTTATACCTTCAAGTCAGCGGCACTGCTATGGGTACCCAGATGGCCCCACAGTATGCCAACATTTTTATGGCTGACTTAGAACAACGCTTCCTCAGCTCTCGTCCTAGTGCCCCTCCTCTGCTTACACTACAATGATGACATTGTCATCATATGGACCCAGGGGAAGGAGGCCCTTGAAGAATTCCACCTGGATTTCAACAATTTCTACCCACCATCAACCTCAGCCTGGACCAGTCCACACAAGATTTCCACTTCTGGACACTACAGTGCAAATAAGTGATGGTCACATAAACATCACCCTATACCGGAAACCTACTAACCACTATACTTACCTACATGCCTCCAGCTTCCATCCAGGACACATCACATGATCCATTGTCTACAGCCAAACCCTAAGATACAATTGCATTTGCTACAATCCCTCAACAGAGTCAAGCACCTACAAGATCTCTATCAAGCATTCTTAAAACTACAATACCCACCTGGGGAAGTGAGGAAACAGTCTGACAGAGCGAGACAGGTACCCAGAAGTCACCTACTACAGGACAGGCCCTACAAGGAAAATAACAGAACAGCACTGGCCATCACGTACAGCCCCCCAGCTAAAACATCTCCAGCGCATCAACAATGATCTACAACCTATCCTGGAAAATGATCCCCAACTCTCACAGGCCTTGGTAGGCAGGATAACTAGACTGACTTTTTGCTTCCCCTTATATTTTACAAACCCACTATCTTTGTCTCAAGAGCCAGAAAGACTTCCTAGGGGTGCAGACTCATACCATTAGTGAGCTCACTAGCTCTTTCCTCCGCTGTTTGTTAGCTTGATTGCTTTGTTTACCTTATATGTAAATGTACTTTCATTGTCCTCTGCCTGTAATCAAGCTGGTCACAGGTAAATCCACGTTCCTTTTGTCTAGGGCAGGCCTGGTTTATGTACTGCCTCCCAAACACATTTTAAGACTATACTTCCAGTATACATATATCATGCAATGATTTTCAGGATCAGCATGTCACCAGTTTACATATGATGCCTCACATGACACCTTTTCAATATATACATGACAACAGTGTGTTGGGAGTAGTGAGTGTGTTAGGCCTGATATGAGTTACAGTACAGTGGGTCCTCTGCCAGTTAGCATTGAGGGGTTTTTAGGGTCACACAGCTCTACAGAGTGCTTTCTCCCCACTATTTTCCCACTAATTAAAAGTCAATTCTGTACCTGCAGTCAAGCTAGTTTGAAACCTTCATTGTTATAATTTAAAGTAAAATGCAGATCCATACAAGCCATATTCCTACAGTACTACAGAGTATAAAAATAATCAAAGACGACATTTCACATGAACAAAAAATCCAAGTTAGAAAAAGAATAGTTCACTTAGATGTCAAGCTAGTAGAATTAACTTGAGGACTGATCCCACTCCTAGTGAAATCAACGGGAACTTTGCCACTAATTTCAGTGGGAAAAATATCAGACTTCTAACACATTTACCAAAGTTCATAAGTCCATATGTGAATTCTCAATTTTGCTCATGTGAGCCTTAATAATGTTTTGTTTAAATTTATATGGCAAGGCTGTTTTTTCTAGACATCACATTCCTTACTGTTTTTATGATGATTTTTTGTATGTGAAATATTTATATTTTATTTTATATTCATTAACTGTTGGCAAAAGCACAAAACAGTTTACAGTTTCTGAGGGCAAACTTGACATATTCCTATACTGTAGTTACTATATTCAAGTAAATAAGATAACAGAAATCAATTTCCACAACTCAAAGTAATCCGGAATTAGGATCCATTTTATGTGAAATGTTTTTGATCAGAAACCATTTATTCTTTTCTTTTGCTTTAGAAAAGTGTCAAGAATGAATTATTCCATAATCATATGGACGAATACAATTTAATGAAACCACAGCAGCAATAAAATGATGAAAAACTGATCACCCACCAAAAACTATTGCATTTGATGAATGTAATGGAAACATTTATAATGAAAAAGAAAAAGAAAAAGGATTTAATACAGAATTCAAACATACATATATACAGTATGTGGGAAGAGCATGCACAGAATGCTCTGTTTAAAAAAAAAATTCAGACAAACTACTGCCATGCAAAATTTCAAGAAAAACAGACTTGATCAGTGCACTACATAATAAATTAATTAACTCTTCCAAGATTATAAGCAGGAGCTGACTTGGCCCATCTCTTGCTGTTCTTTCTGGAAAATAGATTCAGGAAGAGGAAGTATAGAGAACCTGGGGAGAAGGCCATAGCAGTCAGCGAAGTCATTGGGAGTTGACAGTGCCCAACCTCATTGGCTGACTACTAGTGTCTTGATTTCGAAAGGTGCAGAGCACTTTGGCCTGATCCAGCAAAGCACTCAAGCATCTGCTTAACTTTATGAATGCAAATAATGACACAGACTCTTTTCGCCCTCAAATTGGAAAGAGTCCAGCGGAGGGCAACAAAAATGATTAGGGGGCTGGAGCACATGACTTATGAGAAGGGGCTGAGGGAACTGGGATTGTTTAGTCTGCAGAAGAGAAGAACGAGGGGGGATTTGATAGCTGCTTTCAACTACCTGAAAGGGGATTCCAAAGAGGATGGATCTAGACTGTTCTCAGTGGTACCTGATGTCAGAACAAGGAGTAATGGTCTTAAGTTGCAGTGGGGGAGGTTTAAGTTGGATATTAGGAAAAACTTTTTCACTAGGAGGGTGTTGAAGCACTGGAATGGGTTACCTAGGGAGGTTTTTAAGGTCAGGCTTGACAAAGCCCTGGCTGGGATGATTTAGTTGGGAATTGGTCCTCCTTTGGGTTGGACTGGATGGACTGGATGACCTACTGAGGTCCCTGGTTGGGGGTTGGACTGGTTCTATGATTCTGCAGGCTGAAAGTGTGATGCTATATGGAAGACCATTATTAATATTAATTATACCAATAGTGTAAAATTACAAGGAATCTGACCAGATATGCCATGTGAGGTATTTGTAAAAATGTTATAATTTGCAAAGTATGATAATATTGTTTATATGTTTGTATCTCCTTTGTATCATGAGTTATAGATATGTAGGGTATATCTGTATTTCTAAACTTGTGCTGTGTTTCTGGGTGACACTCCCAGAGAGAATGGCATCATAGAATCATAAAAGATTAGGGTTGAAAGAGACCTCAGGAGGTCATCTAGTCCAACCCTCTGCTCAAATCAGGACAAACACCAACTAAATCATCCCATCCAGGGCTTTGTCAAGCCGGGCCTTAAAAACCTCAAAGGATGGAGATTCCACCACCTCCCTAGGTAACTCATTCCAGTGCTTCACCACCCTCCTAGTGAAATAATGTTTCCTAATACCTAACCTAGACCTCCCCCACTGCAACTTGAGACCATTGCTCCTTGTTCTGTCATCTGCCACCACTGAGAACAACCGAGCTCCATCCTCTTTGGAACCCTCCTTCAGGTAGTTGAAAGCTGCTATCAAATCCCCCCTCACTCTTCTCTTCTGCAGACTAAACAAGCCCAGTTCCCTCAGCCTCTCCACGTAAGTCATGTGCCCCAACCCCAGCTCCCTGCTTCATGTGCCCTAGCCCCCTACTTGATGCCCATTAAGGGACATCAGCTGTACAACAAATCAATTGAAAGAGTCAGGGACTACACCTTTTCACTCAGCCTGTGGAGTGGGCATGCCTGTGCATGCCTGTGGAGAGAACTCTAAGCCCTTTCAATGCCATGTCCTATGAGTATGTGTTTGGAACAAAGGAAGTACCAGACACATGGCAAAAGGACTATAAAGGGCAGCTGCATCATCTCCATTTTGTCTTCAGTCCTGCTTCTTGTATTCATTCCTGCTTCTTTCCTCTGGAGGAACTTAGCTACAACTGAAGCTCTGAACAAGCCAGAAAACTCACCAATACTGCTAACAACCTGATATATACACATATTCAAAGTCCATGTATGTGACTGCTTTACCATTTAACAGCTTTCTTCTTATTCTTTCTCTTTTCTTTATAATAAACCTTTAGTTTTAGACACTAAAGGATTGGCTGGTGGCATGTTATTTTGGGTAAGATCCAACCTAATATTGACCTGATAAAGTGGCTGGCCCTCTGGGGTCAGAAGAACATTCTGTACAGTGAGAAGAGTTTTAAAATAACTTTTCACTGTACTGGATTTAGGTGCTGACTAGAAGCCAGAGAACTGGAGTGCAATAATAGGGCTGTTTGTTTTCTTTTGCTTCTTGATAACCAGTCTGGGGTTCAGAAGAACAGTTTGGGACTTCAGTGTTACCCACCATTCTTGGGAGTATCTGCTCTCCTTTTTGCAGCCTGCCCTGACCTTGGCATTTCCAGTTTGTGCCACCCCAGGCACCCCAGGTTACAGAATGAACCACTATGGTCACCTAATCTGACTCCTGAATACACAGGCCATAGAACGTAAATGACTTCCATGGGGCTACTCAAATATTTAAAGTTAAATAGGTGCTTAAATGCTTTTCTGGACTGTGGTCAGAGTGCTCAGCATCTAGCAGGATTGAGCCATAGGAGAAGCAAGGTGAAAAAGGAAATGCAATGGAGACTTAAAAGAAGTAGAGAGAGGAACTGTATTGGGAGTGGAATGGAACTAAAAGTGAGGAGGAAGAGTAATTAAGAGTCAGGAAGTAAAGAAGTGGGAAAAGGAAGACAAGAGAACATTAATTGGATTGCAAAGAAAGAAAGGGGAAAGAAACACACAGAAGGAAACAAGAAATAAAAGGAGATAAAAAGAAAAAAGACAGTAAAAATATATTTTGCTTTGGTACTGGTAGTGATAAAGAGAGCTAACAATGGAAGGTCATATAAAGGGTTAATATGTTTTGCTTCTTTAAGAAAAGGATCTGTTTACATATTTCTTAGAAAAATTCAATGTTCTAGGATAAAAAGGGCCAAAAAGCAATAAATTTGACATAGAAAAAAATATGAATACTTTTCATTAAGAAAACAATCTCACCTAGATTTAAACTCTATACATTTGAAATATAAGGGAGCACTTTATTCACTAAATTATATATAATCTGGTTAATATCTATGGGTAAGTACAGGTGTTAAATTTGCCACCCAGGGCACACATAATGTTGCATGAATGCAATAACACCAAGTGTCATACTAATGCAACCTGAAACTAATTTGGGTGTGTGGGGGAACAAAACAAAAGCTACTACTACTGGTACCACCATTCCCCGCCACCTACACAGGTCCACACTAGGGCCCCAACTCTGCAATGAGATGCATGTAGGTACACCTCTGTGTTCATGCAGAACCCCAATGACATCAACTGAAGTCAGTGGGATTAGTCATATGCTTAAATTTAAGCATGTGTGTTTGCAGGATCAGGGCCTAAGGTACTGTCTTGACAATACTAAAGATTGTATTTTTTTGTATTTTTGTACAGACCTATCACTAACAGACAGGTGCCCTGTACAAAAATACAAAAAAATACAATCTTTGCTGTGTGTGTGTGTGTATATATATATATATATATATATTCTTACATAAAAAGTAAACTAAAACTAAAATGCAGGTGAAATATTTAGATTATGTTGAAGAAGTAAAAAACATTTCAATTCTGTTTGTATATTCATTAACATTTGTAATAATGTAGATATTGATATAAGCTAGGTAACACAATCACTGAAAGTTATGGCCTTTATATTAATTTTAAAATGAGTCAATTTTTCCTTTCATCTAGTTCTCATTAGATTTCTGTTGCATTCATGAAATAGTATGATTAGACTCTCTAAAGTTGATAAGAAAGCACCTTCAAATTCTCATTATGGGTAAATTCCCATTCGCATTAACAAAAATTGTTTAGTGGATAGTGAATTTCTATTATATTTCAAGGGTACTGAGAGTACAAATCCTGTATTTTTTTTAAAACCCTTTTATTTTTTTTCTCTTGGGTCATGTATAAACTAGAAAAATAGGTTGTATTTAAGAATATGTTTCTAAACACTAAAATAGATGGGGGATCCTCAGGTTGACCAGGACCAGCTAACACATTTTTAAAGGTGTTCAGCTCTGTCTATAATATGCCTTAAAACACACTGTTTAAGGTGCTAACCAATCCATTTTTAAACTCAACCTATTTTCCTAGTCTAGGTATGACCTTAGTGCCAAACAGATTGATAAAGATCATTAAATGCTAAAAATGTAGCAATCAAAATGTTTAAGCACTTTATGCTGAAGAAGCTAACACATATAAGATTAAGTCTATTTTCAAGAAATTTTGTCTCAGAGAAGGTTGGTAAACTTTTAGGTATAAGGATTCTAGGCATGCTTGTCACATGAAAATTAAGGGCCCAAACTGGCAGTTCATGTAGAATATAAGAATGACCATACTGGGTAGACCAACAGTCCATCTAGCCCAGTATCCTCTCTTCCAACAGTGGCTGGTGCCAGATGCTTCAGTGAGAGTGAACAGAACAGAGCAATTTATTGAGTTATCCATCCCCTGTTGCCCAGTCCCAGATTTTAGCAATCAGAAGTTTAGGGACACACAGAGCATAGGGTTGCATCCCTGACCATCTTGGCTAATTGCCATTGATGGACTTACTTCATGAACTTATCTAATTCTTTGTTGAATTGAGTTATACTTTTGGCCTTTACAGCATCCCCTGGCAATGAGTTCCAGAGGTTGATGGTGCATCGTGTGAAGTAGTACTTCCTTTTGTTTACTGCCTATGAATTTCATTGGATGACCCCTGGTTTGTGTGTTAGGTGAAGGGGTAGATAACACTTCCCTATTCACTTTCTCCAAGTTATTTGTGATTTTATAGACCTCTATCATATTTCTCTTTAGTCATTTCTCTTCTAAAATAAGAAATCTTTTTAATCTCTCCTCACATAGAAGCTGTTTCATATTCCTAATAATTTTTGTTACCCATCTCTGTGTCTTTTCCAATTCTAATGTATGTTTTTGAGATGGGGTGACCAGAACTACATGCACTATTCCTGGTGTGAGCATATCATGGGTTTATATAGTGGCATTATGATATTTTCCATCTTATTATCTATCCCTTTCCTAATGGCTCCTAGCATTGCTAGCTGTTTTGACTGCCACTGCACATTAAGCAGACGTTTTCAGACAACTATCCACGATGACTCTAAGATCTCTTTCCTGACGGATAACAGCTAATTTAGATCCCTTAGTGACAAATTATTCAAGACCCAAAGGGCTGCTCCTGGTCTTTCACTAATGTCACTAGGTTGTGCTATCTAGAACAACAATGGTAGAAAGGAAGAGTCATTTAAAGGGTGAAGTTTAATAAAGATGATCAGGATGCACTTTTCAATTAAGATGTCAACATGTATATTTGGAAAGAGGAGGCTCAAACTGGTCCTTAATTTATTCTTGTTCATCTTGACTATTTAAATAGCAAACCCTTTTCTAACATAGCTAGAATTGTATGTGTCTTCTTGTTTACATACTAGAACATGGAGAACGAATAGCTCAGTGGTTTGAACATGTGCTTACTAAACCCAGGGTTGTGAGTTCAATCCCTAAGGAGGCCACTTAGGGATCTGGGGCAATGTCAGTGCTTATTCCTGCTGGTGAAGACAGGGGGCTGGACTTGGTGACCTTTTCAAGGTCCCTTCCAGTTCTATGAGATAAGTATATCTCCATTATTAACTTTTTTCTTTTTTAAAATAATAGTGAATTCTTTGTGGTCAGATATATTATGATCTTACACTATGTAGACATCAGCCAGAAGTGGAACCTTGATTTTGAAACTCTTCAAATTTTGATGGAGGGAGGAGTAAAATCACTAGATTTTAACCAAACCCTACAATTCTGGTTCCAGATAAAGATCCAAAACTTGAAGAATAGGTGTTTGTACCCCAGTTGGAATCCAGACGCATCCCAAATCACCACCAGAAAAGCCAAAGTTTGCAGAAAATTTGCAAGGACATATGATCAGCTGATCTTGCAAGATTTCCTTAATTTTGGAGTAGTGTACAAGTTTCTAATGCTACTGAATGCAAACCTGAACCCAGAAGAACTTTTACCTAGGACTAGCTCTGAACACCAAAACCTCTATCCATTCCTATTTTTAAGAGTGTTATAATTAGACAACGTTTCATATTAATATTTAATTAGGGCTGAAAATTTGTGAATATTCAGTGCAACATTTTATTTAGTTTTCTTTTTCTGCTTTTTAGTCAGAATGAGGCAAAAAACTGTTGTTTTTCCAGAATTTTGTAATTTTTGAGGCACCGTTCTGCTATTTAGGGATAAGCTTCAAGAGGAGGTTTAGAGTTGCCACATACCATCCAATATACTATACACCATAACTGTTGTTGATTATTGCACACACAAAGACAGGACAAACCCAGTTGCAGACACTGAGTCAGAGAATGCAGCCACACAAAATTACAACAGCACCAATACTGTGTTCACTTAGCTTACTTTGTGAGCGAAATAACTTATTCAAAAACCTGCCTCAATCAACAGTGAAATATCACAACTTTAAGAGAAAGGATTTCATATTAAAAATGAATAAATTTTTAAACACTTTTACTTATGGCTCATATCTTATGGTATTATTATATATTAAACCCTCCATAATTTTAAAAACAGACACGTTATTAACGTTTAAAAATTCCAACCAGTGCATGAACAAGTGTTTACAATTTTCTAATACATTGGTGGTTAACATAAAGTAGCATCACAAAGTCAATCTTATATGTTGACATGATATAGTACAACTAGAGATGGGCCCAAGCTGAAAAATGAGATCCAGTTCTAAATTTTTCCTAACCTTGTTGGGCATTTGAAACCATAATTTTGGTGGAAGGTCTGGCTACTTACCTTGTACAGTAACTGGAGTTCTTTGAGATGTATAGTTCCTATGTATATTCGATTTGAGATGTGCATGCATTCCATGTGCCTCCGAGATCAGAAGATTTTTCATTAGCAGCATCCATTGGTCTGTACCACAGATTTTCTCTTCCTCATGTTCCAAACTGAGGGCATAGGAGGTAACATGGACCTCTCCAGTTCCTTTTCTATTGTGAATAACCTTAGAATAAGGATCAGAAGCAGGGGAGAAGGAGGGTAGGTAATGGAATACACATTAGGGACCATACATATCAAAGAACTCCAGTTACTGTACCAGGGAAGTAGCCAGACTTTGTCAAGTGATGGTCCCTATGTGTATTCCACATGAGGTGACTCACAAGTAGTATTCATTGAGGAGGAGGGTGTGAGGAACCTCGCTGTACCAGATAGTAGGAGTGCTCTGCAAAGGCATACACCTGCCATAGAACCTTGTATCAGGGTGCAATGTCCCACAAATGTATGCACAGAACTTCAAATTGCCACTCTATAGCTCTCCAGAAGAGGGGCACCACTAAATGAAGCTGCCAATCTAGCCTGAGCTCTGGTCAAGTGGGTTCTCACACCCTGTAGGGCAGGGATCAATATCAACACAGAGCAAAGCAGGATGCAGCCTGATATTCATTTGGAAAGCCTCTGTGCAGAGATAGCTGGAAGTATGAGAGGGGAAGCAAAGGAGAAAAGCAATTTAGGATATTTCCTGATGGGTTTCGTCCTGTGCAGGTAGAATGCCAAGATTTGACAGACATTCGGAGAGCAGAGCCTCCTGTCTTCTCTAGTGGCATGGGGCTTTGGATAGAAGATAGGAAAGTAGATGACCTCATTCAGATAGAATTCTGAGATTGCTTTAGCAATACATTTAGGATATAACCACAAGAAAACCTTATTCCTATGGAAGACCATAGAAGGAAGATCCCTGATAAAGGCCCCTAGCTCACTCATGCTTTTTTCTGGCTGAGGTGATCGGAACCAGAAAGGCAACCTTCATAGATAGATGAGCAAAGGGGCACAAGGCCAAAGGGTCGAATGGACAATCCATTAATTCTGAAAGGGCTAGACTGAGGTCCCATATCGGGGTAGTCTTCAGCACTGAAGGAAGAGTTCTGACTAGTTCCTTCAGAAACCATACTGTGGTAGTATAGGTGAAGAGTGAATGTCTGTCAATCAGAGGGTGAAAGGTGCTAATAGCTGCCAAGTGGATTCACAAAGAGCTGATAGTCTAGATGTTTTTAGAAAGAGGAGGTAGTACAGAATAGTAGGGATCTCAACAACCTCTGGGGGTATCTGATAACACTGGCACCAGGTAGAAAAACCTTTTCCATTTTGTTGTATAGCATTTTCTTGTAGAGTCTTTTCTGCTATTGTATTGGTTGTACTTCCACCATGGATTATATTGCTGCCGAACATGATTGTTCTAGGTTCATCACCCATCCAAATACCAAGCTGTTAGACAGAGATATGCTGGGTTGGAGTGGAGGAGCTTGCCCTTGTCCTGGGTCAACAGGCCTGAGAAGAGCTGAATGTGGATGCATGTACACAAGGCCATCTGGAGAATGCTTGTAAACTAGAACTGCCTCAGCTACTGGGAAGCAAACTAGAATCATTGATGCTTTTTCTTGTTTAATTTTCCTCTGAACTTGAGGTAAAAAAGGGATGGGCCAAAATGCAAACATTGTGGTTCTGACCATTGCATTAGAAATGCATCTTCTCTGGAGCAGAAGCCCCAAACTGCTCTGGAGCAGTAGATCAGGTATTTCTTTAATCTTGGGACACTAAGAAATCTCACAATGGGAATCTCCACTGCTGAAAATGCTCTGTACTACCAAATTGCATAGCTCCCACTTGTGGTCTCTGGATAAATGTAGACTAAGGCTGTCCACCAGAGCATTCTGCACTCCCAGAAGGTGTACTGCCGAAAGGATGATTTGGTGGTGAATGCACCAGTTCCAGAGATTGACAGCTTCTATGAAAAGAGGGGTGGAGCTTGCTCCTCTTTGTTCATGGATAAAATAAGCTATCATCTTCCCAGGCATGACTTGTACATGCAAAGTTCAAATAAACAGCAGGAACTGTTTGCAGGCCTCAAGGTCGACAGTCCATGAGGGTCCAAGTACCCTGTTGTTGGGTCCAAGTACCCTGTACTATATGTTTGATGAGATATGCTTCCCTCCTAGGCAGGAGAGCCTCTGATTAATCTTTTTGTGGGTGACAGAGGGGCAAAGGAAATCCTCTCACACACTGCCTCCGTTTTCCCACCAACAAGTGAAGTCAGAACTCTGTGGGGCAACAAGACTGTGATTGCTGGTGCATAGATTGTCCACAACCAAATCTGTAGACTTCTTAGACAAAATCTCACAAAGGATGTCATAAATATGAGGCCATCTGACCTAGGAAGACAAGATAGGATCTTACTGTCATCTGAGGGCTTAGTTGAAGCTAACTCATGAGGTTCTTCATAGATCGGAACCTGTCCTGAAGTTGACATGCTTTGGCTCTGATTAAATACAGGGCTGTTCCAATAAAGTCTATAACCTTTGTGGGAGTTAAAATGGACTTTTCCACTTTTACCATGAGCCTTAATGAATGTACGAGTTGGAGTAAGAATAGGGATTACCATCTGCACTTCTTGGTAGGATTTCCCTGTAAGCAAGTGCTTGTCAAGGTAGGGGATTAGATGTGCCCTGATGATGCAAGTGTGCTGCCACTATGACAACACCTTTGTGAAGCCAAAGAGGAGCACTCCATATTGGTAATGGTGTGGGCCAACAGTGAACTGCAGGAACCTCCTGTAGGCAGAGTGGACGTCTATATGATGTGACCCTATGCAATCCTGTATTCACACCCTACACGGCACTGCAATAATATTTGTCCAAAATATGCCTTCTGAGGTATCATATGAAAGCTAACACTACACTGGTTATTAATATCATTGTAAAATGCACGTGTTAACATTATATGTTATATGCTGTATGATACTAAAATGGGTTTGAACCAGACAGGTCTGGGGAGTGGGTGAACAGGTTTTTTCCCTATACAAAGGAAAGGCCAATGCTTTTGTGAAATCACAAACAAGTGGCCATTCATTGGCATATCGGAGACTGCATGGACAGATCGATTTGCATTTTAGAAAGCACCAGCAAGGAAGAAACCAGCATGGAACCTTCTCAATCGGACTTCATGGCTCTTTCCTCACAGCAGGGGCACTGAACATTGAGAAGGATACATTTCTATAAAAGAGAGGGGCAAAGAAGCTGAAGTTATCCTTCACCTATGACTACAAAGGAACCAAGCACTTTGTATTTTGTGGGAAATCTGACCAAGGGGGTGGACAGCAATCTTGCTGGAAGGAAGTGTGGTAAGAAACACATCTTGAACCAAGGCTGCAGTTTGGTTAAGTTTTGATTACTAGAAAGCATTTTTCACTTTTATTTACCTGTAACCATTTCTGATTTTATCCCTTATACTTCAACTCACTGTAAACCTCTCTCTTTCATTAAATAAACTTTTACT
The DNA here is from genome assembly GCF_007399415.2 of Gopherus evgoodei. Taxonomy (NCBI): domain Eukaryota; kingdom Metazoa; phylum Chordata; order Testudines; family Testudinidae; genus Gopherus; species Gopherus evgoodei. Next base: position 197,644,332 of record NC_044324.1, on the reverse strand, counting down.
TCTATTGTGAATCAACCCAGGACTGTGTTCCACTTGAAATCATATTAACTGCAGTTAAAGCAACAAGATGCTGTGCTTTTATCTTTTTAAAGGAGCAACAGAACTTATTACTCCTTTGAATGTTCCAGGAGGGGCTGGAAATTTCAGGGCACTTGGTTTTGTGGAAATTCAGGTGTGTGTGTGTTGGGATCACTTGGATAGTAGTAACCAAAGCTGGTGGAGACCAGAGTGTGACTGTGGTGAAAAAAAGGAGGCTGCTAGAGTTGCGGAACTTGGGCTACTCAACACAACTCAGTGCATGGTGGCTGGGAACAACCAGACAGGGAGCTACAGCAGCAGAGCATTTAAGGCAGTTAAGGCTACAGAAAGAGTAGTGACACAACCTCTCACTAGTCTGAATTGCACCCCAGAATGTGACATGTGGAAATAAGCATCTTTACATCAAGAACTGTAAACAGAATGATCACCCTGACCTCTGTAAGTCCCTCAGTAAGCATTTAGTGAGGGAACTATAAAGGTCAGGGTGATCATTCTGAACTTCAGCCAGTCTCAAATCTACTATGTGCCTTCAGCCTCCTTTCTTCTTGGGGACAAGGAAATATCTTGAGTATAATCCTTTTCCCTTGTGCTGAAGTGGTACTGTTTCTATAGCTGTCAGAGGAAGCAGGAGTCTACTTCCTGTCTGAGCATCCTTGCATGAGAGCAGAGCTTGAAGAATCTCAATCCACTCAGGAACACTCTGATGAAAAGCAGCAACCTGACCAGCCAAACCACTCACCCCTGCAGGATTACCTGCCTCAGGCTGTCTCAGTTACAGATCCCAGGGACCCAAATAAGTCCAGAGCCAGGGATCATAGGGGTAACAAGGAAGGGAGGGTACCATTGATCCTGATAGTCCTTCCTGTGAGAGTGGGAAGGTGCTCATGAGTTCTTGGACCATCTGTTGGGGCTGACTTCCCACTTTGAAAAGGGTGGTGATGCTCTCCTGTTGATTCAGGATTTGTTGGGAGGACTTTGTATTAATGGGTACTCCCATCTGTACTGGTGGTCTTATTATACCTCTTTTTAATAATGGAGATACACCCATCTCCTAGAACTGGAAGGGACCTTGAAAGGTCATCAAGTCCAGCCCCCTGCCTTCACTAGCAGGACCAAGTACTGATTCTGCCTCAGATCCCGAAGTGGCCCCCTTAAGGATTGAGCTCACAACCCTGTGTTTAGCAGGCCAATGCTCAAACCACTGAGCTATCCCTCCCACCTCAGCTAGTCATTGGTACTAGTGAGTGTTGAACAGATGGCGTGGGGACCTCCCTGGTTAGGACTGGATTAGATAGTATTGGCAGTTCCAGACCTGCACAGATAGTAAGGTCCTCCAGGATAGCATACATGGCCCCTGTTGCTCAAGAGTGGACAGGGCTTCTGTTCCTTGGTGGCTCAGAATAAGTTCAGTCTCAGACCATGGGTGGTAGAATGGAACTGAAGAGATGGTTGATGTGCATTGCCCCTTATATCCTTGGTTCAGAACATGACGAGAAGGGGGCAGGCATAGACCAATGGACACTGCTAGTGAAAAAAATCTTCCAGTTTCAGGCATGTGGAGCACATGTGTACCTCCAGTGAAATAAATATAGGGACCATCACTCAAACAAGTACCTATTTTAGAAACAGAGCAGCCACAAAATTTAGATTCAGAGCCAAACTCTTTTGAAGTTCAGAGATGTTTAAATCAGATAATCACAATAGTTCACAAGAAGCAATTAAACCGATATCTGAATATCAAACTGCTAGTAGCTCTGCATCATGCATTGACAAAATACTGTTGAGAACGAAGGCTAAAAGGAAAACTGGATCCACTAAAACTTCAGGGCCCTTGGGTAATCTTTTATCAACCTACCACCTCTTCCTCCTAGTCCAATACTCCTGAATGGACCTTTTCTCCCACTCCTGTCACCTTCCTGTTTATGGACACCAGTGTAGCTAAGTCTTGCAATTTCATCACTAGGCTCACAATATTTGATGGTTTTCTTAAAGCCCTATCTCCCAAAGTTATGCAAATACTTGAGGATCTGAGCTTTCATTAAAAAAAGGAAAAGAGTGAAATTTCTAGCCCTCATGGTTGCAGAGAAAAGTTTGAAAATGTGACCCGAGAGCACCTTAAAGGTAAACCAGTAGTCAGGAGTTTTCTTTTAAAATGTTATGATTTTTATGCCTATTTGATGATTTTGGGGGATTTTTAAGCCTCTCTCATGATTTCTGAACATGTAGGGGTTTGCAATACCGAGACACTGTCTTTCTCCCACTCTTGAATCTTGCCTCTCAAAAACTGAGGCAACCCAGACAGTACAAGCCCATCTCAGAAGGATATTATAACAGCAACAGACTGCCATGCTTTGTACTGCCCTCTGCCTCAGATTCATTCCTGTATTTGAGCATCTCTAATCAGAATTAAGGAATTGCACCAGCATGCAAATTACACTTCGATCTTGCTTACATGTTCCAGGAGATTCTTTTGTCTACTTCAGAATAATTGCACCATCCTGTAAACATCCCATAAATGGAGTCTAATAGCTGTACTCTTGATATATGTAGGAACTCACAGAAGCACATGATTTCATTGGGACTATATGCATGAGTAAGGGCATCTAGTCTACCGTCTCCTTGAATAGGCAGGCTTGCTATGGCAAGTGCATTCCAGGAGGCCACTGCTATTTTGGCTGACTAGGATCCAGAGAGATGAGGTTACTTACTGTAACTGAAGGTTCTTTGAGATGTGTGGTTCCTATCTGGATTCCAAATGTGGGTGTGCATGCATACCATGTGCCAGAAAAGGAACTGTTCATAGCAGTATCCGTTGACCCACACATGCATTGACCGCATGGCATGCCTGAGGCTTTAAGAGGCTGTACAAGTCGATGCCACTCTAGTTCCCTCATACCCATAAAGAATGGAGCCTGGAGCAGAGGAGAAGGAGGGAGGGATTAGAATCCAGATAGGGACAACACATCTCAAAGAACTTTCAGTTACAGTAAGTAACCTTCTCTTTTTCTTCGAGTGCTGGTCCCTATGTGGATTCCAAAGGCAGGAGAGTAGCGAACAGTGGTCAGCATGGAAGCTGATGTGAGGGCTCTCGAAAAGACCAAGTCTGTAGGACAGCATGACCAACTGCTGCATCCGCAGTTGTGGAGGAAGCAATGGCATAGTGAGTGGAGAAGGTGTGGATGGAGAACATAAGAATGGCCATCCTGGGTCAGACCAAAGGTCATCCAGCCCAGTATCCTGTCTACTGACAGTGCCCAATGCCAGGTGCCCCAGAGGTAGTGAACTTAACAGGTAATGATCAAGTGATCTCTCTCCTGCCATCCATCTCCATCCTCTGACAAACAGACGCTAGGGACACCATTCTTTACCCACCCTGGCTAATAGCCATTAATGGACTTAATCTCCATGAATTTACCTAGTTCTCTTTTAAACCCTGTTATAGTCCTAGTCTTCACAACCTCCCCAGGCAAGGAGTTCTACAGGTTGACTGTGCACTGTGTGAAAAATTTCCTTTTATTTGTTTTAAACCTGTTGCCCATTAATTTCATTTGGTGGCCCCTAGTTCTTATATTATGGAAACAAGTAAATAACTTTTCCTTACTCACTTTCTCCACACCACTCATGATTTTATATAACTCTATCATATCCCCTCTTAGTCCCCTCTCTTCCAAGCTGAAAAATCCTGGCCTATTTAATCTCTCCTCATATGGGACCTGTTCCAAATCCCTAATCATTTTCGTTGCCCTTCTCTGAACTTTTCTAGTGCCAGTATATCTTTTTTGAGATGAGGAGACCACATCTGTAGGCAGTATTCAAGATGTGGGCGTACCATGGCTTTATATATTCTCCATCTTATTCTCTATCCCCTTTTTAATGATTCTTACCATCCTGTTTGCTTTTTTGACTGCCGCCGCACACTGCATGGATATCTTCAGAGAACTATCCATGATGACTCCAAGATCTCTTTACTGATTAATTATGGCCCCCATCATATTATATGTATAGTTGGGGTTATTTTTTCCAGTGTGCATTACTTTACTTTTATCACATTAAATTTCATTTGCCATTTTGTGGCCCAATCACTTAGTTTTGTGAGATCTTTTTGAAGTTCTTCACAATCTACTTTGGTTTTAACTATCTTGAGCAGTTTAGTATCGTCTGCAAACTTTGCCACCTCACTGTTAACCTCTTTCTCCAGATCATTTATGAATAAGTTGAATAGGATTGGTACTAGGACTGACCCATGGGGAACATCACTAGTTAACCCTCTCCATTCTGAAAATTTACCATTTATTCCTACTCTTTGTTCCCCGTCTTTTAACCAGTTCTCAATTCATGAAAGGATCTTCCCGCCTATCCCATGACAACTTAATTTACATAAGAGCCTTTGGTGAGAGACCTTGTCAAAGGCTTTCTGGAAATCTAAGTACACTATGTTCACTGAATTCCCCTTGTCCACATGTTTGTTGATCCCTTCAAAGGGCTCTAACAGATTAGTAAGGCATGATTTCCCTTTACAGAAACTATGTTGACTTTTGCCCAAAAAGTAATGTTTTTCTATGTGTGTGACAATTTTATTCTTTACTATTGTTTCAACTAACTTGCCTGGTACTGACATTAAACTTACTGGTCTGTAATTGCTGGGATCACCTCTAGAGCACTTTTTAAATATTGGCGTTACATTAGGTATCTTCCAAGGAGGACCAAGTAGCAGCTTGACATATCTCCTGCCAGGTAGGCTGATGTGGCAGTGTATGCCCATGTGGAGTGGACCATGACTCCCAGGAGAAGAGGAGTGCCAGAGAGCTCATAGCAGGTCTCAATGCAGTGGGAGATCCACTTGGAGAGTCATTGTGAGGATGCACGGAAAGCACAAGTGCAGTAGAGGTAAAAGGCTAGGGCCCTGCAGACATCAAGGGAGTGGAAGGCATGTTCCATGGGTAAGGTATGGAGTTTGGGGTAGAAGACTGGAAGGTATATACTTTGGTTGAGGTGGAAAGAGGAGGCCACCTTGGGTACAAACTTGGGGTGTAGACGCAAGGAGACTTTATCCTTGTGGAAGACCGTGACTGGTGGGTCCACCATCATGGCCACTAGTTCACTGACATGGTGTGCAGAGGGGATGGCTACCAAGAAGATTACCTTCATGGAGAGACAGCTGAGGGAGCAGGTAGTAAAAAGTTTGAAAGGTGGCTTGGTGAGAGCAGAGAGGACCAAATTGAGATAACAAGACAGTGCAGCCTTCTGCACAGGATGAAAGGTGTTGAGGAGGTCCCAGAGGAACTGGGAGGTTTTCAGGTGAGTAAAGATGGAGAAGCCATCCACAGGAGGAAGGAAGGCACTGAGCGCTGCTACATGAACATGAATGGAGGAGTGAATGAGGCCTGATTAGTGGAGATGAAGAAGATAGTCTGGAAGGACAAGAATGGAAAGGGAGTCCAGAGAGATGTGATGGTGGCATGTCCATGCAGTTAAGCAGCACCACTTAGCTGCATAACAGGTCTGAGTGGATTGGCGCCTGCTGTTAGTGAGGATGTCATGGATGGGCATGGAGCAGGCTCAATCTATATGTAAGGTCAAACCAAATACCAGGCCATGAGATGGAGAGGGGGCAGGTTGGGGGTGCTGCAGTTGTCTGTGGCCCCACATCAGGAGATCTGGGAGGGTTGGAAAGGGAATGGGGGGCAAGCGAAGGGTTGGAGAAGATCGGGGTACCAGTGTTGGTGAGACCAGGAGGGAGCCACGAGGATAACCATTGTGCAGTCCCTGAACACTTTGCGTAGGACATGGGGGAGAAGGGGAATGGGTTGGAAAGTGTAGAGGAGATCTGAAATCCAGGAAATGAAAAGGACACCACCCTGTGAGCCCGGGCCCAGGCTCTCTCAGGAACAGAAGAAGGGAAGTTTGTGGTTTGTGGACATTGCGAAGAAGGCCCAACACGACGTGCCCCACTGATAAAAGATGGACTGGAGGGAGGGGAGGTTGTGGAGTTCCCACTCGTAGTTGGCATGGAAGGAGTGGATGAGTCTATCTGCCAGAGTGTTTCTGGTGCCCAGGAGGTGCACTGCATGTAGGATGATCTTGTGTTGGAGACACCAAAGATTGACAGCTTCCGGACAGAGAGAAGGGTACCTAGCATCACCCTGTTTTTCGATGTATATGACATTCATCATGTTGTTTGACAGTATTTGGACATTGTGGGAGCGGAGAAAGGACAGAAAAAATTGACAGGCAAGGCGATTGCCCATAGCTTCAGGACGTTGATGTGCTTTTCTGCATCTCTGTCCAAAGGCCCTGTGCCATGCAGTCGTCTAGATGGGTGCCCCAGCCTACCAGCGAAACATCGGTGCTGAGAGTGGTAGTAGGCGTCAGAGATGTAAACAGGATGCCCATAGAACTGCAGATGGGTTGCACCACCAAGAGAGGGAAGTCAAAACAGGAGGAGGGAGGATTAGTGGTCTGTTTAGTCATTCCAACTGTGGGTCATAGACAGTATGGAGCCAGAAATGAAGACAATGTATATGAAGGTGGGCATACAGTGTAACAGCAGTGCAGGTCACCATATGGCTCAGGAGGGAAGCACTGACAGATGTGTGTCTGCAAACGGTGCCGGAGTTGTAATAAGGGAAATAAGGTTGGCAAAGCAATCCTTTGAAAGAAAAGTGAGGGCCGAGTCAGAGTCCAGGCATGCCCCTACGAAAGTGAGCCTGCAAGTAGAGACAAGGATTGACTTATCAGCGTTGATGCAGACACTGAAGCTGCTGAGGAGGGTGTGGAGAGTCCGTACAGTGGCGAGGAGATGGGAGCAAGAGGGTGCCACAAGAAGCCAGTTGTCCAGGTAAGGGAAAACGGAATGGCCCAGTCAGCACATGTGGGCTGCCACGACTGTGAAGACCTTTGTGAAGACATTGGCAGAAGTGATTCCGAAGGAGAGGATGCAGACGGTGGGTGTCTATGTGAAACTATGCATCTTTCATATCGAGAGCCATGAACCAACCTCCCTGGGGAAGATGGTGATAATGAGAAGGAAGGTGACCTTACCAAAATGAAACTTGTGAATAAACTTGTTTAGGTAGCAGAGGTCCAGGATGGGGCGAAGACCACCTCCTTTCTTCGGAATGAGGAAATAGGAAGAATAGAAGCTATGGCTGTGGTACCATCATGGGACAGGTTCTATGGCACCCTTTCGAAGGAGGGTGGTGGCATCTTTGTGGAGACCATCTTTGGAAGGGTCTGGAGGATGGTCACCAGGCAGGTGGCAAGGAGGGAAGGAAAGGAATTCGATAATGAAAGCCCTGGTGGATGATGTCCAGCACCCATCTATTGGCGGTGATCCTGCCCCAGTTGCAGGCAAAGAGAGCAAGATGACCCCTGAAGATGACTTGCAGTGTGGCTGGAAAGACTAAGGAGGGTTCGCAGACCTTGAGGGAAGAGTCAAAAAGATTGCTTAGATGGCCAGTGAGAGGTGGAGGCGGCGGAGGCAGCGGAAAAAAATGTCAAGAACATTGGGAGCGAAGGTGGCGGCAAGGTTGGTCAAGTGGTGTGGCTGGTAAGTGGCCCAGGAGTGAGGACGGAAGGACAAGCATTGTTGTCAACAGGTAGGGGCTGGAGTATAGATGCCCAGGGAATGGAGGGTAGCTTGGGAGTATTTAAGGGAGTGAAGGGACTCATCCATTTTATCACTGAATAATTTGTGATTGTCGAAGAGGAGGTCCTCGAGGGTTGTCTGCACCTCTTTGGGAAAGCTGCTAGATTGGAGCCAAGAGTCATGGTGGAGTACTATGTCAGATACCAAGGAGCGAGATGCAGTGTTCATGGCATTAATAGTGGCCCAAAGAGTAACTGCCACCAGTTTGCTCTTGTCTAGCAGGCATTGGAAATCTTGCTCTTTGTCCAGTGAATGGAAGTCTTGAAAGTCCACCAGTGTGGAGTAGGACAGGGAGTCATATTTAGCAAGAATATCCTGGTAACTGGCAATGTGGAACTGTAACCCCACAGAGGAATACACTTTGCAGCCTCGCAAGTTCAGTTTTATAGCAGTGCAGTCTGGAGGAGTAGACTTGAAGTGTTGCTGACAGCTGCATTCAGAGGCAGTGTGGACAACCAGAGAGTTAGGTGAGTAAAAAGGAAGTCAGTGCCCTTATAGGAGACGAAGTATCAGCATTCCACCTGATTTGGTGTGGGGGTGCAGGACACTGACACGTGCCATAAAGCTTGGACTGGCTGTAAGATGGTGCCATGTATTGGTATGGTGGTACGAGAGTCTGGGAGGTTGAAAGATGTCCAGGAATTGATCCTGGGAGTCTTGAACATCCTCTACTGTGAGACTGAGTGCAGCAGCAATCAATTGTGTATGGTCATCTGGTGGTGAGAGGGAAGGTGGAATAAGGGTATCGTCCAGTGATGACAAAGTGCCTGTAGGGATTGGTGGTTCCGATGGTGCAGCTGAGGCCAGCAGTGCTGACGGAGTGGGAGCACCCAGGAGTTCCTCCTGGAAGGTGGCAGTATGGGCAGAAGACAGGCCGTATGGGCAATGCATACTGAAATGGTGATAGGGGTTCCGTGAGTGCCAGTAAGACCAGGAGTAGGGATCTCCATGCACTGGCAGTGCCCAAAGGTAATGGAACCATAGGTTGACCACAAGATCATATCCCGGAGGGTAGGACTGGTGTCATGGTTCCAGGCTGTAGGATCGGGCCAGGGAAAGGGCCACGTCTGTGTCAGAAGATCGGCTGAATTCTGAATGGTCCAGAAGAGGAGGAGCCATTGGTACCAGCAGAACCAACAGTGTTAGGCATGATCCGGGAGGACGGTCAACGAGGAAGAGCGGAGAAGGGTGGAGCACAAGAGGTTCATTGCCCAAGGGTCCCAGTGGAGTCAACAGTGCTGGGAATGAAGTAGGGGGCCTGGTGCTGAAATGGAAGAATGAGATGGTGGTGTTTGGAGTGGTGCTCCATGAGCACTCTCTTTGGAGCTAGAGCAGGAGCCGAATCTTCCGCAATAATGCACGACTTCTCGCCCGACCTATCATGGCTTGGGGAGGCAATGCTGCTGTCAAGGTTCCTTCCCCACTTTGAACTCTAGGGTACAGATGTGGGGACCTGTATGAGAACCTCTAAGATTAACTACCAGCTTAGATCTGGTTTTGCTGCCACCACCCAAATTATTTATGAGTTATTTGGGAAACTCTGTCTACCTCCCCTCCAGAATATTTTCCTCCCAAGTACTATAACCCTTCCCTGAGTAGCCTTGAGAGACTTCTTCACCAAGTTCCTGGTGAACACCAATCCAAACCCTTGGATCTTAAAACAAGGAGAAATTAACCATTCTTCCTCCTTTCCCCCACACCAATTCCTGGTGAGCCCAGATCCAACCTCCTTGGATCTTAAAACAAAGAAAAATCAATCAGGTCCTTAAAAAGATGGCTAAAGAAAAGTAAAAATCATCTCCGTAAAATCAGAATGGAAAATAACTTTACAGGGTAATCAGATTCAAAGAGCCCAGAGGAACCCCTTCTAGCCTTAGGTTCAAAGTTACAGCAAACAGAGGTAAACCCTTTAGCAAAAGGAACATTTACAAGTTGAGAAAACAAAGATAAAACTAACACACCTTGCCTGGCTGTTACTTATAAGTTTGAAATATGAGAGACTGGTTCAGAAAGATTTGGAGAGCATGGATTGATGTCTGGTCCCTCTTATTCCCAAGAGCGAACAACCCCCAAACAAAAAGCACACAAACAAAAAGTCTTCCCCTAACCAAGATTTGAGAGTATCTTGTCCCCTTATTGGTCCTTTGGGTCAGGTGTCAGCCAGGTTACCTGAGCTTCTTAACCTTTTACAGTTAAAAGGATTTTGGTCTCTCTGGCCAGGAGGGATTTTATAGTATTGTACACAGGAGGGCTGTTACCCTTCCCTTTATGGTTATGACAGCTGCATTTTAAAGGTGGGGAGCTGCCCATGTGTCCATGCTTCTTGTGCACGCAGTAGGGCTTCGGTGGGTGGGGTTTTGGTGAGTGCCGGGGTGGCAAGTTGTATGGGCCCGTCGTGCCCGGGCTCCAGCAAATTCAGGGCCCCGGGGGTCTGGCTCCACCAAAATTCAGGGGTGGGTCTATCCTTCGGCCCTGCTTGCCGCCCCAGCGTACCTCCTCCACCAAGCGTCTCCTCCCCTAAGTGTCCCTGCCTGCCCCAGGCAGTGGGTGGATACCCCCTGCAGCTCCATGCTGTGCTCCCTTGCTGGCCACTGATGACTACAAGGGAGTGGCACCAGGGGGCAGGCTGAGGCAGCTGCCAGGGCCAGCCTTTGACCAGGGCAATAATGGCAGTTTCCCAGGGCGATGTGCTGATGGAAGCACATTTGATATGTCCCATGTGACCTTACCTGCGGCCAGCCAGCTGGGTTTTAGGAAGGGAAGCGCTACTGCCAGCCCAGCCAGGGTCAGGGAGGGAGAGAAAAAAAAACACACATCCAAGTTGCAGCTTGAGGCACTCACTCTCAGGTAACTCCTCTGGTGGGAGCAACAGCAGGGGTGGGTGTCCAGGGCAGGTGGAGGATGGGCTCCCCACTCTTCCAGGACAGAGGTCCTCCTGTAGAAACCATGGGGAGTGGGTGGGGCAGGCTGTGCTGGGTCCCGACATGATACCTGGGATGGACAGCTGTGGTTGATGCAGGTGTTCAAGGAGTGTGTCTGCAGCTTTCTGTGTTCCGGCTGACTGGATGCTTGGAGTAGCCCTGCTATCTGGTTGGGTGTTAGTGTAGAGCAGATCCAGGTCCATCCCTCTTTTCTTCCCCAAGTATGACAAGAGCCATACTTGTCCAGGAAAGGGCTTGCTCTTTCCCTGGGCACTGTCAGCAGGACTGGAGGGCACATTTAGCTCTGCACATTTAGCTAACCATGCAAACCAAGGGCGCTGCTGCAGCCTGCCTGCTCCCATCCTATCTATTCCATCCTATCCGATCTCTGCAGAGAGGTGACACATGGAGGGAAGGAGCATTCACTGGGTCACATTGCCCCTCCTCCCCAGTTTTCTGCCAGGGTTTGCCTGCCAAACTCTCTCCCTTCTTCCCCCACTTGCTGGAGGCAGCCTGGGACCCCAATGGGAGAGATAAACAAACAGCATGTGCACCAAATAGGTGAGAGATTGAGAGCAGTAGAGAGGAAGGTCTGCTGCTCTGCAGGGAGAAGTTAGGTAGGGGAAGAAGGAAGGAACAGTTTCTTTCCCATAGGGGAACTGAGGGCAAGTGGGAGGGCTAGGCTGCCTGGAGAGGGAGGGGTATGACGACACTGGAACTATTGGAGGGGAACCTTTAAATTGTGCCTCCCACCCACCAGCAGCTGACAGTCCTGTCCTCCCTGCTCCCCTGGCTCACTTGGGCTGCTGCCTCCCCAGAGTCAGGCAGGCGAGTGCATCAGAGACAAATGAGTGTGACTGAGGGCTGGTCCAGACTAGGGGGGGAGAAATCGATCTTAGATACGCAACTTCAGCTACGTGAATAATGTAGCTGAAGTCGAATATCTAAGATCGGATTACTCACCCGTCCAGACGGCGCGGGATCGATGTTCGCGGCTCTCCGTGTCGATTCCGGAACTCCGTTGGGGTTGATGGAGTTCCGGAATCGATATAAGCGCACTCGGGGATCGATATATCGCGTCTAGATTAGATGCGATATATCGATCCCCGAGCAATTGATTTTAACCCGCCGATACGGCAGGTAGTCTGGACATGGCCAGAGATCAGCTCCCCCATGTGCCTCCTTCCCTCTCCCCCGATCTGAACAGGAGTGGGAATGGGAGTCACAATGGGTGGTGTCTGCCTGCCTGTTGTACAGGGGCGGCTCTAGCTTTTTTGCTGCTTCAAGCACGGCAGTCAGGTAGCCTTCGGCGGCGCGCCTGCAGGAGGTCCCCGGTCCCGCGGCTTCAGCATACCCGCCACCGAATTGTCGCCGAATCCATGGGACCAGCGGACCTCCTGCAGGCACGCCGCCGAAGGCTGCCTGACTGCCGCTCTCACAGGGACCAGCAGTGCACCCCCCATGACTGGCTGCTCCAGGCATGCGCTTAGAGTGCTGGTGCCTGGAGCCGCCGCCGCTGCTGTGACCTCCTTGAAACCCATTTACCTTTCATTCAATCCCTGACAGCCTGAGGGTGTGGGTAAAAGCATTCTTTTTTTTAAACCTTTTCAGTTTCCACTACAAGTTGTACTTAACAATATACTGAAATTCCTTGGGGCAGGGCCTTGTCTAAGCTGTTGGGCACAATGTTTCTATACCGCATCAAGATTAAGAATAAGGAAACTCCTTTCTTTTCTCTCAACTTAATCTCATATCCTGCAAACCTCATTCATCCTCTGGAAGTCACTGGGGTTCCTGTTCTTAGTGTGAGGATGGAACTGAGGAAAATGTGTGATTGTTGTGACTTACAGTTTCAATCAGGCCCTTAAACTGAGAGATAACTCTCGTGGGGACCTCTCCTCCGCCCACGTCATCTCTGGCTGCTCTTGGTAGTATGCACTTTTTATTTTTTTATAACTTTGATGTGTAATATACATTGTGTGATGGGGCAAGGCCAGATGGCTACAGTGAAGTAGTGAGGAACAGGTATGTTAGCCTCAGGCTAAACAAATCCCTGGTACCATGGTAACCAAATGGCAGTAGCTCCAGGTTAATCAAGACACCTAGAGGCCAATTAAGATCTTTCTAGAAGGCAGTGGAGATAGCTACATTGATTGGGACACCTGAAGTCAATCAATGTAGTTGAAACTAGTTAAAAGCCTCCCAGTTAGTCAGTGAGGTGTGCATGTGAGGAGCTGGGAGCAAAAGGTGCAAGGAGGTGAGAGTGAGAGTGAGCTGCTGGAGGATTGTCAGCATTATCAGACACCAGGAGGAAGGTCCTGTGGTGAGGATAAAGAAGGTGTTTGGAAGAGGCCATGGGGAAGTAGCCCAGGGAATTGTAGCTGTCATGCAGCTGTTACAGGAGGCACTATAGACAGCTGCTATGCACAGGGCCCTGGGCTGGTACCTGGAGTAGAAGGTGGGCCCGGGTTCCCCCCAAACCTCCCAACTCCTGATCAGACACAGGAGGAGTTGACCCAGACTCTGTGTTCCACCAGAGGGGAAGATCACTGAGGTGAGCAAATCCGCCAATAAGCGCAGGACCCACCAAGGTAGAGGAGGAATTTTGTCACAACTGGTGTTAAGCGTGGGATTTTGGTGTGCACAGTGCAGCGGAAGAAGGAGGGTGATTTAAAAAAAAAAAAAAAAAGGAGAGGGTTTATTTTTTTCACCACAATGGAAGATGTAGTGCAGACACTGGTACAAGCCACAGCGGCCCAGCAGGAGGCTACCCATGTCCAGGCAGCTGCCCAACAAGAAGCAGTGCGGCTGCAGCAAGAGATTAATCACCTGCTGATGGATCAGGCTGCTCAAGACCGAGCTATGTTGAGGGAACTGGTAAACTAGGTAAAGACCCTTACAGAGCTGAACCCGCAGCCATGATGGGACGCAGCTCATATGGGCCAGACATTGGCTGCAGAAAATGATGCAGGAGGATGATGTAGAGGCATACCTTCTGGTCTTTGAGAGGACAGCCGTACAGGAGGCCTGGCCTCGAGACCAGTGGTCTGGCATCCTTGCCCCATTATAGAAGGCCTACCATGATCTGCCTGAAGAGGCTGCAGCAGACTACCCCAGCTGAAAGCAGAGATCCTGGCCAGATCTGGGGTAACGACCGCAGTGGGGGCCCAGGGGTATCACGAGTGGAGGTACCAAGACGACAAAATCCCACAGTCCCAATTGTATGACCTCATCCATCTCACATGAAAGTGGTTGCAAACAGAGTCCCGGAGTTCAAAAGAGATACTAGAGGTTCTGTCATTGACCGATACATGAGGGTACTGCCACCAGATCTCCGCAAAGGGGTAGGCCAGAACGATCCGTCCACCTATGATGAGATGATCACGCTGGTAGAAAGACGCATGACAGCCAGGGAAGTGACCCAACTACCCAAGGAAAGCCCATTTCATAGCAAATACCCAATCCCAACCCTGGAAGGTGGGACAGCCAAACCCCTGGGGAATCCTAGGTGGAGGAAGACGGGGGCTAAAAACCAGCGGAGACCCCAGAAGGAAGGGATTGGCCTGAGTGGGGGGAACCCTGGGACTAAACCCCCTAATCCACATGATAGGGGAATGATTAGGAACAATTATAGATGTTATGCATGTGGGCAGTGGGGGGACATAGCAGCACAGTGTCCCAGCACCGAAGAGCCTATGCAATGCAACTTGGGGGATTGGGAGGTCCTGTGCTCCCTTATCCACCTTGCGGGCATCGCATTAGCCCCGCATAACTACACCAGGTCGGTGAAGATAAATGGAGCACAGACTACAGCGCTTGTGGACTCGGGGAGTGCAATCACCCTTATATCGGGTAAGCAGGTAAAAAGTAGTCAGCTGCTACAAGGCAAACGTGTAGCAGTGACATGTGTGCATGGGGTCGTGAGCCATACCCCACCATCCCAGTGGAAACAGAGGTTCAGGAGAACCCCATTGAGGTGACAGTGGGCATACTTCCTAAACTCCTATATCCTGTAGTTATTGGGAGGGACTACCCAGGGTTTGATAATATACTCCCCTCGGAGAGGCTGGAGGGAGGTGGGGACCCTGTTGGCAGCGAATCATCATTGGGGGAATGTCATCCCCCAATGTTTTCAGAGTTTTCTCAGGATCTATTCTCAGCCCCCCAAAAGGCCCGGAAGACAAAAAAAGAAAGGAAGGCCGCGAAGGCCTTGGGAACCCGGATCCTGACCCAGGGCCAGAAGACCGCGCTAGTAGGCAGATGGACACAAGCAGCCATCAGAGAAATTACCAACATGGAAGGTGAGCCGGAGGCTGGCCTCAGCCATGATGGTGATGAGCCGTTGAAAGAAGCAGAAGCCGGCCTCTGGGAGCTCAGGCAGGTTAATCCTGGGAGAGAGACTTTCAGGCGGGACCAGACAGAGGACCCTAGATATGATAATGTCAGGAAAGTGGTGGCTGAGATAGATGGAATACCAGTGGAGGGGAAGGTCCAGGGTCCAGGACCCTACTTATAGTGAAGAAAGATCTACTGTACCATGTGGTGCAAATCCAGGTGTAGCAGATACATCAACTTCTTGTGCCATGAAAACATCAAAAGGCATATTGAGCCTCACCCACAGTCACCTGTTTGGAGGACACCTAGGGGTAGAGAAAACCCAGGCCCGGATCCCGCGGAGGTTCTTCTGGCCAGGAGTACATGAAGATGTCAGGCGAGACTGCACCTCTTGTCCAGAGTGTCAGCTACATAGCCTTTGCTCACACTTGCGGGCCTCTTTGATACCTCTTCCAATAATAGAGGTACCATTTGAACGCATAGCCATGGATCTGATTGGGCCCCTAGAGAAGACAGCTTGGGACCACCAACATGTGCTGGTCGTACTAGACTATGCAACCCGATACCTGGAAGTCGACCCCCTATGCAACACAACTTCCAAGACAATAGCTAAGGAGCTAGTACAGATTTTTTCCTGTGTTGGGCTACCCAAGGAGATACTGACTGACCAAGGGACACCTTTCATGTCCAAGTTGATGAAAGATCTCTGTCCATTGCTCAATGTACAAGCCCTATGGACCTCTGTATACCATCCGCAAACAGATGGCCTTGTGGAAAGGTTCAACAGGACCCTCAAGGCCATGATCAGGAAAGTGGTGAGCCAGGATAGGAAAGACTGAGATACCCTATTGCCATACCTCATGTTCGCCATCCAGGAGGTCCCGCAAGCCTCCACAGGTTTCTCTCCGTTTGAACTACTATATGGGCACCATCCCCAGGGCATATTGGATACAGCCAGAGAAGCCTGGAAAGAGGAGCCAAATCCCAGAAGGAACATAGTCGAGCATGTACTACAGATGAGGGATCAGATAGCCCGAGTTACACCCATTGTACAGGAACACTTGGAGAAAGCACAGGAGACCCAGCGAACCCATTATAACCACCAAGCAAAGCTTTGATGGTTCCAACCAGGGGATCGAGTAATGGTCCTGGTGCCCACAGCAGAAAGCAAGCTGGTGGCCAGTGGCAGGGACCCTATGAAGTGACTGAAGCTGTGGGAGAGGTAAACTATAAGGTGCGGCAGCCAGGCTGCAGGAAACTGGAGCAAATTTACCACATCAATTTTCTAAAACCTTGGCATGATCGAGAGGCATGCTTAGTCACTCAGGAGATCCTTTCCCAGGAGGATAACTTACACGAGCAAGTGAGGATATCACCCAACTTAACGCCAATCCAAAAGATCAAGGCAGCTGACATGATTAATCGCAACCGAGATATGTTCTCTACAAAACCGGGGCAGACGACTGAGACCTATCACCATATCCGCACGATCCCCAGAGCCAAAGTAACACTGAGACCCTAGAAAATCCCAGCAGCCAAAAGAGAAGAAATCAAGGCCGAAGTAAAGAAAATGTTAGAATTAGGTGTTATTGAAGAATCCTACAGTCAGTGGTGCAGTCCAATCGTTCTAGTGCCTAAAGCTGACGGTACCATGAGATTCTGTAATGACTTTTGCCAACTGAATGAAGTATTCCAATTCGATACATACCCCATACCACGCATCGATGAACTGGTTGACTGACTGGGTAGTGCCTGATTCTTGACTACACTGGATCTGACAAAAGGGTATTGGCAGATTCCCCTGACCAAAGAAGCTAAAGAAAAGACAGCATTCTCCACCCTGGACGGGCTATTCCAGTACACCATCCTCTCTTTTGGGTTACATGGGGCCCAGCCACATTCCAGCACCTCATGGATAAGCTGCTGTGCCCCCATACTAGTTAGGCAGCTGCGTACCTAGATGATGTCATCATCCATATGCCAGACTGGGGAACACACTTGGAGAAAGTTGAGGCAGTATGCACCTTAAGGTGGGCTGGCCTCACTGCTAATCCCGCTAAATGCGCCATAGGACTAGCAGAGGCTAGGTACCTGGGATATGTTGTAGGAAGGGAATAGTGAAGCCCCAAACTAATAAGCTAGAGGCGATTCAAAACTGGCCCTGGCCGACCCAAAAGGAGCAGGTCCGTGCATTCCTAGGCATGGTAAGATACTACCGACGTTTTATTCCCCACTTCGCCAGTAGGGCAAGTCCTCTAATGGACCTGGTGAAGGCCCGAGGTCCAGACATGGTGAAGTGGACCGACGCAGCAGAGGGGGCATTCACAGACCTTTGGACGGCCCTCTGTAATGACCCCATACTCATAGCCCCAGACTTTACCAAGGAATTTATTTTACAAACAAATGCTTCCGAGGTGGGGTTGGGGTAGGTTCTGTCACAAATGATTGGAGAAGAACACCCAATTCTCTACCTAAGCAGAAAGCTGCTCCCAAGAGAACAGAAGTATGCAGTAGTTGAGAGAGAATGCCTTGCTGTCAAATGGGCCATGGAGATACTGTCTTATTACCTCTTAGGCCAGCAATTTACTCTTGTGACGGACCATGCACCCCTCTAGTGGATGCAGAGAAATAAGGAAAAGAATGCAAGGGTCACCAGGTGGTTCTTATTCCTCCAACCATTCCAGTTCCGCAATACAGCACAGGGTTGGATGCCACCACGGCAACGTTGATTGTCTATCACGAGCACAGTGCCTGGTGTCCCAAGTTGCCCAACCCTATGGTGCTGAGCAGAGGCCGGGGGGGGGGGGCGATATGTGATAGGGCAAGGCCAGATGGCTACAGTAAAGAAGTGAGGAACAGGTATGTTAGCCTCAGGCTAAACAAATCCCTGGTACCATGGTAACCAAATGGCAGTTGCTCCAGGTTAATCAAGACACCTGGGGCCAGTTAAGATCTTTGCAGAAGGCAGTGGAGATAGCTACATTGATTGGGACACCTGAAGCCAATCAAGGACTGGCTGGAACTAGTTAAAAACCTCCCAGTTAGTCAGTGAGGTGCACATGTGAGGAACTGGGAGCAAGAGGTGCAAGGAGCTGAGAGTGAGAGGGTGCGCTGCTGGAGGATTGAGGAGTACAAGCATTATCAGACACCAGGAAGAAGGTCCTGTGGTGAGAATAAAGAAGGTGTTTGGAGGAGGCCATGGGGAAGTAGCCCAGGGAGTTGTAGCTGTCATGCAGCTGTTACAGGAGGCACTATAGACAGCTGCTATGCACAGGGCCCTGGGCTGGAACCTGGAGTAGAGGGCAGGTCCAGGTTCCCTGCAAACCTCCCAACTCCTGATCAGACACAGGAGGAGTTGACCTAGACTGTGGGTTCCACCAGAGGGGAAGATCACTGAGGTGAGCAAATCCACCATTAAGTGCAGGACCCACCAAGATAGAGGAGGAACTTTGTCACAACTGTTTATTTTAAAAATTGTTTTATTTTTAAGCACCCCAAGCCCCCTCCCTCACCCCTTCCTGAACCCCAACCCCTTGACCCAGCCAGGAGCCAGCAGCCAGCACTCAAATTTACTACCAGCGTCCGCACCCAAACTCTCTCCCAGAACTTGCACCCCAAACCCCCACCTGCAATCCAACCCCCATCCCATCCCGGAGCCTGCACCCAGCATCCAAACTCCATCCCAGAGTCCACACCTCTCCCATACCCAAACTTCCTCCAAGAGCCTGCACCCCAAACCCTCTCCGGCACCCAAACTCCCTTCCAGAGCCTTAGGCATGTGAGTGGGGAGGCAAGACTTGGACCCATTCTGGGCACCACCAAATATTATACAAACCCCCTGCCCCTGGCCGGTGCCACACGTGAGGGACCCAGTGAGGCACTATCCATCGGTGATGGGTACCGGTCTGGTGGTTCCATCAGAGCTGGGTTCAGTCGGTTGCGCACATTGCCTCCTCAATTAGAAAATTATGGAGGTGAAGTTCACAAGCTGCTCAGGTCCAAGATGGAAATGAGCAGCAGATGGAGCAGCGGGAAACTATATCGGTTTCACCCAGGCAGTACAGGCAATGAGTGTGTTAGTCACCCACTGAAAAGGAGTGAGGGCACGAAGCACAGTTCTTGAAACTGGCTTGTTGGGGCATAGTCAGGGACGGCGAGTTGTATGGGCCTGTGGTGCCCAGGCTCCAGAAATATTCAGGGCTGGGGGCCCTGCTCCATCAACGTTTGGAGCTGGATCTCTCCCCCGACCCTGCCTGAAGTGGGCCCTGGCCCCCGCCTGCCCCTCCCGTGCACCTTCCTCCGGCTCCGGAGCGTCCCCCCTGAGTATCCCTGCCTGAATAAAAGCGATGCCTCTCCCTTGCCTGCCTGTGCTGCCAGCTGCTGCTGCTGCACCTCAGGAGGGGGAGGAGGGGAGCAGGCGCACATATGTTTGGCAGCCCCCCACAGTACCCACTGGGAGGAGATGCTGAGGGGGCTTCTGGTGGGAGACCTCACCCATCTCAGCTGCTGGGGCTTTGGTGAGTGTTTGACCCTGTGATCCACCCCCTGCCCCAGCAGCTACCACTCCTGCCCCACGCTGGGCAAGGAGCAGCCCCATCCCCACCCCCAGTTAGGCTATGGTGAGGGGCAGCAGGCTGCAGCAGGGGAGAAAGGAAGCCACATGTGATGGCAATCCTCTCCCACCCAGCAACCTTTCAGAGCTGGCACCCTCACCTCTTTCCCACACACTCCTCCAGCCCGCAAACTCCCTCTCAGAGCCTGCACCCCCAGCCAAGATCCTGCACCTAAACTCCATACCAGAGCCTGTACCCCCACCCCCATCCCACACACCCCCTCCTGCACCCAAAGCCTCCCAGAGCCTGTACCCAAACTCTCTCTTACACCCCCACTCCAGCCCAGAGCCTACACCCAAACTCCATTCCATAGCCAGCATCTCCTCCCACACCCAAACTCCCTCCCAGAGCCTGCAACCCCATCTCCTTCCCACACACTCTCTCCTGCCCCCAAACTCCCTCCCAGAGCCTACACCCCTCAACCCTTGCCCTAGCCCAGAGCCTACACCCAAACTCCATCCCAGAGCCTGCACCCCAGACTCCATCCCAGAGCCCAATCTCTCAATCATCCTACATCCCAATCCCCTGCCCCAGCCCAGGGCCTGCACCCCAGACCTCCTCCAGCCACCCAAATTCCCTCGCAGAACCTTAGGCAGGTGGGGGGTGGAGTTCGGGGCAGAGGAAGGCTCTGGGCATTCTGGGCACCAACAAAATTTCTACAAACCTGCTGCCCCTGGGCATAATCCCGGGGCTGGGAAGGAGGAGAAGTTCCCAATAGGGGGAAAAAGCTCAAGGAAGAACCTAACTAACTCCTACGAACGAATGGACAATTATCTAACTAGAAAGAACTATGTACAACAAAAGGCAAATGCAGTACTCTTAGCTGGCTAAGAGCACAGAGGAACAGAGGGTTCCGACTCTGGAGTGGGGTCAATGCACACAGCCTCTTAAAACCTCAGAGTGTCATGTGATCAATGCACGATGCACATGTGAGTCAACGGAAACTACTATGAACAGTTCTGGCTCCAGTGCATGGTGCGCATAGGCACCCGCATTTGGAATCCACGTAGAGAGCAGCATGTGAAGAATAATAATCCATTTTCAGGGCAAAAAAAAAGTCCGTGTATTTGATTTCCACACACAATCCTGCTCTCTTCAAACAGCCTATGTGAAATTGATCTTAATTATAAAAATGTCATTTCATCTAAAAGAGAAAATTTTTAGACTAAATGACTAATTTTAATAATTTATTCTGATGTGTGTGGGTTGTTGCTTACCTGAAAAATCCAGTGCACATACTCCTCTTTGGTGCTGGCCTTTCAGCAATGATAAACATTTTAGTGTCTGTGTGTCCCACACATGAATAGCAGCATCTCTTCCAACCTAAATTAGAATGCTAATCTTAATAGCTGTTCATAAACTACTCTAACAATATTTAACAATTTTGCATCTTCAAAACACTTTAGAAGCATTAACCTTTGCACTCATTAGATCTTATCTTCACCAAGAACTGTTCTCTCTCCAATTTCTCCATCTCTGACTTCCACATCCCTGGTCACCACTAGATCTCCCTTACTACCACCTACCTGCCCCCTCAGCCTTGCCCAGAAACCCCATCCTTCTGTGATTTCCTACCCATCAACATTCAGAACTTCTCTTTCACTCTCAGTGCCCTCTTCCTCACCTTCTCTTATGGTGGATATCCCACAATCATACAGACTTCTTCCACTAATTCACTTTTCTGTTTTGCCATCCTTTTAGCCACACAACTCTATTTCTCCACCTTCACTCAGTCCCACACCCACAACCCCAGCTGTCTTTTTTTTTTAAACCACCTTTGAATCTTTACTTAACCCTCCCTTTTCTGCCCCTTCCCTGCCACCCCATCTCTGCACAGCCTTCAAAGGAAATGTTGAAAACAATCTGGCACAACCTCTTCCTTCTCATCTCTCCTTTTCCACTGCATACTCCCCTGCTTCCCTCCTCCTCTGGCTCCTTCCAGTCTCCTGACCTCCCTCACCCCCTACTCTATTTTTTCCTTCCCCTTCCTGTACAAGCATGCTTTGGTCTCCACCATCTTAAAAAACAAACAAAAACCACCTCACTCATGGTAGCTTCCTTTCAAAATATTTCCCAATCTCTCTTCTCTTGTTCATTTCCAAATTCCTTGAATGCACCTTCTAGAACCACTGTCTGAAGTTCCTTTCCTCCCATTCCAGCCTAGATCCTCTCCAGTTTGACTTCTAGCTTTACACTCCACAGAAGCAACACTTAACAAAGGGTCTATTGAGCACTTTGCAACCAAACAACATGGCTACATCCTTGTCCTCCTTGACCTACTGGTTAACTTTGATGCTGCTGGCCATGGTCTTTTAAAATTTCACCTTCTCTCAGCTTTTGAGACTATTCTGCCATAGTTCTCTTCCTACCTCTTTAATCATTTCTTCAATGTTTTGTTTGGTGGGTCCTCCTCATATGCCCTGTAACTAACGTTGAGGGTTCAAGAAAGCTCCAGCCTTTACACTCTTCTTCCTCTGCATTCTGTCTCTGGATGATCTTATCCATAAACAAAACTTTGACTTTATATCCACTCCAGACTTGCTTTCATCTGCACAATCTTAAATCTCAGCCTGTCCTTCTGACATCTCTTTGTGGATGTCCAGCCATCAATTTAAATGCAACATTCCCAAATCAGAGGTCTTATAAATTGCCCCAAAGCCTCTCCTCTCTCTCTCTTTTTCCCTCTGGGCATCATCTCTAATTCAGCCCCTCTTTTAAATCCACACGTCTAGGCAGAGTCTAAATTTGTAAAGAATGTTTCTAAAATTTGACCTTCTCTCTCTCTCTCTCTCTCCATCAAATTCTCATCTAGGCCATTATCTTGCACTTTCTCTGCAGCAACTTCCTCCTCCCTGGCCTTAACTGCTGCACCTTTGTTCCCCTCAAGTCCATTCAAAATGCTGCTTCTAGGATTATCTTCCTGGCTCTGAGCACATCGGTCTTTTCTTTGAGTTTCTCCAGTGCTTTCACTTATCTGCACATCCAACATATGCTTCTTGTTTCTATCTTTAAGCCTTTTCATGACTTGGTCCCAGGCTACATAGTTGACCTAGTAATTTATATCATGATGATGATCCCTGCTTTTGGTTCTCCAACATTCTGAGTCTTTACTGCCCACCAGTCAGCTTCTCCCTAAACACCTTTGAGCTTTCCCCCATCACCACTCTTTATGCATAGGTAAAACTCAATTTCATCTTTCTTCAAATCCCCCAACACTCACCCCTGCCATGATGAGTACAAATCCCTGCCTGATGAGAATGGATAGGGAAATAGTAAGGCTACAGGTTTGTCATGGTGGGTGGAAAAAAAAGTCACCTTTAGTGTGATTTTCCCATTTGCCCATGATTTTTTCAGTCAGTCACTCATTTACAGCAGCAGTAGCTCTGACCGTACAGGGCTGGGCCCAGCTCCCTGCTCTGGGCATTATGACCTAGTACACAGGTTGCAGTGCCACTCAGGTTTGGCCCACTCAACCTCTGTCATAGTGTGTGTGGATGGGTTGGGGGGGGTGGTACTAGCCAAACCAGAGCAAACATGCCAAGTCACAATGCCCAGAACAGGGTACCAGGTGCAGGCCCACAGGACCTGCTGCTGCAGGATGAGTGTGGGCAGGCTCTCACTTTTCAGAGAATCCTCCTCCTCCTGAGGGAGCCCTCCCTCCATACCAAGTCAGGATTAGGGTTGCAGTTCTGAGGTTGAAGGTGCTGCTGTTGATGGTCCATGTCTCCTCCGCAGGGTAAGGAGGACAATATTTTTTTTAAATCAAAAGGCAGAGAGAAGTCAAGGTAAATTTGGTAACCCATGACTTTTACTATATCTGCCATAACTGCTTCCTGATTTTTGTTTAAAAAATGCTATGACAAATCTGCAGCCCTAACAATCAGGAATCTAATGTTACTGTTCTTGTTCATTTTATTACACCTTAGCAATATTCACAATCTTTATCTTTACACAAATTAGATTACTATCATTAGCTCATCCTCTCTGGCCGCTGTCTATATGTCTTGCCATCCTGTTGTATTTTAGCATTAAGAACTAAACATCAGAAGACTCATGGGAGGTAGGGAAATGTATTATTTTCTACATTTTACAATGAGGAACAAAGATTCAGAGTGAATAAGCAACTTTCCAAATGCCACAACAGGAGACTCTAATTTCTGTTTTTTAGGAATACTGTAAGAGTGTCACAATCATTGTTTCCACTACTGCTTTCCCTAGCAGTTAGGCAATGACATGGGTGGCAAAACATTTAATCTGTGATTTTCAAAGCAGGAAAATGCCTCTCTTTATGACAAAGGTACACAACTGTTTTGCATTTCTCAAATATAGTTTGTGATAGAGAATCCCTTAATTTGTTTTGTCATGACCAACACTCCTAGATACACACCTGTCCAGTAGCAACATAGTCTTTCATTGGATGGATGGTTAGGCTGAGGATGTCATCATCATGACCAAGATACAGTCTTTGGGTGTGTTGTTGCCTACTGTATACAATGGCAACAGCAGCAATATGGTAAACAACCTCTCCAGTTTGTGTGTAGAACAAATTATTTCGACAGTCATAACCTCGGTAACTGAAATAAATAAAAAGCAAAGGAAGTTTAATATGCCACCAAAAATATCCAGGTACTTTGGGGGAAAATAATCTAACTGCAAATGACTTACCTGAGCTAGACCCAAAATATCATAATATACAGGCTGACTACAACCACTTAAATGTCTTATATTACATTCATAATTGTTAACAATTAGAGCTATGTAAAACACCATGGTTTTCTTTGCACTAGTTAAGTATACATTTTTTCTGCATTCAAAGAGTTACCTCTCAAGTTTCATTTTGATTTTGGGGATTAATTGAACCAAAAACTCATCCAAAAGTGTCAAGGTTCACCTGATTTTTGCATCAAAATCATGAGAAAACCATGACTGGTTCTGCTTTGAGCAGGGGGTTGGACTAGATGACCTTGTGAGGTCCCTTCCAACCCTGATATTCTATGATTCTAAAAAAACAGAGTTCCTATGGTCTAGATGAGACGTCATAAATTAGCTGAAGTTCATACAAAATTATGCCCAGGGAAGTTTTGCATGCTTTTGTGCTGCAAATGTATCACACATTTCTACTAATTACAACAACCATAGCCAATGGACCTAATGACATCTCCAGGAAATACCAGGGAAAATCAACTGTGAGTTGAAAAGGTGATTTAAAAAAAAAAAAAGGTAATGCTTGGTCATTACTTAGGTACATCTTTATATCCTCCTCCCTAACAATCACAATTGAAAGAAATAGAAATGTATAGGTGATATTCCCATTTTTACCACAATACTGGTAAGCACAGTAATTTATCTGTGGGTAAGCAGTGGAAGATGTTACATCAAATACTTTACCTCAAATTAATCAAAATGTGTTTAAGAGTATTTATTTAAGCACTGTGCTATTCAATGGAACCTGTGGCTTACAAAAGAGAAGTCCAAGAACCTTTACTTAGGAGTTACAATACCCATGTACGAACTGCAGTTTTAAGCTGTCCTCAGGAGCTCTCTCTCTTTTAAGGAAGGGCACTGAATGATTTTTCTCTTTACTTTGTTGTTTCAGCTGAGGTAGATCTTCTTTGTAAACCTAAAGAATAAGTCACACTTAATTATACATCTCAAGTGTATTGAATATAAATACACACTGACCAGTTCCTTAAATAATAATAATGAAAAATATTAGTTATACGTCAGTGTGCTCAACAATATACAAGACATAGAAGAAGTCATGATCCCCACCCTAAAGAGAGGAAGAGGATCTCCACTTGTGGTATATGATATTAATGGAAGATCAGAAAAAAGTCATTGCTATTCAGGAAGTTTCATGTATCACATACTACTTTGTGAACAGGATTTTTAATACCGATACTCTAAATTCTTTTTCCAAATTAATACATGTACTCAAACCTGTACATAATAATGAAATAATTCCATCAAGAAATTCTGGCGACATACACAATAAGCACACTACTTAAGTGATTTGCAAATGTCACCAGAATCCTGAGATGGAATTACAGTCTTAATATATATACCAGAGATACAAAATATTATACATATAAATCAGTTAGAGATGCTGAAACATTGTGGAACTGCTAGAGATGTTTGAAGCCACTTAGAGGTTGTGACATCAATTAAATCCATTACGAGGCTGAAATATAGCTTTAAATTTTTTTTTTTGTACATCTCTTCATTTCTTGGTTTTAGCTGGCAGTGGAGGTACCAAAATCTCTTGCAACAAAAGTTATTTCCACACTAATTCTGACCTAATTGCAACCCAGGGGCGCTGAAAACCTTATAAGAATGTCTGATCTGGAAATGTTACCACACAGAGGTTCAGATAAGCATCTGAAATTTCAGATGCCTACACAAACACAACCTCTAGGCATTTTGCCTGTCACTAGCATACACTGTACTGTTCACACACTCTTTTCATCTGGTTTCAAACACCATCTTCAAAAACTTTTGAAGGATGCAACCTGTAAATAAGTCCACTCACTAGGGCCCCCCTCCTAGCCAGGCATGACATAGCAATTCTCTTGCTACTCTAGTACTGCCCTGCCAACGGTTGCTCCGGCACTGTGGTGGCTTCTCTTCCAGTAACTTGCCCCTTCTTAAGTCCATCCCTTTCAGAGTCACGACTGTCCAAACGAAAAGTCCCAAAATGTCTTTAACATAACCAAAATTCTTCCACCTTCTCTGGGGCTAATCATCTGCCTATCTTCAGGGCACAAATTAGCTACTCTGTATCTCCCCATCCTGGGCTCAATAATCCTTGTGAAAGGTTCATAGGTGAACTCAGCTCCACCTCTGGATTTTGACTTAAGGTCATGTACTCATAGACTTTAAGGTCAGAAGGAACCATTATGATCTTCTAGTTTGACCTCCTGCACAACACGGGCCACAGAATCTCACCCACCCACTCCTGTACAAACCCCTGACCTATGTCTGAGCTACTGAAGTCCTCAACTTGTGGTTTAAAGACTTCAAGGTGCACAGAATCTTCCAGCAAGTGACCCGTGCCCCATGTTGCAGAAGAAGGCAAAAAAACCTCAGGGCCTCTGC
The DNA here is from genome assembly GCF_007399415.2 of Gopherus evgoodei. NCBI lineage: Eukaryota > Metazoa > Chordata > Testudines > Testudinidae > Gopherus > Gopherus evgoodei. The sequence goes on along the minus strand of NC_044324.1, from coordinate 197,617,681 downwards.
CAATCTGCCCTGGAGGAAAATCTCTTCCTGACCCCAAATACGGTGATCAGCTAAACCCTGAGCATGTGGGCAAGACTCACCAGCCAGACACCCAGTAAAGAATTATCTGTAGTAACTCAGCTGTACTGAACAACTAGGTCTGCTCCTTTACCTGTGCTGCAGTTCTGTCTGCCCTGCTTCCTATCCAGCCTTTTCAGTTCCCCTCTGGGTCTCTGTCTCCTCCCTGCTTTAGTCAGGGTCTCTCCCAGAGCTCCCTGCCTAGAGAGCTTTCCTTCTTAGTCTGGCTCTTCTGCCATCTCTTTCCCCAGCCAAGCTTTATCACCACTTAAGCCCAACTCTCCTTCTTTACTGCAGCTACTTTCTGCCTGATATGGGGAATTGCCTGATTCCCCTCAGGTGGGGCTCGTTTTGTAATCAGTTTGGTTTAGCCCCAAGCTCTCCAGTGCATGGGGCAAGCCAGCCTGTTACACTAACAATGAAACATAAAATATTATAGGTAGCATTTTCAAAAGTGCCCAAGTAATTTAGGAGCCTAAGTTCCATTTTCAGAAGTGAAAAGTAAGATAAGTCACTTCTGTAAATGGGACTAGGCACTTTTGAAAATTCTAGCCTATCTCTAATCTCAGCCAAAACTGTTCAGTTGTTTCCACTAATGAGGCTTGTGAAAAATGCACTCTTTTACTTATAATAAAGTAATACTGGCAACCTTTTCTTTAAATATCTTTACCATCCATGATTTGGAGCAAGGATTTGAAATCAGGCATTTGTTGCCGGGATGTGCCCTTTACCATCTATCTGAATACCTGCCAATATTTGTCCAAGCCATAACTCTTTGAAAAATCACTGTTCACACATACTCAATAGAGACTTTTTCAGTTTTAGCAGCTAGAGCTAAAGATGGAGCTGGAGGGTGGTGGTGGTGGAACTAGGTCTGGACAGGCATAAAGATTGGGACAAGGAGCCACAGAGTGAGGAGACTGGGGCAAACGGCAGGGTGAGGAGTAAGAGGGGAGGACTAAAATTGAATGAAGATCCTAGGGAGGGAGACAGGGAGCCAGTGTTGGGGGGTGGGCAGGGAGTAATGGGACAGACAGAGTGGACAAGGAGCCAGGAGTGGGGAAGGGGTTTGGTAAGGAGGCTGGGAGTATGAGGAGGCTAGGAGACTAAGCCTGGAAGAGGAAACTGGGTAGGTGAAAAGAATGGGACTGAGATGAAAAGCCTTAAGAGTGGAAAAGAGACAACTGGGACAGAGACATGTTGGAAAGGACAGGACAGAGTGGGTTAAGCTGGAGAGGAATGGGCAGAAGAGTTTGTGCCCACTAGAGCACACTCCCCTCTAAAGCCTTGAATAGAACCCAAGATTACTGAGTCTCATCATTCCTCTGCTGTTAGCAAACACCTGTGAAACTCACAGGCAAGGTGTGTGTTTAATCACCCTCTAGTGATGATTGACATAGAGGACAGTAACCTACTGTTGCTATCAGTTATTCCACTAGTTCAGAGGTCAATGCAGTGGATCTAAAGTTTCCAATCCTCCTGATGACCCATGTGACCCATATGATGCCACATGATGGAATTTCTATTCCTTCAGTTTGCTTTTTAAAAACCTAGACAATTACACACAAAAAACTATATTAAATGACCATTATTAAGGTTGTAAACTCAAGCTCTCAAAAGTTAGGAATTGCCAGAATTGATGTTCATAGATTCATAGCTTAAAGGCCGGAAGGGATCACTGCGCTCATCTAGTCTGACCTCCTGTATTACACAGACCATTGAACTTTCCCAAAATTATTCCTATAATATATTTGTTAGAAAAATGTTCAATCCTGATTAAAAAATTGTCAGTGATGGAGACACCACCATGACTATTGATAAATTGTTCCAATGGTTATTTACTCTCACTGTCAAAAATTTACATCTTATTTCCAGTCTAAATTTGTCTAGCTTTAACTTCCAGCCATTGGATTGTATCAGACCTTTCTCTGCTAGACTAAACAGCCCATTATTAAATATTTGTTCCCTGATGATCAAATCACCTCTTACCGTCTCTTTGTTAAATTAAATAGATTGAGTTCTTTGCATCTATCACTTATAAGGCATGTTTTCTAATCCTTTATTTGTGGCTCTTCTCTGAACCCTCTCCAATTTATCAACATCCTTCTTGAATTGTCAGCACCAGAACTGGACTCAGTATTCCTGCAGCGGTCACACCAGTCCAAATACTGAGGTAAAATAACCTCCCTACTCCTACTTGAGATTTCCCTGTTTATAATCTCATAGACTTTAAGGTCAGAAGGGACTATTATGATCATCTAATCTGACCTTCTGCAAAATGCAGGCCACAGAATCTCAGCTATCCACTTCAATAACAAACCCGTAACCTATGTCTGAGTTATTGAAGTCAGTTAGGGCACAGGATGGACATTACTCACTTAATAAACAGCTATCCAATATTTTGTTTTCTTCAGTGTGTGACTAAGCCTCATTTACTTAGCTCTGAACACAGAATTATTAATTTCCTCATGTGACTTTCTATGTGCTTGTCTCAATAGTATCTGAGTGCTTCACAAACATTCATTAATTTATGTTCACGACACCTCTGTGAGATGAGGAGGTGGCATTATCCCATTTTACTGTAGGAGCTGAGGCACAGAGAGTAAGTTCAAAGTATCCACTAATTTGGATGACCAACATGAGACAGGAACAGGGCTGCCTGGGGGAGAGCAAGTAGGGAAACTTGCCCCAGGCCCCGGGCTCCACAGGGGCCTCCATGAGAATGGCCAAGGCTTGCCCCCGCCATCCCCCCGGCACCTCAGTGCATCCTGGACAGCGCTGCAGCTGCGTCGCTCCGGGGAGGGCTGAGCTCCTCCCCGCTCAGAGCCGCGTGGTAAGGGGGCAGGGCTGCAAGCGGCTCCTCCCCTTACCATGCTGCTCTGAGCGGGAAGGAGCTCAGATCCCCCCCTCAAGCCACGGGGCTGCAGCGCTGTTCAGGACTGCTTCTCGACCCGTGCACTGAGGTACTGGGAGGTGGGGGTAAGCGGCCGGGGGTGGGGGATGGGGTTGGATAAGGGGCAGGGAGTCCCAGGGACAGTCAGGGGACAGGGAGGGGGGGTTGGATGGGGCAGAGGTTCTGGGGGGGCGGTCAGGGGACAAGGAAGGGGGGGTTGGATTGGGAGGGCCTCGGGGGCGTGGTCAGGGGACAAGGAGCAGGATGGGTCAGGGATTCTAAAAAATTCTCATTTCATTTGAAATGTTTAGCAGGGTTTTTATTTGTTTGTTTTTGTTTTTCTGCTTCTTGGTGAAACAAGAACCAAAAAAGCCTCCAAGGTTTTCAGTGTTGTTACCTTCTATCCCACTTCCTTTCTCTCTCTACCTTTTTCTCTCCCTGCCCCGAGAGGGAAAAGGAAGAGAGGAGAAGGAAAGCCCAAGAGAGGAAAAGCTCAATGAAAACCATTTTTAAAGACTAATTTAAGTGGAAAACAAAAGTTGAATGAAGCAACATTTTTCTAGACATTTTTTCTTAAATATTGTTTTGATTGAACAAAAAAATCACACAGCTTTAGTCATAACCGCACAGGTTTCTACATGCTCCTTATGCCTAGCCTGAATGGCTCACTGGCCTGAATTCAGTTTCATAGGGGGCACCTGCTAAATATGGCTTGCTTACCTTAACTCTCAGCTTCTCACCCAGCCTCTGTCTCAGTGCCTAGATATCTGGCTGAAACAGTTACTTTTGCTGGATGGCATGAGCACATTCCTCCTTCTGACCTATAACTGAGTCACTCCTTGGACAAAGAAGAAAAATAGTGTATTTCTGCTCTTCAGTTTAACCTCCAGATATTTCTACATTATTTTAGCCAACTATGTGCTTGGCCTGCCTCCTATGGCTCAGTCATGTGCAGGTAAGTGAAATAGTGGGTGAAAAACTGGTTGAAGGACAGTAATCAAGGAATGGTTATCAATGATACATTTTCAAACTGGGGAAATGTGTCCAGCAGGTCCCGCAGGGGTCCAGTTCTATTCAATATTTTCATAAATCAATTGGATAATGGAGTCGAAAGTTCACTTATGCAATTTGCAGATGACACCAGGCTGGGAGGGGCTGAAAGCACTTTGGAGGACAGGATTAGAATTTGAAATGCCCTTGATAAATTGGAGGATTGATCTGAAATCAGCAGATGAAATTCAATAAAAACAAGTGCAAAGTACTACACTTAGGAATGAAAAATCAAATGCATAACTACAAAATTGGGAATAACTAGCTAGGCAATAGTACTGCTGGAAAGGATCTGGGGATTATAGTGAATCACAAAGTGAATGTGTCAACACTATGATGCAGCTACAAAAGAGACTAATATCATACTAGGTTGTTACAACATACGTTGCAACCTTGTGCTGTATCTCTGGGGATACATATTGTATTAAGCTTATAAATGGTTTATGTATCACTGTGGGCCAGGGACTGTATGCAGCTTGGGGCAGTGGAGGAGAGTGAGGGGGAATGATACCACAGCTCCTCCAGGAACTAAAAGCAGTGGATGATGATTTAAGGTGAATCACTCAGGTTGTAAAGACCTCCAGAGAGGTACCATGCCTGGGAACGCTTGCATAAACTGGTTCAAACTAGGTTTTCCAGAGACCAACTGACTAAGAAAGGATGTTTGGAATAAAAAGTCTACATTTAAACTGACTCAGGGCCTTCTTTTGATTCAGTAAGCAAACAAGTCCTTCTGACCGAAGACACAACCCTTCCAGAAGGGCTGGAAGAACTTTGGCCTACTAGGGCCCCGTCAGATTGAGTAGTGACATCTGATAAGCTTTTAGAGTATGTCATAAACATACAGTTAAGGGTTAATTCCTCTTTTGCCTGTAAATGGTTAAGAAGATCACATAACCTAGCTGACACCTGACCAACAGGACCAATAAGGAGACGAGGGAAGTCTTTGTCTGTCTGTTGTTGTGTGTGCTTTTGCCGGAGAAGATCAAGGAGGCAAGCCACCTAACTCCATTAAAATTCAAAAGTTTTGGATTTTTTTAAGCAGAATTTTTTTATTGTTTCTTTAAACAATCAAACACAGCAAGCAGCAAATACTTGGCCACACACTTCTGAAACTCCAAATCATGTTCAGGTTTTGGCAGACTTATTTCAGCTTTTCAGTTAAAAAAAAGAACAACAAATTTTGAAGGAAAGCAGACATTGTCCGTGATTTTTTCTGCTTTTTAAAAACCCTTAGTTTTCAATCCAAAAAACATTTTGATGAAAAATATTTGTCCAACCTTTTTAATGAGCTTTAGTGCCTTTTAGCACTAACTGGTGCTGAGAACAAGTGATGCTTTGTAAAGGTGACTTGAAAAGAAATTTTCTCAAAACTGGGTTTTGAGAAAATTCTCAAAACTGGGTTTGTGCTGAGATGTGGAAGGTTTTTAAATGTTTATTTTTCCCGGGGGAGGGGGCAAGTGGGTCAATTTTCCCCGGGCCCCACAGGGGCCCATGAGAATATAGTATTCTATAGTATTGCAACTTTTTTTTTTGGAAGGGGCCCCCAACATTGCTTTGCCCCAGGCCCCTTGAATCCTCTGGGTGGTCCTGGACAGGAAGGATGTGATTTTTCAGAATAACTACCATTATTAGTTAGCATTTTTTATGTTCAAAGCGGAGCTCATCATTGACTTCAGTTGCAGCTGTGAGTTCTCAGTACTTCCACAAATCAGACCCCAGGGTATCAAGTCAAACTCCCAGAAAATGAGGAACACACAATTAATGACTACTTCTAAAAACCCTGATTTAAATGACTTGCTCAGCATCACATAGAATTCTGTGGCAAAGTCAGGGATAAAATCCAGTTCTCCAGGACAGCAGCATTTAACTGCCTTGACCATCAGAACTTTCTTTTTCTTCTGCTAATCCCCTACCTCATTCAACACACACCTTCCAATTTTTGCAGCAAATGAGGCAAGGTCCTACATACAACAGCCTCCTTTATTATACCACCCTAATTCATCCCAAGAGCAGGTCCATCCTATAAACTGAATGACGCATTGGCTCTGTAGAAAAAATAGTATGCGAACATGTAATTAAAATCTATCATAATGTACACACACAAGGAGAAAGAATTAAGGTTGCATAGCATCCTTAATTCTGTCATTTCCATACTTCTGAGTTCTTGATTTTGAAATTTTAATAGTGTTCTTTTGAAGTAGTTTTTATGTGTGATATATTATAATACAGGTTAGGTGAAACCTCATTGAAGTTGGTGGGCATGGTAATAGAAGGGCATATCTACCATACTAGTATATGGCTTTTTCTTAAACTTTTTTCAAATACTCATCTGTAGCTAAAGTACACACTACTTTTATTTTGTATATTGGTTGCATAAGCAGCTTAAATATTGCCAAAATATTTTTTCTCGAAGTAGACTGATGAATTTGCTGCAACTTTATTTTAACTGGCTTTACTGAAAAGTTATTGTGAATTATTAGGCAGCTGAGTTTACATCTGTAAATTCATTTTTACTCACTTGGCGATCATAGTTGATTTGAGCTTCCTGCTCAATATCTGAATCTAGCTCTGGCACATCAGATAAATCAGAATCTGTTTCTTCACTGTATGAATCAATACCACCCTCTGCATAAAAATTAATCCACATGTAACAGTTATTATCCAGTCAGAACATAATATTATGTCACATTTTCACAAATTGTTAGACTACCAGGAATTAATGCAAAACCTTCAGAAGCTTAAAAGTGTTTGCAAACATTCTATGGACTTGGCGAACATTTCTGGTTTTGTATCACAAAGGTAAATACAAATAATTCTCACACTTCAATGCCAAGGTCTCTATTGTAAAAACCTGAATAATGATTAGAGCTGTCGATTAATCACAGTTAACTCACATGATTAACTCAAAAAAATTACTCGTGATTTAAAAAAGTAATCATGATTAATCACAGTTTTAATTGCACGGTTCAACAATAGAATACCAATTGAAATATATTAAATATTTTGGATATTTTTCTACATTTTGATATATATTGTATTGTATCTTATAACTGAAATCAAAGTGTACATTATTTTTATTACAAATATTTGCACTGTAAAAATGATAAAAGAAACTGTACTTTTCAATTCACCTTATACAAGTACTGTAGTGCAATTTCTTGGTCGTGAAAGTGCAACTTACAAATGTAGATTTTTTTTGCTTCATAACTGCACTCAAAAACAAAACAATGTAAAGCTTCAGAGCCTACAAGTCCACTCAGTCCAGTCAATCGCTAAGACAAACAAGTATGTTTACAATTACAGAAGTTAATGCTGCCCACTTCTTATTTACAATATCACCTGAAAGTGAGAACAGGCATGGCATTTTTGTAGCCTGCATAATGAGTGATCCCTTTACTTTTTTGAAATAATGTGTTATATCACATGAAAAAAACCAGTTAATTTCTGTAGGGCCTGAGACAATGTGAAAGATTTCCTGCAGGGAAATCCAATATTAGCAGTTGACATTATGTAATGTATATGCTTCTGTTGAATATTACAGGCACAATGCACATTACAGGTGCAATTTTCAAATATGACTATTTAAATTGTACACACAAATCTCACATATTCATATGCATATTTGCACATAGACACATAAAATGGCATTTACACAGCTAAGTGCCTTTTCATGCACAATTAGGATTTGTGTACACAATTCAGATGTCCAATTTTGAAAACTGACTCTGACCTAGTACAACTCTCCCTCTTATAAGTTTCTTATATCTGATCTGTGTTGAAAATATCTCTGCTTTCTTCCCAGATATATTCCCTGAATCCTGCTAAAGGATTATTTAAGTGGACTTTGCCTGGGACATACACTAGTCTATTAACTAATTAATCTACATGAAAGTAAAAGGCCCTGTGCATGCTGGATGTATGACATTCCAGAGATTAATATGAAAAATAATATTTTTCTCTTCATCCAACACAACCTTCTGCATCAGTGCTACATATTTCTTTTATTTTTATGAAATAAAAATAACAAAGTAAATATCATAAACAAACTTTCAGAAATGGTCATTTTTACCTTGGGATGCTGTTTCAATTATTCCATTTGTTACACTTTCTGGAATAAATCTCCACTGAAAAACAGAGTGATCAGCACCTCCTGTACTTAACACCCACTGAAAATCATGTGACCAACATACATTGGTTACATGTGCTGAGTGGCCAGCATATTTTCTAAATTTAGCTCCTAAAATATATAAAAATAAAATTGTTAAAAGTGAAAATAGCCACTGAATGAACAAATTATATAGTTAATTTTTAAAAAGGGTGACAGGACAGTACATATAAATCAGGTTTTTTTAATGGGACAATAAATTAAAAATCTGCCTTGTGGCTTGTACGCTCTTGCAAATTTCCAACATTTCAAATCAAGCTTCCACCATCCTAACTGTTTCATTATATGGCCCAAAAGATAGAAGGTTATTTTTTAAAATTTCATGCTGAAATAAAATACAATAAAAAGCCAAATGGTCAGCAAAGCAACAGCATAGTGTGGTACAATTATTAAAAAGCACGAGGTTCAGCAGTACTATTGAAATTCTTGGTTCCTCAGGACAACTGTATGACAGAGTTGAAATGGTGAAATGATTAGACTGCAAAAGAGAAATATGAGCAAGTAGGCAGCAACATGGCAGTGCTGGAGCTGGTCTTGAGGGATACTATTTACATATCTTCTAAGGGTCTGTCTAGATTAAGAAAGGAAGTTAGGGTTAGGTAACAAAATTTACCTAACCCCAACCTTTACTGTACACACAAGATCAACAACTTTTAGCTTAATATAGCTGATCAAGGTCAGGTGACCTCAGCTGATCGTTTCCTAATCAGGATGAAATTTCAGACAGAGTATAACAACAATAGAAGTCCTTTACCAGAACAAAGTAGTTTTGCAATTATAAGACATTCTCCAGTCCCCTCTGTATAATTCTGAAAGCCTGACCAGAAAATGGAGTAGAAACTATTCTTAAAACTAGAATGAAGAGGGTTCCTAACACCACCAATCTAATAAATAACTACTGATGAGCTACCTAAGAAACATGAGAACAATAGCTCAGTATGTTCAGTATTTCCTAAAATAAAATAATCTTCTGAAGTTGGATTTTGCATGCCATCAGTGCAGATGTGTGACAGAGAGAGACACACGCTGCCCTTTAAAGTAGATTGGCACTCAGCAGTCTGAAGCCTGCTTGTTCACACATAGCAACAGCTGCCAGCAAGCTCCCTCCATCCTGAGCCCTGTCCTGAGCCCTGTTATGTCCTGCCCCTGCTCTGTGGAGATGGGGTACAGGGGAAGGGGGAGGGGGACACCCTGACATCAGTGCCCCCTCCCTTCCCTGCTCTGCACAGCAAGCAGGAGGTTCCCGGCAGCAGCTGGCCAGGGGCTCCAAGGCAGAGGGCTGGAGCAGCACAGCAGTGGGGGGAGGGACACCTGAAGAGCACAGCATCTGATAACCTACTGGGTGGCCACTTGGCTGTGCAGCTTAGAGGGAATTTAGATTCTGACCTATTTATTTATGAGCTTGTGGGGCTAGAATAAAGGTTGGTGCCCTAAGGAAGCATTTAAAGTTGGGATTTGTACAAAACTTCCTTTTCTTGAACATGCTGAGGATATTATACTACAAAGGTTTAACTTCTTTGCCTATTAAGGCCACATTAACACCTCCTGGAGGATGTCAAGGCTATACTTAACATATTAGTTAAACTATGGACTTTGCACCAGTCAGTAGAATAAGTTCTATTAATTGACTTCTTTTGAAAATTATTTCACTTCCATTTTGAACCTGTCTAGACCAGGATAAGGATTGTTTTTTACACTATGGAGGATTGACTTTTGCAATAGCAGACCTCCTCTGTGAGACAGAGACATCCAAAGCTCCAATGCTGAGTTAATCATGCCTGAGAGTCCAAACCTCTTCAGTCAGAAAGGCATGGATCTTTTGTATAGTCCTGGAAAGCAGTGGAAAAGGCAGGGAGGCATATGGAAGAAACATTGCCCAACTTTGTGAGAAGTCATTCCTCACATCACATCTTGACCTTTCCTGAAGAGGCTACAGGTCACTTTATTGTTGTTTCCAGATACAAAGAGGTCAATCACTAGCCTCCTAACTTGATGAGTGAGGATTTTTCTGGTGCTAATTCCACAATTCTGCCATGCAAGTCTTATTCATCTTTCCCTTAATGATCAGTGCACACAGAGATAGGAAATTTTGCTTTGCCAGGACAGGAGAAGTTGATTTTTCTTTCTGGGATAGGGCTGATTGTGTTCTTTGTAGTTTATTTATGAAAACCACATCAGATACATTAACTGTGAACGCTACGTCACTGATGTTTATCTTCAAGAACTAGGGATCACAAAATGAAATTAACAGGCAGCAGGTTGGAGGGCTTAGAATTGCACTTTGTCTTCCTGAAGGAACCTGTCTCTGAATTCCGAAAACTTGCAGTAGTTGATGAAATCATACTTCACAAGTAGTGCCTGATAACTGGCTATTCGAAATTGCAGACTGGAAGATGTAAACACTGTTTTTCCTTAGGCGGTCCAAGCGTTTAGCCTCCTTATCTGAAGGAGTGTCTTGTTGCCTACTCCTTTCTGAAGCAGCTTGAACAACCAGGAAATTCAGGGCAAGATGTGTGAATAAAAATACTGCTCCCTCACTTGGAACAAAGTACCTCTTTTTTGCCCTCTGAGGAATAGCTGCGCATGTTGCTGGAATATGTCACTACTTTGGCCGCTATAGGATATGATGGAGAGCACCACCTTATGACACACTGCATTCTGTAAAATGTCCAGGAGTTTGTGGGATGTCTCTTGGACTTCCATCAAAGGAATCTGGAGTATATCAGCAACCCTCCTTAACAGCTCCAGGATCTGCTTGTGATCATCCAGCAGAGACGGTGAGACGAGGGCAACTGCTTTGTTAGGAGATGAAGATGATATTCTTGGCAGAACCAGCAGAACTGCTGAATCTGGCTCTTCTTCCTCCACAGGCTCCTGGAGCAGGCCAGGTTGGTCTCTTGGAAGAGAAAGGATGGTATGATTCTTGATAGGACTGTACCACTTCTGAATACTGCATGTATGGGTCCCACATCCCCAGTAAGGCCAGTGAGAAGAATCCAACACGGGTTGTGGCAGTCCCCATAGCATAGGTCGTGGGGGAGACCAGGAGATTATCAATCCTCTATCTGGGCTCACCTTCTGTTGTGGAGATGATGTCAGTCCCTCCCCAAAGTTGAACTGTCTTGAAGAGGAGAATGTAGGGTTCAGTTCTAATGGTGGTGCCAGCAGTATGGTAGGTGCTGCAATGCCCCTATTGGTAGACAGACTGGAGACCAGCTTCTCCCTTTATAGTGCTCCTGGACTGATGATGTCAGAACCTCCCTAGACAGGACCAGATCCAATAAGATGAGAGACTGCAGATCTGGGAGGATATTCTGTTGTCATATACCTCTCCTCAGTTAGTTTCTCCCCATATTGACAGAGCCAGTGTATGAAATCTCTTGGAAGCCAAAACTTCATTATGTGAGCATGAAGGTACCATCAGTTCAAGAGACTCTCTGTGCTTTGCTGGTACTGGCAGTCTAGGCTCACAATGTCAGTGCTTGTTCATTACTGATGACAAACTAGCTGTTGCAAACAGCACTGGAGCTGAAGCACCCTTAGTTTTTGGAGCCTGCAAATTGGTGCAGTGACTCTTCAGAGTTTCTGAACTTCCTGGGACAGGATGCAAAGAGTTATGCAATACAGAAAGTGTTGGGGAAGAAACACTCCTTTTAGCAGTGGACATCAAGGGGCACGTCTTTCTAGACTTTTGAGAATGCCTTCCCTGAGAAAAAGGTCCTTGGTTCTATTCTTACTCATCCCTATGTCCAAAGTAATGGTGCTAGGAGGCATGTTTTTTGAAGCTTCTGACGAGCATAAGGGAGGGTGGTCTCCCAACCTGGATATGACTGAGCCCTCATTACACACTGTATCAGATGTCTCTTCAGTTTGAACTCCTGTACCTGGTAAGTTTGGCTGGAGAATGTGCAGCATATACTGCACTTGGCAGAGATGTGCACTTCTCTGAGGCAGTACAGGCACCTCTGACCGTCGTCACTGACCAAGGCAGCTTGAGGGCAGAAGATGCAATTTTTGAAGCACAAAATCCAAGGCATATTCCAAACCCGAAATCAGGAGCAGGGAGGCAAACTCCTAAGTCCTAACTATATTGAGTAAATTAATAACTATCTAACATAACTTCATATATATAATATTTACAGAATCAAGTAGAAGGATCAAATCTATGGACATTGTAGATTCTGTCTCAGACTATGTGGTGGCAGAGAGGAACTGGAGAAACAGTCAGTCCACACTGCCCCTTATACTTTTGATTTGGTGTAAGAGGACAGGAATAGCGCAAACAGAGACCAATGAACACTACTAGCATGAATCTTCCAGTCTCAGGCACATGAAGTACATGTGTACTCCCATAGTGGAACACACATAGGAACGGGCATTTGAACGAAAACTGCTTGTTTCACCTGTTGCAATCTGGTCACTACACCTGAACTAAGCCTGTCAGCAGTGCCATCACAGTATTTTCCATGACAGTTGTTGATCCTCAGGATTAGATGCAATAATATATCTTTAATTACTGATACGATTACCTATACTGGTGAACCAACTGCATTGTACAATCAGAGAATCATAGAATATTAGGGTTGGAAGGAACCTCAGGAGGTCATCTAGTCCAAACCCCTGCTCAAAGCAGGACCAATCCCCAACTAAATCATCCCAGACAGGGCTTTGTCAAGCCTGACCTTAAAAACCTCTAAGGAAGGAGATTCCACCACTTCCCTAGGTAACCCATTCCAGTGCTTCACCACCCTCCTAGCAAAAAAGTTTTTCCTAATATCCAACCTAAACCTCCCTCGCTGCAACTTGAGGCCATTACTCCTTGTTCTGTCATCTGCTACCACTGACAACGGTCTAGATCCATCCTCTTTGGAACCCCCTTTCAGGTAGCTGAAAGCAGCTATCAAATCCCCCCTCATTCTTCTCTTCTGCAGACTAAACAATCCCTGTTCCTTCAGCCTCTCCTCATAAATCATGTGCTCCAGCCCCCTAATCATTTTTGTTGCCCTCTGCTGGACTCTTTCCAATTTGTCCACATCCTTCTTGTAGTGTGGGGCCCAAAACTGGACACAGTACTCCAGATGAGGCCTCACCAATGTTGAATAGAAGAGAATGATCACATCTCTCGATCTGCTGGCAATACTCCTAGCTAACAGCATTTTGGGCTGTATAAATTTCTTGGCCAACACTGGTGACTCATATCCAGCTTCTCATCCACTGCAACCCCTAAGTCCTTTTCTGCAGAACTGCTGCTTAACCATTCGGTCCCTAGTCTGTAGCAGTGCATAGGATTCTTCCATCCTAAGTGCAGGACTCTGCACTTGTCCTTGTTGAACCTCATCAGATTTCTTTTGGCCCAATCCTCTAACTTGTTTAGGTCACTCTGTATCCTATTCTTACCCTCCAGCATATCTACCACTCCTCCCAGTTTAGCGTCATAGCATATCAGGGTTGGAAGGGACCTCAGGAGGTCATCTAATCCAACCCCCAAACAAATTTACACCCCAGATCCCTAAATGGCCCCCTCAGGATTGAACTCACAACCCTGGGTTTAAGCAGGCCAATGCTCAAACCACTAAGCTATCCCTGCCCCTCAAATCTGCAAACTTGTTCAGGGTGCAGTCCACGCCATCCTCTAAATCATTAATGAAGCTATTGAACAAAACCAGCCCCAGGACTGACCCTTGGGGCACTCCACTTGATACTGGCTGCCTGCTAGACATGGAGCCATTGAGAACTACCCGTTAAGCCCAATGATCTAGCCAGCTTTCTATCCACCTTATAGTCCATTTATCCAGCCCATACTTCTTTAACTTCCCGACAAATTAAAGAATCCAATGAACACTTCATAAACATCCATGTCATAATCTACATATCACACAAAACTCCTTGCTCTTTGTTGGAGAAGACTGTTTCATCTATCATTATCATATACCACTTCCCAAAAATGTTCTCAGAAATATTCCTTACAATTTTAAATTGCCATGATTATCTCAGTTTCAATAACTGGACTTCTGAATTTGTCTTGACTCTTTTTCAGCCACTTTGAAACATAAAGTGCATATTTTTCCTGCAAACAAAGAAATTTAATAAAGTTGTAGTTCACCTCTCCACTGAAGGGAGTGTTTCAAATGAAAATCTTTGTCTTGCAAGATAACATATTCTAAGTATTTTCAATATTTCAGAGTTCTCATCTTTTTTCTAAGAGTACATAAAACTTAATATGTCACCAACATTCTCTGTGGTCTTTGAAGAATATCAACTATTTTCTAGTAACACTTGTCTCAATACTTTTTCCAATTAGAGAATCGAGACTGTTTGAAAGCTTGAGTACCAGCTCAAGCCCAAACATCTACCCAGGAATTTTACAGCCCCATAGCCTGAGCCCCTCAAACTTGAGTCAGCTGACCCGGGCCAGCTGCAGCCATGCCATAGGTCTTTTATTCCAGTGTCAACGTACCCACTATCACTAGAGTCAGAATAAGGGAGCCACTGAAAGTCACCAAACCACGGTTAGCTGAAAGAATGGCTTTGTCTTCCAGAAAGTTACACAGGGAAAGATATAAGTCATGATTGCTTAGGTGTCTCAGAAATGTTAACACTATCAGGCAACTGGCATTTGATTCCAGTTGCAGGCGATGGCGGAGATAGCTCAATACTACAACCATCAGACGCTGATTAACTTGTTGAAAGTGTAGCTTCCTTCTTTTTAATGAGCCATGTTTTAAGTGATTTCACTTTATCCCCTTTAAAATAGACTTTTATTTTGTACTTCAACGAACAGAGGATAGGCAAACAGAGGGAGTTTGCCTGGGAGTTCACCTGCGGGGAGTTTGCACAGAGTGTTTTTGCCTTTCAGGCTCCTGTCAGCAGTACATTCAACATCTGCGGGACCTCTTAGAAGGAAGAAATGGATAGTGAGCGATCAGTTGTTGTGACCTGCTCAGAATGTGCCATGTTTTCTTTCTCCCAGAGGACAGAAGTGCCTTCGTCTGTATGAAGTGCAAGCTGGTCTGCATATTGGAAGAGAAGGTTAGAGGACTAGAGAGCCAAGTATCAACCCTGCGTTGCATCAGAAAAAATGAAGATTTTCTGGATAGAAGTCAGGGTTTGGTTCTGGAAGCAAAACATGCCGAAGATTCAGCGAGTGCAGTGCAGAGCAGGGAAGAATATTGGCAGCATGTGGCTGCCAGAGGAAGAAAGAAAGAACCTATGTACCCTCAATGCAGAAGGAGGTGTGAAACCATTTTCAGACTCTCTGCACAGGTATTACTGTGGGGAAGGATTTGGAAGAGCCCTCTGAGGGAAGGTATCAGAAGGAGACCTCATCAGCTGGAAGGCATGGGATGCATTGTCCTAGGGATGGGGGTTCCATGACCACCACTCCCAAGAGGAGGAGATGGGTGGTGGTGATCAGGGACTCCCTCCTAAGGGGGGCGGAGTCATCCATCTGCCAACCAGACTGGGAGACTCGAGAAGTGTGCTGCTTGTCTGGAGCTAGAATTCAGGATGTGACAGAGTGTTTGCCGAGACTGACCAACACCTTGGACTGCTCCCCTTCCTACTTCTCCACGTGGGCACCAATGATACTGCCAAGAATGACCTTGAGTGGATCACTGCTAACTATATGGCTCTGGGAAGAAGGATAAAGGAGTTTGAGGTGCAAGTTGTGTTTTTGTCCATCCTCTCTGTTGAAGGAAAAGGCTCAGGTAGGGACTGTCAAATTGTGGTGGTTACGCAGGTGGTGTCGGAGAGAGGGCTTTGGATTCTTCGACCATGGGATGCTGTTCCGGGAAGAAGGATTGCTAGGAAGAGATGGGATCCACCTAACAAAGAGAGGAAAGAGCATCTTCGCAGGCAGGCTTGCTAACCTAGTGAGGAGGGCTTTAAACGATGTTCACCAGGGGATGGTGACCTAAGCCCAGTGGTAAGTGGTGGAGTGGGATACCGGAAGGAAACACAAGAAGAAGGGTACAAGACGGGGAGCCTCCTGATTCATACTGAGAAAGGAGGGCAATCGGCTAGTTATCTTAAGTGCATGGACACGAATGCAAGAAGCAGGGGAATAAGCAGGAAGAATTGGAAGTCCTGGCACAATCAAGGAACTATGACGTGATTGGAACAACAGAAACTTGGTGGGGCAGTTCACATGACGGGAGCACTGTCATGGATGGGTATAAACTGTTCAGGAAGGACAGGTATGGGAGGAAAGGTGGAAGAGTTGCATTGTATGTAAAAGAGCAGTATGATTGCTCACAGCTCCAGTTTGAAACTGGAGAAAAGCCCATTGAGAGTCTTTGGGTTAAATTTAGAGGCGAGAGCAACAAGGGTGATGTCATGGTGGGCATGTGCTATAGATCACTGGATCAGAAGGATGAGGTAGATGAGGCTTTCTTCGGACAACTAACTGAAGTTTCCAGATGAGAGGCCCTGATTCTAATGGGGGACTTCAATCACCCTGACATTTGCTGGGAGAGCAATACAGCAATGCACAGACAATCCAGGAAGTTTTTGGAGAGTGTTGGGAACAACTTCCTGGTAGAAGTGCTGGAGGAACCAACTAGGGGTCATGCTTCTCTTGACCTGCTGCTTACAAACAGGGAAGAATTGGTAGGAGAAGTAGAAGTGGGTGGCAACCTAGGCAGCAGTGACCATGAGGTGGTTGAGTTCAGGATCCTAACAAAAGGAAGAAAGAAGAGTAGCAAAACATGGACCCTGGACTTCAGAAAAGCAGACTTTGACTCCCTTAGGGAACTGATGGGCAGGATCCCCTGGGAAGCTAATATAAGGAAGCAAGGAGTCCAGGAGGGCTGGTTGTATTTTAAAGAAGCCTTATTAAGGGCACAGGAACAAACCATCCCAAAGTGCAGAAAGAAGAGCAAATACGGCAGTTGAGCAGCTTGGCTTAACAGTGAAATCTTCAGTGAGCATAAATTCAAAAAGGAAGCTTACAAGAAGTGGAAATTTGGACAGATTACTAGGGAAGAGTATAAAAGTATCGCTAGAGCATGCAGGGCTGTAATCAGGAAGGCCAAGGCACAACTGGAGTTGCAGCTAGCAAGGGATGTGAAGAGTAACAAGAAGGGTTTCTACAGGTATGTTAGCAACAAGAAGGTCAGGGAAAGTGTGGGACCCTTACTGAATGAGGGAGGCAACCTAGTCACAGAGGATGTGGAAAAAGCTGAAGTACTTTATGCTTTTTTCACCTTGATCTTCACAAACAAGGTCAGCTCCCAGACTGCTGCACTGGGCAACACAGTATGGGGAGGAAGTGAGAAGCCCTCTGTAGTGAAGGAACTGGTTAAGGACTATTTAGAAAAGCTGGACATGCACAAATTCTTGGGTCCAGATATAATGCATCCAAGGGTGCTGAAGGAACTAGCTCATGTAATTGCAGAGCCATTGGCCATTATCTTTGAAAATTCGTGGCAATTGGGGGAAGTCCCGGACAATTGGAAAGAGGTAAATATAGTGCCCATCTTTTTAAAAGGGAAGAAAGAGAACCCGGGGAACTACAGACCGATCAGCCTCACTTCAGTCCTCGGCAGAATCATGGAGCAGATCCTCAAGGAATCCGTTTTGAAGTACTTGGAGGAGAGGAAGGTGATCAGGAACAGTCAACATGGATTCACCAAGGGCAAGTCATGCCTGACCAACATGATTGCCTTATGATGAGATAACTGGCTCTGTGGATATGGGGAAAGCAGTGGACATGATGTACCTTGGCTTTAGCAAAGCTTTTGATATGGTTTCTCACAGTATTCTTGTCAGCAAGTTCATAGACTCATAGACTTTAAGGTCAGAAGGGACCATTATGATCATCTAGTCTGACCCCCTGCACAATGTAGGCCACAGAATCTCACCCATCCACTTCTATAACAAACCCCTAACCTATGTCTGAGTTATTGAAGTCCTCAAATTGTGGTTTGAAGACCTCAAGCTGCAGAGAATCCTCCAGCAAGTGACCCGTGCCCCATGTTGCAAAGGAAGGCAAAAAACCTCCAGGGCCTCTGCCAATCTGCCCTGGAGGAAAATTCCTTCCCGACCCCAAATATGGCAATCAGTTAAACTCTGAGCATGTGGGCCAGACTCACCAGCCAGCACCCATGAAAGAATTCTCTATAGTAACTCAGATCCCAACCCATCTAACATCCCATCACAGGCCACTGGGCATACTTACCTGCTGATAATCAAAGATCAGTTGCTAAATTAATTGCCAAAATTAGGCTATCCCATCATACCATTCCCTCCATAAACTTATCAAGCTTAGTCTTGAAGCCAGATATGTCTTTTGCCCCCACTACTCCCCTTGGTAGGCTGTTCCAGAACTTCACTCCTCTAATGGTTAGAAACCTTCGTGTAATTTCAAGTCTAAACTTCCTAGTGTCCATTTTATATCCATTTGTTCTTGTGTCCACATTGGTACTAAGCTTAAATAATTCCTCTCCCTCCCTGATATTAATCCTTCTAATATATTTATAAAGAGCAATCATATCCCCCCTCAACCTTCTTTCGGTTAGGCTAAACAAGCCAAGCTCTTTGAGTCTCCTTCCATAAGACATGTTTTCCATTCCTCGGATCATCCTAGTAGCCCATCTCTGAACCTGTTCCAGTTTGAATTCATCCTTCTTAAACATGGGAGACCAGAACTGCACACAGTATTCCAGATGAGGTCTCACCAGTGCCTTGTACAACGGTACTAACACCTCCTTATCTTTGCTGGAAATATCTCGCCTGATGCATCCTAAAACTGCATTAGCTTTTTTAACGGCCATATCACATTGGCGGCTCATAGTCATCCTGTGATCAACCAATACTCCGAGGTCCTTCTCCTCTGTTACTTCCAACTGATGTGTCCCCAATTTATAACTAAAATTCTTGTTATTAATCTCTTAATGCATGACCTTGCACTTTTCACTATTAAATTTCATCCTATTACTGTTACTCCAGTTTACAAGGTCATCCAGATCTTCCTGTTTGATATCCCAGTCCTTCTCTGTGTCAGCAATACCTCCCAGCTTTGTGTCATCCATAAACTTTATTAGCACATTCCTTCTTTTTGTGCCAAGGTCAGTAATAAAAAGGTTAAATAAGATTGATCCCAAAACTGATCCCTGAGGAACTTCATTAGTTACCTCCTTCCAGCCTGACAGTTCACCTTTCAGTACAACCCGTTGTAGTCTCCCCTTTAACCAGTTCCTTATCCACCTTTCAATTTTCATACTGATGCCCATCTTTTCCAATTTAACTATAATTCCCCATGTGGAGCCATGTCAAATGCCTTACTGAAATCGAGGTAAATTAGATCCACTGCGTTTCCTTTGTCTAAAAAATCTGTTACCTTCTCAAAGAAGGAGATCAGGTGGGTTTGGCACGATCCACCTTTTGTAAAACCATGTTGTATTTTGTCCCAATTACCATTGACCTCAATGTCCTTAACTACTTTCTCCTTCAAAATTTTTTCCAAGACCTTACATACTACAGATGTCAAACTAACAGACCTATAGTTACTTGGATCACCTCTTTTCCCTTTCTTAAAAACAGGGACTATGTTAGCAATTCTCCAGTCGTACGGTACAACCCCTGAGTTTACTAATTCATTAAAAATTCTTGCTAATGGGCTTGCAATTTCATGTGCCAGTTCCTTTAATATTCTTGGATGAAGATTATCTGGGCCCTCTGATTTTGTCCCATCAAGCTGTTCGAGTTTGGCTTCTACCTCGGATGTGGTACTATCTACCTCCATATCCTCATTGCCATTTGTCATCCTACCATTATCCCTAAGCTCCTCATTAGCCTCATTAAAGACTGAGGCAAAGTATTTGTTTAGATATTGGGCCATGCCTAGATTATCCTTAACCTCCATTCCATCCTCAGTGTTTAGCAGTCCCACTTCTTCTTTCTTTGTTTTCTTCTTATTTATATGGCTATAGAACCTTTTACTATTGGTTTTAATTCCCTTTGCAAGGTCCAACTCTACATGGCTTTTGGCTTTTCTCACTTTATCCCTACATGATCTGACTTCAATAAGGTAGCTTTCCTTGCTAACCCTTCCCATCTTCCACTCCTTGTAGGCTTTCTGCTTTTTCCTAATCACCTCTCTGAGATGCTTGCTCATCCAGCTTGGCCTACAACTCCTGCCTATGATTTTTTCCCCCTTTCTTGGGATGCAGGCTTCTGATAGTTTCTGCAACTTTGACGTGAAGTAATTCCAGGCCTCCTCCGTCTTTAGATCCACAAGTTCTTCAATCCAATCCACTTCTCTAACTAATTTCCTTAATTCTTTAAAGTTAGCCCTTTTGAAATAAAAAACCCTAGTCTCAGATCTATTTTTGTTTATCCTTCCATCTAGTTTGAACTGAATTAGCTCATGATCACTCGAACCAAGGTTGTCCCCTACAATCATTTCTTCTGTAAGGTCCTCACTACTCACCAAAACCAAATCTAAAATGGCATCCCCTCTTGTTGGTTCTTCAGCTATTGGTGAAGAAATCCATCAGCTATCACATCTAGAAAAATCTGAGCCCTATTATTTCTACTAGCACTTGTCCTCCAAAATATGGATTGGATGAATGGGCTATAAGGTGAATAGAAAGCTGGCTAGATTGTTGGGCTCAATGGAGAGTGATCAACAGCTGGATGTTTAATGGGCAGCTGGTATCAAGCGGAGTGACCCCGGGGTTGGTCCTGGGGCCGGTTTTCTTCAACATCTTTATTAATGATCTGGATGATGGGATTAATTGCACCCTCAGCAAGTTCGCAGATGACATTAAACTGGGGTAGAGGTAGATAGCTGGAGGATACGGATAGGATCCAGAGTGACCTAGACAAATTGGAGAATTAGGCCAAAAGAAAACTGATGAGGTTAAACAAGGACAAGTGCAGAGTCCTGCATTTAGGACGGAAGAATCCCATGCACCACTATAGGCTGGGGATCAACTGGCTAAGCATCAGTTCTGCAAAAAAGGACCTGGAGATTACAGTGGACAAGAAGCTGGATATATGTCAGCACTGTGCCCTCATTGTCAAGAAGGCCAACAGCATATTGGGTTGTATTAGTAGGAGCATTGCCAGCAGATTGAGGGAAGTGATTATTCCCCTCTATTAGACACTGGTGAGGCCACACCTGGAGTACTGTGTCCAGTTTTGGTCCTCAAACTACAGAAAGAATGTGGACAAATTGGAGAGAGTCCAGCGGAGGGCAACAAAAATGATTAGGGGGCTGGGGCACATGACTTACAAGGAGAGGCTGAGGGAACTGGGGTTTAATCTGCAGAAGAGAAGAGTGAGGGGGGATTTGATAGCAGCCTTCAACTACCTGAAGGGGGGTTCCAAAGAGAATGGAGCTCAGCTGATCTCAGTGGTGGCAGATGACAGAACAAGAAGCAATGGTCTCAAATTGCAGTGGAGGAGGTCTAGGTTGGATATTAGGAAACACTATTTCACTAGGAGGGTGGTGAAGCACTGGAATGGGTTACCTAGGGAGGTGGTGGAATCTCCATCCTTAGAGGTTTTTAAGGCCTGGCTTGACAAAGCCTTAGCTGGGATGATTTAGTTGGTGTTGGTCCTGCTTTGAACAGGAGATTGGACTAGATGACCTCATGAGGTCTCTTCCAACCCTAATATTCTATGATTCTATGGTTCAATCACTATTCACTTGGCAAGAATGGCGCAAGATTACAGAATAAAACTAAAACTAAAACAATACCTTCCCTGTAGTACTCTGAAATATTTAGCTGGTCTCTTGGTACTATATAGTCACTGTGCTCTCTGTAGAACAGTCTACAATGTGGCAGAAAGAAGAACGGGAACAGCCTACTCCTGATCTGCTAATTACTATAGAAAACAGTGACTTTTCTGTTTTGCTTATGTAACTACCTTGATTCCTCTCTCATCCAGAAACAATGACAAAGAAAACACTACAAATAAGATGGCAGATTGAGGTCATTTGACCTCCAGGCCTGATGGGACTTGAGTCACAGGCTACAAAAGAACAGCTAAAGAACCACAGTCTCCATAATGTCTAGCCTCTCCACTTTTTTGTGAAAAGAGCCAGGGCCATGTCCAGGCACCAGCCCAGCAAGCAGCTGCTTGTGGTGGCCAACGGTGAGGGGCGGCACGTCCGGGTCTTCGGTGGTGGCGGGTCCCTCACTCCCTCTTGGAGTGAAGGACCAGCCGCCGAATTGCCGCCAAAGACTGAAGCGGCGGTGGTAGAGCTGCAGAACGCAATCACAGCTTTTTTTTTCCTCTCCTTTTTGCTGCTTGGGGCGGCAAAAACCCTGGAGCCAGCCCTGAAAAGAGCATACTGACAGCTGTGGACAAAGACGTGAAAAGCCAAACAGGAGGCTCTAGGAGTCAGCCCCAGAGGAGAGTCAGCTGGCTGGACCTATCTCTGGTTTCCTTGGAGAGAGAATCAGAAGTCCTCAGGCACAGAGACAGAAAGAATATCAGTAATTTTGTGAGACGAGGGAAACAGTCAGCCTAGCTGAAAAAGAGTGGGAGAAGCACAGATGGTGAGCCCCACTCAGATGCACAGATCTCACCTCCCAAGAAGAGGTGACCCTGCTTGCTGAGCTATCTGCCAGCCAGGGAAGAAAGGAGCCAGAGCCTGCTGCAGGAAAGAACTTCAACCCAGGCCCAGCTATGAAGAATCAGCTGGTACCCTGGGGGAAAAGATAGAGACTTCAAGCAGCTGAGGCCATCACAGGCTGTTCCCTGATAGGCTGACAAGAACAAACTCAGTTATCCATGGACTGTCCCTGCTACAACAATTAGGTAATGTGAAAATAATAGTCAACAGCTATTATTTTTAACTGTAGTCCTTCCCAAATAAAAAAAAGTTGCCTATCTCCCTGCCTGATTAAAGGATTTGGGAGAGTGCCTGTTCTCAAGGTACCCAAAACTAAGAATCCCCTTGTTACCCTCTGCCTCCAGTGAGAGGAAGTCTTTCTTGGGCTGGCTGGGTATTAGCTCCCCGACACTGCCACTGCCACTGCCATTTCAGCCACTCAAGGTGGGCTTACGCCAGCCCTTCCTTTGCCTTGCAGGTTAACAACAGGTACACCCCAATCTTTGAATCCCTTTGAGTCATTTCCCTGTGACATCCAGCCAAATACTGGCTACTCTCAGAAATTCCAGATCCTCTATACCCCAAGATGTAGTGTAGCTTACCAGTTTTACCTTAAACCACTGTTCCTGTAAACCACACAGAACTTGTGAGCACTTACAATAAAACAGAAAATAATTTATTTAAGTAAGAATTAAGATTTAACTAGAAACAAAGTAGAGTGGTGGAAACAAGTGGTTACAATACTAAACAAAATCATAAAATGCAAACATGAGTCTACACTTATCAATAGTTACCTTTCCTAGCTAGTAAAGTAGATTTCTCCCCAAAAGTTCAGAGCACATCTACTCTTAAAACACTGCATTGGCACAGCTGCACCACTGTAGCACTTTAACAAAGACACTCCAAGCTGACAGGTGAGAGCATTCCCATTGGCATAGTTAATCCATGTCCCTGAGAGGCGGTAGCTATGTCAGTAGGAGAAACTCCCCATTGACATTGAGCTATTTACATGAGCGGTTATGTCGATATAATTACATTGCTCAGGCATGTGGATTTTTCACACCCCACGCAACATAGTTATACTAGTATAGGTATGTCATTTAGACCAGACATAAGTCTGTTGCAGAGCTGACTGGTTTCTCAATAACCAGGATCCAAACATTTAAGAAAGCCCCCTCCCCAGTCTGTGTCATCAATACATGAACATATTATGCAAGTAAGGAGATGATTTTTATAGGACAGAGTTATAAAGATGCTATGATAATAACAATAGCTCAGTTGCAACAAGTGGATCTTTTCCAGAATGGTGAGATAGGAATATTTTACTAAAAGGCAAGGGTCTAAAATATGCAGGTGAAAAAAATACACTCTTCTGGAAAGTGATTAGAATAGTCTTATTTGACATCTGCTTATATTAAGTGTTACATAAGGCAATACCCACTCCACTGAAACATCGCAAGAGTTGACTGAATGATCATTTTAGAATCAATGGAACATATTCTCTCCTATGTGCACATGATTCTCATTAATATTAATTGCAGTTTTGAATGGGCATCAAGGGGAGAGTAAATGCCCAATAATTATATTAGTATAATATCAGTGTAATATGGCATACATTCCGTGGCAGTTTAATTACTTAATTTCTGAGATGAAAACTGTGTCTTACCTTTCTTTAGGCAAGGAAATTTGAATAATTTTACAAATCCAAAATCATCTCCAGTCACTAGCACTGAGCTGCTGTAATTTCCATCCACGGAGTTGACATCTGTAATATTGGTATATTTTGGCCAAATTCCATTCACTTCAGGCCCTATCACACAGGTCCATGAGGCCCAATGAATTCCTTTGATCTCATCTTTGCTTGTTAAATGCTTCCCAGCTGAAAATAGTCAAATTAATATGCTGTTTAAACAACTTTCTCCATTATAGTTAGTTGTGTGTTCTTTCTGAGCTCAGTGTATTGATGTCAAGAAAGAAAGAAAGATTATTTTATTTTAAATAAATATGATCTATCTCAGTGGTCCCCAACCTTTTTGGCTGGTGGGCGCCAGTTGAAGGACCACTGCAGCGGTGGAGAACCTGCCGAAGTCGATGACGCCGCTTGCCGTCAACAAGAGAAGTCATTGAGAGGCATCCCTGCCGAAATTCAGGAGCAACGCCTCTCGATGATGTCACTTGTCGACGGCAAGCGGCATCAGCGAGAGGCGTCGCCCCCAAATTTTGACATCACTTGGCGACAAGTGGCGCCAGCGAGAGGTGTCCCTGCCGAAATGCCAGCGGGTGCTCTACTGGGGGCGAGGACGCGGGTGCATTAAGATGCCCCCATGGGCGCCATGGCGCCTGCAGGCACAGCGTTGGGGATCACTGATCTATCTAGTTATGATTTTTCCTAGATCATCACTGTAGAATCTGAGCACTTTACATAGATTATCTAGATCCTGATTTTACACCATTTTGACTCAGAAATTCACATCTATAGCAGTTCCATAAAAGAAATGCGTCTAACTGTACAGTTACATATACACATAAATAAAGAGAACACTTTTAGGTGCTATAAAATTAATAAAATAATATATACTAATTCAAATTTTGAAATGGGGACTAAAATTCTAAAATATACTATCCTAAATCTACCTCAATTTATTAACTTCACTTTTACAACTGGTACAGAAGTTTGCTTTATTGGATTATATAATAACAATTAAATGAGAATATTTGGTTAAATTATCACTATATAATAACTCTTTACATTAACAAAGACTTTTCTATAGGTAATAGCTTTCCCCTAAGTTAATTAGGCTTGTTATTACTTCATGATAATCTTTAATGCTCCCTATGTAAATAGCATTTCTGAATATCTTGTATGTACTAGGAGAACAAACATAATTGGGGAAAGAATATTAGCTGACAAATGTATTTATTCATGTTCCATTTGCAATGATTGCACATAATCCTATTGTATTAAGATTGTATCAGCAACACAACATGAGCTGATCAGCAGAGTAATGTTTGAAGTCACATTTCATTGAAGAATAATTTCAAGAATTGTTATGAAGAACTTTGGACTTGTCCCAAGAAGACTATAACAATTCTGTAGGGGAAACACAGTTAAACTTACCATATGTGATAGAATGCATTAGCTACATTTTAAACATACAAGATGTCAGCTGAAAAGAACGCAATCTAATTTGAAAACTTTACTAAATTAGAGATGGGTCTAATTTTTGGGGGTGTCAAATCCAGGGTTTTGGGTTCAAGCTCATATCTACAGTAGACATTAAAAATTATATATAATCAATTAATTGTAACATTTCTTTTTTCTTCAAAATTGTTAAATATGGACTAAATCTTTAGCTTTCATTCTAAAATTATTATAAAGCTATCAGGGATGTACAGTTCACTGGATTTCTTGGCTAGAAGAATATTCCAAACATTTAAATCTAAATGTAAATCTATCAACAATTCTAAAGTGCCTATCACTATATTATCTATGTGCTGGATATGCTTAATTTAGCCTTTAATGTGCCATAATTTATTGAAGTAAACATTTTTTTCCTCTGTGCTACTCATTATATAATATTAACAAAAAAAACCTTCAAATTGTTATTCCCCAGGATATATGTACATTATATGCAGATATGGAAACCTCAAGTGATGCAAACTTTGAGAAACAGAGTGCTGATCATAAACTGATTTTTTTGTTTTTAAGATTTGTTCATTTTAAAGTTAACACAGTGATGACAAGTAAATAAAGTTTAACATGACAGATTTAGGTAATCATTTTTAAACTAGTTTTTACAGTCATTTTGATGAAGACATGTTTTAAACCAAAACAAAATCTTTTCTTGTTATTTGTCATATTTTTCTAAATCTGAAAGGCAGTTTTAATCTAGATACTTAATTATTAAGCTTTAAACAAAATTAATGATTTTTACTATGGTAGCACTCAGAAGGTCCATGCAGGATTGTGATCCTGTTGTGCTAGGTGCTGTACAAACACAGATGATCAAGCCCCAAAAAACTTATTAAGTGCTTGTCCTTTCAAATGTATAAATAATATAAAGAACCTTTACAATTCTAAATTTTGATGCAGGCTAATATATTAGCTTTTCACTTTTGGTGATCTGGATTCAAATCCTGGCCAAGGTCACAAGTGAAAATGAGTTTAGTAGTCTCATCATAATCTTTATGTTGTCAATGTCACAAAACCATTACATAGTTTGTCATGATTAGTAGATCTGGCCAAAACTCGGGATCTGCAGTTTGAGAGAAACAAGCAGCAATGAAAGAGACAAGAATGTCAATTTTAGTCAGCAGCTGCCTGGGCTACCAGGGTATGTGTATCCAGGGCAGCCAGATCATGCAGACTGCCCCAGAGCCAGGTCTCCCAGCTCCACAGCAGAAAGCCCATAAATCCTGAAAGCCCTAGCTTGAGCCAGGATTATCATGGCTTCCAGGGTTCCTGCTGTGGGGTTCTCCCTGGTGGTGTGGAGTTCCATCCAAGAACCTGCAGGTTCCCAACACTACCCCCTGGAGCCGGGATATCTTGAGAGCTCTGTCTCAAGACTGAGTTCTCATGACTTCCAGGCTCTGTGATTCACAGCTAGGATCCTAGACCATGGAAGCCTGGGCATGGAGGGGCTTGGGACTCCATTTTCTAACCAGCTTCTATGATAGGGATAGCTCAGTGGTCTGCACATTGTCCTGCTAAACCCAGGGTTGTGAGCTCAATCCTTGAGGGGGCCACTTAGGAACCTGGGGCAAAAATCTGTCTGGGGATTGGTCCTGCTTTGAGTAGGGGGTTGGACTAGATGACCTCCTGAGGTCCCTTCCAACTTTGATATTCTATGATTCTACATAAGATCAATATTGGAAGAGTGGACATGTTTAGGTTTAAAGTGAATTAGTGACTCTCTTGGGTAGAATGAACTCTCCTCTCAGTCCCTCTTTCTAATACTAAACTTGTTACTACACTTTAGGCTGTACTGCTCTTCAAAAAAAGCAGACTTTGACTCCCTCAGGGAGCTGATGGGCAGGATCCCCTGGGAAAATAACATGAGGGGGAAAGGAGAGCTGGCTGTATTTTAAAAGAATCCTTATTGAAGTTGCAGGAAAAAACCATCCCGATGTATAGGAATAGTAGTAAATACAGCAGGGGACCAGCTTGGCTTAACAGTGAAATCCTTGCTGATCTTAAACGCAAAAAAGAAGTTTACAAGAGGTGGAAGATTGGACAAATGACCAGGGAGGAGTATAAAAATATTGCTCAGGCATTCAGGAGTGAAATCAGAAAGGCCAAATCACACTTGCAGTTGCAGCTAGCAAGAGATGTTAAAAATAACAAGAAGGGTTTCTTCAGGTATGTTAGCAACAAGAAGAAAGTCAAGGAAAGTGTGGGCCCCTTACTGAATGAGGGAGGCAGCCTAGTCACAGAGGATGTGAAAAAAGCTAATGCACTCAATGCTTTTTTTGACTCTGTCTTCACAAACAAGGTCAGCTCCCAGACTGCTGCACTGGCCAGCACAGTATGGGGAGAAGGTGACCAGCCCTCTGTGGAGAAAGAAGTGGTTTGAGACTATTTAGAAAAACTGGATGAGCACAAGTCCATGGGGCCGGATGCGCTGCATCCGAGGGTGCTAAAGGAGTTGGCGGATGTGATTGCAGAGCCATTGGCCTTTATCTTTGAAAACTCATGGCGAATGGGGGAGGTCTCGGATGACTGGAAAAAGGCTACTGTAGTGCCCATCTTTAAAAAAGGGAAGGAGGAGGATCTGGGGAATTACAGGCTAGTTAGTCTCACCTCAGTCCCTGGAAAAATCATGGAGCAGGTCTTCAAGGAATCAATTCTGAAGCACTTAGAGGAGAGGAAAGTGATCAGGAACAGTCAGCATGGATTCACCAAGGGCAAGTCATGCCTGACTAACCTAATTGCCTTCTACGAGGAGATCACTGGGTCTGTGGATGAGGGGAAAGCAGTGGATGTGTTATTCCTTGACTTTATTAAAGCTTTTGATACGGTCTCCCACAGTATTCTTGCCGGCAAGTTAAAGAAGTATGGGCTGGATGATTGGACTATAAAGTGGATAGAAAGCTGGCTAGATCATTGGGCTCAACGGTTAGTGATCAATGGCTCCATGTCCAGTTGGCAGCCGGTTTCAAATGGAGTGCCCCAAGGGTCAGTCCTGGGACCAGTTTTGTTCAATATCTTCATTAATGATCTGGAGGATGGCGTGGACTGCTCTCTCAGCAAGTTTGCAGATGACACTAAACTTGGAGGAGTGGTAGATACGCTGGAGGGTAGGGATAGGATACAGAGGGACCTAGACAAATTAGAGGATGGGGCCAAAAGAAACCTGATGAGGTTCAACAAGGACAAGTGCAGAGTCCTGCACTTAGGACGGAAGAATCCCATTCATTGTTACAGACTAGGGACCGAATGGCTAGGAAGCAGTTCTGCAGAAAAGGACCTAGGGGTTACAGTGGACAAGAAGCTGGATATGAGTCAACAGTGTGCCCTTGTTGCCAAGAAGGCTAACGGCATTTCGGGCTGTATAAGTAGAGGCATTGATGTGATCATTCCCCTCTATTCGACATTGGTGAGGCCTCATCTCGAGTACTGTGTCCAGTTTTGGGCCCCACACTACAAGAAGGATGTGGACAAATTGGAAAGAGTCCAGCGGAGGGCAACAAAAATGATTAGGGGGCTGGAGCACATGACTTATGAGGAGAAGCTGAGGGAACTGGGCTTGTTTAGTCTGCAGAAGAGAAGAATGAGGGGGGATTTGAGGGGAGATTTCAACTACTTGAAAGGGGGTTCCAAAGAGGATGGATTTAGACTGTTCTCAGTGGAACCTGATGACAGAACAAGGAGTAATGGTCTCAAGTTGCAGTGGGAGAGGTTTAGATTGGATATTAAGAAAATCTTTTTTACTCAAAGAGTGGTGAAGCACTGGAATGGGTTACCTAGGGAGGTGGTGGAATCTCCTTCCTTAGAGGTTTTTAAGGTCAGACTTGACAAAGGCCTGGCTGGGATGATTTAGTTGGGAATTGGTCCTGCTTTGAGCAGGGGGTTGGACTAGATGACCTCCTGAGGTTCCCTTCCAAACCTGATATTCTATGATTCTATGATTCTATGAAACTGCTGTTACCCATACATTTCCAGTCTTCTGCTAAGGACTTTCCGGCATGATCTGTGTTCATGATTTCCACTGGCTCTTTCAAAGCTTAATAGGTGTCATTTTGGAGTGCCAATAATTATTGTGGAATTTTGAAAACGTTCATATTTCAAGGATACATTTGGCATTTACCCAAACAAGTTTCTCCCATCTTCTAGTAATTACATTTTTAATAATTAGTTTTACCACCAATTCCAGAAATATGCATTATACGAAAGGAATGAAACCAGTGTATAACAAAGGGTGGCTTTTTCAGACATTAATGATGATCTAGAATTTATTTCTTTAGTGGGTCAGTATAGAATATAACTAATACTACGGGAAATGTGCAATTAGATGAATACAGATGTGGAGAGATATTTCTTCTTACTAAAGATTAATCTGAATGGTAAATATATCTGATTTTATAAGTAAACAATAGATATTTAGGTAAATAATAAACAAGTATTTCTGCTTTGAGATGTAAAATTAGAATACACATATTGTACTGTCCTCTTAGAAACCATAAAACTAGCTTATTTGTTCATAAATCTAACTTCTCTGAACTTACATGGCATTTTGTAGAACAGTCTCTCTCCTGCACCATCATTGGTTTGCAAGAATTTACTATCCATAGACCAGTCAATATGAGTAATAAAACTAGAGGACTTGCTGCATTCTCCTATCTTCTTGTATCGTTGAGCAACTGCATAGATATCCACGAGGCCATCATTAGAACCCACAGCAAGATAAGAGCCATCTGGTGAAAATTTCATTTCATGAATTACTTCCTTTCGGTCTTTAATATGAACTACCTCTGTCATATCTCTGCAAGAACCAAGAGCAAGAATATAAATTATGGACTTGTAAATATGAAACCCAAAAAATTTAAATTAAGACAGACATACTAAACACTTGCCTAAGGCAAAGTCGGACTTCAGAAGTCAGAATCCTCCATTCTGAAAGTCTCTGTTGCTCTTACATTCTATACTCACAAATTTTAAAGCAAAACAAACAGGTTTCTGTCTAGCAAAGTGACTTTACCATTTTGACTTGACATTGATAAACATTTATGATTCTCTTTGTTATACTCCTCATGGCCAATTAACTGCTTTCATCTTGTTTTTTTCTAGTTTAGAAAGAGAAATGATTGTACATCTTTGTAAATGTTTTTCTTTAGAAAGAAAATTATTAACTCAAAATATGAACTGCTACTCTAAGTTATGTAAAGTATATTTGGGGACTCAGTTGCCCACTGTTTGCCATTATAGTAGGATAAGTTAATTTTTTTCTGTACTTAGTATCAAATCCAGTCAGCATTATATTGATTATATTATAGACTGGGGCTCTAAGGAAGATTTTTGGAGATGAAGCTACTTGTGTTATCTCATGGAACTTTTAACATTTT
Organism: Gopherus evgoodei; assembly: GCF_007399415.2. Classification (NCBI taxonomy): domain Eukaryota; kingdom Metazoa; phylum Chordata; order Testudines; family Testudinidae; genus Gopherus; species Gopherus evgoodei. The sequence continues at coordinate 197,586,385 of NC_044324.1, read as the reverse complement.
TAAAATAACCTAGTTTTTAGTTTGCTTCATTATTGTTATGTGGCCTCAAAGTTTATAAATTTGCATAAACTTTAATGAGACTTTTCTTGTTGCAGATCTATCACAGAATTCAGAGAGGACAATAAACAACATTAAGAGCTGGAACAGACTGTGGGATTTGTTGGTATTAGTGCTGAAGCTGTTCAAGGAATGATCTTTTTCCTCCACAAGAAAACAATTTCTTTTCATTGAAATGTTTCATCAAAATGTTTTGGGTATTACCTGAAAACGCCAAATCTGAAAAAATGTTGGGTTTTGGTTTTTCAAACAAAAACTCCATAATTGTCAAAGAAAACACATTATTTTTCTGAATATTTCCATTTTGTCATAAAGAAATTGGTTATGAACCTGTCCTGTAACTGTTGTTCTTTGAGATGTGCTGCACCTTTTCATTCCACTTCAGGTGTGTGCATACCCAGTGCAGAGTTGTTGGGGATTTTTCTCTTGGTGATAACCATCAGAGCAGCATGACCGCTTTCTGCTGCCTCATGCCACCATTTGAAGCTACCAAGGCAGAGCTTCCCCCAACCCTCCTCAGTTCCTTCTTTCTAGAAGATTCAGACAGAGAGAGGAAGGAGGATGGGTCATGGAATGGACAAGTGCAACACATCTCAAAGGACATCAGTTACAGGACATGTTAGGAACTGCTTTCTTTTCCAAGTGATTGCACATGTCCATTCCACTTCAGGAGACTCACAAGTAGTTTGATTAGGAGGTAGAATCAGAATCTGTCTGAATAATGATTGAAGGACCACATGTCCAAATCTGGCATCATTTCTAGACTGCTGAGAGATGGCATAAAGTGAAGCAAAGGTATGCACTGATGACCAAGTTGCTGCATTGCAAATGTCCAGAATAGGCAGCTGGCCCAGAAAAGCTGCATGACATCTGGTTGAACATGCTAGCATTCTATTCAGTGGCAGAACATCATCCAAGTCACAGCACAAATGAATACAAGAAGGCCCTTCATTCTGTCTGCAATTGCCAGGAACAATTGAGACAATGGCCTAAATGGTTTAGTCCTCTCCAGGTAAAATATTAACACTCCTCTAATGTCTAATGTGTGGACTCTCTCCTCATCCCTATGATTATGAGGCTTATGGGGAAAAAGTTGGTAAATATATTTCATGACTGATGTGGAAGTGAGGTCCACCTTGGTGAGAAACTTCAAATGAGGGTGTAGGAATACCTTTGTTTTTGTAGAAGATTGTATACGGAGGTCCAGAAACTAGTATTCGTAATTCACTTGCTCTCCTGGCTGAGGTGATTGCATCAAAAGTCTATCTTCATAGAGAGATGGAGCAATGAACAGCTAGCCAATGGTTCAAAAGTAGGACCCATTAGCTTTTCTAATGCCAGGTTTAAGTCTTAAGGGGGAATAGGATTCTGTACTTGAGGATATAAACCCTGTGTGAATCTAACTGTCAAAGGATTGGAGAAAAATGAACAATTATCAATAGGTGACAGGTGCCACAAGGAGTCCTCGTTGTTTTAGCTGCTAGATAGACCTTGATGGAACTAATGGCAAGACCTTGTTGTTTCAAGTGTAACAAATAGTCCAACACATTATGGAGCAGAGCCTAGACAGAATGAATGCCTTTTTGCTGGGAGCAAATGGAGAATCTCTTACACTTTGCCAGGTAAATAAACCAAGGAGAAGGCTTTTTACTATTTACAAGTACATCTTGAATCGCCTTTGAGCAAACCTCCTCCTGTTAGCCATGGAGCAGCTAGACTATCAGATGGATAGCCTGCAGCTTAGGGTGGAGGAGGTGACCATGGTCCTGAAAGATCAGATCTGAGTCTAGTTGGTAGTGGCAATAGAGCTCTGTATGAAAGGGTCAGCTTAGTAGAAAACCAGTGTTGCTGGGATCATACTGGATCTATGAGTATGACCCAAGTATGGTGCTGCCTGATTTTCAACAACATTCTGGATAGAAGAGAAACTGGGGGAAATGCATATGGGAGCTTGTCTGTCTAAGGCAACAGGAAAGCATCCATCAGAGACTGTGGGCTGTGACCTGCTCAAGAACAAAACTGATGACACTTCCTGTTGACTTTTGTTAAAACAGGTCTATATGGGGAGTCTCCCACAGTTGGAAAATGTATTTGGCTGTGTCTGGTAGGAGAGACCATGGTTACTGGTAAAAGATCTGTTTAATCCATCTGTAAGATTGTTTTGAACACCTGAAAGGGCGAGAGGCTTTGAAATGGATTGAGTTAGCAATACAAAAGTACCACAGCCACATTGCATCCTGGCATAGCCAAGTTGACCATGCCCCTCTTTGCTTGTTCTTATGGAATACGGCAGCTGTATTGTCTGCGAGTATGAGAAGATTTCTTTCCTTGATATGGGGAAGGAAGGCTTGACATGCTAGCCAGATAGTCCTTAGTTCACTGACATTTTATATGTAGAGTTAAATCCTGAGCAGACCATAAACTTTGAGTTTCAGGGACCACAAGTGAGCCCCTCAACCTAGGGCAGACGTATCCATAGCTGTGGTCAAAGATGGTTAAGGAGGAACAAATAGAACCCCTCTATACACACACACCTTGAAGGGTCTCTCCACCAGTCTAGAGAGGCCAAGATTTGAGTGAGCTCCTGAACCACCATGTCTAGGGGAAGACAAATTGTAAATTACACTGATGCCAGCTACCTTTGCAGCTTCCAGAGACAGAGACTGGCAAGTTAAACTACATAAGTGTGTGAGGCCAATTGACCCAGAAGTTTGAGGCAAGTGCATACTGTCATTGGCCTTCAGGTCTAACACAATGGCCAGCATAGTCTGGAATCTTACCTGTGAAAGGAAGGCCTTGGGTTCCATAAAGTCCAAGACTGCTCCTATAAATTCTACAGTTTCTACAGGTGATAGGATTCACTTTTGTGTGTTATTGAGCAACCCTAGCAAACTGAAGGTGGACTGGATGACAGGCACACTGGACAGTACCTGAGCCTTGGACCAGTGTCTCACCAACCAGTTGTCCAGGTAGGGAAAAACTTGAACTCCTGACTTCTTCAGGAATACTGCCACCACTTAATGTAGTACTTTGTGAACACCCATGGAGCTGTGGAGAGGCGAACCAGTAATACTGTGAACTGGTAGTGGGATTGATTTACCAAAACCTGAGGAATTTTCTGTGGCTTTGATATATTGCCACGTGAAAATACAAGTGTTTTAAGACAAGGGAAGCATACCAGTCTCCAGGGTCAAGGGAGGAGATAATGGAAGCCAGTGTGACCACATGAAAGTTTATTTTCTTCAGATGTTTGTTGAGCTGCCACAGGACTAGTATGGGTCTGAGTCTTCCCTTTGCTTTTGGGATCAGAAAATAGTGGGAATAAAACTCCTTCCCTCTGCATAACTGAGGAACTTCCTCCACAACTCCCAGCTGGAGGAGAGATTACACCTCCTGAAGGAGGACCGCCTTGTGAGAGTGGTCCTGAAAAGGGATGGAAAAGAAGGGTAGAAGTGGGGATAGAAAGAAATTGAAGGGTGTATTCTAATTCTTCCATGCTTAAGACTTACTGGTCAGTAGTGGTGCAGGATCAAGCACCCACATAGTTGGAGACCTTGCTGGCAAACAGTGCTCTAAGAGAGGCTGGCATTCTGGAAACTGGTAGGGTGTTCTCGACAAACACATGCAAATATTTACTTTGAATTCCCAGGCTGTGCGGGCTAACAAGGAGCTGAGGCAAAAGGAGTGGCTGGTCTTCATTATTACTTCTGCCCTTTTTTCTAGCTAAGTCTTGGTGACATTGTGTGAAAGCAGGATAATGGTGAGGCTGCTCAGGACAGAACAGCTTCCTCTTTGGTGTAGGTGTATAAATGCCCAAAGATTTGAGCATCAGCCTGGAGGCTATGCAGCTTGTCATCTGTCTTTTCAGAGGACAGTGGCGACCCCTCAAAGGACAGGTCCTATATGGTTTGTTGGACCTCTTGAGGAAGACCCAATGACTGGAGCCACCAGTATCTGCACATCATTAATGGCCAATGCCATGGCTCTAGCTGCAGTCAACAGTGTCCAAATCCACCTAAAAGGAGATTTTGGCCACTAATTTATGCTAATCTACCTTAGTGAAAAATTCCTGCCTTGCATCCTCTGGTAATTTGTCTTTACATTATAATATATTGTCCCAGAAGCTACAGTCAAAGCTTGCTGGTTACCAGTCCTGAGCTGCAGATCTGGTGTCAAATAAAGTTTTCTGCCAAAGAATCATAAAATCATAGAATATTAGGGTTGGAAGACACCTCAGGAGGCCATCTAGTCCAACCCCCTGCTCAAAGCAGGCCCAACACCAACTAAATCATCCCAGCCAGGATTCTGTCAAGTCGAGCCTTAAAAATCTCTAAGGATGGAGATTCCACCATCTCCCTAGGTAACCCATTTCAGTGCTTCATCACCCTCCTAGTGAAATAGTGTTTCCTAATATCCAACCTAGACCTCCCTGTAACAGTGCTGACTCATTGGTGCAGTGCCTCCTGCTGGTCAGTCTGGGACTTAGCTCATCCATCTCAGGAGCACCCTCCTCTGGCCAGTTTCTCCCCTGTCCTTACCTGCCCCTCTGCAGTCTCTTTATCTCCACCAGTTCAGGCACCGCGTTCCGCCTGAACCATGGTGCCCCTTACCTTGAGGTGCTGCCTCTCGGCAGTGTCCCCACACCCTGGGTCTCCCTTCTCAGGGGAACCCCAACCCCCCTATACCCAACTGGCTTCAGCGACTACTGCCAGTCATCATCTAGCCCCATCTCTCAGGGGCAAACTGCAGTCTAAAAAGGCCATTCATCAATAGCAAGGTGGTTGGGCATGTTGCCTTTTTTTGCCCTGGCTGCCTCCCTGCAGGCCTAGTACCTCCTCAGGCATTTGCTGCAAGGCCTCAGCCTGGTAGGTTGCCAGGCCAGAGCTCCCCAGCTCAGCCTGTCCTTTCCCAGTATTGCTCTGTCCAAGGTACCCGTGTCTCTACCAGGCAGCTAGGTCCTTCTTGCTCCACTCCTTCTCCCCAGGAGCTCTTCTTATACTGGCCCAGCTGGGCCCTTACTGGCTGCCTCAAGCCCGCTAATGATTGACTCCCCAGGGCAGCCCATTCCCAGGGCTGTTTTTAACCCCTTCCAAACTGGAGCGGGGCCCTGCTACACTCCCCCTCTGCAACTTGAGACCATTGCTACTTGTTCTGTCATCTGTGACCACTGAGAATAGCCAAATTCCATCCTCTTTGGAACCCCCCTTCAGGTAGTTGAAGGCTGCTATCAAATCCCCCCTCATTCTTCTCTTCTGCAGACTAAACAAGCCCAGTTCCCTCAGCCTCTCCTCGTAAGTCATGTGCTCCAGCCCCCTAATCATTTTCGTTGCCCTCCACTGGACTCTCTCCAATTTGTCCACATTCTTTCTGTAGTGGGGGGCCCAAAACTGGATGCAATACTCCACATGTAGCCTCACCAGTGCCGAATAGAGGGGAATAATCATTTCCCTCGATCTGCTGGCAATGCTCCTACTTATGCAGCCCAATAAGCCGTTAGCCTTCTTGGCAACAAGGGCACACTGCTGACTCATATCCAGCTTCTCATCCAGGTCCTTTTCTGAAGAACTGCTACTTAGCCAATCGGTCCCTAGCCTGTAGCAGTGCATGGGATTCTTCTGTCTTAAGTGCAGGATTCTGCACTTGTCCTTGTTGAATCTCAAATTTCTTTTGGCCCAATCCTCCAATTTGTTTAGGTCACTCTGGACCCTAGCCCTATCCTCCAGCATATCTCCCCCCAGCTTAGTGTCACCCACGAACTTGCTGAGGGTGCAATCTATCCCACCATCCAGATCATTAATAAAGATGTTGAACAAAACCAGCACCAGGACCAACTCATGGAGCACTCTGCTTGATATCAGCTGCCAAACAGACATCGAGCCATTGATCACTACCCATTGAGCCCAACTATCTAGCCAGCTTTCTATCCACCTTATAGTCTATTCATTCAATCCATACTTTTTTAACTAACTGGCAAGAATACTGTGGGAGACCATATCAAGTGCTTTACTAAAGTCTTTGCTAAAGAGATCTAACTTTTTTGCATCCTTTCCTTTGGGGGTAGATGCCTGCTGCCACTGGATTCTCTCTCATTGAGAGCTCAGACTACCACCAATCCCAGAGTGGGGTGGTGTACAAATGTTTAAATCCCTCTGAGAGGACAGTATATCTGTGCTTGGCCCTTTCTGCTAGGTGGGAGAAGCGAAGATGGAGTTTGTCACAACACATTGGTGGGCTCAGGATAGCTTACTTAATTGGAAGCACTACTCTCAATGGCTCCACAGAAGCTAAGACCAGGAGTACTTGTGGCACCTTAGAGACTAACAAATTTATTTGAGCATAAGCTTTCATGGGCTACAGCCCACTTGATTGGATGCATAGACTGGAACATACAGCAAGAAGATATTTATACATACAGAGAACACGAAAAGGTGGAAATAGCCATACCAACTGTAAGAGGCCAATCAATTGAGATGAGCTATCATCAGCAGGACAAAAAAAACTAAGAATCTAAGATGTTAACCAGCCTGTGAGACCTTTCTCCAACCTCTTCCACCTGGAAATCCAGAGAGGAAGTCGCCCACTTGAACAAGTCACCCTCTTGAACAAGTCCTGATGAGCCTATAATCCTCAGGAACTTTCTGATACCACTGCCTCATCAGGTGATGAAAAGGAGAAAGCCAAAACTGGCTGTAGTGGAGCCGTCTTCAATTCCTCTAAAGGGAGAATTTCCTCCTACTCGATACTGAGGCTGTTACTGGGATTGGTCTCCCTCTGCACCTGGTGTGGTAAATCTTGGGGCCTACTTGATGAAGCAGAGTAGGGAGGGTGTGGAGACAACCTCAAGGCAGGAAAAAAACACCCAAGGGGTTCAAAATGCCTATTGGTAAGGTCTCAGAGCCCAACTACTTCCCAGTCAATGGTCTCTGGTTGATGGCTAAGATGGAACCTCGAAGGAATACCAAGGATGGTAGGCTGTGGAAGGGGAATGGTTCATGGTCCGGCTGCGACACACAGGAGCCAAACTCAGAGTCTGAAGATGAACCAGCCTTCTCTAACCAAGTAGGGGCTGTTCCAGTCATTGCCCAGGATCAATGTTGAGAGCCTGGAGATGGTGCTATCAGTGAGATCATGGCTGGCTTCCATTTTGAAAGTACCACATGAAGACATACACAAAGGACTAGAGGCACCCACAGTACCGCCATGCTGGGACAAAGTCAAGAACGTTACAGTGGGCACTGGTACTGGGCAAGAAGATTATTGGATTGCTGGCAAAGCCAGCATATTGAGAATCACCAGATCCCATGCTGTCACATAAGCCAGAGTTGTTGGTACCGGAACAGTACTATTAAACTAAATGGAGCCACTTCGAGAACCAATCTCAACAGTGCTGTGCCAGAGCTGACAGTCCCTGCTGAGCAGATGACTGCCTTGGAAAGTGCCTTGGCCTTGAGTGCACTCTGTTGTGCTTGTCCATGTGCTTGCTAGACTTAGGTGCTGGGGACCTCAATCTCCCAGAGACTGGATCCTTAAATGCCTTCTTCTGGTGTCTCTCCCACACTACTAGGGAGGGCAATAGGCCCCAAAGCTCAATCAAAACAGAGGGAACACTTCTGATGGATGCAGATGCACTGAGTACCCACTCCGAAGGCTCTACGGGTTGATGCAGGGCTGCCTCCATCAGAAGAAACTCGAGTCTGGCCTCTCTGTTTTTCTTGGTTATTAGGTTAAAGTCCCTGCAAATTTGACACCAATCCTGACGTAAGTCTCCTCATGACACTTCAGATATCTGAATGCAGGTCACTCACTGACATTGGTTTCTTGCAGGGAGGGCAGGGCTTGAAACCTGTGGACCATGCCATGCCCTACCACTGGAACTCAGCAGTGGAAATTGAAGCTTTAAAAAAACACTTTAAAAAACAATATTTTTATATCTACCAAACAGTCTAAACTACAAAAACTACTAAAACAAGTACCAACTACATACAAATATGAGGGGAAATTTTGCAATAGCAAGACCACACAGTGACATTCCTACAACTATCACGGATGGTAAGAAGGAACTGGTGGGGGGAGGAGGTCAGAGGCGGCTTTGCTGTTTATACATTTGCATGGTACCACCAAGGGAAAAATCTCTGACAAGTGGGCTTGCACACACCTGCAGTGGAATGGATATGTGCAACACATTTCAAAGAAACACTTTTTCTTGAAAAATATTTCTACCAACTCTATGCAATAGTTTAGTAGTGAATACAGCTGATATAACCACTCCACAACAGGAATGTCACCCTCTAGATTTCCTGTTTATGGCCACAGGGTCCAAATCACTGACATTCTGAGAGCTCCATGTCACAGGGTCCATTTGGATCAGAATTTGACCCTAAAAAAAGAACCCATAGTTTCCTGTGTTCAGGGTTTGCAGAATTGCTCATCTTCCGAGAAATCTTGGAACAGGAATAGATGGAGAAACACTTACACTTAGGGTTTCACACACAAACATTGTCATTTTTTCAAGGCTAGAATAATGGATCCAGCATTTGTTATTACCAGTATCTAACATCAGAATAATGAATAATGTTAAATGCCAGCCAAATCATCAAAAACAAGATTACTGTGAGCCAGAGATGAGATTAATTGCCAGAGGAGAATGAAACTGATCTTTTAAAAGGAGTTTTAATGTAATATTACTACATTATTTAAAAATTAAGCTTTGTAAAAGTCTGTGCTAGTACTATTATGTGACAGTACTTTTAATGACTTTAAATAAAAATTGTATGACTATACAGCTGAACAAATTTAGAAGTTTAAAAGTCATTTTTGGGTTAGAGAATAGCTGACAGATCTCCCTGGGTTTTCTTCACTGTTTATGCTTTCCCAGACACAAGATTATTACTTCTCTCTTAGTGCATACCTTTTGCAAATCTTCACTGGGTGAGGAATACCTTTATACTTACTTATTTGGGATGTGTACTTCAAGTATCCAAAGAAGTGTTCCTTTCCTCCTATTAACAAGCCTTGACTGCATAACAATATCATGCATTTTACTTCTATTATGTACTCATTTTTAATTCTTTTATCCACCAACCTCAATAATAAATGATTTATTAGGACCCTATTCAGAATCTTTTACTCATGCAAAACCTTTGTTGAAATAAATAAAAGTCTTCCTGGAGTAAAGAGTGCTCAGTAAAATGCACATGTTATATTGCTTTGGCATTCCATAGAAATGAATGGGTAATTTTTTCTATTTCACATAACGTGAAGCAGAAAAATGCATCTGACGAAGTGGGTATTCACCCACGAAAGCTCATGCTCCAAAATGTCTGTTAGTCTATAAGGTGCCACAGGATTCTTTGCTGCTTTTACAGAAAAATGGAGGTTCTGATTGTGGATTGCTTCTGCACCTTGTATAGTGTGACAAAGTTCCTCCTCTGCCTTGATGGGACCTATGCTTATAGGCGGATTTGCTTGCCTCAGAGATTCACAGCAGCCCTCAGCTTGGCCACGTTTGTCAGTGACTCAAACCTGCTGTCCACTCAGCTAACCTCATCACAGGCCAGCATGGGGGAAATGGAGAACAATTCCCACAGTCTCTGTGTCCCACCTAGTGGGTTGGGGACAGGCCAGACCCCTTTGCAATTTAAACCTTCCCTCCTGGGGTTTCTCACAGACCAGGTCAACTCCTCCTGTGTCCAATCAGGAGTTAGACAGATAAGGGGAACCCAGGCCCGCCCTCTACACTGGGTTCCAGCCCAGGGCCCTGTGGATAGCAGCTGTCTACAAGGTTCCCTGTATCAGCTGCATACTCCCTGGGCTACTTCCCCATGGCCTTCACCAGCACTTTCTTTATTCTCACTGTAGGATCTTCCTCCTGAAGCCTGATCACGCTTAAAGTCTTTGCTCCTCCACCAGCACCACCTTCTCACTCCCTGCACACACCCCTACTAACTGATAGTCATAGAATATCAGGGTTGGAAGGGACCTCAAGAGGTCATCTAGTCCAGCCCCCTGCTCAAAGCAGGACCAATCCCCAGACAGATTGTTACACCAGTTCCGTAAATGGCCCTCTCAAGGATTGAACTCACAACCCTGGGTTTAGCAGGCCAATGCTCAAACCACTGAGCTATCCCTCCCCACTCCTCTAAAAAGGATGGGAGGTCCTTTTTAAACCAGGCATCCTGATTGCTCTAGGGCAGCCCCTGCTCTGGTCACTTAGGGAACATCAAATTGTTCAGCCGGTGGCCAGTATATTTGCCTTCTACCAGACTCCTGTACCCTACTGGGTTGGGTTTGTCACAATAGCCATTTGCATCTCTGCAATTAAGGGTAAAACACTATCAAAAGAGAATAATAGCATTTTACTCTCACTTAGCACAGTGGTTCACAACTTTACACAAGCTGCAAGGCAGTGGAGAATCAAGTCTGGAAACTTTAGATCCCATTTGGGTAATGAGTTATATAAAATATGGGATTATTTTATGGGAAAAAATAATAGGCCAATTTTTCATATACATATGCCTTCATTGAAGCCACAAAATATGTATGCACACCTATGGAACTTACAAAGCAGCATGTGCATGTGCAGTGGTTACATATTTAGTTATCTGTGTTCATGCACACAGTCACTTGAGTTTTGCTCACAAATGAGAACTTTATTTATGTATCTGTTCTGCTGGTGAAATGTGGGTATACATTTTAAAATCTGTCCCAGTATAATAAAAGTGCACTACAGCAACTTCACAGATCTACCACTGCCTATAGGTTTTTCTTCCTACCTGAATATTTCACTTGCTGTTGCACTTCTTCCATTCCATTATTCCAACAAAAAATACCTTGTGCTATGGTTTTTGAAACAGCAAAAAAAAAAATCATTCTAAAGAGTTAAAAGGGGCTGTCCTATTACATGGGACATTTGATTTTCACTTAACACGCAAATGTTTGCAAACTTTCCTAAAGCAATTATTACAGATAGCAGTCTTTCCTATATTAGTGCAGGAAACTGACTTGGTGATTGAAGAGGTTCTTCTCAAACCTAGCATCTATTAGTATGTCATTAACATGGTTTCTGTTCCCCAAAAGATGTCTTTAAATTCAGAGCTACTAAGCCACAAGACAGATGCTTTTCACTTGAAAATGCTAAGTCTGAAAGCTTAACCTTAGACAATATTATTAGTGATGTCATAAGAGACATTTTATGTTAAATTTAAATTTAAATAAAATTACACATTAAAGCTTGGATGTAATATACATTATTTAAAAGTAGTCACCTCTAAAGCCAACTAAGGAAAAATACCTAGAGGCTTTGACAATTTTTTATTCTTTTTTTTTCCAAAAAATATACCCACTGATTTAAAAAATATTAATAAAGGACTTTAGGATTTGGCCTTGAGTTACTCGAAGAGTCTTCAGTGCTGAAATACAATTCACTATCCTACCTTACTCTGAGAACAATGAAGGAGCCATCTTTCATTCCAAGAGCTAGCTGAGATCCATCAGGACTGAAAGATACACTGCGCACAGCTTCTTCCATATTACAGCGAGCAATCAAGGCATGATCAGCAAGGCTCCATAATCTACACAAAAAAATTGAGAACCAAAGCACAATACTTATGATTACAGACTTTCAATAGTATCAACTGCAGAAATGAAATGTCAGCTTCTACAAATTGATCCACGGTAAGTATGCTTACATTCACTGCACACATGAAGTAATTTTTGTGGCTAAAATGTGTAACTGGGCTTTCATAGAATGCTCCCGTATTCCAGTTAGATCTGTACCCCTCCAATGTTATAGTTAATAAATTCATGAAGTAGTCATAGTTTGGTACAAGGTGGTGTTTTTACGATAATGCAACATTACATTAAGTTGAATTTTATGGTTACCACACATGCTCATGTTAAATGAAGGCCTGTTGAGATAGAAATTTTATTTTGATAATTAGGTCATTAAAAATCTCCTCCAATGTGAAACTAGTAGGCTCTTGGCTAGATGCATATTTTTTCCCCAAATACTGATATCTGTTAATGTAAAGAACCAGTACCTACACTGTCACTCAGTAACTGTTTTATGTTCATAGGAACATAGAAACTGCCATACCGGAATAGTAGTCAGTCTACTCCAGTATCCTGTCACTAACAGTGGCCAGTACCAAATGCCACAGAGGAGGTGGAAGAAATCCTGCAGGCTATGGGGGATAACCTGCCTCTGGGAAAATTTCCTCCTAAACTTCAATGAAATTAATTGAGTTAAAACTGACATATGACTGAAATATTGCATTGGTGATTCAGAACTGTTATGGAGATTTGGGACACTCTTAGAATGATGTTGGTTTCCTAGAAAAAATGATGGTAGCTGGTGACAAATTTATTTAGAGAGCCACTGTATCCAGTTTCCTCAGATTCTAAAATTACTAGACAAAACACCTAAGAGGAAAAAAACCAAACCCTGAAATATATATATATATGAATAAATTGGCATATGTTTATGGAAATGGAGAAATGAAGGAGAAATGAAAGTTACTTATTTGTAGATGGACTCTGCATATTCACACTCATGGGATGTGCCAGCCAGTGCAGCTCAGACAGGGGAACCTTCTTATAGCAGTGTCTGTTGGAGCACTCAACCCTTCTCCTCCCCCTAACACCCATTGCTGAACATTCTGAGGATGAGGGCATCAAAGGGCACTTGGCACCCTCGGACAACAAGTTCTATCATGATTTCCTCAGACTCAAGATTCCATTAGGATTCTGAGGAGAAGGGCAAAGTGGGCAGGGAGAGTGAATAGGCAGAATCCATTTAAAAGAACTCTGTTATAGATAAATAACCTTCATTTTGTCTTTTGAAGTCTGTATATTCCCTTGGAAAGTTGAAGAAGATCCACAAACTACTCTTGTTTTTGGTGGTGGGGGGACGACTAGAATTATCCTGTTATTACCTTGCCTTATCTTCTTTATCATTCTCTGAAGGAGAGGAAAGTGGGGGGAAACGTAGAACTGATCCTTCCCCCAGTTTAGGAGAAAGCATCTGATACAGACAGACTCTCTCCTTGCTTTTGAGCAAAAGTGGTGACACTTCAAATTCTTTCTAGTAGCAAAAAGATCTATGTCCTGGAACCCTCGCAGGTTGAAGATGTCATCTATCACCAATTTCTTTAACAATGATCATGCAATCCTGTTACATCTCTGCTCAGTTAGGCTGCTGCTAGATACACAGCTGTGAGATAAACTACTGTGCTGGAAACACCAATTTGACTGCTTCTTGGCTAGGTTAAGAACAATGAGCCCCTCTCTGTTTGTTCATGTAATATACTGCTGGCATATAGTCTGTGACAACTTCCACTACATTTTTCCGGATGTGAGGTAGAAAAGATTTGAGAGCCAAACAGATCACTCAATTCTAGGATGTTTATAGCTAGTCTCTTTTCTTAAGAGCTCCAATGACCTCAAACTGCTAATCTGTTGAGGTGTGCTCTCCATCCTTTGTTGGAGGCATCCAAGATGTTTGTTACCAGTGGAGCTGCTGAGCTGAATAATAGCCCTGTCAGAACATTTGCAAATAGACACTATTGGTGAAACTACAGGAACTGATATGTGGAAAATGGTGAAGGGTGAAAAAACTTTACAGAAGGAGCCCAAAAATGGGGGTAGTAAGGAAGGGTCCATGGAAAACTGAGACAACTCATCTAACTGCTTCCGTTTCTCACATGGAGGGTTCTGAGAAGTGTGACTTGCAGGAATATTCTTTTTATCCCCTTTAGGCAATGTCTTTTCACATCTGGTAAATGACCCAATTGTGGATCTATGTAATGCATTCATAATATCACAACAACAGCGGAAACTGAGAATTGGCAATGGAGACATCACTGCTAGTTCCAGAACTCTCTTTGGATCTGATGCAATCCTTGGAACTGGAGGATGAACTTTAGGGAAGGATTCACCCTGATCCAAACTCCTCATCTTTGGTTTAGAATTCAGTGTTCTTAGATCCAGGTCTGAGGAGTCTTCTGAATGTAACTTGGCTCTGCTAACAGGAAACTATTTGTCTTGTGCAGTCTTTTTAGGAATCAGTTTAGATGGTTCTGATGGTTTTTACTGCAGTTTGGTTGTTATCTCAGAGGCTGGCACTGACAGTGTCTCTGAATGTTTTAAGGTTGAATCCAGTTACTTAGGAACCAACTGTACAACAGTCTTGGAACTTGCATCTTGTGTTCAGATCTCTTTGAGGTATCAGATCTGACAGGCTTCACAGCCAGAGCTTTTTGGAGCATTAGGGCTTTCTGCCTGTTATGGCCCTCCTTAGGTGCTCTCTGGTAAAGGAGCTGCAAATAGAGTACCTCAAAGGAGAATGGCCACCACTGAGACACTCCAAGCATCAAATATGGCCCTGCCTTGACCAGAGAGACCACAGAAAAAAAGGCACACATTTTAAATTCAGGTGTCTTCACCTTTGGATCCATCACGGAACCAGTAGTCAAAGCTGAAGAACTAACTACTGTTAACTATGCTATGAATAAAACTTTTCCTTAACAAACTAACACTATAAATTGCACTAGGCTGGGACACTAATAACTACATGAAAGAAGGATCTGGAAAGGCTCAAGTCCATCTGCTGCTGCAGTTGGAACAAACTGAGAGAGGATGCATCAGAGCATCAGAGACTGCAACACTTCGTCTTATAGCGTCACTCTCAGAATGTCCAGGAAAGCAGAAGAGAAGGGCAGGAGGGGTCTCAGTGCTCCAACTGCAACGAGAAGGTTCCATGGTCTGAGTTGCACGCACTGGCACAAAGGACACTGTAAGAAATAGTCTAGGATAAGCTTAAATGATCTAAAAATAAAAAAAGAGTCCCACAAAAAGTGGAAACTAGCTCCAATTACAAAGAATGAATATAGACAAATGGCACAAGTATGTAGGGACAAATTAGAAAGGCCAAGGCACAAAACAAGATCAAACTAGCTAGAGACATAAAGGGTAACAAGAAAACATTCTACAAATACATTAGAAGCAAGAGGAAGACCAAGGACAGGGTAGGACCATTACTCAATGAGGGGAGAAAAACAATAACAGAAAATGTGTAAATGGCAGAGGTGCCTAATGACTTCTTTGTTTCAGTTTTCACTAAGAAGGTTGATAGTGATTGTATGTCCAACATAGTGAATACCAGTGAAAATGAGGTAGGATCAGAGGCTAAAATAGGGAAAGAACAAGTTAAAAATTACTTAGACAAATTAGATGTCTTCAAGTCACCAGGACCTGATGAAAAGCATCCTAGAATACTCAAGGAGCTGACTGAGGAGATATCTGAGCCATTAGTGATTATCTTTGAAAACTCATGGAAGACGGGAGAGATTCCCAAAGACTGGTAAAGGGCAAATATATTGCCAATCTATAAAAAGGGAAATAAGGACAACCTGAGGAATTACAGTGTATCACCATTGCAAAAAAAGCAAACATCATTCTGGGATGTATTAGCAGGAGTATTGTAAGCAAGACACAAGAAGTAATTCTTCTGTTCTACTCCACGCTGATTAGGCCTCAAGTGGAGTATTGTGTCCAGTTCTAGGCATCATATTTCAGGAAAGGTATGGACAAATTGGAGAAGGTCCAGAGAACAGCAACACAAATGATTAAAGGTCTAGAAAACATGACCTATGAGGGAAGATGGAAAAAAATAGATTTGTTCTGTCTGGAAAAAAGAAGACTGAGAGGGAACGTGATAACAGTTTTCAAGTACATAAAAGGTTGTTACAAGGAGGAGGGAGAAAAAAATTTCTTCTTAATCTCTGATGACAGGACAAGAAGCAATGGGCTTAAATTGCAGCAAGGAAGGTTTAGATTGGACATCAGGAAAAACTTCCTAATTGTCAGAGTGGTTAAGCACTGGAATAAATTGCCCAGGGAGGTTGTGAAATCTCCATCACTGGATATTTTTAAGAGCAGGTTGGACAAACACCTGTCAGGGATGGCCTAGATAATACTTAGTCTTGCCATGTGTGCAAGGGACTGAACTAGATGGCCTCTCAACATCCCTTCCAGTCCTATGATTCTATAAAGATTTACATACACTAAAGAAATTTAAAGTTTGGTTAAATGTGAATGGACCAGCCATTAATCAAATTAAAGTGACTCAAGTAGATGGGAACAGATTCATTTTTCCATACAGGAGAAAGTAAACATTACTCAGTGAGTACAGTGTATGTGAATTTTCTTGTTGTTTTGTGATTTATAATTATACCTGTAATCAGGGCTTAAATTCAGTCAGAGCTCACTGGATTGGAGCTCTGGAAAATGTTTCAAACCTGTGGGAGCCCTGGCACCTCCCCACCCACCCTCCTGCCCGTGGGGCTGAAGCCTCGAGCCTTAGCCAGCACCTCCCCTGCCCCCAGGGTTGAAGATCCGAGTCCCAAATGGGGGTGTGTGAGGAGCTCCAGGAAATAATCTCTGAGAATTTAAACTCTGTCTGTAATAACTTTAAATCTTATGTTGCTTTAATTTAAAAGCTACATCCCTTTTTTGTTCCCAGATTGTGCTTGCAACTTTAAAGTGTACTGCAAAAAATGCAACCTCACCCCTAAACAAATCTGTATGAATACGTACAGAAATTAAGATCAGGGCAAGATGCTCATCCCTGCTCAGCCCCGTTATGCAGAATAAAATGGCTAACACTGAATAAAGAGGCCCTGGTACAGGCAATGTGGAAGAAACTGTAAGGCTGCTTCCCGCAGATCCCCTCACAAGCCATTGTGTAGGAGGTGTGCTGAGAGGTGAGAGAGGCATGTCCACAGTGAGGCCATGGACAGCACTATGACTCATAGAATAGCCCAAGGAGGCTGCTGTACTTTAGACAGATAACTCTGGAAGATGGAGGCTTAAATTACACTGGTGGCCTCTCCAATACAAGAAGCAGATTAGGATTAGGAAGATGTTAAAGCAGTTTAAAGCCACCTTTGGCTCCCTAACCCTGGGCAGCAAGTTATGTGCTGTGTCTTTAAGAGGCACAGTAGAGAATCTCAACCATATTTTCAATAAGGTTACAAAATGTTTGTTTCTAGTTACATATTTTTACTGAAATACAGAACAGAAAATATTTTAATACCTTGAGATCATTCAAGCATTTTATATGCAGGATTCTTGCTCTCATTTGCTTTGCCTAGCCTTATGGTGACTTTCTACAGATAGCAGGACCAATTATAGGGAAAGTCTTTCTCGGCCCTTGTAGCCCCTGTACAAAGCATACTCTATCACTCTGTGGGGAAAGAACCATAAAAGCTGTGAGGAGATGGAGCATGCTTAATACAGATGGATTATTTGGTGACTTCAGCTGCCAAACGCTAACAAGTCTCTACTGAGATTGTGAGAGTTGCAACTTTTCAAATGCATCTAACTTGGCCAAATTTTCACAAATTCTTACAGGCATGGCAACAAATACATTCTTGAGAGTATGGTGACTGCCCTCCTACCAAATTTTAAACATGGAGACACAGGAAATTTTAAATAAATTGATTATAAATTTTTTTTGTTAACAGACAAAACAGTGTATTTTTTCCTCATCTTGTTCTCTGGTATGGCTGCCTTGGATTAACTAACATTTTTGGAAAATTTCAGCCTCAGGCAGACACCTGGCATGAAAAATTTCAGCCTGAATTAAGTTTAGCAAAGTTGGAAATAACTAATATATAATGATCTTATACCTGCACCACCTACACACAATGATTTATGCAGATTTTAGCTTTTTTATTTCATGTCCTCCAATGTCTGGTAATTTTATATGTGGTTATAAACTTGATGTACCTGTACACTGGATATAGGTGGAGGAGTTGCACTGTATGTAAGAGAGCAGTATAGGTGCTCAGAAATCCAGTATGAAACTGCAGTAAAGCCTGTTGAGACTCCTTAGGTTAAGTTTAGAAGCAAGAGCAACAAGGATGATGTTGTGGTGGGCATGTGCTATAGACCACCAGAACAGGAGGATGAGGTAGACAAGGCTTTCTTTGGACAATTAACTGAAGTTTCCAGAACACAGGCCCTGGTTCTAATGGGGAACTTAAATCACCCTGACATTTTCTGGGAGAGCAATACAGCAGTGCACAGACAATCCAGGAAGTTTTTTAGAGTGTTGGGGACAACTTCCTGCTACAACTGCTGGAGGAACCAATCAGGGGCCATTCTCCTCTTGACCTACTGCTTACGAACAGGGAAGAATTGCTAGGGGAAGTACAAGTGGGTGGCAATCTGCGCAGCAGTGACCATGAGATGGTTGAGTTCAGGATCCTGACAAAAGGAAGAAAGGAGAGTAACAAAATACGGACCCTGGACTTCAGAAAAGCAGACTTTGACTCCCTTAGGGAACTGATGGGCAGGATCCCCTGGGACGCTAATATGTGGGGGAAAGGAGTCCAGGAAATCTGGCTGTATTTTAAAGAAGCCTTATTGAGGGCACAGGAACAAACTATCCCAAAGTGCAGAAAGAACAGCAAATATGGCAGGCAACCAGCTTGGCTTAACAGAGAAATTTTCTGTGAGTTTTAAACACAAAAAGGAAGCTTACAAGACGTGGAAACTTGGTCAGATGACATGAGAGTATAAAAATTGCTCAAGCATGCAGAGGTGTAATCAGGAAGGCCAAGGCACAACTGGAGCTGCAGCTAGCAAGGGATGTGAAGGGTAACAAGAAGGGTTTCTATGGGTATGTTAGCAACAAGAAAAAGATCAGGGAAAGTGTGGGACCTTTAATGAATGGGGGAGGCAACCTAGTGACAGATGATGTGGAAAAAGCTGAAGTACTCAATGCTTTTTTTGCCTCAGTCTTCACAGACAGGGTCAGCTCTCAGACTGCTGTCTTGGGCAATACAGTATGGGAGGAGGTGAGCAGCCCTCAGTGGTGAAAGAACAGATTAATGCAGGTGCTGGCAAACCTATTGGCCCGAGGGCCATATCTGGGTATGGAAATTGTATGGTGGGCCATGAATACTCACAAAATTGGGGTTGGGGTGCAGGAGGGGGTGAGGGCTCTTGCTGGGGGTGCGGGCTCTGTGGTGGGGCCAGAAATGAGGAGTTCAGGGTGTGGGAGGGGGCTCTGGGTTGGGGTTGGGGGTTGGGTGTGGGAGAGGGATCAGGGCTGGGGCAGCGGGTTGGGGTATGGAAGGGGGCAGGGATGCAGGCTCCAGGTGTGCTTAACTATAGAAGGACCTGGAAGCAGCGGCATGTCCTGTCTCTGTGCACTGCCCTGTCAGCTTGCACCATCCCTTCAGCTCCCATTTGCTGCAGCTCCTGACCAATGGGAGCTGCGGGGGTGGCCCTTGGGGCAGGGGCAGCTTGCAGAGCCCCCTGGCTGCTCCTAAATGTAGGAGCCAGAGGGGGAACATGCTGCTGCTTCCAGGAGCCTCACCATGTGCACATGGAGCGGCCTCCAACCCTGCTCCCCGGCTGGAGCATGGGAACAGGGCAAGCCACAGACCCCACTCCCCAGCAGGAGCTTGAGAGCCAGATGAAACTGGCTCGAGGGCTGGAGGTGGCCCGTGGGCCATTGTTTGCCCACCCCTGGCAGGGCTGGCTTTAGGCCGATTCGCCCGATTCCCAGGAATTGGGCCCCGCGCCTTAGACACTTTTTTTTTTTTAAACTTACCCCGGGTCCCTGGCTGCGATCTGCTCAGGGGTCTTCCGTGGTCCTGCTCCCTTGAGCGAAGCGCAGGCGGGATCACGGCAAGCCCCATGGCCCCAGCTGGAGCCCCGGCAAGCCCCGTGGCCCCGCTCTCCCGGCTGGAGCCCCGGCCAGAGCACGGCAAGCCCCACGGCCCCGCTCTCCCGGCTGGAGCTCGGGCCGGAGCGCAGCAAGCCCCACGGCCCCGCTCTCCCGGCTGGAGCTCTGAACCTTTAAATAGCCTCCAGAGCCCTGGGGCAGTCACGGGCTCCGGGGACTATTTAAAGGGTCAGGGCTCCAGCTGCCTGCCTCTGCCACCCCGGTCCTTTAAATAGCCGCCAGAGCCCGGCCACCCCCATGCATTCCCCAGGGCTCCGGCGGCTATTTAAAAGGTCCAGGGCGGGGTAGAAGCTGGGGAGCCCCGAGCCCTTTAAATAGCCCCAAAGCCCTGGGATAGCAGGGAGCTTGGGGGCTATTTAAAGGGCTGGGGCTCCAGCTGCCTCTGCCGCACCCCCTACCCTGCCCACACCAGCCCCGCTCCCCCTGCCTGCAGCCAGCTCTGCACCCCGTGCCCACAGCCAGTCCCTGTCAACCCCCCTGCCGTGTCTCCAGTCAACCCCTGCCACACACCCCTGTGACCCTGCCCAAAGCCAGCCAGCCCCACACACACTGCTGCCCGCACCAGCCCTGCACACCCTGCCCTGTCTCCAGCCAACCCCTGCTGCACCCCCCTGCCTGAAGCCAGCCAGTCTCACACTCCTCTGTCTCCAGCCCTGCCAACCCCTGCTGCATCCCCCCGCGGCCCTGCCTGAAGCCAGCTCGCCCCACACACCCCCTATCTCCAACCAGCCCCGCACCCCTTGCCCTGCCTGCAGCCAGACCCTACTTCCAGTCAGCCCCTGCCCTGCCTCCAGCCAGCCCCATGTCCACTTGTGCCCTGCAGTTCCCAGGGCAGTAACCCTGCACACCTGCTTCAATGAGGGGGGCAGGGAGCAGCTGGGACCCACACATGTGAAATGGCAGTCATTAATAACCAATCAACAGCATATATGATGCAATATACATAATATATAATTTTATTATTTATATAGTTATGGAAAGTACATAATACATGAAAGAAATGAAAGGCTTTTTTTTCCACTTTTTTTTTTAAGTCATCCCTGCCAGGGCCCCCTCCGAAAATGTTCAAATTGGGCCCCGCACTTCCTAAAGCCGGCCCTGACCCCTGGGTTAAGGACTATTTAGAAAAGCTGGACATGCCCAAGTCCATGGGTCCAGATCTAATGCATCCAAGGGTGCTGAGGGAACTGGTTGATGTGATTGCAGATCCACTGGCCATTATCTTTGAAAACTTGTGGTGATCGGGGAAGGTCCCACACGATTGGAAAAAGGCAAATATAGTGCCCATCTTTTAAAAAGGGAAGAAGGAGAACCCAGGGAATTACAGACTGGTAAGCCTTACCTCAGTCCCTGGAAAAATCATGGAACAGGTCCTCAAGGAAACCATTTTGAAGCACTTCAAGGAGAGGAAGGTGATCAGGAACAGTCAACATGGATTCACCAAGGGCAAGTCATGCCTGACCAACCTGATTGCCTTCTATGATGAGATAACGGGCTCTGTGGATATGGGGAAAGCTGTGGACATGATATATCTTGACGTTAGCAAAGCTTTTGATACAGTCTGAGCTGCCAATGAGAGAGAATCCAGTGGCAGCAGGCATCTACCCCCAAAGGAAAGGATGCAAAAGAGTTAGATCTCTTTAGCAAAGTGCTTGATATGGTCTCCCACAGTATTCTTGCCAGCAAGTTAAAAAAGTATGGATTGGATGAATGGACTATAAGGTGGACAGAAAGCTGGCTGTATCGTTGGGCTCAACGGGTAGTGATCAATGGCTCGATGTCTAGCTGGCAGCCAGTATCAAGCAGAATGCCCCAGGGGTCAGTCCTGGGGCCAGTTTTGTTCAACATCTTTATTAATGATCTGGATGATGGGATAGACTGCACCCTCAGCAAGTTTGCAGATGACACAAAGCTTGGGGTAGAGGTAGATATGCTGGAGGGTGGGGAAAGGGTCCAGAGTGACCTAGACAAATTAGAGGACTGGGCCAAAAGAAATCTGATGAGGTTCAACAAGGACAAGTGCAGAGTCCTGCTCTTAGGATAGAAGAATCCCATGCACCACTACAGACTGGGGACCGACTGGCTTAGCAGCAGTTCTGCAGAAAAGGACCTAGGGGTTACAGTGGACGAGAAACTGGATATGAGTCAACAGTCTGCCCTTGTTGCCAAGAAGGCTAACGGCATTTTGGACTGTATAAGAAGGGGCATTGCCAGCAGATCGAGGGACTATTCGGCACTGGCGAGGCCACATCTGGAGTATTCTGTCCAGGTTTGGGCTCCCCACTACAGAAAGAATGTGGACGAATTGGAGGGAGTCCAGCGGAGGGCAACGAAAATGATTAGGGGGCTGGGGCACATGATTTACGAGGAGAGGCTGAGGGAATGGCTTGTTTAGCCTGCAGAAGAGAAGAGTGAGGGGGGATTTGAAAGCAGCTTTCAACTACCTGTAGGAGGTTCCAAAGTGGATGGCGCTCAGCTGTTCTTAGTGGTGGCAGATGACAGAACAAGGAGCAATGTCTCAAGCTGCAAGGTGGGAGGTCTAGGTTGGACATTAGGAAAAACTATTTCACTAGGAGGGTGGTGAAGCACTGGAATGGATTACCTAGAGAGGCAATGGAATCTCCATCTTTAGAGGTTTTTAAGGCCCAGCTTGGCAAAGCCCTGGCTGGGATGATTTAGTCAGTGTTGGTCCTACTTTGCGCTTGGACTAGATGATCTCCTGAGGTCTCTTCCGGCCCTAATCTTCTACGATTCTATGATTGAACTCCTTGGGGGGAGGATCATATGTCCCCTGCTCTGTTTTACTCGCATTCTGCCGTATATTTTATGTTATACAGGGCTCGGATGATGACCCAGCAAATGTTGTCCATTTTAAGAACAGATTTCACAAAATGCAAAGAAGGTAGCAATCTGAGATTTCTAAAGGTAGCTCCAGCACTCGACCCAAGTTTAAGAATCTGAAGTGCCTTCCAAAATCTGAAAGGGACAAGGTGTAGAGCATGCTTTCAGAAGTCTTAAAAGAGCAACACTCCAGTGTGGAAACCACAGAACCTGAATCACCGAAAAAGAAAATCAACCTTGTGCTTGTGGCATCAGACTCAGATAATGAAAATGAACATGTTTCAGTCCATACTACTTTGGATTCTTATCGACCAAAACCCGTCATCAGCATGGCTAGATGTCCCCTGGAATGGTGGTTGAAGCATGGAGGGACATATGACTCTTTAGTGAACCTGGCACATAAATATCTTGTGATTCCGGCTACAATAGTGCCATGAGAACACCTGTTCTGACTGTCAGGTGACACTATAAACAAGAACCGGGCAGTATTAGGTCCTGTAAATGTAAACAAACTTGTTTGTCTGAGCAATTGGCTTAACAAGAAGTAGGACTGAGTGGACTTCTAGGCTCTAAAATTTTACATTGTTTTATTTATGAATGCATTTTTTTACATAATTCTGCATTTGTAAGTTCAACTTTCATGATAAAGAGATTGCACTACAGTACTTGTATTAGGTGAATTGAAAAATGCTATTTCTTTTCTTTTTTTACAGTGCAAATACTTGCAATCAAAATTAAATATATAGTGAGCACTGTACACTTTGTATTCTGTGTTGTAATTGAAATCAATATATTTGAAAATGTAGAAAACATCCCCAAAATATTTAAATAACTGGTATTCTGTTATTGTTTAACAGTGCAATTAATTTTTTTAATCATGTGATTAATCGCAATTC
The DNA here is from genome assembly GCF_007399415.2 of Gopherus evgoodei. Taxonomy (NCBI): domain Eukaryota; kingdom Metazoa; phylum Chordata; order Testudines; family Testudinidae; genus Gopherus; species Gopherus evgoodei. Next base: position 197,562,835 of record NC_044324.1, on the reverse strand, counting down.
AGTTTTTTTTAATCACTTGACAGCCCTAATAATTTCCAGTTGTGGTGTATAACAAAGAGAAATTGGACCTCATCAATTTTTTTGGGGAATAGGAGCCAAGTTGTTTAATACGCTCATAAATACAAGAAGAAAATGTGACAATATCACTGACTAAATATGTTAGGGTAATGTCTTCCATTTTAGCCACAGAAAGAAATGAAATTCAGCATGCTTTAAGCCTAAATTTTTATAGGCAATATCTGATGGGTTTTACATGTTTTACGGAATTTGTGCATGAGGGCTGATTCAAAGGTATGGCTGCAAGGAAATAAATAGAAAAAAAATTATCTTAATTAAGCTGAAGATTTTACAATTTCTTGGGAAATTGTTGCAACTCTTTACTTACCACTAAACCTATTTTTAAAGAAATGACAAAAGTTTCAAAAAGAAATTGGTTAAAAATGTTCTTGTTAAAAGTACATGACTAATTGAATATATAGCAGTAAATGAGCTCCAGCCTTACCGTACGGATCGATCATCACTGCCTGTGACAGCTAAAGGCTTCTTTGGATGGACTGCCAGGGCCCAGAGCTCCCCTTCACAATGACCCTGCATTATCAGCATTGGTTTATCTCTTTCTCTCACTATCACCTCAAATATTTCACTGTCCTGTGTCCCCGCTAAAAGTCTGTCTCCTTTCCAACAAACACTTCGAATGGACAAACCTGACAAGGAACAGAGTAGTTTTAGATAAGCAGTAATAACAAGACAAAGTTATATTCAACATAATAAAGAATAGGAATTTTAAAAATTCCTTTATAACAACCATATTTTGAACTTACATAGTATCTTCAGTCTGAAGACTGAAGGCACTTCATAGCTTATCTAGCTACAAAGCTAAACTGAAAGCTATAATTGCACTTCTATGAGGTAAGGCAAATATGTTATTCCCATTTACAAATAAGGAAGTTGAGGCACTGGGAGATGCAGGGGCAATCCTGGAAGTGCTGAATGCCCAGAACTCCTACTGCCTATAGTGGGAGTTGAGTGTGCTCATCATGTCACAGAATCAGTCTCCTAGACTTTGTCTATAATGAGGAAATTTACCAAAAAAAAAAAATTCAACTTTATTGAACACAGGTTCCCCTGTGTTAAAACTTGTGGAAAATTTAGATTAGGAAGGCTCCTGTGGCTGGAACTGTTTTTACTATCATTTTCATTAGACTTGCTTTTTAAGCAGGCTTAACTAAAACATTGATAAAAATGGTTCCTGTAACCACAGACTTATCGACACCATGACTCTCAGTGGTTCTATTTTTAAATTTCAGTAAATTTCTCCAGAGGAGAACTGGCCTAAGTGACTTACTCTAGTGTGTGCAGGAAATCTGTGGCAAAAGTGGAAGTGACATGCAGATTTTCCATTTATCAGTCCTGTGCTTTAACCATAAGGGTATATTTGCCTCACAAATCCTCCTCCTTCCTGCCCTTTTTATAAGGAAAAGGGTTATTTTTAAACCACATCTGTCCTTCATTAGAAGAAATAACCCTCACTTTAAAACCAAATATACGTCTATATCACAGACAGGCTGAGATTTCACTTTTATTGTAAATTATTTACACTAATAAAAGTGAATCATGAATCAGGCAATAGAATTCATTATAAAAATTAAATAACTGATTCCACATAATTTTAAGTCTCTGTACTTTTGGGTCTGACTTTCCATTCCCCCAGTGTAAATTGGGAATAACTGCAGTCAAAAGAGTTACACTGCTGTAAAACTAGTACAAGGAAAAGGATAATCAGATCATATCTAGATTTTGGGAGGTAGAGAGACATACATACCTTTTTTATAGTTACTTTTTCATTTTCCACAGTTTTAATCTAGTGAATAAGTTTATCTTTTATTTTGATATTTTCAAGTTACATTTACAAGGTATCACTGGTTCTCAGCATCAGCTAGTGCTAAAAGGCCCAAAGCTCATTAAAAGGGTTGGACAAAGAGTTTCCGTCAAAACTTTTTTTGGATCAAAAATTAGGGGTTTTTAAAAAGCAGAAAAAAATCACAGACAATGCTTTCCTTCAAAATCTGTTGTGTTTTTTTTAATTGAAAAGCTGAAATTAGTCTGCCAAAACCTGAACATGGTTTGGGATTTCAGAAGTATGTGGCCAAATATTTGCTGCTTGCTGTGTTTGTTTAAAGAGCAATAAAAAAATTCTGCTTAAAAAAAATCCAAAACTTTTGAACCACCTCAGCTTGTGACCAAACACCTGAGTCCATCCAGTCAGAGATTTTTCCAGGTTTCTGATACTCTGCTGGCTTCCTTGACTCATATCTGTCTCCATAACTTTGGGTTTATTTAGCTTAGAACATAAGAACATAAGAATGGCCATACTGGGTCAGACCAAAGGTCCATCCAGCCTAGTATCCTGTCTACCAACAGTGGCCAATGCCAAGTGTCCCAGAGGGAGTGAACCTAACAGGTAATGATCAAGTGATCTCTCTCCTGCCATCGTCTCCACCCTCTGACAAACAGAGACTAGGGACGCCATTCCTTATCCATCTTGGCTAATAGCTATTAATGGACTTAACCTCCATGAATGTATCTGTTTCCTAGAGACTGGCTCCACGGGGTCCCTCACAAACTGGAGATGGTTACTGTGGGTTTGTCTTTAGTATAGCTTATGTACATACTCCATGAACTGAGCATTTGAGCTTGTTCCAGAATCTGGGATGAGCCTATGTTGTGAAAACTGAAATGCTCAAAATAGCATATGCATGTGAATGGACACCTAGTGATAAAATTAAATTAACCCAGGGTTTCTCAAACTGGGGGGTGGAATCCCTCAGGGGGTCACAAGGTTATTACTGGGGGTCGCAAGCTGTCAGCCTCCACCTCAAACCCCGCTTTGCCTCCAGCATTTATAATAGTGTTAAATATATAAAAAAGTGTTTTTAATTTATAAGGGAGGGTCACACTCAGAGGTTTCCTATATGAAAGGGGTCACCAGTATAAAAGTTTGAGAACCACTGAATTAACGCCTCTGGAGCCTCGGGGAATGCAGGGGAGGGGGGTCTCCCGTAGGGTTGGGAAGGAGGTAGGCGGTGTAGGATATTGCTCTTCTCATGTGATCTCTCCCCCATGGCTCTCTTGGCTCTATCACTGTTAATCTAAAGTAGCTAATTTTAAATGAAGCTACCTCCCCTGACATGACTCTCCCTATGGCACTGAAATTAAATGTAGACTATAATTTGGCATTTGAGAAGTGAAAGGGATGGTAGCCCTAAGGGAAAAGATAACAGCTTGGCTCTTTGTGTTAAATAGCTGTCTGCAAGCCTCAAACTGCTGAATGAGCTTTAGGGTAGGGAAGGCTGTGCCTCCCCAAACAGCCTGACCATGCCCCCTATCTGACCCCCATCCACTTCCTGCCCCCCCGACTGCCCCCCTTCAGAATCCCTGAACCATCCTGCTCCTTGTCCCCTCACTGCCCCCCCAAACCACCCCCCCAACCACCACCCCACCCCACACTGACCGCCCCTTTCCCTGTCCCCAGACTGCCCCAATCCCTATCCACCCCCACCAAATCCTGACAGATCCCCAGAACGCCCATGATCCAACTCCCTCGTTCCCTGTCCCCTGACTGCCCCCCAGAACCTCTGCCCCCTCCCTGTCCCCTGACTATCCGTTATCCAACCCCCTGCCATGCTACTTACCCCCACCTCCTCCCTCTCCCGGAGCCTCAGCATGCCGCATCCAGGAGCGGCCCTGGACAGCACTGCAGCAGCCTGGCTTCAGCGGGGCCTGAGCTCCTGCTGCTCAGCCGTAGCTCTCAGCCCTGTCCCCTCACCATGTGGCTCCAAGCAGGGAGGAACTCAGGCCTCGCTGGAGCCACGCCGCTTTAACTCTGTCCAGGTTACCTCCTGGGTTACCCTCGCCTCTCCCCTCTCTTGGAGCCTCAGCGTGCCATGTCCAGGAGCTGCCCTGGCCCCTGGACAGTGCTGCAGCGGCCTGGCTCTGGTGGGACCAGAGCTCACAGCCCCACCCCCTTACCATGCGGCTTTGAGCAGGGAGGAGCTCAGGCCCTGCTGGAGCCACGCCACTCTAACTCTGTCCAGGGTCGCTCCTGGACGCGGCGTGCTGAGGCACTGGGGGATGGGGGAAGGCAGAGGCGGGGCTAGGGCTGGAGCATTTTCGTGGGGGCCCCTGTGGGGTCCAGGGCCTGGGACAAATTGCCCCACTTGCCCGCCTCCCGGGCAGCCCTGACTATGGGCAAAATTTTCAGACATGCCCAACTGATTTAGGAGTCTAAGTGCCATTTTCAAAAGTGACAGTCACTTGGCAACCCAAGTCCCATTGACTCCTAAGTGTCTAAGTACCTTTTGAAAATGGCATGTAGGCTCCCTAAGACAGGTGGTTTTGAAAAAAATTACATTATAATTCCAGGTTGATAGTGTCGTTACCCAGCAAGTTTTAATCCTGATTATTGATCCAGGCACAGAAGTGAATGAGGATGGATTTGAAGTGGCAGGCCACAACTTTATTAAATTTAAGATCACAGACGAATGCTATCTACCCACATTTTGCCATTGCAAGCATTTAAGTCTATTGGGTCTATTGTAGGGTTTATAGGGCTCCTGCCATATACCCTATAATTCAGGCTAGACGCTCCACTGCCTACTCCTAGGATTCAGCTCATTTGCTGAATTATCTTACTCTCCACAGTGAAGGAGACAAAGGTACCAAAGAAGGAGTTTATTCTGCAAAGACTTTGGATCTCTCCCTTTCCCATAGGCCCAAGATCCATCGGCAAAATCCCATCTTTATTTCTGGATGCTGGCCCTTTTCTATCCAGAGTGGACACCCACCACAAATTGTGACAAACTAAGCATTCATATAATTCTTAATAGTAAATTTCTAAATCATAGAATCATAGAATATCAGGGTTAGAAGGGACGTCAAGAGGTTATCTAGTCCAACTCCCTGCTCACGGCAAAACCAATCCCGAATTAAATTATCCCAGCCAAGGCTTTGTCAAGTCTGACCTTAAAAACCTCTAAGGAAGGAGATTCCACCACCTCCCTAGGTAACCCATTCCAGTGCTTCACCACCCTCCTAGTGAAAAAGTTTTTCCTAACATCCAACCTAAACTTCCCCCGCTGCAACTTGAGACTCCTTGTTCTGTCATCTGGTACCAATGAGAACAATCTAGATGCATCCTCTTTGGAACCCCCTTTCAGGTAGTTGAAAGCAGCTATCAAATCCTCCTTCATTCTTTTCTTCTGCAGACTAAACAATCCCAGTTCCCTCATAAGTCATGTGTCCAGCCTCCTAATCATTTTTGTTGCTCTCTTTCCAATTTTTCCACATCCTTCTTGTAGTGCGGGGCCCAAAACTGGACACAGTACTCCAAATGAGGCCTCACCAATGTTGAATAGAAGGGAATGTTCACGTCCCTTGATCTGCTCACAATGCCCTTACTTATACAGCCCAAAATGCCATTAGCTTTCTTGGCAACAAGGAAACACTGTTGACTTATATCCAGCTTCTCATCCACTGTAACCCCTAGGTCTTTTTCTGCAGAACTGCTGCCTAGCCATTCTGTCCCTAGTCTGTGGCGGTGCATGGGATTCTTCCATCCTAAGTGCAGGACTCTGCACTAGTCCTTGTTGAACCTCATCAGATTTGTTTTAGCCCAATCCTCTAATTTGTCTAAGTCCCTCTGTATCCTATACCTACCCTCCAGCGTATCTACCACTCCTCCCAGTTTAGTGTCCAGTTTAGTGTTCTATTTAACTACTATTTAGCCTCTGTCTCTATGAGACTGTGAGTTTTTCTATTTTTTGACTTCCTATCAGGCTTCAGCAAATATGGCTCCTTTGGGAAAAATTCTTTTCTGACCCCTAAGATCAGATGATTGGTCAGACCCACAGCATCTTAACATCACAGTTCCAATACTATATAATTGCAGGGATGAAGGGTGTTTTCAGCTAAAATGGAGCAAGAGGCTCAAGAAACCCTGGGCAAGGCTTTAAATTAATGAATTATGGGAAGCAAGGAGCCAATCGGCACTTCTCTATCTGGCTGGCTAACTGGCAGAGAAGCATGCAGGGGGAAGAGAGGCCTGTCCCTGCATACATTCTCCCTTTCATTCTATCTAAAGCTATCATGTACCAGGCAGATGCAACCAAGTCTCCCACACATTAAACCAGGTGGGTAGCATTGAATATACTTTAATGTTTACTGAACTTTCAGTCTGGATTTTTCTCATGTTGCCCAGTCCAAAAAGCCCTGAAATCAACCTCTTGACCCTGCCTTACATACAATGTAGAGACTCTAGGCTCAGTTTTGCAAAGTTAAGCTCTTCATTTAGATGACCCAATTCTGCATTTGAACATTCAAATAGCCATTAAGGCATGTCCATTTTTTAACACAGTAAGAACCAATTTTAAGGACCAAATATGGGATTGACTATCAATTTAGGTAGCTAAATGTGAAGATTAGGGCTCTCTATCTCAATATCTCCTACAAGAGAAGAAAGCCTGCTGAGGCTGAACATTTTAAAAGAAGACAGTAACAACTTGATAGCATTTTCTGTTTGGTTGCCTTGTCAAGGTTTTTTCCCCCACTTTGAACTTTAGAGTACAAATGTAGGGGACCTGCATGGACCCTTCTAAGCTTAATTCCTAGCTTAGATCTGGTAACGCTGCCACCAGCCAGAATATAGTGTCTGGCACACTTTCTGTTCCCCCAAAACCTTCCCTGGGGAACCCAAGACCCAAACCCCTTGGGTCTTAAAACAAGGAGAAATTAACCATCCCCCCTCTTTCCACCCCCTCAGATTCTCCCCTCCCTGGGTTGCCTTGAGAGGCTTACACAGATCCAAACTCCTTGGATCTTAAAACAAAGAGGAATTAACCATTCCCCATCCTTCCCCCCCACCAATCCCTGGTGAGTTCAGACTCAATCCCTTGGATTTTAAAACAAGGAAAAATCAATCAAGTTCTTAAAAAGAAAGCTTTTAATTAAAGAAAGAAAAGGTAAAAATTATCTCTGTAAAATCTGAATGGAAAATTCTTTACAGGGTACTCAGATTCATATAGACTAGAGGGACCCACCCCCCTAGCCTTAGATACAAAGTTACAGCAAACAGAGGTAAAAAATCCTTCCAGCAAAAGCACCATTTACAAGTTAAGAAAACAAACATAAGACTAATCCACCTTGCCTGGCTATTACTTACAATTTTGAAACATGAAAGACTGATTCAGAAAGATTGGGAAAGCCTGGGTGTACGCCTGGTCCCTCTTAGCCCCAAGAGCGAACAATGAACAAAACAAAAAGCACAAACAAAGACTTCCCTCCACCAAGATTTGAAAGTATCTAGTCCCCTTATTGGTCCTTTGGTCAGGTGTCAGCCAGGTTACTGAGCTTCTTAACCCTTTACAGGTAAAAGAGACATTAACCCTTAACTATCTGTCTATGACACACAACCCAAATCTCAGATAGTGTGGAACCACACTGGCGGTGATTTCTTCCTAGAACTTTAGAATAAACAGATTAATAAAACACATTCACCTTTACATATACTACTAATTATGTAAACTACAAGACTTTTCACATTTTAAAGACAATTTTTAACCAGCTGATTCTGGGAAACTTTCACAGGAGAGTGCATCAGCTACTTTGTTAGAAGCTCCTGAAATATGTTAAATTTCGAAATCAAAATCTTGGAGTGCTAAACTCCATCGAAGAAGTTTTTTGTTGTTTCCCTTGGCAGTATGAAGCCACTTTAGCACAGCATGGTCGGTTTGTAGCTGAAAACGCCATCTCCAAACATATGGGCGTAGCTTTTCCAGGGCATACACAATGACATTGCATTCTTTTTCACTGATCGACCAGTGGCTTTCCCTCTCAGACAGTTTCTTGCTGAGAAACACGACAGGAAGGAAGTTTTGATCCGGTTCTTCCTGCATTAAAACTGCTCCTACACCACGCTCAGATGCATCTGTGGTTACTAGGAATGGTTTGTCAAAGTCTGGGGCCCTTAGCACAGGGTCAGACATGAGTGTCGCCTTAAGCTGGGTAAAGGCCTTCTGACACTCATCAGTCCATTTAACTGCATTTGACTGGGTCTTTTTGGTCAGGTCTGTGAGTGGGGCAGCGATTTGGCTGTAGTGTGGTACAAATCGCCTGTAATACCCGGCCAAGCCTGAGAAGGATTGGACCTGTTTCTTTGACTTTGGGACAGGCCACTTTTGGATAGCATCCACCTTGGCCTGTAGGGGATTTATTGTTCTTTGACCCACCTGGTGTCCAAGGTAAGTCACTCTGTTTTGGCCTATTTGACACTTTTTAGCCTTAACAGTTAGTCCTGCCTGCCTGATGGCGCTCAAAGACTTTTTCCAGGTGTTCTAGGTGTTCTGCCCATGAATCAGAAAAAATGGCCAAATCATCGAGGTAGGCAACTGCAGATTCTCCCAATACTGCTAGGAGACTATTTACAAGTCTTTCGAAGGTGGTGGGTGCATTTTGCAGCCCGAAAGGAAGCACATTAAATTCATACACACCTGCACGGATGATGAAGGCTGACCTTTCTTTGGCAGGTTCATCTAGAGGTACTTGCCAGTACCCCTTGGTTAAGTCTATTGTAGAGATGAACTGGGCACATCCCAATTTCTCCAATAGCTCATTGGTGCGTGACATTGGATAGTTGTCGGGAGAAGTTACAGCATTTAGCTTACGGTAGTCCACGCAAAAGCATATTTCCCCATCTGGTTTGGGTACTAGAACCACTGGAGATGCCCATGCACTGGTAGAGGGGTGTATTATACCCATCTGCAGCATGTTTTGGATCTCCCGTTCTATAGCAGCTTGGGCATGAGGAGACACCCGGTATGGTGGGGTTCTAATTGGGTGAGCATTACCTGTGTCAATGGAGTGGTATGCCCGTTCAGTCCGCCCTGGAGTGGCTGAGAACAATGGGGTGAAGCTAGGGCACAGCTTCTTGATCTGTTGCCGCTGCAGACGTTCCAAGGTTGTGGAGAGGCTCACCTCTTCCACGCCACCATCACTTTTTCCTTCGTAGTAGACACCTTCAGGCCACTCAGCGTCATCTTCTCCCTGGGCTGTAAACTGACAAACCTTTAAGTCTCTGGAATAAAAGGGCTTGAGAGAATTAACATGGTACACTTTAGGCTTTAGGGTTGAGGTGGGAAATCCTATGAGATAGTTAACAGATCCCAGGTGCTCTTGGACCGTGAATGGCCCTTCCCATGACGCTTCCATCTTATGGGCCTGCTGCGCCTTCAAGACCATAACCTGGTCTCCTACTTTGAAGGAACACTCCCTGGTATGTTTATCATACCAGGCCTTTTGCTCTTCCTGAGCATCCTTTAGGTTTTCTTTAGCAAGGGTTAAAGAGTGTTGTAGGTTGCTTACAAAGTCTAGAATGTTAGTTCCTGGAGAAGGCGTAAACTCCATTGCTGCTTCACCAACTGTAATGGTCCCTTAACCTTGTGGCCATACACAAGTTCGAATGGTGAAAACCCTAAACTGGGATGTGGTACAGCCCAGTAGGCAAAAAGCAACGGCTGCAACACTAGGTCCCAGTCATTGGAGTGTTCATTTATGAATTTACGTATCATAGCCCCCAAAGTTCCATTAAACCTCTCCACCAGCCCATTGGTTTGATGGTGGTAAGGGGTGGCAACCAAGTGATTCACTCTATGAGCTTCCCACAGATTTTTCATGGTCCCTGCCAGGAAATTAGTTCCTGCATCTGTAAGGATGTCGGAGGGCCAACCGACCCTAGCAAAAATGTCTGTTAAGGCCTGGCACATAGTCTTAGCCCTGGTGTTGCTTAGAGCTCCTGCTTCCGGCCATCGGGTAGCAAAGTCCACGAAAGTCAGTATGTACTGCTTTCCTCTGGGGTCTTTTTTGGGAAAGGACCCAGAATATCCACAGCTACTCGCTGAAATGGGACATTTATTATGAGGAGTGGCTGGAGAGGGGCCTTGACCTGGTCTTGAGGCTTTCCCACTCTTTGGCATACCTCACAAGACCGGACATACTTGGCAACATCCTTGCCCATCCCCTCTCAGTGGAAGGACTTCCCCAATCGGTCCTTGGTTCTGTTCACCCCAGCATGGCCACTGGGATGATCATGGGCTAAGCTTAAGAGCTTCCCCGGTACTTAGTTGGAACCACCAACTGTTTTTGTATATGCCAGTCTTCCCGGTGTCCACCAGAAAGAGTCTCCTTATATAAAAGGCCTTGTTCTATAACAAACCGGGATCGGGTAGAAGAGCTGAGAGGCGGTGGAGTGTTCCGTGCCGCCGCCCAAGCTTTCTGAAGGCTGTCATCTGCTTTCTGCTCAGTCTGGAACTGTTTCCTGGAGGCTGGAGACACCAGTTCTCCCTTAGACTGTGGACTTGGGCTTGGTCCCTCAGGAAGCGATGTAGGTGATGGGATTGTTTTCGTGGCTGGTGAACCGCTCTCCGCTGGTGCACCAGGTGGTATTTCAGGCTCTGGCTGAGCCTCTTGGGTATGGTGATCTGCTGTTTCTGCCAGTTCAGGCTCACTGGCGCCCTCTGGCGTTGGTGTTGAAGATGCGTTAGCAAGCACTGGCGTCAGTGCTGGCAACGGTTCTGGTGCTGGTTGCTTTTCCAGTTCCGGTTCTGGGACTGGATGCACTGTGGCTGTTGCAGTCGTTGGCAGGGGATCCGGTTCCACCACCTCTGTCTGGGTCTCTGGTAACACAGAAGGGGCTCTTGTGGATGGCTCAGGAACAGGGATGGGTGTGGAAGCTTGCCTGGCTTGGCTGCGTGTAACCATTCCCACCCTCTTGGCCCGCTTTACCTGGTTGGCCAAGTCTTCCCCCAGTAGCATGGAGATGGGATAATTGTCATAGACTGCAAAAGTCCACATTCCTGACCAGCCTTTGTACTGGACAGGCAGTTCAGCTGTAGGCATGTCTACAGCTTGTGACATGAAGGGGTAAATTGTCACTTGGGCCTCTGGGTTGATGAATTTGGGGTCCACTAAGGACACTTGTGCCCCCATGTCTCTCCATGCAATAACCTTCTTTCTGCCCACTTTCTAAGTTTCCCTTCGCTCCGAGGGTATTTGAGAGGCATCTGGGCCTGGGAATCTTTGGTGTGATGGTGGTGTAATGAACTACACTTGGTTGGGGTTCTTGGGGCAGTTGGCTTTTATACGTCCCAGTTCATTACATTTAAAACATCATCCAGCTGACTGGTCACTGCGCAGAGGTGGGTTGCTGGAGACTGGTGAGGTGGGATAATAGGGTGTCTGGGGCTTTCTTTGGTTTGTAGGTGGGGTCTTGGGTTGCCCTCAGTGATAGGGTTTATTCTGGGTTTGCCCCCTGTGATATTCGCTCCCCTTGCTAGTAGCTTTATTCTTTTCTGGCGCCAATCTCCCCCGCCTTGGTTACAGTTTTGGGTTTCCCATCTAGGATTTACCTTTCTATTTCCTCAGGAACACCCTCTAAGAACTGCTCCATTTGTATTAGGAGGGATAGCTCTGCCAGAGATTTAACATTTGCGCCTGATATCCAGGCATTCCAATTCTTTCCAATGTGGTAGGCGTGTTGGGTAAATGACACATCTGGTTTCCACCGTAGGGCTCTGAACCGCCGACAGGCATGCTCAGGTGTTAGCCCCATTCTGATTCCGGCCTTGGTTTGAAAAAGTTCATAATCATGCATGTGTTCCTTAGGCATTTCAGTTGCCACCTCTGCTAAGGGTCCACTGAGCTGTGGCCTCAGCTCTATCATGTACTGGTCTGTAGAGATGTTGTACCCATGGCAGGTCCTTTCAAAATTTTCCAAGAAGGCCTCAGTATCATCACCTGCCTTGTAGGTGGGGAATTTTCTGGGATGGGAAACAGTACCTGGAGAAGGGTTGTTAGGGTTGGCTGGTACATCCGGTTTAACCTTTGCTAATTCCAGGGCCTGCTGGTGGGCCTCCCTCTGGAGCTCCAAAGCCCTCCAGTGGGCAGCCTCTTTGGCTTGTTCTTCTATTTCTTTCATCTCCAGCTTTCTCCTGTCATCAGCATCTTTGGCTTTTTCTTCTGCATCCAGCCTAGCCATTTCCTGTTTAACTGCTTTCTTGGAACTCATTTTTCTGCTTTCTTGTGCTGGCCACACTACCTCTGCAGCCTACTTACTGGGATGCTTCAACTCAGGCTGCTTGGTTAACAGAGATTTTCTAACTAGCTATACCCGAGAGGTAGAAAGAAAAAAAAACAATTCAGCTTGTAAATGCCTTTTGCTGGCTGCCTGTTGGCTCACAGCTTGAAGCCTCCTCTTACAAAGACCCTTGTTAAAAAAACTTAACACCTCTGCCCTCAGGCTGCTTTCCAAGCAGCTAGAAGGAGAAAAAAAATCCTACTGGCTTTTGGTTTCTAGAAATCCCAACCGCTGCTCACCATGTCAAGGTTTTTCCCTCCACTTTGAACTTTAGAGTACAAATGTGGGGGACCTGCATGGACCCTTCTAAGCTTAATTCCTAGCTTAGATCTGGCAACGCTGCCAGCAGCCAGAATATAGTGTCTGGCACACTTTCTGTTCCCCCAAAACCTTCCCTGGGGAACCCAAGACCCAAACCCCTTGGGTCTTAAAACAAGGAGAAATTAACCATCCCCCTTCTTCCCCCCCCCAGACTCTCCCCTCCCTGGGTTGCCTTGAGAGGCTTACACAGATCCAGACTCCTTGGATCTTAAAACAAAGAGGAATTAACCATCTCCCCTCCTTTCCCCCCACCAATCCCTGGTGAGTTCAGACTCAATCCCTTGGATTTTAAAACAAGGAAAAATCAATCAGGTTCTTAAAAAGAAAGCTTTTAATTAAAGAAAGAAAAGGTAAAAATTATCTCTGTAAAATCTGGATGGAAAATTCTTTACAGGCTACTCAGATTCATATAGACTAGAGGGACCCACCCCCCTAGCCTTAGATACAAAGTTACAGCAAACAGAGGTAAAAAATCCTTCCAGCAAAAACACCATTTACAAGTTAAGAAAACAAACATGAGACTAATCCGCCTTGCCTGGCTATTACTTACAATTTTGAAACATGAAAGACTGATTCAGAAAGATTGGGAAAGCCTGGGTGTACGTCTGGTCCCTCTTAGCCCCAAGAGCAAACAACGAACAAAATAAAAAGCACAAACAAAGACTTCCCAGCACCAAGATTTGAAAGTATCTTGTCCCCTTATTGGTCCTCTGGTCAGGTGTAAGCCAGGTTACTGAGCTTCTTAACCCTTTACAGGTAAAAGAGACATTAACCCTTAACTATCTGTTTATGACATGGCCCAATTCTGCATTTGGACATTCAAATAGCCATTAAGGCATGTCCATTTTTAAACACAGTAAGAACCAATTTTAAGGACCAAATATGAGATTGACTATCAATTTAGGTAGCTAAATGTGAAGATTAGGGCTCTCTATCTGAATATCTCCTACAAGAGAAGAAAGCCTGCTGAGGTTGAACACTTTAAAAGAAGACAGTAACAACTTGATAGCATTTTCTGTTTGGTTGCCTGCTTTAGTAAATTATCAAAAAATCAGTAACTTCTGTAGTGGGATGAAGTTTAGGGGGATAAAATGAATGAATGAAAAATCAAATTGTCATGTTAAAATCCATGACAAAGTCAAGTCCAGCTACAGATTTTATAATAAAAGAATATTTGAATAAAATATTGGTGGAAAATTGCTTGTCAATAAAATTCCCACTATGAATAAAATATATGTATCAGAATTTTGTTGTTCCCTTGCAAGGGATAAAAGAATGTTCACGCCTTCTGTCTTGCCAACAACAACAAAAAAATTAGAAGATGACTTAGTTTGCACCTTTCTGCAAGTTATCTAGGAAATGGTTCAAGCTCAGGTCTTACAACACCCTCCTCCTGCAGGGCAGCAAATTCAGCACAGGGAATGGAGTTCTGATATTCCTTACAAATCCTCAGGAATTGCAGTAAAGCATGGGTGTGTAGACAATCTTATGACATCTACACCAAATCTGTTTTAAATTTCTTGAGAGCAATCATTCCTAGTATATATTTGAAGGAAACTGTATTCTTCATCAGATGTTCTATTACAGGGGAGGGCAAACTTTTTGGGCCCAGGGCCACATCTGGGTGTGCAGGGGGTTGGGGTGCCGGAGGGAATGCAGGGTGTGGGAGGGGACACGGTGTGCAGGGTCGGGCTCAGGGTAAGGGATTAGGGCAGAGGAGGGGTACGGGGTGTTTGAGGGGACTGAGGGAAGGGGGTTGGGGTGCAGGAGGGGTGTGAAGTGCAGGACGGGGCTCAAGGAAGGGGTGCAGGGGGGTGCAGACTGCAGCAGGGGGCTCAAGACAGGAGGTTGGGGTGCAGGATTGGTGCGGGGTGCCACAGGGGGCTCAAGGCAGGAGGTTGGGGTGCAGGAGGGGTGCAAGGTGAAGGAAGGGGGCTTAGGACAGGAAGTTGGGGGGCAGGGTGCAGAAGGGATTCAAGCTCTGGCCCAGCGCCGCTTACCTAAAGCAGCTCAAGGGTGGCAGCAGCACACACCAGGGCCAGAGCAGGCTCCCTGCATGCCTGCCCTGGCCCCACACCACAATGCTCTGGGAAGCAGCTGGAACCATGTCCTTGCACGGCCCCTGGGGGAGGGAGGCACAGGGCTCCATGCGCTACCCTTGCCATGCCTCGAGGTACCTGCCCCGAAACTCCCATTGACCGTGGTTCCCCATTCCCAGCCAATGGGAGCTGCGGGGGGCAGTGCCTGGAGGCAAAGGCAATGCACGCAGCCCTCTGCTGCCCCCTGCCTGGGCTGCAGGAACTTGGTGCCAGCCGCTTCTGAGAGTGGTGCGGGGCCTGCAGCACCACAGGGGGCAATCCTGCGGGCCGGATCCAAAGCCCTGATGGGCTGGATCTGGCCCATGGGCTGTAGTTTGCCCACCCCTGTTCTATTAACACTCTGGTAGATTTAGATTTAAGTGTAAATGCTATGCTAGTGATCAGATTGTGTATAGTGGCTGTGAAAGACTGACAATTTCCTGCAATACGCTGAATGAATTTTATTGAATTAAGTTTAACCTTACTGAATTAAGGTTATTACCTTGGGGGTGCATTGTATTAAAAATGCAATTGTGTAAGTGTTATTGTGGCATTGTATGTACCTTATCTAGTAGGGAGGGGGGAATGTCACTGTACTTCCTCCCTTATCAACCATTTGGAGCCATGGCCCTGGAGAGGTATGCATATACTAGTTCAAACTAGATTCTCCAGGGACCAAAAGACAAACTGGTTTTAAACTGTTTCATGACTTTCTTCCTGATCAAGCAAACAGATAGGACTCCTGGTCCCCAGAGGGCCCGAATCCTTAGGAAGGGCTGGAAGGACTGAGCCTACTGAGGTTTCAGAATACTGGTTGCTTTTTCTAAGCTGAAAAGTGTGATGAACTGGTAACCACAAAGGTATCTCCTTGGAAGAAGCACTGAAGGATAGAAAGCTGGCTAGATTGTCGGGCTCAATGGATAGTGATCAATGGCTCAATGTCTAGTTGGCAGCCGGTATCAAGCGGAGTGCCCCAAGGGTCGGTCCTGGGGCCAGTTTTGTTCAACATCTTTATTAATGATCTGGGTGATGGGATGAATTGCACCCTCAGCAAGTTTGCAGATGACACTAAGCTGGAATAGAGGTAGATACGCTGGAGGGTAGGGATAGGATAGAGAGGGACCTAGACAAATTAGAAGATTGGGCCAAAAGAAATCTGATGAGGTTTAACAAGGAAAAGTGCAGAGTCCTGCACTTCGGAAGGAAGACTCCCATGCACTGCTACAGGCTGGGGACCAACTGGCTAAACAGCAGTTCTGCAGAAAAGGACCTGGGGATTACAGTGGATGAGAATCTGGATATGTCAGCAATGTGCTCTTGTTGCCAAGAAGGCCAACGGCATATTGGGCTGTATTACTAGGAACACTGTCAGCAGATTGAAGGAATCTATTCCCCTCTATTAAGCACAGATGAGGCCACACCTGGAGTATTGTGTCCAGGGCCGGCTCTACTGTTTTTGCCGCCCCAAGCAGCGTGCCGAATTGCCGCTGCGGATGGCAGGGGGCAGTCCATGTACTGTTAGGGTGGCATGTGTGTTTCCGCTGCAGCGGCAATTCGCGGCTTCTGTCTTCCGGCTGAAGACAGAAGCTGCCACCGAATTGCCACCGCCGCGGAAATGCGCGTGCCACCCTAAGGGCACACACTGCCCCCGCCATTCGCAGCAGCAATTCGGCGTGTTGCTTGGGGCAGCAAAAAACACACAGACTGCTGCCCCTTGCAGATTGCCACCCCAACCACCTGCTTGGAATGCTGGTGCCTGGAGCCAGCCCTGATTGTGTCTAGCTTTGGTCCCCCCACTACGAAAGGGATGTGGACAAATTGGAAAGAGTCCAGCGGAGGGCAACGAAAATAATTAGGGGGCTGGGGCACATGACTTACGAGGAGAAGCTGAGGTAACTGGGGTTATTTAATCTGCAGAAGAGAAGAGTGAGGGGGGATTTGAAAGCAGCTTTCAACTACCTGAAGGGGGGTTCCAAAGAGGATGGAGCTCGGCTGTTCTCAGTGGTGGCAGATGACAGAACAAGAAGCAATGATCTCAAGTTGTAGTGGGGGAGGTCTAGGTTGGATATTAGGAAACACTATTTTACTAGGAGGGTGGTGAAGCACTGGAATGGGTAACCTAGGGAGATGGTGGAATCTCCATCCTTAGAGGTTTTTAAGGCCTGGTGTCATAAACAGATAAGTAAGAGTTAATAGAACAGAAGTACTTCATCTCTCTTTTGCCTGTAAAGGGTTAACAAGAGCAGTGAGCCAGGCTGTCACTTGACCAGAGGACCAATCGTGACAGGATACTTTCAAATCTTGAGGGAGGGAAGTTTGTGTGCTGTGCTGTTAGAATTTGGTTGTTGTTCACTCTAGGGGCTCAGAGGGACCAGACGTGCAACCAGGTTTCTCTCCAATCTCTCTGATACAGGCTCTTATAAGTTCAGAATAGTGAGACTAGGTAGATAAAGCGAGTTAGGCTTATGGTTTTTTCTTTATTTGCAAATGTGTATTTGGTTGGAAGGAGTTCAAATTGGTATTTTGCTGAAAAGATTTTAATTTGTACTTGTATACTTAGGCTGGGAGGGTATTCCCAGTGTCTATAGCTGAAAGACCCTGTACCTATTCCATTTTAAATTTACAAAGATAATTTTTACTGTTTTTTCTTTCTTTAATTAAAAGCATTTCTTGTTTAGGAACCTGATTGTTTTTTTTATTCTGGTGAGACCCCAGGGGACTTGGTCTGGAATCCACCAGGGAATTGGTGGGGAGAAAGGAGGGAAGGGGGAGAAGAAGGTTAATTTTCTCTCTGTGTTAGGATTACTTTCTCTCTCAGGGAGAGTCTGGGGGGGGGAAGAGAAGGAGGGGGGAAGGTAAATTTTCCTCTCTGTTTCAAGATTCAAGGAGTTTGAATCACAATGATCTTCCAGGGTAACCCAGGGAGGGGAAGCCTGGGAGAGGCAACGGTGGGGGAAAGGGTTTACTTTCCTTGTGGTAAGATCCAGAGTGTCTGAGTCTTGGGGTTCCCCAGGCAAGATTTTGGGGGGACCAGAGTGTACCAGGCACTTGAATTCCTGGTTGGTGGCAGTGCTACAAGTACTAAGCTGGTAATTGAGCTTAGAGGCATTCATGCTGGTATCCCATCTTTTGGACGCTAAGGTTCAGAGTGGGGAATTATACCATGACGTGGTGTGCAGCGTATGGGATAGATAGATAGATAAGATAGAATCCAAAAGCCAGTGAGGTTTTTATTTCTCTCCCTGCTAGCTATCTGCAGGCAGACTGAGGTTTGGGTTTAGAAGCAAAAGCCAGTAGGATTTTTTCTTTCTCTTTCCCTGCTAGCTGCGTGTAAAGCAGGCTAGAGGAGATTGTTTTTAAAAGCAAAGGTCTGCAAGTTTTTTTGGTCTCTCCCTTCTGAGTACTCTGAAGGCAAAAGCATTAGGGTTTAACAAGGGTCTTTTATTAAACAAAGGGACTCCAGTTGTGAGTCAGCGAACACCAACAAAACACATTTGCAAATGAATGTTTTTTTTTCTTTCTAACTCTGTCGGGAATAGCTAGGTAGAAGGAGTTAAAAAAAACCTCTGTTGCTAAGCAACCCTCAGGAGGCAACAGAGAAGCAGCATTTCAGGCAGTAAACACCAGAGGGCACCCCAACACAAGAAAGCAGAAACTATGACTGCCAAGGACACCCTGAAACAGGAATGAGCAAGACTCGAGGCAGAGGGACAAATCAAAGAGGCAGACCACAGGCGAGACATGGAAAAGAACTAAAACAAAAAGAGAAAGAACTGAGAGAAAAAGAGATGGATCTGAGAGAAAGAGAAAGAGAGGCTGCCCACAGGAGAGAGCTGGAGATAAAAGAAAGAGAGAGAAAGCATGAACTGGAATTAGCGCAGGCTAGGCAGCATGCTCCAGCCAACTCTAACAACCCTTCTCCAGTTATTGTTCCATATCCCAAGAAATTTCCCACCTACAAGGCAGGTGATGATACTGAGGCCTTCTTGGAAAATTTTGAAAGGATCTGCCATGGGTACAGCATCACTGAAGACCAGTACATGATAGAGCTGAGGCCACTGCTCAGTGGACCCCTATCAGAGGTGGCGGCTGAAATGCCTAAGGAGAACATGAACAGTTATGAACTTCTTCAAACCAAGGCCAGAATCAGAATGGGACTAACACCTGAGCATGCCCGTCGGAGGTTCAGAGCCCTAAGGTGGAAACCAGATGTGTCATTCACCCGACACGCCTACCACATTGGAAACAATTATAATGCCTGGATATCAGGAGCCAATGTTAAATCTCTGGATGACATGCACCTCCTAATGCAAATGGAGCAGTTCTTAGAAGGTGTTCCTGAGGAAATAGAAAGGTACATCCTAGATGGGAAGCCCAAAATGGTAACTGAGGCAGGGGAGATTGGAGCCAGATGGGTGGAAGTGGCAGAAAAGAAAAAAGCTACTATCAAGGGGAGTGAATCTCACAGGGGTCACACCGACAATAAACCCTATACCTGAGGGCAACCCAAGGCCCCACCTAAAACCCAAGGAAAGGCGCCGAGGCCCTATTCTCTCACCTCACCAATCTCCAGTAACCCACCTCAGCACAGTGACCAGTCAGCTGGGCAATGCTTTAAGTGTAATGAACTGGGACATATAAAGGCCAACTGTCCCAAGAACCCCAACTCAGTGCAGTTCATTATACCACCATCACACCAAAGATCCCCAGGCCCAGATGCCTCTCAAATACCCTCGGAGCGAAGGGAAATTTTGAGAGCAGGCGGAAAGAAGATTATCGCGTGGAGAGACATGGGGGCACAAGTGTCAGCTATCCAACAATCCTTAGTGGACCCCAAATTCATCAACCCAAAGGTCCATGTGACAATTTACCCCTTCATGTCACAAGCTGTAGACTTGCCTACAGTTGAACTGCCTGTCCAGTACAAAGGCTGGTCAGGAATGTGGACTTTTGCAGTCTATGACAAATATTCCATCCCCAATGCTAGTGGGGGAAGACTTGGCCAACCAGGTAAAGCGGGCCAAGAGGATGGGAATGGTTACACGCAGCCAAGCCAGGCAAGCTTCCAGACCCATCCCTGTTCCTGAACCGTCCACAGAGGCCCCGTCTGTGTTTGCAGAGACCCAGACAGAGGTAGTGGACCAGGATCCCCTGCCTACAACTGCAAAAGCCACAGTACCTCCAGTCCCAGACCCGGGCCTGGAAACGCAACCAGCACCAGAACCATTGCCAGCACTGACGCCAGCGCTTGCTAGCACATCTTCAACACCAACGCCAGAGGGCACCAGCGAGCCTGAACTGGCAGAAACAGCAGACCACCATACCCAAGAGGCTCAGCCAGAGCCTGAAATACCACCTGGTGCACCAGCGAAGAGCGGTTCACCAGCCACGAAAACAATCCCATCACCTACATCGCTTCTCGAGGGACCAAGCCCAAGTCCACAGTCTAAGGGAGAACTGGTGTCTCCAGCCTCCAGGAAACAGTTCCAGACTGAGCAGAAAGCAGATGACAGCCTTCAGAAAGCTTGGGCGGCGGCACGGAGCACCCTACCGCCTCTCAGCTCTTCTACCTGATCCCGGTTTGTTATAGAACAAGGCCTTTTATATAAGGAGACCCTTTCTGGTGGACACCGGGAAGACTGGCATCCACAAAAACAGTTGGTGGTTCCAACTAAGTACCGGGGGAAGCTCTTAAGCTTAGCCCATGATCATCCCAGTGGCCATGCTGGGGTGAACAGAACCAAAAGACAGGTTGGGGAAGTCCCTCCACTGGGAGGGGATGGGCAAGGATCTGGCCAAGTATGTCCGGTCTTGTAAGGTGTGCCAAAGAGTGGGTAAGCCCCAAGACCAGGTCAAGGCCCCTCTCTCAGCCACTCCCCATAACAGAGGTCCCATTTCAGTGAGTAGCTGTGGATATTCTGGGTCCTTTCCCAAAAAAGACCCCCAGAGGAAAGCAGTACATACTGACTTTCGTGGACTTTGCTACCTAATGGCCGGAAGCAGTAGCTTTAGGCAACACCAGGACTAAAACTGTGTGCCAGGCCCTAATAGACATTTTTGCCAGGGTTGGTTGGTCCTCTGACATCCTTACGGATTCAGCGACCAATTTCCTGGCCAGGACCATGAAAGAACTGTGGGAAACTCATGAGGTGAACCACTTGGTTGCCACCCCGTACCACCATCAAACCAATGGCCTGGTGGAAAGGTTTAATGGAACTTTGGGGGCCACAATACCTAAATTCGTAAATGAACACTCCAATGACTGGAACCTAGTGTTGCAGCAGTTGCTCTTTGCCTACAGGGCTGTACCACATCCCAGTTTAGGGTTTTCACCGTTTGAGCTTGTGTATGGTCACGAGGTTAAAGGGCCATTACAGTTGGTGAAGCAGTAATGGGAGGGGTTTACACCCTCTCCAGGAACTAACATTCTGGACTTTGTAAGCAACCTACAAAACACCCTCCGACACTCTTTAGCACTCGCTAAAGAAAACCTAAAGGATGCTCAAAAAGAGCAAAAGGCCTGGTATAACAGACATATCAGGGAGCGTTCCTTCAAGGTAGGAGACTAGGTTATGGTCTTGAAGGCACAACAGGCCCATAAAATGGAAGCATCATGGTAAGGGCCATTCACAGTCCAAGAGAGCCTGGGAGCTGTTAACTACCTCATAGCATTTCCCAATTCCCCCCTAAAGCCCAGAGTGTATCATGTTAATTCTCTCAAGCCCTTTTATTCCAGAGACTTACAGGTTTGTCAGTTTACAGTCCAGGGAGGAGATGATGCTGAGTGGCCTGACGGTGTCTACAATGAAGGGAAAAGTGACGGTGGCGTGGAAGAGGTGAACCTCTCCACAACCCGGGAACGTCTGCAGCGGCAACAGATCAAGAAGTTGATGCACTCTCCCATGACAGTTTCCCAAAATCAACTGGTTAAAAATTGTCCTTACAATGTGAAGAATCTTGTAGTTGTACATAATTAGTAGCATATGTAAAGGTACATGTGTTTATTGATCTGTTTATTCTAGAGTTGTAGGGAGAAATCACTGCCAGTGTGGTTCCACACTGTCAGCGATTTGGGGAGCGTGTCATAAACAGATAAGTAAGAGTTAGTAGAACAGAAGTACTTCATCTCTCTTTTGCCTGTAAAGGGTTAACAAGAGCAGTGAGCCAGGCTGTCACCTGACCAGAGGACCAATCGGGACAGAATACTTTCAAATCTTGAGGGAGGGAGGTTTGTGTGCTGTGCTGTTAGAAAATGGTTGTTGTTCACTCTGGGGGCTCAGAGTGACCAGACGTGCAACCAGGTTTCTCTCCAATCTCTCTGATACAGGCTCTTATAAATTCAGAATAGTGAGACTAGGCAGATAAAGCGAGTTAGGCTTATGGTTGTTTTCTTTATTTGCAAATGTGTATTTGGTTGGAAGGAGTTCAAATTAGTATTTTGCTGAAAAGATTTTAATTTGTACTTGTATACTTAGGCTGGGAGGGTATTCCCAGTGTCTATAGCTGAAAGACCCTGTACCTATTCCATTTTAAATTTACAAAGATAATTTTTACTGTTTTTTCTTTCTTTCATTAAAAGCTTTTCTTGTTTAAGAACCTGATTGTTTTTTTATTCTGGTGAGACCCCAGGGGACTTGGTCTGGAATCCATCAGGGAATTGGTGGGGAGAAAGGAGGGAAGGGGGAGAAGAAGGTTAATTTTCTCTCTGTGTTAGGATTACTTTCTCTCTCAGGGAGAGTCTGGGAGGGGGAAAGAGAAGGAGGGGGGAAGGTAAATTTTCCTCTCTGTTTCAAGATTCAAGGAGTTTGAATCACAGTGATCTTCCAGGGTAACTCAGGGAGGGGAAGCCTGAGAGAGGCAACGGTGGGGGAAAGGGTTTACTTTCCTTGTGGTAAGATCCAGAGGGTCTGAGTCTTGGGGTTCCCCAGGCAAGGTTTTGGAGGGACCAGAGTGTACCAGGCACTTGAATTCCTGGTTGGTGGCAGCGCTACAAGTACTAAGCTGGTAATTGAGCTTAGAGGAATTCATGCTGGTATCCCATCTTTTGGACATTAAGGTTCAGAGTGCAGAATTATAGCATGACACCTGGCTTGACAAAGCCCTGGCTGGGATGATTTAGTTGGGAATTGGCCTTGCTTTGAGCAGGGGATTGGACTAGATGACCTCCTGAGGTCTCTTCCAACCCTAATATTCTATGATTAAGTAGTGCTCCTATCAGAATCCATGTTCGGGTTTGAGTCAACTCTGGTAAGTTTATTAGTATGCATGTAGGTTCTTTTATAGCTATTTATATGCTTTCTCTGTAATGCTTTTTACCTTAAGAATAAAGTAGGTTTGCATAGGAAGTGCTATTTGGTAACATATCTGTAACAATTACACCTGTTAACAGCACGTGTCCTTAGTCAACCTGTCTGTGATTGGAAACACACAGTGACACCAGGGAACTATGTGATCTGAAAATACTATGGTCAGAAGGGAGAGAGACTTGTGTCTCCACCCAAGAGAGACAACAGCTGAAGAGCTGGATGCCTGAGATTGGGTGCCTTGGGAAAACAGGTGCAATTGCCCTGAACTGTGACAGTGGCATTTCTATCACTGAAAAGTTTTGGTATACTGAAGAAAGGGGATAGCTGGTAAATTAGTATGTGCAAGAAAATGTACAAATTCTTGATAGCACTCTAATACTAAAACAACTGTAAATCCAGCAGTGGGCTGCCTCTGCAAACTGCTTAGGAAAGAAACAAAGCGGGGTGGGGAGGGGAAGAAACTGGGACTACTCATATACAGGCAAGTCTTATCATAAGCAGGAGTTCCGTTCTGCGGTTATGGCGTAACACGAAAACTGCGTATATTGAAAATTATATCCCCAAGCCCTTTAAATCCTGCCCGCAGCTCCGGCAGCAGGGCCAGGGCAGGGCCGTGGGGAGCCCAGAGAAGCCCTTTAAATGCTGCCCCGGCCCGGCCGCCAGAGGTGCGGGCGGGATTTAAAGGGCTCCACCGAGCTTCCCGCCGCCATGGGGAGCCCAGAGGAACCCTTTAAATCCCGCCCACAGCTTTGGCAGCCGGGCTGGGGCTGGCATTTAATGGGCCCGGAGCTCCACGGTGGCTAGAGCCTCGGGCCCTTTCGTTTGCCCTAGGGGCTACCAGCTACCTCTGCAGCTGGAGCCCCCTGGATGATTTAAAGGCCCTGGGACTCCAAGCCACAGCTGGTGCCCCAGGACCTTTAAATCTTGAGGCCACACCTCTTCCACTTGAGGCCACACCTCTTCCACTTGAGGCCACACCCCCCGGACTCTAGCCCTTCAGCGTAAAGCTGAAATCGCGCATGTTAAATGCGCGTAAGTTGCGACAGACCTGTACTTAGTGTTAAGCACATACTTAAATGAACCAGAGCCACACAGAAGATAGCTGAAGCCATCACGGAATTTCTAGAGTTCTGAAGAATCCCAAGATCTTGACAGGGATATAGACTATCAGTTGACTTGTATGGGGCTGTTCAACCACTTAAAGTTACGCATGTGTTTTACTGGATCAGAGTCTATGTGCACTATCAACAAAGTGAAACAGACAAGAATCCTGATGTCTAAAGTGCTCTCTGGCAAAGCTCCAGTGATCAGAATTCTAGTCAAATTAAATCTGTAGCTAGCAAACAGAATGGATCAGCAGTGGGTCACAATACAGGAACCAAAGAAAGGGCTAGAGATGGAAGAAGGGGCAAAGGAGGCAGGTGAGAGAAGCATCACATTGAAAGGACACAGTGGAGAGAGAAAACAGAAAAGAGGACATGAGAAGATAGACAACAAAGGGTATGGACAGGGAGAGGTAAGACCACAGGTTGCTTGGATTTTATGATCTGTAACCTTTTTCATGCCCTAAATTGATATTTTAGTAGTCTGTCTATTGTTAGAAAGCAGTTTTCACAGATAAATTTCTTCTTACTTAATCTAAATGATTATGCATGTGGACAGAACTCCTCTAAATTTTCAACACAAAGCACTTTCTTCCAATAGAATAGCTGTAGCATAATTCAGTATTTACTGGTTTGCTTAAGTAAGATTTCCAGTCTTTGTCACTGCCATCTCAGTACAGAGTGACAAAATTTCTTCTGGATTTGGAAAAACAAATTTAAAACATGAGTGGTTCAAATGCTATTTTATCTGAACCCCAAAATCTCAGGAGAGAAAGAGTTAGATAAATGTTTCTAGTTTTAGCTTATTGCTACTTGGAAGTCACTTAATTTGTTATTAATTTGTTATTTACTAATAAAAAGAATTATGTTAACATTCACATTTATCTTTAAGTGGAAACTGGGCTAATTATTTGCTCTGAAAATGGAATTTTGTACTCATTTTATAAGGAGATAGTAAGAATTAGCATTGATAGTTTACATCCCTGTCATTTTGCTGTTGGTATGTAATTTTCTTCTGAACTTGGTTGCTCTCCTCTAAGTGTTCTGTATCCTTTAACATTTAACAGATGGTAGAGGTAATGGCATCAAATAAGTATATTTTAATAGCAACTCTAATACGAGTTTTCTTCCTTTAAGCAAAGGAAGCTAAATAACTTAACTTACTCCAAAATCAAAATGCATTCTTTAGACCACCTGCAGAAGAACAGTAAGATGGTCTTTGCAGATAGCACAGTAGGAATAGATGACCTTTATAAATAAATTATGGCTTCTTAATGTTGTTTATTATTTTGAAACAATAATTTTCTGCAGAAAATTCTCTTAACTCAGTAAATTCAGAAACACAACAGACACCTGCCAGAAAGTTCATGGGCAGCAAGCAGAGCACAGGATAGATATGTATTATTCCTATACTGGACTTTCCAGAATATGAAGTGTGCTTCACAGGGCCACTACAAGGGGAACCAAGGAGGCTGAATGTTTATGTGTGTGCATTGTAATAGCCAGCAATGGCTTCTATGTACAGTTCTACATATAGGTCATTCTTACTTTTATTAGAAACAGACTGCATGAGGGGCTGTTCTCAGGCAGAATATAGCAATGCTTTACCATAGTTTTAGCATTTGGTGGTTATTCTGTTTTGTTTTCTTTTTTCTTCATGTCAGAGTTTGGCCTTATTGAATTCTCAGGACCAGATCTGTCAAAAGGCTCACGACTTGCCCATTCATCTTTTTTTTCCTCCACAGTTTTTTAGAAAGTTTCTTGGAATTTGAGCGCTTCAGAAATTGATCATAAACTGATATAAATACTAATAGTTTCTACAGATTATTTCTGTAGAAATGGACATTAGTCATTAAAATACGGCTGCCAAAAGTGCATGAAACCAGAATTGTGTCAGCAAACATACTTTGCTGTCAGGGTCCATTTGAGAGCTTTGAAGACTAAAAAGTATGCAAACAGAGCTCTGACTAGATGGGAACTTGGAGAACATGCTAAGGGGACTTGCTGGAGCAACGATATAGCAGTGACTGCAGGCATTTTGCTTGTCAGAAGCATGTCTAGATATACATTTTACGTATAGATATACATTTTATAAGTGTCAGGATGAATGACATACCTGGCTGAAGTAAAATAAAGAAAAAACAAACAAACATACTGACCAGTTATTACAAGATAAAATTTCAGAAAATAGAAAGGATATTGACATTGATGACAATTATATGGTTTCTAAGAAAAAAAGTTGTTATCCTTCTTACTGACCTGCTGATGATTCCAATAATAATGTTAATATAGAAGGTGATTCTGAAAATGTAAATTAAGACCTGGAGGGGTATGTGACAGTTGCTTGTCCCAACAAACACCCTTAATCAAAATGGAATTGTATACCTTCCAGAAGACAAAATGGCTTCACTTTCAGAGATATTGTGTAACTATAATGACCATTGGCCTCAACAGAAACTATGGGTGCTCAGCATCTATGCAAATCAAGGCATAAATCTATGGTTTAAAAATTAAAGGAGAGGAGTATGGCATATGGAGCTTTAATAATTGTGGCGACACTCTGTGGTTACAGCACCTTCCAGGTGTGAAACTTTCTGTGGTGTAAAGTTTAAAAGAGTGTCAATTGGTAACAGTTGCAGTTAGAGTTGGTTGAAGACTGAATCTAAGAATGAAGTTGGTCTGAATGCAGTTTGCAAGGATCATTTCACTGTGCTGAATTAGTTTATTCTTTATTTTTTGTTCTGCACCAATTCAATTATTGTAATCAAAGTTTTAAAGGTATAATTGGTTTCCAGAGTGATAAGATATTGGGTGGAGGCGCCTCCATCAGGCAGAATGTCTCCAATAAAATTGTGGGAAACATATTTAGACGCAAGAAATACTATGGTCAAAATTTTCAAAAGCAGCCTCTAATTTGTAGTGGGCCTCAATTTTTGTGTGCGTCCTCATCGTGCTGAGAATCCACAACTCCGTATCAGTCTAATAGGGTTTTCAGGTGCTCAACCCCTGTGAATATCAGACTCCAGTTGTCTCAAATTGAGAACCCGAAATTAAAGTTCACTTTTTAAAATGTAGATCTTAAAAAAATATGTAGTGTGTTCCCTCTATCACCAGCCTTAAACGCTCCCAGATACACTGCAAAGACTGTGCTATAATCCAGCTCCTCATATCTCCTCTCAGAGAAAACAGTTGCTAACCTTTCCAAATCTTGTTCTTCGAGATGTGTTGCTCATATCCATTCCATGTTAGGTGTGCGTGCACGCAGTGTGCACCGTCACTGGAGATTTTTCCCTTAGTGGTATCCATTGGGCCACCCTCTGGAGCCATGTGCTCATGGACACTGCTGGCCATGCATCTTCTCAGTTCCTTCTTGCTATTAATTCTGACAGAGGGGTAAGAGAGTGGATTGTGGAATGGACATGAGCAACACATCTCAAAGAACAGCAGCTATGGAAAGGTTAGTAACTGCTTTTTCTTCATCAAGTGCCTGCTCATCTTCATTCTATGTTAGGTGACTCACAAGCAGTAGGGCCCATGAGGTGGGCTTGGAGTTCATGGACATATTGACAGCAACACCACTCTTCTGAAACTGACATCATCCCAGGCCTGTTGGTTAATGGCGTAGTGAGATGTGAAGGTATGTACAGATGACCAGGTTGTGGGCCCTGTAGATATCCTGGACCTGTGTGAGGAACACTGCTGACGAAGCCGAGGCTCTTGTGGAGTGAGCAGTTAAGATGGCCAGAGGTGGGGCATTTGCCTACTCATAGCAAGCCCGAATACAGGCAGTTATCCAGGACGAGATCCTCTGGGCTGACACATGTAGCCCTCTTATTTTTTGTACTACTGCTACAAAGAGTTGCGTGAATTTGTGGAAGGGTTTAGTCCTCTCAATATAAAAGGCATGGGCATACCTAATGTTCAATGAGTGAAGCTGCCATTCCTCAGAGTTCTTGTGAGGCTTCGGGAAGAATACTGGCAGGAAAATGGCCTGATTGTTATGGAATTGTGACACCACCTTTGGCAGGCAGGCTGGATGGGGGTGTAGTTGTACCTTGTTCTGAAAGAACACCATGTAAGGCAGTTCTGATGTAAGGGCCTTGATTTCAGAGACCCTTCTGGCTGAGATGATCACCACCAAGAAGGCAATCTTCCAAGAGAGAAGCAAGCAGGGGACACGATGCTAGTGACTTGAAAGGGGGACTCTTGTGTCTCAACAGAACCAGGTTTAAGTCCCATGGGAGGACAGGCTTGCAGACCATCACCTGAGGATAGAACCGCTCCAGCCCCTTGAGAAACTGTACCCTCATCTTGTGGGAGAACACTGACCTGCTGTTCACCAGTGGGTGGAAGGCTGAGATAACTGCTAAGTGCACAGTGATAGACACAAGGGCCAGGCTCTACTGCTTTAAGTGGAGCAAGTAGTCCAAGATAGACTGAAGGGAAGACTGAGACAGAAAGGGAGCTCATTAAGATGCCTATGTCAAGAAGCATTTCTACTTGGCTGGGGGGGGGAAGGATAGCTCAGTGGTTTGAGTATTAGCCTGCTAAACTCAGCATTGTGAGTTCAATCCCTAAAGGGGACATCTAGGGCAAAATAAGTACTTGGTCCTGCTAGTGAAGGTAGGGGACTGGACTTGATGACCTTTCACAGTCCCTTCCAGTTCTATGAGATAGGTATATCTCCATATATTTATTTAGGTAGGTAGCCCTGGTGGATAGCTTTCTGCTACCTAGTAAGACCTGCTGGACCTGCTCCAAGCAAGCCTGTTCCTCTGGGTTCAGCTGTGGAGTATCCATTAAATTAGGTGCAACAAGATGAGGTTTGAAGCAACCAACTGTGGTTTTGTGAAATTAGGTCTGGATGTAGTAGGAGCAAGACTTGAGATGCTACTGACAGATCTAGGGGCATATCAGACCAGTGTTGGCATGGCTATGCCAGGGCTATAAGAATAACTTTCACCTTATCCTGTTTAACTTTTAGGAAGAACTTGTGAGTCAGAGGAATTGGGGAAAGGTGTAGAATAGGAGATCTGACTGTAGAATAAGAGATCTGACCATGGGAAAAAGAAAGTTGGAGAAGGAGCCTGGGCTGTGCCCATGCAGTGAGCAAAACTGATGGCATTTCCTGTTCTGTGTAGTAGTGATCAGGTCCACTTGGGGAAGCCCCCACCTTTGTAGTATGAACCTGGCAACCTCTTGGTGAAGGGACCACTCATGGTGAGAGGAAAAGGATCTGCTGAAGTGATCCACCATTACATTTCAGGCTCCCAGGAGATGTGACACCTCTAGATAAATGGAGTGCTTTGTGCAGAAGTTCCACAGATGGATGGCCTCCTGACACAGGGCCAAAGATAGAGCCCCCTCCCTGCTTGTTGATATAGAACATGGCCACAGTATTCTGTCAGGACTTGCACCACCTGACCTGAGAGCTGGAGAAGTAACACTTGGCAAGCTAAGCGTACTGCCCTGAGCTCCCTGACATTTATGTTCAGGGACTTCTTCTTGGGCCCTGAGGCCCCAAGTCCTGAAATTGTTGAGGCTCCCCACCCCAGTTCTAATGCATCCAAGATTAAAGCTACTGATGGTTGAGGGATAACAAAGGGCACCCCCATCATTACCGATCTTGGGTCTTTCCACCATTCCAGGGAGGTGAAGACTAGGGGAGAAACCACAGAATCTAAATGTTGCCTGCTCAAGGAGTATACTGATGTTAACCACATCTGGAGGGGCCAGAAGTGCAGTCTTGCGTGTTGAACCACATTAGTACATGCCACTATGTGCCCCAGTAGCTTGAGGCAAACCCGAGCTGTCATAATTGGGTGGACCATGACATTGGATATCAGATCCAACATGGTTTGGAATCAGACCTCTGGCAGGAAGGCTCTGTCGTGGGTCGAGCTGAGCACTGCCCCAGTAAATTCTATTCCCTGAGCCAGGCTAAGAGTTGATTTCCATTCGTTTATCAGCAGGCCTAGCACTTGGAAGGTGGCTTGGACTGTGCTAATGCTGTTTTGAACTTGAGCCTGTGACCGACCTTTGATCAGCCATCATCAAGGTATGGGTAGATGCCTGACCATCTGAGGAAGCCTGCTAGTATCACCATACACTTCATGATAACCCAGGGGGCCGCTGATAGGCCAAAGGGAAGAGCGGTGAATTAATAGTGGTGCTGACCCACAACAAACTTGAGAAATCTTCTGCGGCCACAGAAGATAGAAATGTGAAAGTATCCATCCTTTAAGTCAAGGGCAGCATACCAGTCTCTGGGATCCAGGGAGGTATCTGCTGAGGCCATGCCAGTCCAGAATGGGCTGAAGGACACCTTTGGCCTTTGGGATTAGGAAATATCGGGTGTAAAACCCCTTTCCTCTCAAGTCTTGTGGAACCTCCTCCACAGCCCCCATTTGTAGGAGGTATTGCACCTCCTGGACAAGGAGTTGCTCATGAGAAGGGTCCCTGAAGAGGCATGGGAAGGGGCTTGTGGGAGGGAGGGGATAAAAACTGAAGGGCATAGCCAATTGTCACTGTACTTAGATCCCTATGGTCCAATGTATGACTATGCTGGGTTGAAGTGGGACAGACAGTCCAAAAATAAAAGGGGAGATGGATCTGAAGTGGTGATGACATAGCGCCCTCTGGTATACCTTTAAAAGGCTTGCTTGAACCCCCCAGAGTACCTCTGAGATCCTGATAGGGAGGTTGAGATAGACAGGAGTGGTTGGTGCTGATTATAACCTCTCCCTTTTCTTCTGTGGGCTTTTGTCTTGGAGACACCTAGAAACAAGGAGGTTGCTGGGGCCCAAAGTGCTTCCTGGAAACTGATGGAGCATAAAGGCCTAAGAATCATAGGGTGGCCCTTCAGTCCTTCAGACTGTGAAGTCTCATGACTGTCTGCTCTGAGAATAGAGAGGAGCCCTTGAAGGAGAGGTCCTGGATGGACTGGTGGACCTCATGAGGAAGCCTCAAGGACTGGAGCCAAGAATGCCTCATGGTGACAATAGAGGCCACTATCCAGCTGCCAAGTCAGCTGCATCCAGAGCGGCCTGGAGAGAGGTCCTGGCCATATTCTTTCCCTCTTCCAAGAGGGCAGTGAACTCCTGCCTTGAATCTTGGGGCAGAGAGTCTTTAAATTTAGCCAGGAAGTCCCACAGATTATAATCTTATCTCGCCAGCAAAGCTTGCTGGTTAGAGATACATAGTTGAAGGCTACCTGTCAAATAAACCTTTCTTCCGAAAAGGTCCAGTTTCTTCACCTCTTTTTGTTTAGGGGTAGCGCTCAATTGGCCCTGCCTGTCCCTCTCGTTTATTGCAGACACAACGGGGGACACTGGTGGAGGAGTGGGGGGGGGCAAGTACAAGTATTCACACCCACTCGCTGGCACATAATACTTCTTCTCTGCCCAATTTTAGGTGAGGAGCAAAGAAGGAGGAGTTTGCCACAGGGCCTTGACCAGCCCCATCACAGTCTCATTGATGGGTAAGGCCACCTTGGATGGAGCTGCTGCAGCTAGGATATTACTAAGGCCATGTGATGTCTCTTTAAGATCCTCAATTTCCAGACCCAGATTTGCAGCAGTCCACTTCAAAAGGTCCCATTGGGCCCTGAAATCATTCTGTGGAAGAGGACACCTGGTCCCACGACAGCCTCATCTGGAGAGGGTAAGCAGGAGGCTTGCACCAGAGGATGGGCTCCCTCTTCTTCCTCAGCCCCAATGACATCCGCTGGAGCCAGCTCCTGAACATCGGTACTGGGGTCAGG
Source organism: Gopherus evgoodei (assembly GCF_007399415.2). Classification (NCBI taxonomy): domain Eukaryota; kingdom Metazoa; phylum Chordata; order Testudines; family Testudinidae; genus Gopherus; species Gopherus evgoodei. The sequence continues at coordinate 197,531,081 of NC_044324.1, read as the reverse complement.
TCCAGTGCTGACTAAGAAGGAGTGAATGCCTGTCTCTTGGAAACCACTGAGTAGGAGCAATGGGAGGGAGGACCTGGTGCCGGGGGAAAACCCAAGGGGTTCCAGTAAGACCACTGCATTGGCCAGTGATCCGCTTGGTGCCGGAGGAGCACTTCACACTACACCAAAGTGCTCAGCACCAAATTGTAGTGGCTCTGCTCTGGTCTGAGGGCAGCTTCCATGAGGATAGCCTTCAGCCTAATGTCTGTCCTTTTTAGTGTGGGATTTGAAGTCCCGACAGATCTGGCAGTTGTCCATCAGATGAGTTTCCCCCAAGCACTTCAAGCAGCTGGAGTGTGGGTCACTCACAAGCATAGGTTTGCCACAGGATGCACAAGGTTTGAAGCCTGGGGATTGAGGCATGCCTGGCCCATGGTGTACAGGAGTCTCTCAATGACAGGAGCTAATTATATACATTAATCTAATTTCAAAAACTATATATACTAAACTACGATAACTAAGAATGAAGTGTTAGAGTCCAAAAAACACTGGGAAGAAAATCTTGCTGAAGCAAGAAGGGTCATTCCAGCAACATTCATGAGTGATAAGAAGGAACCGAGAAGGTGCATAGCCAGTAGTGCCCCTTATACCAGCACACAAGCGCACAGCTCCAGCAGGCACTAGAGCTGGCCCAACAGATACCACTAAGGGAAAAATCTCCAGTAACGGTATGCAGGGTGGGCATGGAATGGAAATGAACAAGTACTCACAGAAAAATATTGAATATTAAGAGTCATAATGATTGGTTTCCCCTCTCTTCCCCCCTCTTGTGCTCAGAAAGCATGAGTAACCTCATTCTCACACTTTTATGATGAGTGTACCTTTGTAGATCATGTTCTGAACTTCCACAGCATGGAAAAAAGATGACAAAACATCCTTCTATTTTTACTATGGAATATGAGAACTGCTCAAAGATATTAAAAAACATTGTCAAACAAAATAATTGTTTAAAAATCTGTATATATCCGGTCTGGTAAAATTCATAAGGCATTATGCACAGGCATTAAAACTTTATATTGTATTAAAATGTAACATCCATTATCCAAATATATCAAAATCCACTGACAAATAATCGTATTACCTTTGTATCCTTGTTCCGTCTCCCTGAGATCAATTTTAGTTATTGGCTTGAAATCGGTGTCCCATAACCGAATACAACCGTCTCTCCCACCAGTGGCAAAACCTTCCTCACAAGCATACATACTAAAAATTCCAGCCTGTTAATCAATAGTATAATAGTTTTGAAAGTTGATAACAATTTAAACATAAAAACAAATCCAAGTGTGTTTGAGTATGGTCTTGTTAAAGGCCAAACTGTTAAGAACTGTTAGATAATACTGTTTAAAAGACAAGATGCTCTCCACTCAGAAAACAAACCAAACACACAGGTGACAGTTTATTTCAAGTGCCCTCTTACCAATCCATTGATTGTGAATTATAAAGGAACTTTTGTATAAATGTCATACACATAGCATACATATGTGACTATAAATTAAATTTAATGAATGTTGTTTCTAAAGAGTATTAAGTAAACGATGGGATGCTTACAATAAATTGTCACACAGAATAAACAAAAACAAGCAAACAATTGACACAAATATTCTTACAGGTGAAGAGATGGCTCAGACAATGTTTCATGAATTCAGTTCAGACATCATTTGGAATCTGATATAAACTGAAAGAGTGTGAATTTCATTTTTTGTTGGCACAAAAAGTATCTACTGTAGTTTGAATTGTTTTTTCATTTTTAAAAAAGGCAAAATTTATGGATTACCATGTTGTTCTACAGTGAAATATTTTTACAGTACTTGTTAGAATGCTTACTAATGTATCATCACCATGTCTCTAGTGTAATATCTTTTACTGGACCAACTTCTGTTGGTGAGACAGACAAGCTTTCAAACTTACATAGAGGTCTTCATGAGGTTTGGGAAACTTAAATCAGAGTGTCACAACTAAGTACAAGATGGAACAGGTTGTTTTGCATAAGTAGTTAACACATATTTCAAGGGATCATTCAAGATGAAGTGGCCATTAGTAGATTATAGATTATTGTAATAAGCCATAAATCCAGTGTCTCTATTTAGTCCATGATTTTTAGTGTCTAGCGAAGTTATGAATTTAAGCTTCCAGACTCATCTTTTGAAAGTGTTATGCAGGTTTCCTTTGAGGATGAGGACTGATAGGTCAAATATAAAGCGATTGCTTTATGAAAAGTGTTCACCCACAAGTGAAATGATGTTTTTGTCTTTTATCATTTTTCTGTGCAAGTTCACCCACATAGTTGTTATTGGAGTATTTAGTGCACTAAATGAGGTACACCACATGTTGTAATAGGCATGTGTAGAGCCCATGAATCTTGAAAGGTGTGTTGTGGGATTTTTTTTTTTTAATCATTGTAGTAGTGGAAGATATATCTGCAAGTTTTGCATCTGTTGTTCTGGCAGGGTCTGGTGCCACTCTGAGTTGTTATGTCCTGGTCTGTGGGGAGCTTGTGTATGATGAGAAGGTTGGAAAGGCTGGGAGGTTATTTGAAGGCCAGAAGAGTGGGTTCAGGAAAGATTTATTTCTGGGTGAGGTTCCCATCAAATATGGGTTGTAGGTGTTTGATAATATGAGTTCCAGTGATGGGTGGTAGGTGACAACTAGGGGTGTGTGGTCACGGGGAGGAATATTTCTGTATTGATGCAGGTTCCCCTGGGGTATTTGGATAGCCCATTCCATGATGGAATTCTATTTTTGAATATTACTGTGATTCTTCATACGATGTCAGCAAAGCAGTGTTTTTCTTAGGCTCATAACTACTGAGGCTCAGCAACAACTGTATCACAAAATTGTTGTTTCTACCCAGGTTCTAGAAATATGCCATAAGAGCTACCCAGGGGATTTATAACACTGCACTAAGGAAAGAATCCCTATCCACATGTTACAAAAGGTAACACAAACATATGTAACCTAATTCAGGCACTAAAGCTGAATGTTTAGGAATATGAAATAAACATTTACAGTACTAAAATATGCCTCTGCTATTTTTTAGCTTTAATGTTCATCTACACTGAATAGAATAAGATTTTTGTTTGCGTCAAATTACATTTTTAGTATTTAATGAGAGTTTTTAAAATAATTTCCATGTTATGTGAGCAAGCCAAAGAGGAACTCCACTGTAAAGCAGATTTGCTCATGTTCTTATTGCCTTGGTTAATGTAAGATGCTTGTTATGCTTAAGATCTCATTTTTATGAAAAACCTTGGTACGGAATATTGGGAATCCTATTTTAAATAAGACTAGCACATAAGAATATATGTTTATACAATTAGTCTATTCAGAACTGAAGCCACTTTAAAATCTGTCAAATGATACCTTACATTTAAGTCTGTTCAGTGAAATCAGTGTCAAAACTACACACAAACAAACAAACAAACAACAGCAGCAGTTCTGTCAGTAGAACAAAATACTGTAGCTAATACCTAAATACCTACCTAATCAGAGTATAAAGTGAACAATTCATAAAGTCTTACTGAACACTATACATTCTGTTATGAATTGACACAGGTTATAATCTATTGAAATAGCAAAGAACCATTACAGTTCTTCAATTCAGTGAACAAGGTTAATTTTCATAAATTAGAATTAAAAACACAACTTACACTATGAGCTCCTTGAATTGTGCGGACTAAGTTCAGCCCTTTCCAAACATAGACGTCTCCATTTAAAGCACCAGAGTACGTGACATCTTCTTTTGCACATGCTAAGCAAAGGATAGTTTGGAGATCTCCTGTTTTGCCAAATATTCCTCTTTTTGCTGTCAGTGCATTTCCACACAACGTCCAAAACTATTAAATGTAAATGATACATGAAGAGAAGTTTCTGTAGCATTTTTGGTTTTGAAATCAGTCTGCAAATCGTACAGACATATCTCCGTATTGTTCAGTAACTGAGCTAGACACTCTTGTCTCTTAACTGACTGTTCCATCATGCTACAAATAATGTATAAAGAATGGAAAACTACCACAGTAGATCTGAAGATCACATATACAATGTGATAGTTCAATTTTTTGTGTATGAATGTATGAAACTGAAGAATAACTCATGGTGTTTTATTATTGTTACCCTCATTCTAATAACCTCACCCTCACTTTGTCGCCTTTTCATGCATGATATGTAATAGAATGGAATCTTCTTAAACAAGGGACCTGTCTTATTTGTTTGCAGAGCTCCATACATACCTATGGGCTGTAGAAATAAAAAATAAATAAAACTAAAGACCGAGTCCTGAGATCTTATTACTTATTCATGTAAAATTCTCATCCAGTTTGCCTGATTAAGGATCAAGTAAGACTCTAAGAATTTGGCCCAACAATAGTATGTGCTGATAGGAAATCATGAAATACAAGATGATGAGCCATTTATAACCATTAGATTGTAATCTGAGACAAATTAAGAACATGCTTTGGGCATTTATAACAAAATTCAGATCTTAACATGAACTTCCTTAGAGTTGAAATTGTTTGGATCAAGGATTTTGGTTTGGGGCCCACCTCCAATTTCATATCTTTTTAACATAGGCCTAATTACAGGTGTGGAAGGGGAACATTTTCCACACAGCTTTCAAACTTGGGGACACTATACTCCCCACCGTAATTTTTGGTTTGCTGTAGAGGGAAAAAAGGGAGGCAGAAAATTATACCTAGCTTAAGACTTATTAGAACTCATAACTGCTGCCCCACTAACAACAGTTTAGCAAAATAATTCAGCAGGAGGTGGCATATCCAGTGCAGCCTCCACCCCAGCAGGGGATATTAATGTGGACACAACAGCAAAATGAAGACAAAAACATGCATGGAATAAAGCAGCAGGCTGCAACTTTTATTAAACTTTAACAAAAGGATGGGGCCCTACTTGTCCATCACCAATATTCTCCTATACCAGGCATTTAATTGGCTCCAATGAGGGGGTTATAGCGCTCCTTACCATATAACCCATAACTCAGGGTGACTCTCCTCAGCCTACCCCCGTGACTCAGCTCTCTTTGAGTCCGGCACCCTCCCCCATGAGGGGGATTGAGGATGCAGCAGGCTGGGGACCTCAGCCTAAGAGGGCCACAAGGTCTGCCTCTATCACATGAGCCCAAGGCCCGTCACCAAAATCCCAGTCTTTTACCTCTTGGAGCCATTCATTTTATTCTCTTAACCACACTAGAAACAGCCTGCAAGTTGTGACAAATAAACACCATCACTCCAGTACCTCAGTCAGACAGTAAGAGTATTCCTATTTAATCCACTGTGGCTTGAAGATGCCGCAAGAATGCCAAAAGACTCTCTGGTCTTCTGCCAATTGTCCCATGGAAGAAAAAAATCCTTCCTGACTCCCTAAAAAGGCGATCCGCTAGACCTGCAGCTTCTGTCTGGCCAGGTTCCCGTTCCTAGTTCGGATAGGTAGGGTGGGCTACTGGAATGGAGCTGGAAGAGGCTCCACATTGTCCCTGAAACAGTTAAATCTTGGTAGCTGGGGAATGTTGGCCAATCTGCACCCCTCTCCCCTAGCTGGCCAATGGGTGCCTCCCAGGGGGAGGAGCTGAGTGTCTCGCTTCCTTGCAACTGGGACTGTCCCCCTTTCAGCACTGACCCCAACTTCCCCACCCATTGAAGTGGATGGCCAGTATTTCTGACTAGGCAGGAGGTAGCAGCTGTGATTCCTGCCTTCAGCAAGCTCAGCAACAGACTCAACTCCATTCCAGCCTGGGGCACTCTGGCCAACTATCTATGGGATACAGATTGCCAGGACTGAGTCTCTACAGAAGAGAGAACTCAGACTCTGCTCCTCCTGCTGCACCACTAGGGGATAACTTTACATGTGGCAAGTCACTCTTGCCTAGATTTTTGCTAAACTTAAGCACCTAACTACATATTCAGGAAGCTAAATTAACCTGATCCTGCAAAGTAATTAATAAGAAAAATAAGAATAACACCTACCTCTGAAATATGTTTTCATCTGTAGACCTCAAAGCTCTTCACAATCTTTTAAATATATTTAAAAGTCAGTGGTACTTATTCATCTGAAATTGCACACAGGCTTTGAGAAATGTGGAAGGTTGCAGGTCTGGCTTTGATACCCAGCCTAGCCATTCAGCAAAAAGCTCAGCTGCAGTACACTTTAGAAATAGTTTGGGTTGCTTGAATAGAGAGAAGCTCAGAGAAAAGACTACACTCTCCCCATTTCTCCCTCCCCAAATATTAATCTTGACTTTACAACGCAGAGTAATTACCCTATAGTATAGAGCTGGAGAAGCTATTTATTTTATCTGCCTCTAAGTGCAAGCAGTGATTCCATCCCTCTTACCTTAAGATGCAGAAATAGTATGGACTATTGTTTGTTCATCTTTTGATGGAAATCCAATACCTCAAACATTTTAACACACAGTTTTCTGGCATGCCTTAATCTATATCTGTTTGTTTGAATGGTTAACTGTGACCATTTTAATAGAGCACGGGTGCTAACTAAAAATAGGTTTTGAGAAGCAGCTAGCTGAACACAGCAAATGGCATAACTACTGTCAAAACCACCCCATAGTTTTGAAAACAGTGCAAGTTTAGGGGTTCAAATTTCTCAGTCACCAGAGCTAGAGAGATTAGCAAGTTTTCTAAAACTTCTGTTTAAAGTTTTTCCCACTCCTAATCATGGGAAATAATTGCTATCTGGTAGAGATGCGTCTCAAAGACGTGGGAAAACAGAGAACTTGGTCAAAGTGAGAGACTTCCCTCCAAGCTTTGCATAAGCCCAAGGAGGTTTTATCCAAAACCTGAACCTCTTGGGGGGGGGATTTTCATTTTGCTTTCAATTTTACTTAAATTTTGGTCCTATTTAAATTTTAATACTAGACAACAAAGTAAGGCAGCAGGAAGGCAATTTACAAATATGTACTTAGGTCCACAAGTGCCTCCTGTGCAAAATTGTGTGGAAGGAACAAATACTGGAGCTGTGGAGTACTCAAGTTCTCTTCCCAGTTCCATGAGATCACAGGTACAGAAAAGGCAGGGAGCTGGGCCAAAAAATGGACTGGAAAACCAAGGATCTCTAAGAAATCTGACTCCCAAAGCTTCATAGGATGTCCAGCAGCATGGAGTGACTCCTCTCATACCTCCTTTGTAGTCCCTGTCCAGACTGTGATTGAGCAGTTAGGATCCCTATCTCATTCATAAGAACAGCCATACTGTGTCAGACCAATGGTCCATATAGCTCAGTATCCTGTCTTCCAACAATGGCCAATGTCAGGTACTTCAGAGGGCATGAACAGAACAGGTAATCATCAAGTGATCCATGGGTTCTGCAATTTTCTTAGCTTCAGTAAGTGAAGCAGGGCTCCATCAATCCTTTCAGACCTTTTCAGTGATGCCTTATTGAGACTTAACTAGGAAGAGATAACTGAAGACCTTGATGAGCAGTTTGGTGGAATAGAGAGGGCAGAAGCCAAAAATGGGAATGAGTAATGGTAAATATTAGGACATTAAATGTTTATATTTTGCTTGTTAAGCTGTCCTGCACTGCAGTCACTTCATATTACTGAAAATCTGCCTCATCATCTTGAATTGGCTGCAAACCTAGAAATCTACATAGTGTTCATGGGCTTTGGGAGTGGCAGGAAGCCACCTATGAAAGAAAAGATGGCAAGCAGTTCAAAACATCAGATGACTTTACAAACTTCAATAAATGAAAATACAAATGCAACAAAACCAATTTACCTTTATATGTTTCACTCCACAGCTAACCATTCTGTTTGGCTGATATGGATCCCAGGAAATATCAAAAATCTGTTAAAAATATTTAAAGATGCTACTTTGAATTATAAACTAGTTGAATCTGCCATATATTTAATTTGCTTTTGCACATTTTTAAATGCAGGTCTGTCACTCAGCATTTGATTAAATTAATAGCATAATCTTTAGGTGAATGTAATGCTGTTTGACATGAATGACAAGTATAACTATAGCTAGACTGAGAGATAATGCAGACATGTGCTTGCAGGCTTCCACACACAGCTCAGCCAGCAGACTTTGTTCATAACTTGCAACAACCCAACTATTCTAGTTTCAAGAAACTCTTGAACACAGAACATTTACTGTGCCAAACTGGGGAAAATAAAGTGCAAGTTGTGTGATGTGAGCTAATGTCCCCAAAAGTTAAGAGGAGAGACCATTACTCATCTTCACTCATTACCTATGGGAAAAGGTGTACCCAGGTCAGGTTAGGCAATATTAACCCAATATGCCACCTTTTGTAATGCAGCTAAAGTGGTAATATACACAGAAATAAATTTACATAACAAAATTACATTTGTCATTTTGGCAAGCAATATTTATTTTTGTCTATAATACAAAGTAAGCATATTTCAAAATTAAAGACTAGATCCCACATTTTTTACTCAGAACAAACGCCTGATGAGGTCAATGAGAACTTAGTCTAAGTAATGACTGCACAATCAGGCCTTCAGGGAAATACTGTATAAAGCTTGAAAATGAAGAGTTTATACCATGGTCCAAACTTTCAAGAGTGCTGCAGTTTTTGGGTCTCCATCTTCAGACACTTTACAGGGGCCTGATTTTCAGAAAATACTGAGCAGCCAACCTCTGAAATTTAAGGTGTCTCAATTTGAGTACCCAAAAATTGAGGCACCCAAATCACTAGTTTCTTTTTAAAATGCAGACTAGAGATATTCAGACCTCAGAGGTTCAGGAGCCAAATTAGCAATCAGAGGTTCAGGAGCCAAATTAGCAATCAACATTACCCAAAAGAGCCACAGTACTGTGAATTCATTGTTTCATTTATTTTATATATATATATATACACACACACACACACACACACACACACACACACACACACACACACACACACACACCCCTTGCCTAATTTCTCATTTTGATTTAAAGCACAGTAGCTACTCCAGTCAGCTAACAAGTATTTTATCATCTAAAATATGCAACCAGTCATTTAGTATACTAATCAACACTGTCTTTCAAAATACAAAGTGTAAATCTTCTTTATAGAAAGTTGTGATTTTGAAGTATTTTCTAAGTACTATAGTTCTTAAAATATGTAAATGACAGACTTCAGCAATGCCTTATGACCCCCTCACACCAGAAAAGACAGTTATCTTTTTCATAACTGGTGTTCTTCGGGATGTGTTGCTCATATCCATTCAACTTAGGTGCGTGTGCTCACCACGTGCACTGGTGCCAGAAGTTTTTCCCTCAGCACTATCTGCAGGGGACTCGGTCCGGCACCCCCTGCAGTGGCTCGAACATGCTGTGGTATATAGGGCACTGCCGGTTCCCCCTACCCTCAGTTCCTTCTTGCCAGAAACTCTGACAGTGAGGAAGGAGGGTGCGTTGTGGAATGGACATGAGCAACAAATCTTAAAGAACACTAGTTATGGAAAAGGTAACTGTCTTTTCTTCTTTGAGTGCTTGCTCATGTCCATTCAACTTAGATGACTTCCAAGCAGTACCCCTCAGAGGTGAGTAGGAGTTCATGGACATGTAGATTGCAACACCGCTCTGCCAAACCCAGCATCATCTCTGGCATGCTGAGTGATGGTGTAGTGGGCTGTGAACGTGTGCACCAAGGACCACATTGCTGCTCGAAATGTGCCAGGAAGGCCATTGAAGATGCCTGCGTTCTGGTCAAGTGGGCTCTGACAATCGGCAGCGGAAGGACTCCCACCAACTCATAGCATGTCCGAATGCAAGAGGTGATCCAGTTAGAAATCTTCTGCATGGACACCGGGAGGCCCTTCATCCTATCAGCTGTAGAGATGAAAAGCTGAACCATCTTACGGAAAGCCTTTGTCCAATCTAGGTGGAAAGCCAGGGCCCTTCTTGCATCCAAAGCATCAAGGCACCTCTCTTCACTAGTCTCATGGGGCTTAGGGCAGAAGACCTGGACAGAACCAAGTTGAGATCCCACTGAGGGACTGGGGACTGAACTTGAGAAAAAGTCTTTTGAGACTTCAGAGGAACCTGACCATCAAGTCATGGGAGAACACCGTCTGCCCCAGATGGGCGGATGAAAGGTGAAAATGGCTGCCAGATGCACCCTGACAGAGCAGTGTGCCAGGCCCTGGTTCCTCAAATGAAGCAGGTAGTCTAAGATTGACTGCACTGAAGAATGCAAAAGGGGAGATGCCCCATTTGCCCCTCCTGTGGGAGACCCTCGTTCACTTTGCCAGGTAAGTCTGTCTAGTTGAGAGCTTCCTGCTCTCAAGGAGGATCTTTTGGATCCCTTTCAAACAGGTATGTTCCTCAGGTTTGAGCCACGCAACATCCAAGCCATGAGGTGGAGGGACGAGAGGTTGGGGTGCAAAAGTCGACCATGATCCTGTGACAGCAGGTCTGGTTGGTTCAGCAGGGGGCATGAGGAATCTCCAACAGGCTCGATAGCATCCCAAATCAGTGCTGGCGAGGCCATGCCGGGGCAATCATGATAACCTGTGCATTGTCTCTATTGACTTTCACTAGGACTTTGCTGATGAGCGGAATCAGAGGGAACATGTACATGAGGCTTTCTGCCCACAGCAGGAGGAAGGCATCGTAGAGGGAGTCCTTTCCCAGACCGCTTCTGGAGCAAAACCTGTTGCACCTCCTGTTCTGCCTAGTGGCAAACAAATCCACTTGGGGAGTTCCCCACCTCTGGAAGATTGTGTCGGCTACCTCTGGGTGGAGCACCCACTTGTGGTGAGAGGAGAAGTCCCTGCTTAGATGATCTGCTAGCATGTTCTTGGCACCCGGAAGGTGACACATTTCAAGGTGGATTCCATGGTTGATGCAGATGTCCCAAAGACAGAATGCTTCTTGGCAGAGTGCTGAGGATCACACTTCCCCTGGTCTGTTTATGCAGAACATTGAGGCTGTGTTGTCCATCAGGATCTGACCACTTTACCCAACAGATGAGGTAGGAAGACCATGCATGCACTGTGCACCGCCCTGAGCTGTTTGACGTTTATATGTAGCATTGTTTCCTCTGGGGACCACATACTTTGGGTCTGGAGGGTGCCGAGATGCACCTCCCAGCCAAGGTCTGAGGCGTCCAAAACCAACTCGCTGCCATGTGACCTAGTAGGTGCAGGCAAACCCTGGCTGTGGTTAGGGGAAATGAGGAGACTTCCACGATGAGGTCTGTCAGTGCCCTGAATCTCTCCAGTGGCAGGAATGCCCTGGTGCAGGTCCAGTCGAACACCACTCCAATTAATTCTATACTGTGTACCAGAACTAATATGGATTTTTTTGTCATTTACTAATAGGACGAGGCAATAGCAGATGCCTTTAGACCTGGGACCTGGAGCTGCCCTTGATCAGGCAGTCGTCAAGGTGTAGGTAGATCAGGATACCCCAACGTCTGAGGTAAGCAGCCAACACCAACATGCACTTGGTAAATACCCATAGGCTGTCACTAGGTCAAATGGGAGGACCATAAACTGATAGTTGTTGGAACCTACCATAAACTGGAGGAAGCGTCTGTGTCCCTCGAAGATGGCAATGTGAAAGTATGCATCTTTCAGATCGAGGGTGGTGTACCAGTCTCCTGGATCCAGGGAGAGGATGACGGAAGCCAGGGAGACCATGCAGAACTTCAGCTTCACTAGGAAACGGTTCAAGTCTCACAGGTCCAGGATAGGTCATAGATCACCCTTGGCCTTTGGGATTAAAAAGTAGTGGGAATAGAACCCTTGTTCCTGTACCCTGGAGGAATAACCTCCACTGCTCCTAGCTGCAGTAATCCCTCTATCTCCTGTGTGAGGAGACTCTAGTGAGAAGGGTCCCTGAAGACGGATGGGGAGCGGAGGTGGGAAGCAGAGGTAGAAAGTAACTGAAGGGTGTAACCCCGCGCCACCGTACTGAGGATCCATCAATCTGATGTTATAGATGGTCACGCATGGAGGAAAGGAGAAAGGTGGTTGGAAAAAATAGGGGAGGGAGGATCCTGGGAATAGACAGTAGGTCTCCCTTGGGCGTACCCTCAAAATGAGCACTTGCCAACGTACTTATTGTGGGTCTAGCTCGACTGAGAGGCCTGCAAAGGCTGTTGGCTAGGACGACTCTTGCAGCCTCTTGATTTCTTATGGGGAGACTCCTGGTCAGGGTGGCTCCCCTGGCCCTGAGGTTGCTGCAGCTTAAACCACTTGTGGGCAGGGCTGGGAACATACAGACCCAGCATTTTAAGAGTCATGCCGGAGTCCTTTAGGCCATGGAGCTTATTGTTCATCTGTTCCACAAACAGGGCTTGCCCATCAAAGAGAATGTCTTGCATCAACTGCTGAGCCTCCGTGGACAAGCCAGAGAGGAGTAGCCAGGATGCCTAGTGCACGGCGACGGCCAAGGCCATGGTTTGGGTGACAGTGTCCGCTGCATCTGACGCCGCTTGGAACATTGTCATGGCTGCCGTCATGCCCTCCTCCATAATAGCCTGGAACTCCTTACTAGAAGCCTCAGGAAGAGAGCCCTTGAACTTGGCCATGGTTTGCCACATGTTAAAAGCATAGTGTCCCAGGAGGGCTTGATGGTTGGCCACCCTCAACTGGAGACTAGAGGATGAATAAACTTTATGCCCAAACAAGTCTAGTTTCTTGGAGTCTTTGTTCTTAGGGGTAGCCCTGAGATGACCTTCTTTCTCCCTGTGGTTAACAGCTTCTATCACTAGGAAGTTGGAAGCAGGGTGAGTGTACAGGTACTCGTGGCCTTTGGATGTCACAAAGTACTTGTGCTCAGCCCACTTGGAGATGGGTAGCAGTGAGGAGGGAGTTTGCCACAGGACATTAGTGATCTTAGAGACCCCATCATGAATGGGCAGAGCCACCCTGGCTGGTGCTGTGGAGCAGAGGACATTGAAGAGAGATTCTGAAGGCTCCTCTAGCTCCTCTGCCTGAAGACCCAGGTTGGCAGCGAACCTCTTAAGTAGTTCCTGGTGCATTTTAGCATCATCTGAAGGAACCGGGGGAGGGGGCCCAATTACAGCCTTGTCTGGCAGCGACAAGGAAGGTGCCAGTGCTGTAGGGTCCTCCACAAACATTGGTGGCCCAGTGGCTTCTTCCCCTGCTCCCTCTTGGACCTGCGGGGTCCTCGCACCTGAGGTTTCGTGCACCAGAGGAGGGTGGTAGAGAGAGGCAGCTGGTCTCTTCAAGGCTCTGGACACTGAGCAGGCAGCCTGGGAGGGCTGGGTGAACCCCCACAGGTTCCATGGGTACCACGGTGCCGGCCACTATGCCTGAGGCCCCAGGACTGGTTTCAGTGCTGACAATGTAGCCAGTACTGCTGGTACCAGAGCTTGTTCCACTGTCAGGGAACCTTGCTCTGAACCAGGGCTAGATCCTGAGTGGTTGCTCCCAGATGACCAGTACAGAGTGGAATGGTGGCTCTGTCGCGACCAGTGCCAGTCATTCCGCCTGGAGTCTGATGTGGAGTGGAATCTTAGGGATCGATGGTGCTCGACGGATCCGCAAAGGCTTGGAGTCAGCGATCTACATCCTGCACTTGACGAGCGGTACCGGTATGAGAAGCAGGACCGGGAGTCAGAACAGGCCCGGTGCTGGGAAGCACCCATACATGGTGATGCCCTCCTAGAGGACTGGCGACGGTCCGAGGAATTGTAACATTGATCCCTTGATGGGTCTCTGGAGCAGTACCGCAGTCTCAGAGATACCGATGCCGAGACCGGTACCCCTGCCAGCAGGGCACATGCCTCCAAGGGTCTGCGCCCAGTGGCCAGAAAGCTGTGCCTCGAGCCTCTCTGCCTGTGGCCAAGGTTCGGGGATCGAATGGGGCTGTGCTGTATCTGCCTTTCTCAGCCAGATGCGTGGCAGCTGCAGGAGGGTGAGCACTGGCAGGACATTCCCTATGACGGGGAACGGTGCTGCTGAGGTAGAGACCATAGCAATCTGAACATGGGTTTACTCCATGAATGGGGAACCACAGGAGCCGGTGTGGGTAGCACCGAGAGGGGCATGATCTCCTGCGCTACCTGCAGGGCCTCTGGCGTGGACAGCACCTGGAGCTCACAGAGGCCTCTGCCACTATCCGGGGTAGCTCACAAGGAGCCAGTTGGGCTACATCATTCCACCGGAGCTTGGGCCTGAGATCCCAACATAGGTGAAGAGTTGCCCAGCCTGGGACCTTGTTCACACCCAGTCTTATCCTTTCCCTTGCGGGAGGTTGGAGACCAGCTTCAACCCACTTTCTTGGGCTTCTTGGTTGGAGCCATGGATGGGGACCGGTGCTGGCCAGTGGACCGAGGTCATGGTACTCGGCACCGAGTTGGAGCAATGCTCCGATGCTGGGTTGACTCAATAAGGCCGACTCAATAAGGAGCGCTCTTAAACAAATATTGTGCTCCTTCTTAGTCCTTGGCTTGAAGGACTTGCAAATTTTGCACTTCTCACTAATGTGTCCTTCACCCAAGCAACGCAGACAACTGCTGTGTGGTTCACTAGTGGGCATAGGCCTCTTGCAGCGATCAAAGGGCTTAAAGCCTGGGGACCGGGGCATGCTCCCGGGACCTATGAAGTCTCTACTATAGCTAAGGGATTTACAAACACTAACAGAAAACTATGATACACTATAATACAAGAGATAACTAGTTTGTATGAATGAACAGCAACAGCATTAGCTGAAGCAGCAACAGTTCCAGCACCGTCACTGGCAGTAAGAAGGAACTGAGGTTGCGAGGAACTGGTGGCACCCTATATATCATGGTATGCATGCGACACTCAAGAGGGCGTCAGAGCTGGTCCCCTACAGATACTGCTGAGGGAAAAGCTTCTGGCATCAGTGCATGTGATAAGCACACACACCTAAGCTGAATGAACATGAGCAACACATCTCGAAGAAGAACAAAAACATTCAACCACTAAAATTTAGGATCAGATTAGACAATCCCCTGCTCAACACCCTTTTACTTTCGCTGTGGGGAGGGCTTGAAGGGCTAAGCCTTGAAACACTTCAGTCATGGCTTAGAGCAGGAGTGAGCAAACTACATCCCGCGGGCGACATCCAGCCCGTGGGACTGTCCTGCCTAGCCCCTGAGCTCATGGCCCGGGAGGCTCAGCCCCGGCCCCTCACCCACTGTTCCCCCTCACCTGCAGCCTGAACTCGCTCACTCCACCACCGGCGCAATGCTCTGGGTGGCGGGGCTGTGAACTCCTGGGGCAGTGCAGTTGCAGAGCCTGGCCTGATCTGGTGCTTCGTGCTGCGTGGTAGTGGCGGCAGTATGGCCCGGCTCCAGCCAGGTGGTGCAGCTGTAGCACTGCCAGCCACTGGTGCTCCAGGCAGTGTGATAAGGTGGCAGGGAGCAGGGGGGTTGGATAGAGGGCAGGGGAGTTTGGGGTGGTGGTCAGTTGGAAAGGGTGTGGATGGTGGTCAGGGGGAACAGGGGGTTGAATGGGGCAGGGGTTCTAGGGGGAAATCAGGAAGAAGGGGGGTGTTGGATGGGGCAACAGGGGGCAGTCAGGGGCAGGGGTTCCAGGGGCAGTCAGGGGACAGAGAGAAGGGGTGATTGGATGGGGCAAGGGTCCCGGGGGGGCCTTCAGGAATGAGAGGAGGGGTTGGATGGGTCAGGGGTTCCGGGGGGAGGCATCAGGAATGAGAAGAGGGGTTGGATTGGGCGGTGGGGGCCCAGGGGCACTCAGGGGACAGGGAGTGGGGATGTGTGGATGGGGCAGGGATCCCAGAGGGGCTGTCAGGGAACGGGGGGCGGGGTTGGATGGGGCAGGAGTCCCGAGGGGGGCAGATAGGAGATGGGGGTTGGGCCACAACCCCCTCCCCTAACCAGCCCTCCATACAATTTACAAAACCCGATGCAGCCCTCAGGCCAAAAAGTTTGCCTGCCCCTGGCTTAGAGAAACAGAGCCTAGGGTGACCAGACAGCTGGTGTGAAAAATCAGGACAGTGCATGGGGGTAATAGGAGCCTATATAAGAAAAAGACCCAAAAATCAGGACTCTCCCTATAAAATCGGGACATCTGGTCACCCTAACAAAGCCTGAAACAGCTCCCATTGAAGTCAGTAGCAAAACTTCCACGGACATCAGTGAGAGTTGCATCAGACCCTAAAAGAGTAATTTTGAAAAGCGAATAAAAATATTAATCTTGATGTGTTAGAAATATAATACACAACAGTGAAGCACTGAATTCACCCAACTCACAAATACAGTATTGTTTTGTTCTGCTGCCACTATGTATATTCTATCATGTGAAATATTCACAGATATACCATGCATAGTAAAATATATATGCACAATGAAACGATTGATTTATCTTCATATATGTGTATGTTTATGTGTGTGTTTTTTTGACTGGTGGTGAAATTGCTCTGACATTTCCTAACTTTGGGCAATATTCTCCACTCAGATCCACTTGATGGACCTTTCTGTGCACTAACCTAATGAAAAAATAATACAATATAGAAACAAAAATGTTACATGTTATCGGGAAATGCTCCAGACAAAATTCAGATAATTCCTTCTATATGATTACCCTATCTGAATGGCCAGTAGCTGTTGCTAGTAGTTTTCCTTTCTTCCAGTCCCAAATACATACTGTATTTTTGGCATCCAGTCCCACTGAGGCTAAACACTAAGGAAAAAAAATAATCTAGTTAATTAAAGACCAGCCCAAAATAAGTCTTTCAATTAAGCATAGTATGTGCAGAGAAGGATTTCTCCAAATATCACTCAAATTAAAACTAAATTACTAAAGATATCATCAAGATATCCATGTTAAATATTTGTTTAATATTAGGACATGTCAAAAATTCTAGTCTTTGCTAGAAGCTTGACATTAATTACTTGACTTTTAAGTGTACCAAACATAGGTTAAATTCATCAAAAGAGCTGAAGAACTTGCTTCAGTAACACAACAATCTGGCATTCACATCTTACTGAACTGTTATTAAAAGTAAATGGGGAATTAAAACACTCCTCTCCCACCACCCACACCACCACAGTTCATTACATTTATGGTGCTCATTTTTGTGGACTTTTCTAGTAGCATTTTATAACTGTAATTTATCCTTAAATTTTCAATTTTGTTTTTGAAAGAATGCATAACTAATTATTTTAAAAGCTTAATACAAATAAATGAACTGCACTCTCCTAAGAAACAAGAATCCCTTTTTGTCCAGGCTATGGCTATAAACAAACAGGATGAAGAAATGTTTAAGATATAAATTAGCATCCAAGTCTCTCCAAAGTTTGCCTAATTTCACAGGTCCTTATGAGAATGCAGGAACGTAGAATTTGTCCTGTTGTATAACACCAGTGGTTCATCTGGTTCAGTATTCTGTTTCTGTCTCTATTAGTGGCAAGTACCTTGTCTGCAAAAGGTTATTTTCTTCACATTTGCCACTGTTGATATCACCGGTACTGCTATACCAGGCAAAAGAGCAAAAAAAGGCACCAACTCATGGGGATTTGCAGGAATACAAAGACATATGCCTCCATGCTTGGCTATCCTCTCCACACCTAGACAATCAGGGAACACTGAGCCATGAATTATCCTCTATGCCTCCATCAGAGGGCATTTCATGGCATGGAGGGAAATGAGGCTATATATATATATCTATCTCCTCATATTGCTATAACTTAATGCTAGATTTCTCACAGGCCTTGTGGGAGGTGACCATGTGCATCCCCCTCAAACCCTCCCTGTCCTGTTTTCTCTCCAACTATAGATCCCAGAAAATGAAATTCCTGGATTCAGAAAAGTAAACAAAAATGCACCTAAGTGCTTTATAGTCACCATTCCTTTATTTAACAACACTGAAATACATCTCTACCTTTGGTTTCTTGGGATGTGACACACCACATGCCATCTCTTAGTATCACTGGTACTAGCTGAACTCTATCTAGGGAATAGTGCATGCCCAAAGCAATAGGGAATAGTTCTGGTGAACAACTAAAATTATTTTCCTCTGCTGGCTGCCAAATGCATCTATATTTTTCCTGGTTTGTGCAGAGTAATGAACTTGCAAATAAGTAAATCT
The DNA here is from genome assembly GCF_007399415.2 of Gopherus evgoodei. Classification (NCBI taxonomy): domain Eukaryota; kingdom Metazoa; phylum Chordata; order Testudines; family Testudinidae; genus Gopherus; species Gopherus evgoodei. The sequence continues at coordinate 197,513,016 of NC_044324.1, read as the reverse complement.
GACTTTACTGTAATTTCTGTGTGTGTGTGTGTTGAGAGAGTAACAATGTGTGATGATGCTGAATCACTACTCAATTATAGCAACAGGTGGATTCAATTAAATCCCAGGGGCCAATCCCAGTCAGTACCTAGCCCAAGCTAGGGATACTAATGATGCAACCAGTGGTCAAATTCACTGATGAATCCTAGTCACGTGCAACCTGAGGCACATTGCACATACGCTAAGAAGAATTAAATCCCAACCAAGATAAAAGGAATTGAAGCTTCTCTTCAATGAAGAGGGTATGAAACTCTGGGATAAGGCAGTTCTTCAGGAAAAGCCTAGGAACATGCAATTTGGGGATAAAGAATAGTTTGAGATTTATGTTAGCATTATCTGAATTACCAGAAAGGGGGTAAATTTGGACTATGCATACACTATATGTTTTATTAGCAACAGGGTCAGAACTCCAGCTGCTTATATAAAATTGTGGCACAAAGGCTGAACTCAGTTTTAACATCTTTATACTCTTAGTATAAAAAAAAACTAATTTATTTTGGAATTAAGTGTAAAGAAAGAAAAAAATGTCTAAAATAACATTTAGGCAGCCCTATTATTTGAAACACAAAAATGGTCAATTGTAGTGCACATTTAGGGTTGCCAACTTTCTAATTACTGGGAGTTGAACCTCTGAGTCCTCCCCGCTGGCCCTTCCCCACAGCCATGCCCCCATCCTGCCCCTTCTTCCAGGCTTTGCCCCTACCTTTCCCTCACAGCTTCATCCTCACCCCTTTCCCGCAGGCCCTGCCCCTGCTCAAAAGCCCCGCCCCAGTCACTTTCTCCTTTCCCCCACCCCATCACTTTCTGGATTGTCTCCACCTCCTTTTCAGCTTCCCCCCACTGGGCTCCCTCTGCTCAAGGGCTGGGATGGGAGCTGTTGCAGCCTGACAAGAAGCCTACCTGCAGGTAGGAGGCAACACTGGATAAGCAAGGGCTGGTGTCTGGTTACTACATCTGATCAGACATTGTCAAGTCCCCTTTTCTACCAGACTTTCCAATTGCAAACCAGGCACCTGGCAACCCTAAATGGCACCCAGACACAGAAGCCAAAAACTGGTCTGTCTGGGTAAAACCCAGACAGGTGGCAACCCTATGCATATTTGAACTATGTTTAATATGTAAAAATATCAGCTCTGAACCTGCAGGCTGTTCCATAAGGAGTAGAACCCAGCACTTTTGAGAAGCCTACTGTCTTCAGCGCAGAACAGCTTGCAATATGGGTCATAGTTAGTTCCTGATTCAAGTAAATTGTTTCCTCATTAATTTTATGGTAGCTATGAAAAAATTCTGAAGATGCAAAATATAAAAAATGTAGCTATCAACAAAACATATCTTCAGCTATATGCAAATTATAGGTCTTTTCTTTAAAAATTTGTAAACTACCTAGGCCATAGAATCTGATAAAGAAAGTAACATTTTCTCAATCAAACAGGAAAAAATTCTTAAGTGGCAGCAGCTCAGACTGGTGTGCTGGATATTCAGGCTGTATTGCACTTTAGTATTTAATTATAAAAAATTTGAATAGCAAGTTTATACTAAATACAGGCTGGGAAGGATTTTATTTTTATCTGTAAATGTCTATAAATATTGATTTCACTGTTCACTCCCCAAAAACTGATGAAAAATGTATTTACCAATAATAATTGGAATTTTCAGATATGAAAAATAAGAAAAACAGTACTTGAGAACCTATTAGAGTGTGATCCAAGGATACTTTCTTTGTATATTTTAACATGATGATGACAAGTTGTATTTTAATGGTTATAACACTAACTGTTTGAATCTCAATAATTATTGTAATTAAATAATTATCTGTCTTTCCCCATTATTTCTCACAACTGTGAAAATATATATCCATAAAAATAAAAAAAATTACTTAAAACTCATAATTTTGTGCAACTGTGAAAATAAATAAAAGTATAAAAATACTTAAAACAAACATATTATTCATCAAAATTATAAAAAACCCAAACTCTCCCAAGCCTAACTAAATACATTTGTCTCTGAAACTCAGCATCTTATTAAATAAAAATGTGTACATAAAATATTTCCTGATTTAAACTGCAGATTGATCTTTTGTATGTTTTACTGATGACAAAGTATAGTGATACCAAATTACTGTGAACAAATTGGAGAGAGTCCAGTGGAGGGCAACAAAAATTATTAGGGGGGTGGGACACATGATTTACAAGGAGAGGCTGAGGGAACTGGGCTTATTTAGTCTGTAGAAGAGAAGAGTGAGGGGGAATTTGATAGCAGCATTCAGCTACCTGAAGGGGGATTCCAAAGAGGATGGAGCTAGGCTGTTCTCAGTGGTGGCAGAAGACAGAATAAGAAGCAATGGTCTCAAGTTGCAGTGGGGGAGGTTGTCATAAACAGATAGCTAAGGGTTAATGTCTCTTACACCTGGAAAGAAGTAATCTGAAACACCTGACCAGCGGACCAATCAGGAAACAAGACTTTTTCAAATCTGGGTGGAGGGTTTTTTGTGTGTGAGTCCTTTGTTCTTGGTCTTCTGCCTGTCCCTCTCAGCTATGGGAAGGATTTTTCTATTTCCTGTTTTCTAATCTTCTGTTTCCAAGTTGTGAGTACAAAGATGGTTTGTTGTTTTGTATTTACATGTCTATAGTTGCTGGAGTGCTTTAAATTGTATTCTTTTTGAATAAGGCTGTTTATTCAATATTCTTTTAAACAAATGACCCTGTATTTGTCACCTTAATACAGAGAGACCATTTTTATGTATTTTTCTTTCTTTTTATATTAAGCTTTCTTTTAAGACCTGTTGGAGTTTTTCTTTAGTGGGGAACTCCAGGGAATTGAGTCTGCAGCTCACCAGGGAACTGGTGAGAGGAAGAAGTCAAGGGGAAATCTGTGTGTGTTAGATTTACTAGCCTGACTTTGCATTCCCTCTGGGTGAAGAGGGAAGTGCTTGTGTTTCCAGGACTGGAAATAGAGAGGGTGGACTCCCTCTGTTTAGATTCACGAAGTTTGCTTCTGTGTATCTCTCCAGGAACACCTGGAGGGGGGAAGGGAAAAGGTTTATTTCCCTTTGTTGTGAGACTCAAGGGATTTGTGTCTTGGGGTCCCCAGGGAAGGTTTTTGGGGGGACCAGAGTGCCCCAAAACACTCTAATTTTTTGGGTGGTGGCAGCTTTACCAGGTCCAAGCTGGTAACTAAGCTTGGAGGTTTTCATGCTAACCCCCATATTTTGGACACTAAGGTCCAAATCTGGGACTAGGTTATGATAGAGGTCTAGGTTGGATATTCGGAAACACTATTTCACTGGGGACTGGGGGCTGAAGTACTGTAAAGGGTTACCTAGGGAGGTGTGGAATCTCCATCCTTAGAGGTTTTTAAGGCCTGGCTTGACAAAGTCTTGGCTGGGATGATTTAATTGGTGTTGGTCCTGCTTTGAGCAGGGGATTGGACTAGATGACCTCCTGAGGTCTCTTCCAACCCTAATATTCTATGATTCTACAAACACATAGACAACCTTATTCTCCCTTTTCAGCCCAAGATATTTATTGGTTTTCCAATTTTAAAATGCATTCAGTGTAAAAGGATGAGGGGTTCATTTGAAGGAAGTGAGTAATACATATGTAGGTGGAATCTCTCTAGTCCCAGAACAGGATACAAATTTCCCACAATGATGTTCAGAACCTAAAAGTGTCTTGGCCAAAATGGAACTGTTGACAGCTATAAGCTCCAGGTACCTGGTTTCCATGAGTCCATGTCCCTCCTGGTCTCCTCACCCTCAAATCCATGCCCTCCAATTCTGGCTCAGCCCTGCAGCTAAAGCTGCAAAGCTTATACTCAGCATCTGGTCAGTTTATATCATGTTCATAAAAATAGTTCTTTATATCTTTGGAATTCCCACACTAAAACCCAACCTCAACCCCAACCCCTATTCCCACTCCATCTCTAGAACACTCTTTTGCAAGGTCAACAAATTTGGAACCTGTAGGGTAAGGGGCCAACATTTGAATGGTATTTAGATGCCTAAAGATTCAGATAGGCACATAGTAGGATTTTCAAAAGCACTTAGTGGTCTTAGGCACTTTTGAAATTCCAACTAAATGGCTATCTGCACCTTTAAGCACTAAACTACCTTTAACAATCTGTCTCCCAGTCATTTTGGAGATAGGAGGACACAAGAAAGTTAGGAGATTTTGGGACACAATAACATTAAAACTCCCTTCCCATTTTTCCCAGTCTTCCCAGAAAGACTGCACACTGGGGATGAGATATGGTGTATGAAATTTCAGAGGGACTGGTTTCCTTTTTTAGGAAGTTGGGGGAACAGAGTTGAAAATTGGCCTTGAAATAGAAAGCAAGCTTAAATCAGGAGCAGCAACCTATAATAATGTTAATTAGTTAATGCTGTGCAATGTAAAGCACTATGTGATAATTATTATTATTATTACAATCCTATATATGTACTGAGTGTTATTACCTTTATAGAGAAGGAAGGAAAAAAATTAGCCATTGAATTGGTTTAACATCCATGACCCTTGAAATGTCCTAAAATCCCTCATTCCTCTCATGTCTATTAACCATTTCACAGATCTTTCTATGTTACTAGGTAGCAAAATTAACACTCACATTTATTAATTTGAGACTAAAGTAATGTAAGATATGTTAAAGGGAGGTTGTTTCTAGCACTGTCCTTCCTTTCAGATTAAATTTTAAATTGAGTGAAAGGATGTTAATTTACATTAAAAATTAAAGGTAGTTTTATTCCATATGAGACTATTCTTTTAAAACATCATGGTCCAATTCTGTCCTCAGACACAGACAATCCAACTCTCAGTGACGTCAGTGGGAGCATACCTGTGTATCTGATTGTGCAACCCAAAATCAATATAGCTATTATTTTTTTAAAGATGCAAATTCAATTCTCTTTCTGATGGGATTAAACTTTGAGTTACATGGGGAAGACAGCACAAGGTGAAATGTACCCTAGTGCAGATGGCCTCTAGAAGGATTTAGGCGCCCATAAGGGTCCTTAAAACTAACATAGAGTAGGAATTTTAAGGTGTGACAAAAATTTACACAGTGGAATACTCCAGACATTGATAGTACAATATTACACAGGTAATCTTTCTGTAGGGATGAACTGTTTGGAATAATTTGCTCAGTTCTCTGTGTGAAGCACAAATATGCATTCCTTTGACGCTACTTATGTTAAAGTCCTTGCGGTTTACCATTACTTTTTCTTCTAGAAATTTACTTATTGTGACTAATAATGAAAAATCCAATTCTCCATTTATATTTGACTTCCATCTTTCTTTAAATATCTAGTTAATCATATGGTCAAAACACTGATCCTCAGAGATTTTGGGGAGTGATCTTCTGTTTGTCTGTTTTTTGCGGGATTCCAATGCTAAGCTCCAAAGCTACACAGTTTTTCTATTTCAAACACTTTATTAAATTAAATTTACTATGCATTACAGCTGGTGAGAATCCCTTAACAGTGAGACCAATGCAGTTCTGCTGCCCAAGGAGGGACAGGATTGCGGGGACACAGCGTATATCAATATACTGTAGAAGTTCTCTGAACAGCAGGCGCAGGTGAACATTGCCTGGTTCTGAGGACCAAACAATCTTCTCACTGTGCAGTTCCTCCAGTACTAACTCTTCAGGAGATAAGACTGCATTTGGGCCATGGAGGGCTATGTCTACCATTGGTATCTGCCCAGTGCCCCACACAACTAGCTGGAGTGCTAGGCTGAGGTTTTGGTCCCAAAAGCATTTCTTTTTGAAAAAGAGATATATTTGCAGTATTTTGGATCCTGTATTAGCATTAACATTTTAAATTACAGTATTCAGTTCTGATGTAATGCTATAATTCTATATGAAGGCTACATATATAAAAATTTACTTTTATGTACACTTAAATAGAAGAAAAAGAGAAACTGAAAATATACAAACCTGGCCATCTGAATCAAAAGCCAAGCAGGCAACTCCATGTGTATGCGCATCCTTAAGAACAGAAAGAGTCAGTACACTGTAGGAATCCCAGATGCAAATGTAAGGGTCCTTCCCAACCTGTCCTGTAGCAACTAAGGTTTTATCTGGGTGTACAGCCAGGCTAGAAGAGAATATAGTTCAAATCACACTTCATTCTCTAGTTCAGCACAACATTGTAGAGTAATCAAAGATGAGAACCAATATTGATTTTTTTTCAATTTTCAAAAATCCCAACTCCTTTAACATATCAGAACCTTGATAGCAACATTCTCTAGAGAAAAGTATTTCAAATTGTTTCCATCATAATTTAGCTTGCTAAATGTAAACAGTATGTTCAGCTGAGACAGATTAAGACAATCAATACAGAGTACACATTCAGCACACAGTCAGATTTTAGCTAGTGTATTGTCAACAAAAAAAAACTATTGTATTTTAAATAGTTTCATTTATCTGATAGGACTGTTTCTTTCATGGGCCTCCCTTTGTCTTTCCATGGTTTTAGAAATTAGTACGCAAATTTCAGTTCAAATTGAAAAAAAAAGTAGGCCAGCAGCTGAGTAAAATATACTTTTCACAATTAATTTAAACTATAGGAAGGCCTTCATCATCATCATTATATATTTTTTAAAGAATCAAAACCTCAGAGGAGATGGGGAGTCAAACTATTGCTTCTACTTCTGAGGCAAGGCATTGCATGTGTTTATAGATATATATTTTAGTTACTACATCCTCTGGAAAGCTGAAATTTCCTGTACCTATATATTTTACCTTATTTTCTCTGATATTCAAGAAAAATTAGCAGCAGCCATATCAAACAGTACTTGAACTACCTCTTTTTTGTATATAGATAGAAATGTTTAAAAAATATTATTCTGGGTTTTTAGTTATGTAACTCCCATTGGGGTTACAGAGAAATTGGTTTTGAACATTGCCCTTATGCATCTCTTTAAAAGTAAATATATTATAAAGTATGTCAAGCAACATCCTTACACTCTTTGTTATTTGGATATGCTTGTTACTGCAAAATAGTATAGCCCAGACCCCGCATGATCTACTGCAAGGTAGACCTAAATTCACTGACCAAGCCTCCCCCACCACCCCTAAAAAAACCAACAAAAAAACCCCTTTGTTATTGCAGAGTTAAGGTTGCCTGGTTATATCAGTCTCTTCCAGAATATCAAATTCAAACCAACAAAACTCAAACTTAGTAAAAACCAGGAAATGAAGAGTAAGTTTCATATCAAACTTTTGAAAACTAGGAAATACAGAATTGGGAGGAGGGATGTCAGACCCCCCCACCCCAGAAGGGCAGGCAGTCCTCTCCCCAGTCTCTCCCCACTCTTTTGCCCAGATCTCAGCTGGCTCTCACAGAGAGTCCCTGGAATGGCAAACTGCAAATTCAGAGGCGGCGTCAAATAAATATAAAAACAGAGTTTACGAAATGAGACCCAAAAAATAATACAATCACTACAGTAGCCCCTGTTTTGTTTATATTGTTAAGTTAAATTTTACAATAATCTAGTATTTTAAATTTTTGTATTGGCAATGAATATTTATGTTGGAGTAGTCAGAGGAAACTAGAGATTTGAGAGCTAAGCCTGGCCATGGTTGGGGAGACGGAAGCATTGACCCCCCCACCCTCACCCCAAACTGCCAGCCTCTGGCAGGCACAAATTTCCCACACACACATACACACACGAAGCCCCATTGGCCTGACTGGAGCTGCCCCCCTAAATATAGAAGTCAAACTATGCCTATGGAGCTAAATAGGAAATATCTGGAGCTTTTGGCACCGAGGAAGGGCTGAGGTGGTTTAAGATTGTGGAATAAGCACATTAACTGGATGTCCACTAAAATGATCAGCAGTGAAATAGGAAACTATTTGAACAGTTTCATCATTTGTTTTTAGAAATTACCCATTCAGATGAATGGGACACTTACAGTGTTCTCAGAAGTATCATTTCAGGCTGACTGTAGATTCAGGAGACAACAGTGAATCAGTTTACACTGTGTTCATGTTTATTTTGCACCCATAAAAGTCACACATGGGGAAAAACACTTAGATTCTGTGGTAGGAGGTGAATTAGAAGGCTAATTATCTAGCTGGATCACATGGGCCCAAACTAGAACATCTTTCACTATGATTATTTTGTAACTAAATACATTGTTTGGAAGAGAATTACACAAATTATTTGTTGCTGTCCATTAAAAAAATCAAAAGAATAGAGAACACTTTTGAGGAATAAGAGTATTGGAGAGCGTGCTAGTTAGAGTGTTGCAGTATTCCTTTATGTGTCACCATTTTGTTTCTGTTCCAGGATACAATAAAGAAGTAGCCAGAGCCGTAATCAGGGTGGGGCAAGTGGAGTAGCTGCCCAGGGTGCAAAGCCATAGGGACAGAAAGATGGGGCCAGAGGTACCCCCAACACATACAGGCTGGGTGACCTGTTGAGGTGAGTAAGGGGTGGAGGTGGTGTTCGCTCTCTGAGCCCCGCCTGGCGTCGCCAGACCAAGCCACCTAGCATCGCCACTCTCCCCACAGAATGTTCCTCCACAACCCCTGGGGTATGCGCCTCACAGTTTGAAAACCTCTATGGGGTGGTCACCTACCCCACGCCTTATTATGAATAGTTACATGCTACCTCTGAATGGGGTGGAAAAATAACCCCCCAAAATGGTATGGGGTGCAAATATGCTTGTTCACCTTGGGCACTAAAATAGATCTGGGGGTAGCCACATTAGGACCTAACCCAGCTGAAATGAGCCTCCCCATTGCTGCTTGCTCAAAGGTTTCATAGACTGCTCTGTCTGAGGGGAAAGTAGTCCCTGTCTAGAACATATTGAATGCAACATCATTTTCCCATAGCCAGTCTCTCCCCAGGAATGCAGTGTATGTCTGAATAGTAGTTATGTGAGGCCTGGTCCACACTACGCTGTTAAACCGATTTTAACAGCATTAAATTGATTTAATGCTGCACCTGTCCACACTACACTGCTCTTTACATCGATTTAAAGGGCTCTTTAAATCGATTTCTGTACTCCTACAAAACGAAAGGAGTAACGCTAAAATCGATATTACTATATTGATTTAGGGTTAGTGTGGACGCAAATCAACATTATTGGCCTCATTTTTTTACAGTAGCTACCCACAGTGCACCGCTCCAGAAATCAACGCTAGCCTCGGGCCATGGACGCACGCCACCGAATTAATGTGCCTAGTGTGGACGCACACAATCGACTTTATAATATCTGTTTTATAAAATCAGTTTAAGCTAATTCGAATTTATCCTGTAGTGTAGACGTATCCTGATTGTAAGTAACTTTTAAAGATGTTGGCATTGAATTGCATTTATGTCAGACTGAAAGAAAAGGGAAATCTGGCAGTTAAAGGGTATGTCTACACTTTGAACTGGGGATGCAATTCTCAGTTCAAAGAAACGTACTTGCACTAAAACAGAGTGTAGCTGTGGTGGCACTAGCAGTGGGAGGAGCTAGTCATTTGGAGTATGTGTCTAGGGCAGTGGTTTTCAACCTTTTTTTATTTGCAGACACCTAAAAATTTCAAATGGAGATGTGGACCCTTTTGGAAATCTTAGACATAGTCTATGGATCAGTAGGGGTACACAGACCACAGGTTGAAAACCATTGGTCTAGGGTCTCAGGCAGGATCATATTCAGAGCATCTAGCCGCTCCCACAGCCATGGCTACACTGTTTCTAGTTCACTAGCTCAATCAGCACTAATTCAGGTATGTCTCCTTGAGCTGGAAATTATATTCCCAGCTCAAAGTGTAGACATACCCTAAAGATTCACACATGCTCCTCTAAAATATAGCAACTATAACTTGAATAAACACTCACCCAGATTCCAGGATTCACCTACACACTAACTGGGTAGCTGGGCTAGAAGTTCTCTGCTCATCTGTGTCTACCTTCACTACATCCCCTCCTAGTCATCTTTTTTCCTAAAGCATGTGTGTGTACAGACACTCCGCGACTTACGCTTGCGTTCCATTCTGGAATGCCTTGCGTAAGTTGAATTTTGCATAAGTTGGGGACGTATACCCAACAATTCAGTAAAAAAAAAAAAGCTTACAGAACTTACGGAACTTTTTCTGTAAGTGCAGATTTGTGTAAGTAGGGTTTTCATAGGGTCAGAAGGGACAATGTGATCATCTAGTCTGACCTCCTGCACAAAGCAGGCCACAGAACCCTACCCATCCACTTCTATAACAAACCCCTAACCTATGTCCGAGTTATTGAAGTCTTCAAATTGTGGTTTGAAGACCTCAAGCTGCAGAGAATCCACCAGCAAGTGACCCATGCCCCATGCTGCAGAGGAAGGCGAAAAACCTCCAGGGCCTCTGCCAATCTGCCCCAGAGGAATAGTCCTTCCCAACCCCAAATATGGCAATCAGCTAAACCCTGAGCACGTGGGCAAGACTCACCAGCCAGCACTCAGGAAAGAATTCTCTGCAGTAACTCAGATCCCATCCCATCCAACATCCCATCACCGACCAATGGGCATACTTATCTGCTGGTAATCAAAGATCAATTGCCAAAATTAAGCTATCCCATCATACCATCCCTTCCATAAACTTATCAAGTTTAGCCCTCGTCCAGACTAACCCGCGGCATCGGCGGGTTAAAATCGATTGCTCGGGGATCGATATATCGCGTCTAGTCTGGACGCGATGTATCGATCCCCGAGCGCGCTTACATCGATTCCGGAACTCCATCAACCCGAACGGAGTTCCGGAATCGACACGGAGACCCGCGGACATCGATGCAGCGCCGTCCAGACGGGTGAGTACCTCGATTTTAGAAATTCGACTTCAGCTACGTTATTCCCGTAGCTGAAGTTGCGTATCTAAAATCGATTTTAATATCTAGTCTGGACGTGGCCTTAGTTTTAAAGCCAGATATGTCTTTTGCCCCCACTACTCCCCTTGGAAGGCTGTTCCAAAACTTCACTCCTCTAATGGTTAGAAACCTTCGTCTAATTACAAGTCTAAACTTCCTAGTGTCCAGTTTATACCCATTCGTTCTTGTGTCTACATTGGTACTAAGCTTAAATAATTCCTCTCCCCCCCTAATATTAATCCCTCTGATATATTTATAAAGAATAAGCATATCCCCCCTCAGCCTTCTTTTGGCTAGACTAAACAAGCCAAGCTCTTTGAGTCTCCTTTCATATGACAAGTTTTCCATTCCTCGGATCATCCTAGTAGCCCGTCTCTGAACCTGTTCCAGTTTGAATTCATCCTTCTTAAACATGGGAGACTAGAACTGCACACAGTATTCCAGGTGAGGTCTCACCAGTGCCTTATATAACGGTACTAACACCTCCTTATCTTTGATGGAAATACCTCGCCTGATGCATCCTAAAACCGCATTAGCTTTTTTAACGGTCATATCACTTTGGCGGCTCATAGTCATCTTGTGATCAACCAATGTGTAACCTGGGGAGCGTCTGTATTATATTACAAACAGGTTAAATTCAAATGTTCATGGTTTAAGTATTAACCTTTCTTTCTAGTGATCCAAAGGATTTCTAGTATAAGAACATAAGAACAGCCATACTGGGTCAGACCAAAGCTCCATCTAGCCCCGTATCCTGTCCTCTGACAGTAGCCAATGCCAGGTGCCCCAGAGGGAATGAACAGGGAATCATCAAGTGATCTATTCCCTGTTGTTCATTCCCAGCTTCTGGCAAACAGAGGTTAGGGACACCATCCCTGCCCATCCTGGCTAATAACCATTGATGGACCTATCCTTCATGAATGTATCCAGTTCTTTTTGAACCCTGTTATAGTCCTGGCCTTCACAACATCCTCTGACAAAGAGTTCCAGGTTGACTGTATGTGGTGTGAAGAAATACTTCCTTTTGTTTGTTTTAAACCTACTGCCTATTAATTTCATTTGGTGACCCCTAGTTCTTGTGTTATGAGAAGGAGAAAAAACACTTCCTTATTTACATTCTCCACACCAGTCATGATTTTATAGACCTCAGTTATATCCCTTAGTCCTCTCTTTTCCAAGATGAAAAGTCCCAGTCTTATTAATCTCTCTTCATCCGGAAGCCGTTCCATACCCCTAATTATTTTTTTACCCTTTCTGAACCTTTTCCAGTTCCAATATATCTTTTTTTAGATGAGGCAACCACATCTGCATGCAGTATTCAAGATGTGGGTGTACCATGGATTTATATAGAGGCAATATGACATTTTCTGTCTTATTATCTATCCCTTTTTTAATTATTCCCAACAGTCTGTTCACCTTTTTGACTGCCACTGCACATCGAGTGGATGTTTTCAGAGAACTATCCACAATGACTCCAAGATCTCTTCCTTGAGTGGTAACACCTAATTTAGACCCCATCATTTTATATGTACAGTTGGCATTATGTTTTCCAACGTGCATTACTTTGCATTTATCAACATTGAATTTCATCTGCAATTTTGTTGCCCAGTCACCCAGTTTTGAGAGATGCTTTTTCCAGATCCTATATGTTGAATAGGACTGGTCCCAGTACAGATCCCTGGGGGACACCACTATTTACCTCTCTCCATTCTGAAAACTGACCATTTATTCCTATCCCTGTTTCCTATCTTTTAACCAGTTACTAATCCATGAGAGGACCTTCCCTCTTTTCCCTTGACAGCTTACTTTGTTTAAGAGCCTTTGGTGAGGGATCTTGTCAATGTCTTTCTGAAAATCTAAGTACACTATATCCACTGGTTCCCCTTTGTCCACATGCTTGTTGACCCCCTAAAAGAATTCTAGCAGATTGGTGAGGCATGATTTCCCTTTACAAAAACTATGTTGACTTTTCCCCACAAATTATGTTCATCTATGTGTCTGACAATTTAGTTTTTTACTATAGTTTCAACCAGTTTGCCCGGTACTGAAGTCAGGCTTACTGACCTGTAATTGCCGGGAACACCTCTGAGCCCTTTTTAAAAATTGGCATTACATTAGCTATCCTCCAGTCATTTGGTACAGAAGCTGATTTTAAATGATATGTTACAGACTACAGTTAATAGTTCTGCACTTTTGCATTTGAGTTTCTTCAGAACTCTTGGGTGAATCAATCTAGTCCTGGTGACTTATTACTGTATAGTTTATCAATTTGTTCCAAAACCACCTCTAATGGCATCTCAATCTGGCATAGTTCCTCAGATTTGTCACCTAAAAAGAATGGCTCAGTTTTGGGAATCTCCCTCACATCCTCAGCCATGAAGACCACTGTAAAGAATTCATTTAGTTTCTCTGCAATGGCCTTATCATCCTTGAGTTCTCCTTTAGCATCTCAGCCGTCCAGTGGCCCCACTGGTTGTTTAGCAGACTTCCTGCTTCTGATGTACTTTAAAAAATTGCTATTACTTTTTGAGTCTTTCTCTAGCTATTCTTCAAATTCTTTTTTGCCTTCCTAATTATATTTTTATACTTCATTTGCCAGAGTTCATGCTCCTTTCTATTTTTCTCACTAGAATTTAACTTCCACTTTTTAAAGGATGCCGTTTTGCTTCTTCCTGCTTCTTTTACTTTATTGTTTAGCCACAGTGGCACTTTTTTGAATGTGCACAAGTCCATGGGTCCAGATCTAATGCATCCAACGGTGCTGAGGGAGTTGGCTGATGTGATTGCAGAGCCATTGGTCATTATCTTTGAAAACTGATGACGATCGGGGAAGGTCCCGGATGATTGGAAAAAGGCAAATATAGTGCTCATCTTCAAAAAAGGGAAGAAAGAGAACCTGGGGAACTACAGACTGGTCAGCCTCACTTCAGTCCCTGGCAAAGTCATGGAGCGGGTCCTCAAGGAATCCATTTTGAAGCACTTGGAGGAGAGGAAGGTGATCAGGAACAGTCAACATGGATTCACCAAGGACAAGTCATGCCTGACCAACCTGATGAGATAACTGTCTCTTTGGATATGGGGAAAGCAGTGGATGTGATATATCTTGACTTTAGCAAAGCTTTTGATATGGTCTCCCACAGTATTCTTGCCAGCAAGTTACAAAAGTATGGATTGGATGAATGGACTATAAGGTGGACAGAAAGCTGGCTAGATCGTCAGACTCAACGCGTAGTGATCAATAGCTCCATGTCTAGTTGGCAGCCGGATCAAGCAGAGTGCCCCAAGAGTTGGTCCGGGGGCCAGTTTTGTTCAATATTTTCATTAATGATCTGGATGATGAGACGGATTGCACCCTCAGCAAGTTTGCAGATGACACTAAGCTGGAGGGAGAGGTAGATATGCTGGAGGTTAGGGATAAGGTCCAGAGTGACCTAGACAAATTGGAGGATTGGGCCAAAAGAAATTTGCTGAGGTTCAACAAAGACAAGTGCAGAGTCCTGCACTTAGGATGGAAGAATCCCATGCACTGCGACAGGTTGGGGACCAATTGGCTAAGCAGCAGTTCTCCAGAAAAGGACCTGGGGATTACAATGGATGAGAAGCTGGATATGAGTCAATAGTGTGCCCTTGTTGCCAAGAAGGCCAACAGCATATTGGGCTGCACTAACAGGAGCACTGTCCGCAGATCGAGGGAAGTGATTATTCCCTCTATTCGGCACTGGTGAGGCCACATCTGCAGCACTACATCCAGTTTTGGTCCCCCCACTGCAGAAAGGATGTGGACAAATTGGAGAGAATCCAGCAGAGGACAATGGAAATGATTAGGGGCCTGTGGCCAGGGGCGGCTCCAGGCCCCAGCACGCCAAGCACGTGCTTGGGGCAGCAAGCCACGGGGGGCGCTCTGCCGGCGCCGTGAGGGCGGCAGGCAGGCTGCCCTCAGCGGCTTGCCAGACACACCTGCGGGAGGTCCGCTGAAGCCGTGGGACCAGCAGACCCTCCGCAGGCAAGCCACAGAAGGCAGCCTGCCTGCCGTGCTTGGGGCGGCAAAATTCCTAAAGCCGCCCCTGGCTGCAGCACATAGCTTACGAAGAGAGGCTGAGGGAACTGGGCTTATTTAGTCTGTAGAAGAGAAGAGTGAGGGGGGATTTGATAGCAGCGTTCAACTATCTGAAGGGGGGTTCCAAAGAGGATGGAGTTAGGCTGATCTCAGTGGTGGCAGATGACAGAACAAGAAGCAATGGTCTCAAGTTGCAGTGGGGGAGGTCTAGATTGGATATTAGGAAACACTATTTTACTAGGAGGGTGGTGAAGCACTGGAATGGGTTACCTAGGGAGGTGGTGGAATCTCCATCCGTAGAGGTTTTTAAGGCCCGGCTTGACAAACCCTGGCTGGGATGATTTAGTTGGTGTTGGTCCTGCTTTGAGCAGGGAATTGGACTAGATGACCTCCTGAGGTCTCTTCCAACCTTAATCCTCTATGATTCTATGTCTAAGTTACTGCTCTAGGCTATGGATGTTGAAAGTGCTCCGGTAAAGTTTGTGCAGGCTCCCATTGGGGCTCATAATTGATGTTTTTGATAACAAAAGTGGATTCACTCCAATATCCATTTGGATAGTCTCTGTTTTGAGACTACCCTTTTCATCATTCTGTTATCAAGACCAATGGTTTTGGCGATTTCTAAACGTTTTTTTTCTTTCAGTGTAGAAGGCTAATGCTCTTTGCACGTCCAGGACGTGGAGTCATGCCTCTCTTTTGTCTGCAAACAGCTTTGGAAAAAATGCAGGTAAGTAAATGGGTTGGTTTAAATGAAAAGAGGAGGCCACTTTGGGAAGGAATTTGGGGTGTGGTCTTATGCTAACTTTATTTTTAAAGAAAGTTGTGTAGGGAGAGTGTGCCATTAAGGCACCTACTTCTCCAGCACATCTAGCCACCATACTGGCTATGAGGAAAGCCACCTTCATAGGTAGAGGGAGTAATGAACACATGGCCAGTGGTTCAAATGGAGTTTCCATAAGTCCACATAAGATCAGGTTGAGGTCCCACATAAGAGTTGTGGTCCTTATTTCAGGGTAAGTGTTCTTAATGCCCTTGAGGAAGCGTTTAGTTGTTGGGTGGGTGAATATGATGACCCCATCCACCTTATCATGGAAAGCCATGAGAGCTACAAGGTGTATCTTGATGGAGCTTGTAGAGAGTCTCAATTTTTTCAGTTCTAATATGTAATCTATGGCTGTCAAGCAATTAAAAAATGTATCATGATTAATTGTGCAATTAAGTCACTGTTAAACAATAATAGAATATCATTTATTTAAATACTTTTGCATATTTTCTACATTTTCAAATAGATTAATTTCAATTACAACACAGAATTCAAAGTGTACAGTGCTCACTTTATATTATTATTTTTATTACAAATATTTGTAAAAAACAAAAGAAATAGTATTTTTCAATTCACCTAATACAAGTACTGTAGTGCAATATCAACTTCATGAAAGTTGAACTTACAAATGTAGAATTATGTACAAAAAATAACTGCACTAAAAAATAAAACAATGTAAAACTTTATATTCTACAAGTCCACTCAGTCCTACTTCTTGTTCAGCCAAGTGCTCAGAGAAGTTTGTTTACATTTGCAGGCAATGATGCTGCCCACTTCTTGTTTACAATGTCATGTGAAAATAAGAACATGCGTTCACATGATACTGGTGTAGCTGGCATCACAAGATATCTATGTGCCAGATGCACTAATGATTCATATGTCCCTTCATGCTTCAACCACCATTCCAGAGGATATGTGTCCATGCCAATGATGGGTTCTGCTCAATAACGATCCAAAGTGGTGTGGACTGAAGCATGTTAATTTTCCTCATCTGAGTCAGATGCTACTGCAGAAGGTTGATTTTCTTTTCTGGTGGTTCGGGTTCTGAAGATGAGTGGTATCCTGTTTGGTGGAATGGTCCTGGTTTGGGTAAGGAGTGATGGGGTACATATATCTCCCCTTCATCCTCATCCTCATGATCACTGGAGAGAGGGGGAGCCGATCTAAATGGAGTGGTCAAGCAACTCAGTACTGATCAAGTTGGAGTGCCTTCGGTACCGAGGAGTGGAGATTCTAGTGTTGAAGAGACCAGTAGCTCTGCATGCCTAAAGAACTGGTGCAGTACTGGGAATGACAGTACCAATGTTGGCGTTGCTGCCAGTACCGAAATGTGAGTTGTAGCTGCCGGTGCCGACGGTCTTGTGCTATGTAGCATGGGTGCTGCTTGTGTAACACCGCTGGAAAAAAAGCAAACATAATTCTGGGATGTATTGGTAGGAGTGTTGTAAGCAAGATATGGGAAGTAATTCTTCCGCTCTACTCTGCTCTGATTAGGCCTCAACTGGAGTATCGTGTCCAGTTGTGTGTGCCACATTTCAGAAAGGATATGGACAAATGGGAGAGAGTCCAGAGAAGAGCAACAAAAATAATTAAAGGTCTAGAAAATATGACCTATGAGGGAAGATTGAAAAAATTGGGTTTGCTTAGTCTGGAAAAGAGAAGACTGAGCGGGAACATGATAACAGTTTTCAATATGTAAAGGTTGTTACAAGGAAGAGGAAGAAAATTTGTTTTTCTTAAACTCTGAGGATAGGACAAAAAGCAATGGGCTAAAATTGCAGCAAGGGAGGTTTAGGTTGGACATTAAGAAAAACTTCCTGTCAGGGTGGTTATGCACTGGAATAAATTGCCTAGGGAGGTTGTAGAATCTCCATCACTGGAGATTTTTAAGAGCAAGTTAGGCAAACACCTAACAGGAATGGTCTAGATAATTAGTCCTGCCATGAGTGCAGGAGACTGGACTAGATGACCTCTCAAGGTCCCTTCCAGTTCTATGATTCTATGAGTGCTGAGTGTCCCTTCTGCTTCATGGGTACAGAGGCAGAGGATTTCACATTGCCCTTTGAGCCTTCGGCAGAGCTAGCCTGCTTAGGGTCTTTTGCTCTCTGGATACGTGCAGTACGAGACAGTCCCAGTGTCTCAGAGTACAACGTACCAGGTGCCAATGATACTAGTGTGGTCTTGGCAGCAGGGGAGCGCTTCTTCTTAGCTGCTTCCTGCAGAGGTGAAATCTCAGCCCATTTTTTGTAGCCTTCTTGGGCAAAGGCCCTTTAGTGGGAGCTATTGCGACAGAACCTTTGTGAGGGTATGTCTACACTACAGGATTATTCCGATTTTACATAAACCGGTTTTGTAAAACAGATTGTATAAAGTCGAGTGCACGCGGCCACACAAAGCACAATAATTCGGTGGTGTTCGTCCATGTACCGAGGCTAGCATCGATTTCTGGAGCATTGCACTGTGGGTAGCTATCCTGTAGCTATCCCATAGTTCCTGCAGTCACCCCCGCCCATTGGAATTCTGGGTTGAGATCCCAATGCATGATGGTGCAAAAACAGTGTCGCAGGTGATTCTGGGTAAATGTCGTCACTCATTCCTTCTTCCATGAAAGCAATGGCAGACAATTGTTTTGCGCCCTTTTTCCCTGGATTGCCCTGGCAGACGCCATAGCATGGCAAACATGGAGCCCGTTTTGCCTTTTGTCACTGTCACCGTATGTGTACTGGATGCCGTTGACAGAGGCAGTACTGCAGCGCTACACAGCAGCATTCATTTGCCTTTGCAAGGTAGAAAAGACGGTTACCAGTCATTCTGTACCGTCTGCTGTGCCCTTGTAAATTGGCGATGAGATGACGGTTATCAGTCGTTCTGTACTGTCTGCTGCTGTCATGGGTGCTCCTGGCTGACCTTCACTGAGGTCGGCCAGGGGCACAAGGACAAAAATGGGAATGGCCCCCCAGGTCATTCCCTCCTTTATGTTGTATCTAAAAATAGAGTCAGTCCTGCCTAGAATATGGGGCAAGTGTACTAGAGAACCAGTGTATCAGAGAACCAGAGAGCACAACCGCTCTGTGTCAGATCCCACAGAAATGATGAGCTGCATGCCATTCTAGGGGGTGCCTCTGCAACAACCCCACCTGTTGCTTCCCTCCTCCCCCAATACTTCTGGGCTACCGTTGCAGGGTCCCCCCATTTGTGTGATGAAGTAATAAAGTATGCAGGAATAAGAAACACTGACTTTTTAGTGAGATAAAATGAGGGAGAGGCAGCCTCCAGCTGCTACGATAGTCCAGGCAGGACATTAAATGGTGGGAGTGAGAGGAGCCCAGCATCCCGCTGCTATGATAGTCCAGGTAGTACAGAATCTTTCCTTTAGACATGAAAGGGGGGGGGCTGATGGAGTTCAGCTCCCAGTTGCTATGATGAGGACGGTTATCAGCCGTTCTGTACCATCTGCCGGGAATAACCGGGAGTCATTCCTATTTTTACCCTGAGGCCAGCACTCACGGGATGATGACAAGGACGGCTACCAGTCCTACTGCACTGTACCGTCTGCCACCAGGGAAGGGAGGGGAGAGGATGCTGCTGTTCAGTGCCCCAGCACCATGTCTACCAGCAGCATGCAGTAGACATACGGTGACATTGAAAAAAGTCAAGAAACGATTTTTTTCCTTTTATTTCACGGGGGGGGGAAGGGGGAGTAAATTGATGAGATATACCCTGAACCACTCTGGACAATGTGTTTGACCCTACAGGCACTGGGAGCTCAGCCAAGAATGCAAATGCTTTTCGGAGACTGCGGGGACTGTGGGATAGCTGGAGTCCTCAGTTCCCCCTCCCTTCCTCCATGAGCATCCATTTGACTCTTTGGCTTTCCGTTACACTTGTCACACAGCACTGTGCTGTGGACTCTGTATCATAGCCTGGAGATTTTTTTCAAATGCTTTGGCATTTCGTCTTCTGTAACGGAGCTCTGATAGAACAGATTTGTCTCCCCATACAGCGATCAGATCCAGAATCTCCCATACAGTCCATGCTGGAGCTCTTTTTGGATTTGGGACTGCATCACCACCTGTGCTGATCAGAGCTCCACGCTGGGCAAACAGGAAATGCAATTCAAAAGTTTGCGGGGCTTTTCCTGTCTCCCTGGCCAGTGCATCCGAGTTCAGATTGCTTTCCAGAGCGGTCACAGTGGTGCATTGTGGGATACCGCCCGGAGGCCAATACTGTCGATTTGCGGCCACACTAATCCTAATCCGATATGGTAATACCAATTTCAGCACTACTCCTCTCATCAGGGAGGAGTACAGAAACCAGTTTAAAGAGCCCTTTATATCGATATAAAGGGCCTCATTGTGTGGACGGGTGCAGCCTTAAATCGGTTTAACACTGCAAAAATTGGTATAAACGCGTAGTGTAGACCAGGCCTCAGAGGTGACTGTTGGCCAGGACGGGTCCTTGACTTGGGGTCTGAGGCTGGTCACAGAGATTTTTCCATCATAGAAGCTTAAATTGGAGATCCCTCGCTTTCCTTGTTCTGGCCTTTAGATTATGGCAATGCGAGCACTTCTGTGGGATATCTGTCTCGCCAAGACAGCAGACACAGTGTGTGCATCCATCAGAAACAGGGATTGACAGCCTGCATGTCAGGCACCATTTGAATTCAGAAAGCTGGGCATACCGGATAGTTTTCTGTCCCAAAATGAGAGGTGGGGTGGACAGTAAAACTCTAGACAAACTGAAACTTATTTTTCTAATAAGGGATATAAAGATAGAAAAAAAATTATGTGGTTTTTTTTTTAAACAAAATAAGATAAGATAAGTAGGAAGGGTAAGAATAACTACTCATATAAATACCACCTTATACCGGAAACCTACTGACGGCCATATTTATCTATATGCCTCCAGCTTCCATCCACGACGCACCACACGATCCATTGTCTACAGCCAAGCTCTGCTCCAATCCCTCAGACAGAGACAAGAACCTACAAGATCTCTATCAAGCATTCTTAAAACTACAATACCCACCTGCTGAAGTGAAAAAACAGATTGACAGAGCCAGACAAATACCCACAAGTCACCTCCTACAAGACAGGCCCAACAAAGAAAATAACAGAACACCACTAGCTGTCATCTTCAGCCCCCAACTAAAACCTCTCCAGCGCATCATCAAAGATCTACAACCTATCCTGAAAGATGATCCCTCAACTCTCACAGATCTTGGGAGACAGACCTGTCCTCGCTTACAGACAATCCCCCAACCTGAAGCAAATACTCACCAGCAACCACACACCACTGAACAAAAACACTGACCCAGGAAGCTATCCTTGCAACAAAGCCCGATGCCAACTCTGTCCACATATCTATTCAAATGACATCATCATAGGTCCTAATCACATCAGCCATGCCATCAGGGGCTCATTCACCTGCACATCTACCAATGTGATATATGCCATCATGTGTCAGCAATGCCCCGCTGCCATGTACATTGGCCAAACCAGACAGTCTCTACTTAAAAGAATAAATGGACACAAGTCTGACATCAGGAATCATAACATTCAAAAACCAGTAGAGAACATTTTAACCTGTCTGGTCACTCAATAACAGACCTGAGGGTGGCAATTTTGCAACAGAAAAGCTTCAAAAACAGACTCCAACGAGAAACTGCTGAACTTGAATTGATATGTAAATTAGATACAATCAGCTTAGGCTTGAATAGAGACTGAGAATGGCTCAGCCATTACAAACATTGAATCTATCTCTTCATGTAAGTATTCTCACACTTCTTATCAAACTGTCTGTACTGGGCTATCTTGATTATCACTTCAAAAGTTTTTTCTCTTACTTAATTGGCTTCTTAGAGTTGGTAAGACAACTCCCACCTTTTCATGCTCTCTGTATGTGTGTATATATCTCCTCACTATATGTTCCATTCTATGCATCCGAAGAAGTGGGCTGTAGCCCACGAAAGCTTATGCTCAAATAAATTTGTTAGCCTCTAAGGTGCCACAAATAAGAATCTTATACTAAATGTAGATAAGAGGAGCTGCTAAGTGCTCTGACTCAAACCAAAGGCAGTAGAGAAGGAACTGAGGGATGGTTGGTTGCACAGTGCTATGTAAACCACCTGGAGGCAGCGCGAGACAGCGACAGTGAATGTGTGACCCAACCAGGCACTACTACTAAAAATCTTCAAATACAAGCACAGGGCACATGGACACCTAAAGTGGAGCACCCACAGGGATGCTCCTCGAAGAAGAATTTTTTCTTATGATTTTAGACACAATATCTAGCTACAGCCTATAACTGGAATTTAAATTCTATGTATTTCAAATATTGTTGATCTTATTTTAAAATCTTGAGCAAACATTTTCAAAAATAACCTAAAGTTTTAGACTCTTAAATAAGTAGCCTGATATTTCCAATGTTCTGATAATCCAACATCTCCCATTGGGAACTGGTAGGTGATGTACAACTTGAAAATCTAGACAGAAATATTATTTAAGTACTTTGGGCCCTGGTGCTACATAAAGTTACGAACATGCTTAACTTTAAGCACATAAGCAGTGTTACTGACATCAATGGTATTACTTTCATGATTAAAGTTAACTTGTGTTTAAGACTTTGCAGAATCAGTGTGACAGATTTATGTTACCAATCTGCCTGGGGCGTCAGGCCTTCGCCATCTCATCAGGACCTAAATATGGATTTAGAACCCTAAAGTTAAAGCTCCAATTGAAAAAAAAAGTTATTTTTTCTGAGGACAAAGATCTCTACAAGTTCAGTTCAACTTCCCATATTTGGCTGGGGGCAGGAAACAAGAGTTGTCCATGTTGTCCCTATTTTATCTGAGAAAAATAAAATTAAGTTAGAATATTTGTTCAAGACTAGGAGAGTAAAGAGAGGCCATAGTAAAGATTTACCAAACAAGATAATCAGTCTTGTTGCTAGTGGTAGTGCAATTTGGTCATAACTTTATAAGGGCCTGAAGTGGATCACCAAGTCAAACACCTCCTTAGAGAAGTTTGGGTTCAAAATCTAAACATTTTCACTCAAGCTCTTGCTCGTTCCGGTCTTGACAGTGACATTTTAAAATGTGTACGAATTACTACACAAAACCAGAAAAACTACTTTAGAGACAGGAAATGATTATTTGCCTTCCCTTAAACTGCAAGAATTATTTTAGAAAGAAAAGATATTTTTGGAGATGGATATTGCTGCAAAAGAAATTGTGTTGGGAGAGTACGTGGCAAGGCCACCAGACCAAATGGATTCACTAATGAGTTTTATAAAAATATTTCATTGGGCTCTACTGGAACACATGATTGGCACATATAATTATTCTACTTTAACAGGGATCCTGCTGTGGATGCTAAAATAATGAGCATTGCTATTTTAAAAAAAGAAAAAGGCATAGTCCCAAAAGTCTGTGCTTCATTATATATCATTTTAATTAATAAATTTTTGGTCAAGGCCTTGCCTGTGCATCAGTTACCATATAAATCATATCCCCCACAACCAGACTGTAAAGAACTGTAACTGGGTGGAAAAGGTATACAGCAACAGGTTAATAACTGTACAGAATGCATTTATTCTTATTGTCTGAAACAATTCTATCAGTACCAATGGATGTTTAGTGCAGCACAATATTTATCATTAGCACAACATTTGTAGCATTCCCAGGGCTTCAGATAGGAAATACTGTAAACCCCCCCCATAAATGTAATATCAGTATTAAATATCCAACTTTTAAATGGAGCAACTGTATCTGTTTCTAAGTACAGAACTAGTGAACAACTCTCAGTTTTAGAAACATTAATTAAAAACAACAGAATCTAAATAATTTAATATTTTATATATTTGAGAGAAAGTCAATAAGTTTGCCTTATGAATTCCACAAATAAGGAAGAAACAATAATCCTTAGGCAAAATTATAGTGCATTAAAGTTATCTTTTAATTATCTTTCTCTATCTAGTCCCACTGTAATTTTTTACACTAACAAAAATTGCCACATGCCTACAATTGAATTTTGTTTAAAAAGACATCCAAAGAAAACAGAAAAAGAAATTATCTTACGGAGTTATGAGATATCTCTCACTCTAAATTAGACATAGGTCAGTAACAGACCCTTTTATCCCACTCTCACTCCTAACAAAAACTACTTCCACACCAGCACTCCTTCAATCCATACGCATTTAAATTCACTGATCAATTAAAAAAAAAACTTTGACAGGCAGATTGAAAATTAAATGTGGTCATGTTGCTACAGATTTCTGCAAAGGTGCACTATTCATAACTAATACAATGAAAGAAACTCATCCAACATTGCCAGAAAACAACACAGCCTGGGATTCTTCTGATGTATTATGTTAATAGATATTAAAACCACACAATTCTTTTTATTTGTTATACACAAACAGGATTTTGGCTAAACTAAAGTATGATGTATCTATACAATGTAATCCTCTGAACCTATCAAAATCATGTGCTTTGTTTTGTATTGAACTAGTGTGTGATCAAATGAAGTAATGTGTATAATCTTTTAATTCCATTAATCTAATCCAGAGGTCCAGGGTTGGACTCCTGGACAGGGCCGCCCAGAGGATTCAGGGGGCCTGGGGCAAAGCAATTTCAGGGGCCCCTTCCATAAAAAAAAGTTGCAATACTATAGAATACTATATTCTCGTGGGGGCCTCTGCGGGGCCTGAGGCAAATTGCCCCACTTGCCCCCCCAGGGCAACTCTGGGAAAAATAAACATTTAAAAACCTTCCACATCTCAGCACAAACTCAGTTTTGAGAAAACTTCTTTTCAAGTTACCTTTACAAGGTATCATTGGTTCTCAGCATCAGGTAGTGCTAAAAGGCACTAAAGCTCATTAAAAGAGTTGGACAAATATTTTGTCAAAACTTTTTTTGGATCAAAAACTAGGGGTTTTTAAAAAGCAGAAAAAAGTCATGGACAGTGTCTGCTTTTCTTCAAAATTTGTTGTGGTTTTTTTAATTGAAAAGATGAAATTAGTCTGCCAAAACCTGAACATGGTTTGCCGTTTCAGAAGTGTGTGGCCAAATATTTGCTGCTTGCTGTGTTTGTTTAAAGAAACAATAAAAAAATTCTGCTTAAAAAAAAATCCAAAACTTTTGAACCACCTCAGCTTGTGACCAAACACCTGAGCCCATCTGCTCAGAGATTTTTCCAGGTTTCTGACACTCTGCTTGACTCCTATCTGTCTCCATAACTTTGGGTTCATTTAGCTTAGAACATAAGAACATAAGAATAGCCATACTGGGTCAGACCAAAGTTCCATCCAGCCCAGCATCCTGTCTACCGACAATGGCCAATGCCAAGTGCCCCAGAGGGAGTGAACCTAACAGGTAATGATCAAGTGATCTCTCTCCTGCCATCCATCTCCACCCTCTGACAAACAGAGGCTAGGGACACCATTCCTTACCCATCCTGACTAATAGCCATTAATGGACTTAACTTCCATGAATGTATCTGTTTTCTAGAGACTGGTTCCATGTGGTCCCTCACAAACTGGAGACGGTTACTGTGGGTTTGTCTTTAGTATAGCTTATGTACAATTTGGCAGTGGGTATGCCGAAGGCGCGTTACTGGCGGACCTCCTGCAGGCATGCCGCCAAAAGCCACCTGACTGCTGTGCTTGGGGCGGCAAAATACATAGAGCAGCCCCTGCTCCCCATGATGTGTTGGCCTGCGCAGCAGTCTGGAAGCTGACCTTGTCTGTAAAGACCAAGGCAAAAAAAGCATTGAGTACTTCGGCTTTTTCCACATCATCTGTCACTATGTTGCCTACACTATACTATGTTGCCTACATTACAAACACTGTATGTAAATCAACATACATTTGATCAGTGGCAGAGCCAGGAACAGTGCTGGCTACAAGCAGGGGTGCTGGAACAATTTTTATAGTGGGGGTGATGGAAACCATGCATTTAATATTTGATGTACATGCATACGACGAAGTGGGTATTCACCCACGAAAGCTCATGCTCCGAAATGTCTGTTAGTCTATAAGGTGCCACAGGACTCTTTGCTGCTTTTATTTGATATTTGTTATTACTACTACTAGCCAGGGGGTGCAGAAGCACCCACAGGACCACTGGCTACAAGTCACTCACTCAAATCATTAGTCAAATTTCTCCACAGGATACTGTGCAAGAAATACACACACCCACAACTATTAGAAATTTCCACTCCCCACAAGTATTAGCAATTCCTATAATTATTATTTCAGTGCAACCAGGAAAGAACAGCCAACAGCAGCTACAGCAAACAAAAACACTAACAACTGGAATAGTTACTCATTATAAGCCATTCATTTCTTTTTAATAATTGCAGAAATGGATCAAAAGGAAAGAAATTGAATGGACAATACTGTAGTGCAATTTAGTGGGGTTAATAAATATTTAGTTACATATTATATATTTCTAGACTGCAATGAAAAATGCTCTTTATCTTTTTAGGGCTTACGAACAATATTTCCAAACCTATGCTGCTGCTGCTGCTACTGCTGCTGCTGCTGTTGAAAAATTACAAATTAGATTTCAAAACACACTTCATATGGAAAATATGTTCAACAGAAGCGAAGTAAAGGTCTTTGTATGCCAAAAGCACTATTTATGAATATAATGCTGGAAGGACATTGATTTTCATCTTGTTTTTATATTTCCAACACAATAGCTCCACATCATAGCATACATCTTCATTACAAGAACTGTATTTCATTCATTGACTTCACAGAATAACGGTTACCTCCTAAGAGCAGCACAGATATCTTGGCCTTGTAACATCAGTTACAGAGATGACTATTGAGACCTACCATATATAATTTCTTACTTAAAAATGTCTCCCTTCAGAATCACTACAATCTACTTATATGGGATTAATACCCTGGCCTATAGAGACTGGCTTTTATAATAGACAATCACATTTTAAAGTTATCATCATACACTGCCGAACATCTTACCTAATGGAAAAATTTCATAGTCAAAGAAATAAAAATCGAAATAAGTAATAAGGAAAACAGGAAATCCCTTCCCAACCTGAATTTTGTAATGCACATTGGAAAATACAATTCCAACTATACATATAAAATGATGGGGTCTAAATTAGCTGTTACCCCTCAAGAAAGAGATCTTGGAGTCATGTTGGATAGTTCTCTGAAAACATCCACTCAATATGCAGAGGCAGTCAAAAAAGCTAACAGAATGTTGGGAATCATTACGAAAGGCATAGCTAATAAGACAGAAAATATCATATTGCCTCTATATAAATTCATGGTATGCCCACATCTATAGTCACCAACTCCATGGGTGCTCCAGGGCTGGAGCACCCACGGGGAAAAATTGGTGGGTGCACAGCACTCACTGGCAGCTCCCCGCCCCACCCCCTCACCCCAGCTCACCTCTGCCTCTGCTCCGCCTCCTCCCCTGAGTGGGCCGCCGCTTCCTGCTTCTCCCCTCTCCCTCCCAGTGCTTGCACCACGAAACAGCTGTTTCATGCTTTAAGCCTGGGAGGGAAGGGGGAGGAGGGAGGAGGAAGAATGCAGCGGGCTTGGGGAAGCGGCGGGGCCAGAGCAGGGATTTGGGGAGGGATCCAATAGAGGCAGGGAGGGGGTGGAGTCAGGGCACGGCCAGGGGCAGGGCCGAGGGCAGGGGGGCGCGAGCACCCACTGGCGCCAACAAAAGTTGGAGCCTGTGCCCACATCTTGAATACTGCATGAAGATCTGGTCGCCCCATCTCAAAAAAGATAGATTGGAATTGGAAAAGGTACAGAAAAGAGCAACAAAAATAATTAGGGGTATGGAACAGTTTCCATATGAGGAGAGATTAATAAGAGTGGGACTCTTCAGCTTGGAAAAGAGATGACTAAGGGGGGATATGATAGAGGTCTATAAAATCATGACTGGTATGAAGAAAGTAAATAGGAAAGTATTATATACTTCTTTTCATAACAAAAGAACTAGGGGTCCTCAAATGAAATTAATAGGCAGCAGCTTTAAAACAAATAAAACCAAGTATTTTTTCACACAATGCACAGTCAACCTGTGGAAGTCTTTGTCAGAGGATTTTGTGAAGGCCAAGACTATAAATAGATAAATTCATGGATGATAGGTCCACCAATGGATATTAGCAAGGATGTGCACAAATGGTGTCCCTAGCCTTCATTTGCAAGAGGCTGGGAATCAACAATAAGAGATGGATCACTTGATGATTACCTGTTCTGTTCATTCCCTCTGAAGTACCTAGCATTGGCCACTGTCGGAAGACAGGATAATGGGCTAGATGGACCTTTACTCTGACCAAGTATGGCCATTCTTATGTTCTTATGAGAGTCATAAAGTATTGGATGAGAACAGTGAGCTGGGTGAAAAATTTTCCAATGGAAAAAATTTCCATCGAAAAATACAGATTAGAAAAAATTAAAATATGTCACAAGAACATATCAATTTCATTGAAATTTTTTAAGGTCCAAGTGCTTAATTTCAATGTTATCATTTTTCCTAGTATATATTAATTATACATGATAGTTGAACAAAGCACTTGGACCTTATCAAAACAGAGCAGTTTGATACTTCTAAATGCATTTTTTTCACAAATTTCATTTGATGAGAAATTCCAACACTTTAAAATTTCCAGGTTCCAACCAACTGTAGAACAGAACTTCTGAATCTTTACAGGCAACTGTAACTATTTACCAGACTCAGGGCTTAAGGATTCTTCAAGGAACATTGATTTTCCTCCAGAAGCTCCACTCCCTACTGAGAATTTTCTTTGTCATCAGCAGAGGCATGACCAGTAGAAGAACTAGGGAAGGTTCCTTGGAAGCAGCACCTGCTCCTTTCTGCATCTTGAGCTCCCACCAGTGAGCTCCCCTTCTGTTATTTTCCCTTTATTCTCAACTCCCTTCTGGCAGCAGATCAAACAGTGACCTCTGTATTCCTCCCCTCTCTCCTGGCACTATTTACAGAGAGATACTATACCCCTTTACCACAGGGAAATAGTAAATATAGCAAAGAGGGAGAAGGGTGAAAAGGGCCCATTTTACTCCTACTACCAGCAGATCAAAAAGAAGCCATGAGGAGAGATGCTCATTGGTGGTTCCCAAGGCTTGCTGTCTCATTTCTGAGAGTGCAGGATTTTCCTCCCGCATTACCAGATCACTCGTTTTGCCTTTGTCTTTTATGACCAGTTTCTTCCTCCTCGCCACATATTTTTCCTATTTCTGGGGTAATGGAGGGAATAGGTGCTTCTCCCTATTGCCTCTCCCCTGAAGTTGCTCTTCTGCGTTGTATTTGCTGGCAGGTGTGTCTGCTGAGCCCTTCAGCCCTTGTTGATTATATTAATAGCAAGTTTCCATGAAAGAGCAAATGGAGGGAAAAGGAGGTGGGGCCTCAAAACAAAAATAAAAATGACTTTGTTTTACTTTAAAGATCAAGATTTGTCATTTATTTACTTTGACCATCATTTTTAAAAGTGTGAGGAACAGCCAAAATAACACACTCACTCCTGACAAACTGAGAATGTACTGTGCTCAATTGCTCAACAATCCCTTGCAGAGGACATCCAGTCACGTAACAGTGGCAAAAACTTGACATGTAGAACCCATATTGGTATACTAATCCATTTGATTAGAGAATATGCTATCACAATATAAAAGCTAAATAGAAGATAAGGAAATAGATGGGACTATGAGTTCATACTCATAACTAGAGAGATGGGGAAGGAGAACATGCAAGATATTGTAACAAATCTGTGGCCATCACACACACCATGACCACTGAAATTCACAGTCACAGTGGGGACAGAATTCCAATCCTTTATTCTGCAAAAGCACATACCTCTGTCACAAGAGCTAAAGGAGAATTTTTGTGGTCTGTTACTGTAGCAGTATATGATCTATGACATATAATTTTTTTTATTTAAACATGTCTATTTTGCCTAAAGGCCAATCAAGAGTGCACACAGAGACTAGTAGATGGCCCCTGCCCTGAAGAGCATACAATCTAAATAGACAAGACAGACACAGGGTGGAAAAAGGGGTATAAATACAAGCAGAGTGAACAATGGGATGGTGGCAAACACCATATTAATTTCATGATTTTTTGGGGAGGAGGGAGGAGTAGGTTTAGTTAGGAGTAGATAAACTAAATGGAAAGAAAAGGGAAGGGAAGGGGTAACAGGGACAGGGCAAGGGACACAAGGGTAAGAGGAACAGACATGGAGAGAAACTGAGATGAAAAAAACGAAGGAGAGGGAATATTGGAGAAAACAGCCAACCAGCACAAGGCAGAGTCCAGTCAAAACTGTAGAAAGTTCTCCAAATGTCAGAAGGATCAAAGGTTCTGTATTTGGCTGCTTCTACTGCTGGAGGTGATTCCATCATGCAGTGGTCAATGATACACAGACATTTTGTTAAGTCTTTAGAGATTTTCCAAGTGAGTAGATCACATCCAGGGGCGGCTCTAGCCATTTCGCCGCCCCAAGCATGGCGGCACGCCGCGGGGCGCACTCTGCTGGTTGCCGGTCCTGCGGCTCCAGTGGATCTCCCGCAGGCGTGCCTGCGGATGCTCCACCGCAGCCGCGGGACCAGCGGACCCTCCGTAGGCATGCCTGCGGGAGGTCCACCGGAGCTGCCTGCCACCCTCCCGGCGACCGGCAGAGCACCCCCTGCGGCATGCCACCCCAAGCACGCGCTTGGCGTGCTGGGGCCTGGAGCCGCCCCTGATCATATCTATAAGCCACAGTGCACATTATTTGATCATGGTGACCAACAGCAGAAAGGAAAACACCGGTTTATGAAATAACACATTCATTTACTTGGAGCCAAATCCTTTTTTCCTCACTTACAATAGCCCCACTGACTTCAATAAAAGGTGAAAAAAGAAGGGACTTCAATGGGACTACTTGGTGTGAGTAAGATGAACAAGAATCAGCTCTTGGTAAATAACTGTGTGCTACTATTGTCTGAAGCCCTCTTCAATGCCCTCTTATGAAGGAACAAATCCACTGAAGCTAGAAAATAAACATAAAGATCTATTTTACAATATAAACTAATTCTGAGTTTACTAACATTTTTATACAAAGTGGTGTGTGAAAACCAATACTGAGTTCCTATAGAGATGAAAATACTGTTTGAGGGCAGGAAAATTATTTGTTCTGAGTGTTGCTCATGTCTTTGGAGAATTTGAATGATGTCCCCACTATGGATATGTCTGATGCCAGCTGTTCCAGAAGCTCTACTGGTGAATCATAGAAGCATTCGAGAAGCTATAAGGGATACAAACTGTTGCCTTATTTTCTTATCACAATACACTAAAAATGAAAATCAGTAATAAATAGAACACATTCGTATTTTTAAAATATCTTTACATTAGTGTTAGTATAAATTATTACTATAGAAAACTCACTATTAGCTATTTAAAATGCCTTTTTGCATCTTTCATAACAATAATTACAACTTTATAAAAGAGCTCCAAAAATTCAACATCATAGAAAGGAATATTGAAATATTCCTTTAATTATTTTAGACAATTTTAGGATAACATTTAGCCCAAAATTTTCGGTACAATTCAATCTTTATTAAGAATCTTGACAGAACAGACCCATAGGGATGCATTACAATCTACCAAAGAGGGGAATTGGCAGTAACAGTGCAGGGTTACATGAGAGGAAACAAAAACTAGACCAGAATTGAAGGGCTAAATAGATATTGATCACATAATTCAAATTACTCAACCAAGTAGAACGGGGCAAGTAACAAGAAAAAAGAAAAGAATACTTCAGAATTTAAGTATCGGGGGTAGCAATGTTAGTCTGTATCCACAATAACAACTCCTTGGTTTTTTAGAATTTAATGTTTTGAGAAAAAGGTTCTACAATTTTCATTTCTGCCAGTTGTGAGTTACACTCACGAGTGCTGTATATAGAACGGTTTTGGCACATTTAAACAGTGATACTGAACAATCTGATTCCTGATCGCACATGAATTTCAGTAGCACAAAGATCACAATTCTGATGAGAGAGATTTTTAGCATCTCTTTCTGAAACTCTGAGCTTCAGCATGTGAAATGTAGTCTCAAAAAACTGTAACCCAGCTGCACTTACAAATATTCTATATGACCACATAAAGTCAGGCAAAACAGATTAACCATGTTCTCATGAAAGGTCCTGATGAGTATGAAGTGGTCAGCCGAAGCTATGCAGTACTTCTTTTCCAGCTTGGAGTGCAGCTGCAGATCAAGGAAATCTATTGCACACCAATAGCCGAAGTGTACCATTCTCTACTGCATAATTCTCAGTGTGAAACCAACATACATCAGCTTCTCCTTTCAACTTTCACCTGCAAACATAGACCCCGCGTTTCTATCCTAATATGATTCTTGTTGCGTTAACAGCAAAGCTCCCCAGCCTCCTGTGAACATTCAAAAATAATCACAGGAACCACATTAAGATGAAAATGCTAGTTCTGTATAAATAAGACAGCAGAAGAATGAAGTACGGAGAGGTGAGTAGCAGAGATGGATGGTATGTTAAATGTTAGGAGTCCCTTTCATGAAAGAGACAAAGATGGAATGGAAAGGGGGAAGTCCATGAGCACATCTGAGGGAAGACAGATGAAGAGACATTACTAGCTGGAAGATACATTGGATTATTTTAGAGTTGTGCACAGGTGTGTAGACAGTCTGTAACAATCCAGAGGGAAGTTCCAGAATTTTTTTCAACAGTGAACCATAAAACTTAAATAGCTCCTTATGTAGACAAAGAGTAGCAAGCTGCCAAAATTATAACTTGGAAGAGGGAGGGATGAGGTACTTCTCTGGTGCTTCAAGGCTTCACAGAAGGGAGAAGGGAGCAGAAGGAGACTCCACCGATTGGAAGGCATGAGATGCACTGTCCTAGGGATCCGGGTTCCACGACCACTGCTCCCAAGAGAAGGAGGAGGGTGGTGGTGGTTGGGGACTCCCTCCTCAGGGGGACTGAGTCATCTATCTGCCGCCCTGACTGAGAAAACAGAGAGGTCTGCTGCTTGCCAGGAGCTAGGATTCACGAAGTGACAGAGAGACTGCTGAGACTCATCAAGCTCTCGGATCGCTACTCCTTCCTGCTTCTCCATGTGGGCATCAATGATACTGCGAAGAATGACCTTGAGCGGATCACTGCAGACTATGTGGCTTTGGGAAGAAAGATAAAGGAGTTTGAGGTGCAAGTGGTGTTCTCGTCCATCCTCCCTGTGCAGGGAAAAGGCCTGGGTAGGGATCGTCAAATTGTGGAAGTCAACAAATGGCTACGCAGGTGGTGTCGGAGAGAAGGCTTGGGATTCTTCGACCATGGGATGGTGTTCCAAGAAGGAGTGCTAGGCAGAGACGGGTTCCACCTAACGAAGAGAGGGACGAGCATCTTTGCAAGCAGGTGGCTAACCTAGTGAGGAGGGCTTTAAACTAGGTTCACCGGGGGAAGGAGACCAAAACCCTGAGGTAAGTGGGGAAATGGGATACCGGGAGGAAGCACAAGCAGGAGGGTGCAAGAAGTGAGGACTCTTGTCTCAGACTGAGAAAGCGGGACAATCAGCGAGTTATCTTAAGTGCCTATACACAAATGCAAGGAGCATGAGAAACAAGCAGGGAGAACTGGAAGTCCTGGCACAGTCAAGGAACTCTGATGTGATTGGAATAACAGAGACTTGGTGGGATAACTCACATGACTGGAGTACTGTCATGGATGGATATAATATGTCTAGGAAGGACAGGCAGGGCAGAAAATGTGGGGAGTTGCATTGTATGTAAGAGAGCAGTATGACTGCTCAGAGCTCCGGTATGAAACTGCAGAAAAACCTGAGAGTCTCTGGATTAAATGTAGAAGTGTGAGCAACAAGGGTGATGTCGTGGTGGGAGTCTGCTATAGACCACCAGACCAGGGGGATAAGGTGAACAAGGATTTCTTCTGGCAACTAGCAGAAGTTACTAGATCGCAGGCCCTGGTTCTCATAGGAGACTTTAATCACCCTGATATCTACTGGGAGAGCAATACAGCGGTGCATAGACAATCCAGGAAGTTTTTGGAAAGTGTAGGGGACAATTTCCTGGTGCAAGTGCTGGAGGAACCAACTAGGGGCAGAGCTCTTCTTGACCTGCTGCTCACAAACAGAGAAGAGTTAGTAGTGGAAGCAAAAGTGGATGGGAACCTGGGAGACAGTGACCATGAGATGGTCGAGTTCAGGATCCTGACAGAAGAAAGAAAGAAGAGCAGCAGAATATGGACCCTGGACTTCAGAAAAGCAGACTTTGACTTCCTAAGGGAACTGATGGGCAGAATCCCCTGGGAAAATAACATGAGAGGGAAAGAAGTCCAGGAGAGCTGGCTGCATTATAAAGAATCCTTATTGAGGTTGAAGGTAGAAAACATCCCGATGTGTAAAAAGAATAGTAAATATGGCAGGCGACCAGCTTGGTTTAACAGTGAAATCCTTGCTGATCTTAAATGCAAAAAAGAAGCCTACAAGAACTGGAAATTGGACAAATTGCCAGGGAGGAGTATAAAAATATTGCTCAGGCATGCAGCAGTGAAATCAGGAAGGCCAAATCACACTTGGAGTTGCAGCTAGCAAGAGATGTTAAGAGTAACAAGAAGGGTTTCTTCAGATATGTTAGCAACAAGAAGAAAGTCAAGGAAAGTGTGGGCCCCTTACTGAATGAGGGAGGCAACCTAGTCACAGAGGATGTGGAAAAAGCTAATGTACTCAATGCTTTTTTTGCTCGTCTTCACGAACAAGGTCAGCTCCCAGACTGCTGCACTGGCCAGCACAGTATGGGGAGAAGGTGACCAGCCCTCTGTGGAGAAAGAAGTGGTTCAAGACTATTTAGAAAAACTGGATGAGCACAAGTCCATGGGGCCGGACACGCTGCATCCGAGGGTGCTAAAGGAGTTGGCGGATGTGATTGCAGAGCCATTGGCCATTATCTTTGAAAGCTCATGGCGAACGGGGGAGGTCCCGGATGACTGGAAAAAGGCTACTATAGTGCCCATCTTTAAAAAAGGGAAGGAGGAGGATCTGGGGAACTACAGGCCAGTCAGCCTCACCTAAGTCCCTGGAAAAATCATGAAGCAGGTCTTCAAGGAATCAATTCTGAAGCACTTAGAGGAGAGGAAAGTGATCAGGAACAGTCAGCATGGATTCACCAAGGGCAAGTCATGTCTGACCATATTGCCTTCTATGATGAGATAACTCGCTCTGCGGATATGGGGAAAGCGATGGACATGATATATCTTGACTTTAGCAAAGCTTTTGATACGGTATCCCACAGTATTCTTGCCAGCAAGTTAAAGAAGCATGGGCTGGATGAATGGACTATAAGGTGAACAGAAAGCTGGCTAGATCGTCGGGCTCAACGGGTAGTGATCAATGGCTCCATGTCTAGTTGGCAGTTGGTTTCAAGCGGAGTGCCCCAAGGGTCGGTTTTGTTTAATATCTTCATTAATGATCTGGAAGATGGCATGGACTGCGCTCTCAGCAAGTTTGCAGATGACACTAAACTTGGAGGAGTGGTAGATACGCTGGAGGGTAGGGAGAGGATATACAGGGACCTAGACAAATTAGAGGACCGGGCCAAAAGAAACCTGATGAGGTTCAACAAGGACAAGTGCAGAGTCCTGCACTTAGGACGGAAGAATCTGATTCACTGTTATAGACTAGGGACCGAATGGCTAGGAAGCAGTTCTGCAGAAAAGGACCTAGGGGTTACAGTGGACGAGAAGCTGGATATGAGTCAACAGTGTGCCCTTGTTGCCAAGAAGGCTAACGGCATTTCGGGCTGTATAAGTAGAGGCATTGTGAGCAGATCAAGGGACATGATCATTCCCCTCTATTCGACATGGGTGAGGCCTCATCTGGAGTACTATGTCCAGTTTTGGGCCCCACACTACAAGAAGGATGTGAAGAAATTGGAAAGAGTCCAGCAGAGGGCAAAAAGATTGATTAGGGGGCTGGAGCACATGACTTATGAGGAGAGGCTGAGGGAACTGGGATTGATTAGTCTGCAGGAGAGAAGAATGAGGGGGGATTTGATAGCTGCTTTCAACTACCTGAAAGGGGGTTCCAAAGAGGATGGCTCTAGACTGTTCTCAGTGGTACCTGATGACAGAACAAGGAGTAATGGTCTCAGGTTGCAGTGGGGGAGGTTTAGGTTGGATGTTATTAAAAACTTTTTCACTCAGAGAGTGGTGAAGCACTGGAATGGGTTACCTAGGGAGGTGGTGGAATCTCCTTCCTTAGAGGTTTTTAAGGTCAGGCTTGACAAAGCCCTGTCTGGGATGATTTAGTTGGGAATTGGTCCTGCTTTGAGCAGGGAGTTGGACTAGATGACCTCTTGAGGTCCCTTCCAACCCTGATATTCTATGATTCTATGATTCTCATCTCCTGCTGTGCTATATCCATTCTTTGTTCTGCTATTAGAGTGCTGGATGCATCACTATCTGCAAATTATAGCAGCTAAACAAAAAGGCATGGATAATAAGCAAGCATACACAGTTGATCCCAGCAGCCCCACCTCCATGAGTGTGATTGCTTTGACTATAGAGCAAGGAAAGGGGAGGCAGACATACAGATCTAAGCATTGTTAATGGGCAAAACCAATAAGAAAAGAATGAATCAACTAACTGACACAAGAATAAGAAATAAAAGTTGAACATTAAAAACAAAAGGAAATGAGAGGGACTGGTGCCTTTTCTTTGGCATTACTATTCTTCCAGAGTATATGTATTTAAAAAAAAAACCCTAAAGACAACCATTCACACCCCTCCAGATTTAGGATTTAAAATCTCACACACCTTTATTTCTTTACTTAGAATCTCTTTCTTTGCTTTTCCTCCTCCCCAATAAACTTTGAATCTGCTGCTGTTCCAGTTCCTATCTGCCAAACATTTGCCTCCAAAGCCAAGTGAAAGCTTCAGTAGCCCTCAGCAACACAGAATACAAAGTGCACAGTGCTCACTTTATATTTATTTTTTATTACAAGTATTTTCACTGTAAAAAAAAAAGAAATATTTTTCAATTCACCTAATATAAGTACTGTAGTGCAATCTCTTTATCATGAAAGTTGAACTTACAAATGCAGAATTATGTACCAAAAATTGCATTCAAAATAAAACTGCAAATTTGTAGAGCCTGCAAGTCCACTCAGTCCTACTTCTTGTTAAGTGAATTGCTCAGATAAACAAGTTTGTTTATATTTGCAGGAGATAATACTGCCCGGTTCTTGTTTACAATGTCACCTGATAGTCAGAACAGGCGTTCTCATGGTACTGATGTAGCCAGAATTGCAAGATATTTATGAGCCAGATGCACTAAAGATTCACATGTCCCTTCATGCTTCAACCACCATTCCAGGGACATGCGTCCAAGCTGATGATGGGTTCTGTTCAATAAGAATCCAAATCTCATTATCTGAGTCAGATGCCACCAGCATAAGGTTGATTTTCTTTTTTGGTTATTCGGGTTCTGTAGCTTCCACATTGGAGTATTGTTCTTTTAAGACTTCTGAAAGCATGCTCTGCTCCTCGTCCCTTTCAGGTTTTGGAAGACACTTCAGACTCTTAAACCTTGGGTCAAGTGCTGTAGCTATCTTTAGAAATATCACATTGATACCTTCCTTGCGTTTTGTGAAATCTGCAGTGAAAATGTTCTTAAAATGAACAACATGTGCAACATCATAAATCACATCTGCAAAGCCTGCGCAAGCTGGAGGCAGGACTTTAAAAAGGAGGAGCAGAGCAATTCAGAGGTGGGCAGTGGAAGGGAGTAGAAGGCTGCTCTGAAAGGAAAGTACTGTCCAGGAGCTCATCATTTGGCAACATGACCTGTGCAAACCCATAAAGGACGGGCGGGTGACAGAGCAGGTCACAAATTTGATTGGAGTGATTTACTCTGGGAAGATAAAGGGAACTGGGATAGGAAGTGGCCTGGGGACCAGTGGCTTAGCACCCCAAGGTGTCAGGTGTAGCTGCCCACCATTAGGCCCTGCACTGGAGCCCAGTGGAGAGGGCAGGCCTTTGCTTGTCCACCTACTCCGAGAGGATGTTACCACACCAGAAGTCTTCACCCAGGTCAGAGCCAGCTGGAAAAGACTTTGACTGTTCAAGAGCCCAGCCCCCGATAAAGTCTCTGTGCTAAAGGAGAGGACTGAAAACTCTTGGGGTGGGGATGCTGTAGGACCAGACTGTGTTTTCAATGGGGAGACACCCTGCCTAACCACTAGGCAGCACTGTTAGTCATTCTGCCTCTTATACAATACTGCAGAGTACTTGAGGAGAAAGCAGTCTGCAAGCCTATCCACTTTTCAGAAAGGGTAATCTAGAGCAGTGGCTTTCAAACCTTTTTTCTGGGGACACAGTTGAAAAAAACTGTTGATGCCCATGACCCAACAGAGATGGGGATGAGGGGTGTGGGAGCGGCTCAGAGCTGGGGCAGAGGGTTGTGGTGCAGGGATGAGGACTGCAGGATGGGGCCAAGGATGAGGGATTTGGGGTGCAGGAAGGGTATCCGGGTTTGGGGGGGCTCAGGGCTGGGGCACGGGATTGGGGCATGGGGTAGTGGTACGGACTTATCTCCGGCGTCTCCCGGTCAGCAGCGCAGCCAGGGTGCAGAGGCAGGTTTCCCACCTGTCCTGGCACCGCGGACCACACTTCGCCTGAAGCAGCCAGCAGCAGGTCTGGCTCCTAGGTGGAGGCACACAAGCAGCTTCGCCCAGCTCTCACCTGAAGGTACTGCCCGCCTCCCAGCTCTGACTGGCCAGTTCCCAGTCAATGGGAATGTGGAGCTGGTGCTTGGGGCAGAGGCAATGCGTGGAGCCCCATTGCCCCCCTGCCTAGAAGCTGGACCCACTGCTGGCCGCTTCCGGGGCGGAGTGCAGTGTCAGAACAGGTAGGCATTAGCCTGCCTTAGCTGGGCAGCACCGCTGATGAACTTTTAACATCCCAGTTGGCAGTGCTGATCAGAGCGACCCAGTGCCTTACATGCCACGACCCAGTACTGGGTTGCGACCTGAACTTTGAAAAACACTGATCTAGACTAACCAGAAAGCTTCTGAAACAAAGCATTTTCAGATATTCCTAAAGTAAAACAGCCAAATCACCTCTGTCATACAGCTTCAAAATGCTGAGTAAAGCACTTATCATGACTCCATGTTTTTTCTTCCATCTTCTTCTTTTCTTATCCTACACTTAAATTTGTCTATATTTTGCTGCATAATACCTCCACTCCTCAAAGGGGTTTCTTTCCTCCCACCTTACAGATAAAACATCTTCAAGAACATCAGAAAACCAAAACTGTCTTGCAGAAAGAGAGGGTTTCAGACAAATAATGACAAAGTTTAAAAATTGAGGAAATTATAGTACTTCGAGTGATTATATAGTTCCACTCTTGGTGATTCACATGCCCCTGTGCTGGAGATCAGAACTGTTTTGACCTTCAGTGTCCATTGCCCCGTGCCAATTCCAGTCTTTGGTGCTGGGAGCACATAAACAACTGATAGTGGAATACCTATAATGAATTGAAGAACTATAGGCAAGTTAAGAAATGCCAGAATTAAGATTGTCTTTGCTACTTCCACCTTTTCATGTTCTCTGTATGTACAAATATCTTCTTGCTGTATGTTCCAGTCTATACATCTGATGAAGTGGGCTGTAGCCCACGAAAGCTTATGCTCAAATAAATGTGTTAGTCTCTAAGGTGCCATAGGTATTCCTGTTCTTTTTGATACAATATGTGTCTGATACTGATTATATCAATTGTGCACTATTACTAATAATCGGACTCTCCATTTTCTGAATTCAGCACATTTTGGAGCTGCAACAACTAAAACAGACTTCATTTTAAACCATGTCTTTGCTTCCAAATGAGCAGATCTAATAATAACTCAAACAAACAGTATGCCAATTAGCCTTGAAACTGGTGGTGGCAATGGATAGCAAATATCTCAACTAGATGCACTAATTAAAACACATACAGCATGATGATGTCACTCAAATCACCCTACAATTGTTGAAGATTTGTTCTATGAGTTGACAGCTTAGCTGAGGGGCTTTTCCCCCTTGGGCTGAATCAACAATTATCTGCTTTGGGATTCCTTGGACCTACTGTACTGTTCATACAATTAACAGTGAACATCAAAATCAGTGAGTACAGTCTATATTTCTGGAGCTCACTAAGACAATGCAAGGCACAACATTGTTGTCTATAGTGTTTGTGTTTGTGGTATGCTTGCTGCTTGACTGAAATATACCCTGTGGTCTGTTTGTTTGGGGGACCATGTGCTGATCGTGTGTGTGTTGAGCCTAGCAGCCTGCTAGGCAAGGCTGAGAGCTAGGAGCTTCTTGACGAGGCATCCAATCAACCCTTAACCAGGAGGCGGGGCTACTCAGGCAGAGCAGGGCTTTAAAAAGCCCGCTCCTAAGTGACCAGAGGAGCTAGCGACCAGGAGCAGCTAACAGGGGAGCTTGGCGAGGGAGTTTACAGGGGGAGTGTGAGCAGGGGCTAGATATACCTAACATTCTTTGCACTTAAAGGTCAAAACACCACTTGATAAAAACAAAGCACCAACAAGGGAACAAGCTTTGGGAGTAAAAAGAGAATGCAGGCAGAAGTCCAGCAACAGAGTGGGAGCTACCCAGTTTATTGCACCCAATGCAGCATGTATGATTACCTGCCCTATAGGCTGGTGGCTTATGTATGCATTCGATGCAAGGACCTCCTGGCACTCAGAGACCATATATGGACTTTGGCGACCAGGGTGGCTGAGCTGGAGAAGCTAAGAGAGACAGAGAGGTACATAGATGAGACTTTCTGGGACACAGTAGAAAGGTCCCATCCCCGGTTTTACAGCCTCTGTGCTGTTGAGGAGGATGAAAGCCTCAGGGAAGGAGAACATCCAATTGGAGCAGAGGGAAATGATCCCATAGTTGGGACCCTCATCCCAGATGACACTGTGGTATCCTCTCATACTGAGGATACTTCTCCAGGGGAAGGAACTCCAGTTATTA
The DNA here is from genome assembly GCF_007399415.2 of Gopherus evgoodei. Lineage (NCBI taxonomy): Eukaryota > Metazoa > Chordata > Testudines > Testudinidae > Gopherus > Gopherus evgoodei. The sequence continues at coordinate 197,472,206 of NC_044324.1, read as the reverse complement.
GGAAGAGACAGGTATTAGTAATGGGCGATTCGATCATTAGAAACATAAATAGCTGGGTTTGCAATGATCGGAAGAACCGCATGGTGACTTGCCTGCCTGGTGCGAAGGCTGTGGATATCTCGAGACATCTAGATAGACTTATGTGTAGTGCTGGGGAGGAGCCAGTGGTCATGGTACATGTAGGTACCAACGACATGGGGAAGGATAGGAGAGAGGTCCTGGAGGCCAAATTTAGTCTGCTAGGTAAGAGATTGAAGTCCAGAACCTCCATGGTAGCATTCTCTGAAATGCTTCCAGTTCCACACGCAGGGCCAGTTAGACAGGCAGAAGTGCAGGGTCTCAATGCATGGATGAGACGATGGTGTAGGGAGGAGGGGTTTAGATTTATTAGGAACTGGAGAAGCTTTTGGGAAAGGGGGAGCCTATACAGGAAGGATGGGCTTCACCTAAACCAAAATGGAACCAGATTGCTGGTGCTTAAAATTTAAAAGGTTGTAGAACAGTTTTCAAACCTAAGGGCTGGGGGAAAGCCAACCGTTGTGGAGTAGCTTGCGGTTCAGACATCCCTTTCGGGAGGATCTATAAATGGAGATTCCCTATGTCCTAATAAGGAGAAGAGGATGGAAAATGATAAAATACAAGGAGGATTTGATGAGAAACAGTCAAATGAAAAAAGTCCCATTCAATTATGTCATGCAATAGGGGACAGCCAAAAAAATCACAAATTTTGTAAATGTTTATATACCAGTGCTAGAAATCTAAATAATAAGATGGGTGAACTAAAGCGCCTAGTATTAAATGAGGATATTGATATAATAGGCATCACAGAAACCTGGTAGAATGAGGATAATCAATGGGACACAGTAACACCAGGGTACAAATTATATTGGAAGGACAGAACAGGTCATGCTGATTGGAGAGTGGCACTACATGCGAAAGAAAGCATAGAATCAAATGAAGTAAAAATCTTAAATAAACTACATTGTACTATAGAATCTCTACGGATAGTAATTCCATGCTTGAAAAATAAGAATATAGCAGTAGGGCTATATTACAGACCATCTGATCAGGATGGTGTTAGTGACTCTAAAATGCTCAGGGAGATTAGAGAGGCTATTAAAATAAAAAACTCAATAATACTAATGGGGGATTGCAACTATCCCCATATTGACTGGGTACATATCACCTCAGGAAGGGATGCTGAGATAAAGTTTCTTGACACCTTAAATGACTGCTTCTTGGAGCAGCTAGTCCTGGAACCCACAAGAGGAGAGGCAATTATTGATTTAGTCCTAAGTGGAGCACAGGATCAGGTCCAAGAGGTGAATATAGCTGCACCTCTTGCTAATAGTGACCATAATATAATTACATTTAACAGCCCTATGGTGGAGAAAACTCCACAGTGACCCAACACTGTAGCATTTAATTTCAGAAAGGGGAACTACACAAAAATGAAGAGGTTAGTGAAACAGAAATTAAAAGGTACAAGTACCAAAAGTAAAATCTCTGCAAGCTGCTTAGAAACTTTTTAAACACACCATAATAGAGGCTCAACTTAAATATATACCCCAATTTAAAAAACATAGTGAGAGAACCAAAAAAAGAGCCACTGTGGTTAAACAACAAAGTAAAAGAAGCAGTGAGAGGCAAAAAGGCATCCTTTAAAAAGTGGTTGATACATCCTAATGAGGAAAATAGAAAAGAGCATTAACTCTGGCAAATGAAGTGTAAAAATATAATCAGAAAAACCAAAAAAGAATTTGAAGAACAGCTGGCCAAAGACTCCAAAAGTAATAGCCAGAAAATTTTAAATGCATCAGAAGCAGAAAGCCTGTACGAGAGAAATGCTAAAGGAGCACTCAAAGACGATAAGGCCATTGTGGAGAAACTACATGAATTCTTTTCATTGGTCTTCACTGTTGAGGATGTGAGGGAGATTCCCAAACCTGAGCCATTCTTTTTGGTGACAGATCTGAGAAACTGTCCCAAATTGAGGTGTCATTAGAGGAGGTTTTGGAACAAATTGATAAATTAAACAGTAATAAGTCTCCAGGACCTGATGGTATTCATCCAAGAGTTCTGGAGGAACTCAAATGTGAAATTGTAGGACTACTAACTGTCATCTGTAACCTACCATTTAAATCAGCTTCCGTACTAGGGTGACCAGATCGCAAGAGTGAAATACCAGGTCACATTGGGAGAGCGGGGGTGAAGGGACACGACGATGACACAGGTGCACAGAGCCGTGAGAGGGGGCCCTAGGAAGCTGCGAGAGGGGTTGTACGGCCCCTGCTGCAGCCTGCACCACAAGCCACAGGGCAAGGACTCATGGCTCCAGCTCCAGCCCCCAGGAGAAGCCACAGGGCCAGGGGCACAGGGCTCTGGCTTCAGCCCCCCGGCTGAAGCTACAGGACAGGGGCGCAGGAATCTGGCTGCAAAGTCAGATCCAGTTGCAGGGCAGGGGAGTGAAGGGTCCCGGTTCTAGCTCTGGCTCCAGCCGCAGTCACAGAGGGGAGGCCCCCAGTCCTGCCTTCAGCCCCAGCTTCAGCCACTGACAGCTGAAGCAAACTACATCACAGAGGTCTGGAATCAGTGAGTCTAAATTATAGACTTAGTCATAATATATATTTAAACATACAGATTTATTTGTACACTAAACAAACAACGGGGTAAAGGGCTGGGTTTTTTATTCAGTCAATAAATCAACTTCCCAATTTGCATATCTCTCAGATATGCCAGAACTCTGTACTTTTTGGCTGACTTTGCCATAGCCATAACTTGCTACTGGGCAATCACAAAACTGTAGAAGTCCTTGAAACTCATCCGGAAATTCATTTTGAGAAGGGTTTCACTCCGCACCAAGTCTATGCTGCTTCTATTCCAGACATCAGTCCATGCACCTTTCATGATTGAAAATACACGTTCTGAGTATGCATTGCTTACGGGAATACTGAGTACATATGACACCAGCTTTGCCATGTTCAGAAATTCAGTGCTACTATCCTTGTTTCTCAGCACTTGAGACCAGAATTCCCCAACTGAATAGTTTCCAGGCTCCAACTTGGAGTTGATGTCTTTGATGATATAGTACTCATCACAGAGCTGATCAAGATCCACTGTTTTCCAAAGGTTTACAGCTGTCACGGCTGCAGACAGATCCTTGAATTCAAATGCCCTATTAACTTTGATGTTCAGGTACTAGATATTGAACAAGTATCCAGCTGTTGAAAAATCAAACCATTTCTCCAAATATAGGATCGACACATCGTAAAATGTCATGAAGTCTTTCTGGAGTCATGCAGCAGTGACAGGCAGCATCTCAGTTAATGCACTTTCAACCTTGGCGCCAAAGAATAGGTCATTTTTTCCATTGCTGAAGTTTAATTCTCAAAGTATTCATTATGGCATACACTTCACATGCTGTCATACTCTCATTTTCCAAACAGAGCACAGTATCATTGAAGATTTTCAGGACATTCTGGAGGAAAAACAGATGAACCTCAACTTTGCTAGGCCTCTCACCTTGTTCACCGTTTTCCCTGTCCGAGAACAGCATCCATAGAAATGTTGGACACTTCTCACTGCCCAGAGAAATAAAGTAGAACTTCACAGCCTGCCACATATTTACAAGCCTGTTTATAGCTGGGAAAAGACTCAACCAGCGTGTCAGAACATGGTGCAGTAAAGTGGCATACTCCATATCCACAAAGTCAAACATATCCTTCAGCGCCTCTACTCTCTTAGCAGAACTGCTGCAATGATTGAACATCATTGAACATCATGAACATTGAACATCTTAATCAGCAGAGTCTCAGTGTCAACATGGGCAGGGAAGTTTGCTGGCAAAATATTTTTATTTTGTTTTTTTAAATTCTGGTACACTGATTGTCCTTTCCATAATTCACATTTGCATTATCAGCTCAGTAGGAAGACACTTTGTTTAGGTTTAGTTTGTGTGTTGCAAGTTTTTCAAGCAATGTGTTGCTTATTGCTGCTGTGGTCTCTTCGCTTTGCTCATAGAAGTTTAACAGTTTATCTTGGACCCCATGTTCAGGTGTCCAGTATCTCAGTGATAAGGGGAAAGTTTTCACATTGCCCTTGTTAGATGCATCTGCGGCAACTGAGAAATAGGGACCATCTGGCCTGCTGAGGTCTTTTAAAAATTCTGTTGAGAGTGGTGACAGCACATTTTTGATCAATGCCTCTGCTTTAGTCTGGCCACAGCTGACGTGCTTTGCAATCATTGAATCTGGATACAAGGTAGGTGCCAGTTTAAGGAGTTTAACTATGCTCCAGCTTTATTCCATTAAGGCATTTGTCTCTTGATGATTCGGTCATTCAATATTTTGAGTTTAAGCACTTTTGAAGAAGGGGGCTGAGATGGGTTATAGCTTGAATCAATAATGTATCTTGTCAACAGATTCCAAACTCTGCATTAAACCCATCAGAAGCAGATGCTGACACTTCTTTTAATGCAGAAAGGAGTCTCAAACAGATGTCTACAGAAATGATAAGTGTGGTAACTTTACATAGGAGTGGGGGGGGGAACATTCTTAGTGTGCAAGAATCTATTCAAAAAGTTTCAGTGCTGCTGGGAATGCATCCATCATGTTGTCTAGAATGGTTCACTATCATGAGTGCCAACCAAAGGGCAGACGGTCAAAAAACAGGGCAGACACCTCCAACTGGCTGTATGCTCTGTAATTTAATTTCATCAATCCAGTAACAAATGTAAACTCTTGAAGCACACTTACCGTGGAGTCACAGACAGTTCCCTAGGGCATTCCTGTCTATCGTACTACCCAGGAAAGCTGGAATTAGTGATACTTGTTTGCTATACATCAAAGATCACATAAGATTCAGGTTGCTTCCAGTCCCAAGAGACCAGTCACTCACCCCAGGTCAATTTATACCTCAGGTCTCAAACCAAAGATGAACACTTGCAGCCAATACTGTAGTAAATTAACTAAGGATGTATTAACTAAGAAAAAAAGAGTTATTACAAGGTTAAAGCATTAAAACTTATTTACACAAATGAGTTACAGTTTATGGTTTTTAAAAGTGACAGTTGTAGTAATGTATCAGAGGGGTAGCCATGTTAGTCTGGATCTGTAAAACGCAACAAAGAGTCTTGTGGCATCTTATAGACTAACAGACGTATTGGAGCATAAGCTTTCGTGGGTGAATACCCACTTCATCAGATGCATGGCATGGGCAGACGTGGGTATTCACCCATTGAAAGCTTATGCTCCAATACATCTGTTAGTCTATAACAGTGGTCCCCAACCTTTTCGTCTGGCGGGCACCAGACAAAGGACCGTGGCAGCGGCAGAGCATCCGCCGAAATGCTGCCAAATTTCTGTGGCATTTCAGCGGCGACACCTCTCAATGATGTCACTTGTCAGCGGCAAGCGGCGTCATTAAGAGGCGTCGCCGCTGAAATGCCACAGAAATTCAGGGGTAACACCTCTTGATGACGCTGCTTGTCAGTGGCAAGCAGCGTCCTGGAGAGGCATCGCCCCCAAAATGCTGCAGAAATTCGGCAGCATTTTGGCGGATGCTCCACTGCTGGCCAGGACACAGGCGCATTTAGATGCCTCCGTGGGCGCCATGGTGCCCGCAGGCACCGCATTGGGGACCCCTGATCTATAAGGTGCCACAGGTCTTTTTGTTGCTAGTTGTAGTAATCTGTTAGATCTGAATGTCTTCTAGGGCTAATCCAGGTTGACCCTGGTGATCTCTACTTCTATTTTATAGCTCTGGCCTTGTCAGAGTCCAAACAGCAAAAGAGATGACAGATTTTCTTGTTCATTATTTTTATTTCCTTCTTCCAGAAATCAAGATGATGGGACGAGCCCTTTTGTATATAGCCCTTTCATGGGTGTGAAGGGGCAATTAAAGTCTTTGTGTTATGATGTCCCACAATAGCCCATTTAGTTTTGATAGTCCTTCCTGATGGGCAAGAGATAATATCTTTCATAGGGATTTAGCATTTTGCATTAGGTAAAGTTCTTTTGCTTGGTGAGTTATATAATTTAGAACAAACATTTTACCGCTATATAGCAAACAATTAAGTATTACCTAATAGCATGGAATAAAGCCTGAACACTGTCTGCACTTCAGTTCCCCATCTGTAAAATGGAGACGATAAAACTATTTCATAGGGGCTTTGCAAAAACATATTCATTAATGTTTGTGAAGCATTCAGATACTATAGTGACAAAAACTATAGAAAAATCCATAAAGAAAACTAATAATTCTGCATTCAGAACAGGATTTTGATGGGGAGTAAATAAGGCATGGGAACACACACTTAGTAACGATGATTAAGGCTAATATTTTGTAACAGATATTTTTAGTAAAAGTCAGGGACAGATCACGGGCAATAAAGAACAATTCACGGAAGCCTGTGACCCGTCCCTGACTTTTACTACAAATATCCATGATAAAAATGAAGGGCCGCTGTGGGGGCCCAGCTGGGAGATCCAGGGGCCCCGACCATACAACCACAGCCTTCTCACCATGGTCAGGATCTGCCACTCCCAACCCATGGCAGCTTGGATCCCGCTCAGGAGCTGCGGGGACCCCCACTGTCTGCAGTGGCTAGGTGCTCTGGCCCTTTCTGCTGTCCACAGCAGTGGGGAGCTCCGGGGTTCACCACCACCCACGGCGGCCGGGAGCTGCACGGGGCCCCCACTACCTGCAGTGGCTGGGAGCTCCAAGGTCTCCCACTGCCCACAGCGGCTGGGAGCTGTGGGGGCCCAACCAGGAGCTGTGGGGTCACCTCCCACCGACTCGGAGCCTCCCGGCACCCCCAGCGACCAGCAGTGACTCGGAACTCCACGGACCCCCATCACTTCAGGTGGTGGGGGTACTCCACAGCTCTCTGCCGTTGTGGGCAGCAGTGGGACCCTGCAGTGGGACCCAGCTGCCTGCGGGCTGAACTCATGGAGGTCTTTGGAAGTCACAGAATCTGTGACTTCCATGACCTCTGTGACAAAATCATAGTCTTAACGATGATTCAATATTTTGTGTTATATCTTCTCATTTAGCTAGCACTATCCCTCATGTTCACCAAATGAGACAGAATCACGTAGTAAAAAATAGTATGTGATCATATAATTAGAGACTAATCAATACATATGTGCAAGGGGGTCAGATTAAGGCTGTACATGCTACTTTAATACTGATGATGCGCTGGAGAGGTTTAAGCTGAGGATAGTAGGTGATGGCAAGTGGAGTTCTGTTGGTTCTCCAATGCATCATCAGTGATCTACAACCCATCCTGGACAATGATCCCTCACTTTCACAGACCTTGGGAGGCAGGCCAGTTCTCACCCACAGACAACCCGCCAGTCTTAAGCATATTCTCACCAGCAACCACACATCGCACCTTAGTAACTCTAACCCAGGAACCAATCCATGCAACCAATCCATGCAACAAACCTCAATGCCCACATATTTACACCAGTGACACCAACACAGGACCTAACCAGGCCAGCTACAACCTAACCAGACCAGCTACAACCTAACCAGACCAGCTACAACATTACCAGTTCATTCACCTGCACGTCCACCAATGTTATATACACCATCATGTGCCAGCAATGCCCCTCTGCTATGTACATCGGCCAAACTGTACAGTCCCTACGTAAAAGGGATATCTTCATTAATGATCTGGAGGATGGCATGGACTGCACTCTCAGTAAGTTTGCAGATGACACTACACTGGGAGGAGTGGTAGATACGCTGGAGAGTAGGGATAGGATACAGAGGGACTTAGACAAATTAGAGGACTGGGCCAAAGGAAACCTGATGAGGTTCAACAAGGACAAGTGCAGAGTCCTGCACTTAGGACGGAAGAATCCCATTCACTGTTACAGACTAGGGACCGAATGGCTAGGCAGCAGTTCTGCAGAAAAGGACCTAGGGGTTACAGTGGACAAGAAGCTGGATATGAGTCAACAGTGTGCCCTTGTTGATAAGAAGGCTAATGACATTTTGGGCTGTATAAGTAGGGGCATTGTGAGCAGATCGAGGGATGTGATCATTCCCCTCTATTCGACATTGGTGAGGCCTCATCTCGAGTACTGTGTCCAGTTTTGGGCCCCACATTACAAGAAGGATGAGGAAAAACTGGAAAGAGTCCAGCGGAGGGCAACAAAAATGATTAGGGGGCTGGAGCACATGACTTATGAGGAGAGGCTGAGGGAACTGGGATTATTTAGTCTGCAGGAGAGAAGAATGAGGGGGGATTTGATAGCTGCTTTCAACTACCTGAAAGGGGGTTCCAAAGAGGATGGCTCTAGACTGTTCTCAGTGGTACCTGATGACAGAACAAGGAGTAATGGTCTCAAGTTGCAGTGGGGGAGGTTTAGGTTGGATATTAGGAAAAACTTTTTCACTCAGAGAGTGGTGAAGCACTGGAATGGGTTACCTAGGGAGGTGGTGGAATCTCCTTCCTTAGAGGTTTTTAAGGTCAGGTTTGACAAAGCCCTGTCTGGGATGATTTAGTGGGGAATTGGTCCTGCTTTGAGCAGGGGGTATGTCAAGGTTTTTCCTCCCACTTTGAACTTTAGAGTACAAATGTGGGGACCTGCATGAACACTTCTAAGCTTAATTACTAGCTTAGATCTGGTAACACTGCCACCACCCAGAAATTTCAGTGTCTGGGGCACTACCTGTACCCCTAAAACTTTCCCCTCCCTGGGCTGCCTTGAGGGACTTCACCAATTCCCTGGGGAACACAGATCCAAACCCCTTGGATCTTAAAACAAGGAGAAATCAATCAGGTTCTTAAAAAAGAAAGCTTTTAATTAAAGAAAGAAAGGTAAAAATTATCTCTTTAAAATCAGGATGGAGAATGCTTTACAGGGTACTCAGATTCATATAGCCCAGAGGAAACCCCCTCTAGCCTTAGGTTCAAAGTTACAGCAAACAGAGGTAAAATCCTTCCAGCAAAAAGAAACATTTACAAGTTGAGAAAACAAACATAAGACTAACACACCTTGCCTGGCTAAATTACTTACAAGTTTGAAACATGAGAGACTGATTCAGAAAGATTTGGAGAGCCTGGATTGATGTCCCGTCCCTCTCAGTCCTGAGAGCGAACAACAACCAAAACAAAAAGCACAAAGAAAGACTTTCCTCCACCAAGATTTGAAATATCTTGTCCCCCTATTGGTCCTCTGGTCAGGTGTCAGCCAGGTTTACTGAGCTTCTCAACCCTTTACAGGTAAAAGAGACATTAACCCTTAACTATTTGTTTATGACAGCGTTGGACTAGATGATGTCCTGAGGTCCCTTCCAGCCTTGATATTCTATGATTCTATGAAAAGGATAAATGGACACACGTCAGATATCAGGAATGGCAATATACAAAAAGGAGAACACTTCAACCTCCCTGGACACACAATAGCAGATTTAAAGGTAGCCATCCTACAGCAAAAAACCTTCAGTACCAGACTTCAAAGAGAAACTGCTGAGCTTCAGTTCATTTGCAAATTTGACACCATCAATTTAGGATTAAACAAAGACTGTGAATGGCTAGCCAACTACAAAAGCAGTTTCTCCTCCCTTGGTGTTCACTCCTCAACTGCTAGAGGAGGGCCTCATCCTCCCTGATTGAACTAACCTCGTTATCTCTAGATTGATTCTTGCCTGCATATTTATACCTGCCTCTGGAAATTTCCATTACATGCATCTGACAAAGTGGGTATTCCCCCACGAAAGCTTATGCTCCAATACATTTGTTAGTCTATAAGGTGCCACAGGACTCTTTTTTGCTTTTTTCATGGTGATCAAGGCATTATAAAAACCTAAACAGGTGAGAACAAAATATAAAGCTATTCCTCACAGTGCCTCTCCAGCTCCTGACAATACAGGGGCTGTCATCTCTCCTGAGGGCAGGCTGACTTTACTACCAATGGGAGGTGGTGGACATATTTTCTCTGAACGACCTAAACTTCCTCCTGCACAGACTGTAGGGAAATGGTGACCATTTCAAGTGGGGGCAACCTGTGGACTCAGTCCTTTTGAGAACAATAATACATGGCAGAAGGGCCGTCCTTAGGCATAGGCAGAATAGGCAACGGCGTAGGGCCTCACACTGCCTGGGGGCACCACTCTGCAGGCAGCCCAGACAGTGTAGAAGCAGGGCTGCTGGGTCCTAGAGAGAGCCGAATGCAGCACAGTCTGAGGGATGGGATTGGCTGCTGGGGTCTCTGGGAAGGGGAGGGGGTGGGGATTGGGAAAGGAGCTCACCTGTGAGTGTGACTCTTCCCCCCCGGCTGAGGTCAGGTGAGGCTGTGGCTCTGGAACCAGTATCCTTTGTTGTCTCCCATAACATCCATTCTTCTCCCCCCTGCCTCACGGAGCACCCCCTCCTTTCTCCCTCCTCCCCAGGAGCACCCCTCTCTCTCTCCTCCCTCCCCTCCGTCAGGGCTGGGTTGGGTGAGGTGCTGGGGGTAGGTGGGGGGAGGAGGCTGGCTGCCTGCCTGCTGAGGAATGAAAGTGAAAGTAACTCACTTCTTGGGCAGGCAGCCAGAATTGGAATGTCACACAGGGTTTGGATGGGGTTAGCCAGATGTGTGACAAATCGGGATTGGGGTAGGGTGAGCAGATATCCCTATTTTATAGGGACAGTCCCAATTTTGGGGTCTTTTTCTTATATAGGCTTCTTTTACCCCCCCCCACCTCCCCCCCCATCCCTGTCCTGATTTTACACACTTTCTGTCTGGTCACTCTAGGTGGGGGTAATTGGTGCCTATATAAGACAAAGCCCCAAATATCGGGACTGGCCCTATAAAATCAGGACATCTGGATCTGGCCACCCTAGCTGGGGAGCGCCTCTCCCCCGGGCTGGCAGCTGCCAGCTATCCATCTCATCCGGGGGAGCTGCATAGGGCAGGATGAGCTGCTGTGGCTCCATGGGTGCCCTGTCCCTGAGATCAGATGCTGTGCTAACTTCACCATGGTCCATAAGGCTGGTGGTGGTGCTCATTGGCGTGTGATTGGACCTGAGGGTTTGCTGCTGCTGTTGCCACTCTGCACCCCAAGAGGTGGATTTTGGGGTCCTGCAGTTTTCCACCTATCTCCTCCTCTACTGCAGCTGTTGGACCAGTGGGCTGGAGGGTGAGCCAAGCATGAAAGCAGTACTGTGTTGCCATTTAGATTGTCATTTAACAACTTTGTTTGCCAAAAATTCTTGCTAACAATCCTGAATCCAATTTCAATATTATTTTTAAAAAAAAATCAATATCTTAGCCAAAAACAGAAAATTAAGTTGTTGACAATTATTAGTGACAGGTTTGGTTTGAGGCAGGGAGTGGGCCAGTTTTCATCAGAGAAACAAAAAATATTGACTGACTTTCCTATAGCCTGTTACTCCTGATAAGAGCCCTCCAACAACTGTAATATGCTCATCTCCTTACTAGTGTATAAAGCAGGGGTCGGCAACCTACGGCACACGTGTCAAAGGAGGCAGGTGAGCTGATTTTTGATGGTATGCAGCAGCAGGCTGAGCGGCTCAGCCCATCACTGCTCTGGGGTTCCGGCTGCTGCCCTATTGCCAGCTGGAATACCAGCCATCGGCCCCACTCAGCACCTGCTGCTGGCCTGGGGACCCCCAAGGAACCCGAGGCTGGCAGTGGGCTGAGCAGGCCAGCTGAACCACTCAACCTGCTGTCAGCCTGGGGTTCCATTCACTCAGCTGGCAGCAGGTTGAGTGGGCTGGTGGCGGGCTGAGCAGGGCCGATGGGGGGTTGAGTGGCTCAGTCTGCTGCCAGTCTGGGGTGCCAGCAGCACTCAGCCTACTGCTACTCCAGGGTTCCGGCTGCCGGCCCCTTGCCAGTCAGGAGCTCAGCCGCCAGCCCCACTCTGCCTCCTGCCAGCCTGGGTGAGCAGAATCCCAGGCTCGTAGCGGGCTGAGGGGGGATTGGCGGCCGGGATGCTGGCTGGCAGGAGTTGCTGGTCAGAACCCAGACCAGCAGCGGGCTGAGCAGGGTCTGGGATCCTTGTCTAGGGTTCCAGCCACCAGCCCGCTGCCGGTTTGGGGTTTCATTTACTCAGCTGGCAGTGGCCTGAGCAGGACCGGTGGCCAAGACCTCAGATAATAACAATAGTTTATTTATATAATATAGACATAGAGAGAAACCTTCTACAAACATTAAAATGTATTACTGGCACGAGAAACCTTAATTTACAGTGAACTTGGCACACCACTTCTGAAAGGTTGCCGACCCGACCCCTGGTATAGAGTGACCATATGTTATACTAAAATTCTCCTGCTTTTTTTTTTCCCGGTTAGTCAGTATAACTTTTGCCAGCCCAGAAGTTGGGCAGCCAATGTTTTACGTTTTCACAATGTTTTCTCCAACTTTCATAAAGTAAATACATAGTTAATATGAGTTAAAAAGGCCAGGGACACTTTTTTGTGAAGAATCTGTACAGCAGATCATGCCCATAGACGATCCAGAAAAGAAATTTGAGGTTGAATTTTTTAATGTTGTGATGGATAAAGCAGTATCTGCTGTTGATGAAAGGTTTAATACCTTGCAAGTACACCATGAACAGTTTGGATTTTTGTATGACATAACTAAATTCAACGAAATAGGAAAACAAGAGCAACTAATGACAAAGTGCAAGAACCTAGAGAGCCTCCTGAAGCATGGTGATAGTTTTGATTTAAATGGACTTGAACTGTACGAAGAATTGAGTACACTGTCATCATTGTTGCCACATGCAAAATCGGTGATGGACATTGTACAGTTTATACCTACCCGCAAACTTGTTGACATATATCCTAATGTGTACATTGCCACTCGTATTCTACTGATAATTCCTTTAACAGTAGCATCAGGAGAACGGAGTTTCTCAAAACTAAAGCTCATTAAAAACTATCTCTGCTCTACAATGAGTCAGGAAAGCTTAACAGGTCTTGCTATTCTTGCAATCGAACAAGACACGACTTTGTCTTTGTCATACGATGACATTATTACTGATTTTGTAGCCAAAAAAGCCAGAAAGATTGCTTTTAATTAAAAACAAATCTTTGTTTCAATACCTCTTCATATAAATTTCCAATAAAATTTTGATAAATTAAAAAAAAATTTGCATCATTCTGTCATCAGAATTTTTTCTACAGTGCTGCTTCTTTAGTGCTAGTCCATCAGCATTACAGTGTGCTTAATTAAGTTAAACTGGTTTTAATAACGTGAATGTGGCAAGTTTTCCAATAGTGTAAGCTTATGTTTGTGTTGCTAAGAGCAGATCAGGCACAGGGGCACCAGTTTAATAATCTCGCCTAGGGCACCATAAAGCCTAAGGCCAGCCCTGCATAGCAGCCATTTTAAAAGTATTTATCCTCTGATAATGGATAAATGTTCAGTTATGAAGAGTAACATAAAAAAATTGTCCTTAACTCCACAGCCGTCTGTGTACCAGAATTAGCAAGAAGCAAATATTTCTTTTTCAATCAACTTCCCATTTTTCCTGACCTATCTGATATTCACTTCTTTGCAAAATTGATACACACTGTTATATTACATGTTGACAATAAAACTTTTATGAAACTTAATAAGAACTACAGAGAAAATTTTGACAGCATAAACACTAAAATTATGTGAAGTTTCATTATGAATGGCCACCTACATACAGAGAAAAAACAGGAATTCATATAGCCTATTTCAGAATGCAAACTTAGCTATGTAGTTTTGATCAAGCACAGAGTTTCTACAAATCTGGGCATTAAAAATTGTTATAATTTGTTTATTTTTATTATTTTGTTTATTAGTTAGTTGATAGTTTTCATCTATTAAAATAATTGTGTGCCATTTAATATCAAATCAATGTTTTTATATGCTCATTTTACAAAATGACGTAATTATTCCAATTTGTAATAAGTTTTTAAGCCTTTAATCTTTCACCTTTGGTAATAATGAGCATTTTCTCCAAATCAATTGCTGTAATATTATATAAGTAGTTTCCATACTTGGCGGAATTAAATGAACAAAGAAAAGAAAACATATTCAATAGCTTTATCAGCTACTCACTACAACAGGCTCATCCTAGTGCACTAGTCCATACAGTGGCAGATTGCCTAGGCAGTTCTCCATTGGAAAGTCAATTATTTTACTATCAACCCATCAGCAGTCTAATCAAACAACAGTAGGAAACAGCTTCAAAGATGTAAATGTTAATGCTGATCATTCAAACTAAAGTGAAATCTGACTTTTGCACTCTTGAAGCCCACACAAAAAAATGTATAAGCCCAGAAATACATTATGCAGAATAGCATAGGCTTCAGCAGTATGTTCAAGCTTGAAGTTTTTAATTAATCTAGTTCAGGAAATCAAATTAGGTGCTAACACTTCTGTGACTTGAAATCTTACTTCTGTGATTGCTATTCCAAAGATCAAGCAGCAAATGGCAACTTATCATTTTAGTTAGACTGCACACTTAAGAATAAGATAAAGGCCCCATTCTAGCCTATGTGAGAACAAGTTATGTATAAGGGTAATACAGATATAACAAACATAAACTCTAATAAGAATATGACCAATTTCCGGTCCTAGAAAATTTCCAAGGCATTCCATGGATGTTCCCAGATGTGTATCCTGAAGGATCTGTAAAAGGGAAGAGGCATCTGCACAGATGCCCCTTACCTCTGCTCTCCTTCCCAGAATCCTCAGCCAGCTCCTCTGCCACAGATGACCGCGGAACACACCCTTCCCAAAAGGTGGTCCCTAGCACACAAGGGGAAACAGCAGAAGTTAATACATTTGTAAGTAAACAGATGGCTGGTGGGTGAAAGGTGAATCCAGGTAAGTCCAAACTGGCTATCACATACAGAGCTAAAATCCTGCAAAGCCTTGGGATTTCCTGGGGTAAGAGGCCAATATTACAGAAATGGAATTACTCCCCTTCCCCAGATACAGAGGGGAGCCTGAAGCATTGAAAAGCAAACTTCTTTCTTTTAAATCCTTTCACTTCCCACTTCCACAGCAATCTGTGTACCAGAATTAGGAAGAAGCAGAATTAAATTGATGATTGTACAACCTTCTGATTGCCAGCCATGCCAAGGGACAAGTGCTGTGTGTAAAAGCAAAGTCAAGGTGGGGTGGGGGTCTTTTAAACAACCAGATGGGGCAAGGAACAAGCTGAATTGATCTATTAATGTACACCTCTACCCCGATATAACTCGACCCAATACAACACGAATTCAGATATAACATGGTAAAGCAGTGTTCCCGGGGGGGGGGAGGGGCTGCGCAGTCCGGCGGATCAAAGAAAGTTCGATATAATGTGATTTCACCTATAACGCAGTAAGATTTTTTGGCTCCTGAGGACAGTGTTATATAGGGATAGACGTGTACTTACAAGTTCATAACACTTCACAAATATTGTTTTGAAGATAAACTCAATAAACAATCCCTATGAGGTAAGGAATTATTTTTACCCTCATTATATAGATGGTGAGCTGAGGCAGAGACAGATGTCCAAGATAACAGAAAATTTGTGGTAGAAGCAAGTACTGAACCCAGACATCAGGAGTTACAGTCCAAGTCCTTACTCATGAGACTATAATTCCTCCCAGGAACCATACAAGTCCATCTCACTTTTAAAGCAGCAATAAAGTAGGACAGAAAATATATTGCCATCTTTGCTGGGATCACAAATGGTGGTTCTAAAATATCAGTTTTAAGTGAATGTTTGCTTTTAAAGTGGATTTAATACTTTATACACAATGAAAGCTACATTTCAATATATACAATATCTTACTGAAGTTTTCAGTAGAATGTACAGTTTCTTTTTGAAGAAAAATACCACACACAGTTAAGAAAATGGACAGTACACATCTCACATAACAATGTTATTTGTCATGCAAAAAGTGTCAGCGCAAGCTAAAACTATGAGGGATGAAAGATTATTCAGAGAATGTCAAGAGAAACCCCCTTTCCCCTCTCCCCCCTGTCATAAACAGATAGTTAAGGGTTAATGTCTCTTTCACCTGAAGCACCTGACCAGAGGACCAATCAGGAAACCGGATTTTTTCAACTTTGGGTGGAGGGAAGTTTGTGTAAGAGGTCTTTTGTTTCTGTCTGCCTGCTGTCTCTGAGCTTTGGAGAAGTAGCTCTGTTTTCTAATCTTCTGTTTCTAAGTGTAAGGACAAAGAGATCAGATAGTAAGTTATATGGTTTCTTTTCTTTGGTATTTGCATGAATATAAGTGCTGGAGTGCTTTGATTTGTATTCTTTTTGAATAAGGCTGTTTATTCATATTTCTTTTAAGCAATTGCCCTGTGTTGTGTCATCTTAATACAGAGAGACCATTTGTATTTTTTCTTTCTTTTTTTATATAAAGCTTTCTTTTAAGACCTGTTGGAGTTTTTCTTTACTTCAGGGAAATTGAGTCTGTACTCACCAGGGAATTGGTGGGAGGAAGAAATCAGGGGGGAGATCTGTGTGTGTGTTGAATTGGCTAGCCTCATTTTGCATTCCCTCTGGGTGAAGAGGAAAGTACTTTTTGTTCCAGGACTGGGAACAGAGAGGGGAAGCCACTCTGTGTAGTTTCACAGAGCTTGTGTCTGGGTATCTCTCCAGGAGTACCTGGAGGGGGGAAGGGAAAAAAGGATTATTTCCCTTTGTTGTGAGACTCAAGGGATTTGGGTCTTGGGGTCCCCAGGGAAGGTTCTTCAGGGGGACCAGAGTGCCCCAAAACACTCTAAATTTTTGGGTGGTGGCAGCAAGTACCAGGTCCAAGCTGGTAACTAAGCTTGGAGGTTTTCATGCTAACCCCCATATTTTGGACGCTAAGGTCCAGATTTGGGAATAAGGTTATAACATGAGTGGCAGCTGGTGGGAGATAGACAGAATCCAGAAGCCAGTAGGAATATTATATTTTTCTTTTCTCTGCTAAGGGCTTTTTAGCAGAGAGAAACAGTTTGGTTTTAAAAGGGAACCAGAGAGAATTTTTTTTTCTGCTCTCTCTGGCAGTTTGTGGCTTGCATGTTAAGGGTCTTTTGTCATGCAATAGCCCTCCCATTAGGAGGCAAGTACCAGCACTTATATGCATGCAAATAAAGTGGTTTTTCTGGTTTCCCTTCATTGAACATTAGCTAGAGAGAGAAAAGGAAAAAAGCACTGCTGCTAGGCAGACTTCAGGAGGCAACAGAGAGCCTGCAGTTCAGAAGATAAACACCGGAGGGCACCCCAACACAAGAAAACAGGAACCATGTCTACCAGGACAAAAATGGAGGCCGAAGACCAATTCAAAGAAGCTGAACACAGGCGAGAGATGGAAAAACACAAACAGGAACTAGAAATAAAACAAAAAGAGATGGAGATAAAAGAAAAGGAAGAAAACATGAAACTGGCAGCCTTCCAAAGAGAACAGGCAGCCCAAGAGGCAGCACACAAAAGAAAACTAGAAGAAGAAGAGGTGGCCTACCGAAGGAAACAAGCAGAAGATGAGTTGGCCCACCGCCGAGAAATGGAAAAACAACAAAAAGAGAATGAAGAGAAGGAAAAACAGAGAAAACATGAACTGGACTTGGCAAAAGCTGGGCTGCATGTGCCAGCCAACCCTAACAACCCGGCGCCAATTATTGCTCCACAGCACAGGAAATTTCCCACCTACAAGGCAGGTGATGACACCGAGGCCTTCTTGGAAAATTTTGAAAGAGCCTGTGTTGGGTACAGCATCCCCGAAGACCAGTACATGGTAGAATTAAGGCCACACCTCAGTGGACCTTTAGCAGAGGTGGCAGCTGAAATGCCTAAGCTGCAAATGAATGACTATAAACTTTTTCAAACCAAGGCCAGATACAGGATGGGGATAACCCCAGATCATGCCCGTCGGCGTTTCAGAACCCAAAAGTGGAAACCAGAGGTGTCATTTCCCAAACACGCCTACTACATTGCAAAAAACTATGAGGCCTGGTTAACAGGAAACAACATTCAAACCTTGGAAGAACTGAACCTCCTCATACAAATGGAGCAGTTCTTGGATGGTGTTCCTGAAGACATCACACGGTACATACAAGATAGAAATCCCAAAGATATCGCTGAGGCGGGGGAGATTGGAGCCAAATGGATGGAACTGGCAGAAAGCAAGAAAACTACTGTCAAGGGGAACGATTACCCCAGGGGGCACACAGACCATAAACCCTACAACCGAGGACAGCCAAAGACCCCACATACCACCCAAGTAAAGCCACAGATACCCTACCCTTCAACCTCACCAGTCTCCAGTAACTCACCTCGGCCCAGTGACCCATCAGATGGAAGATGCTTTAAGTGTAATGAACTGGGACATATCAAGGCCAACTGTCCAAAGAACACCATGCGAGTGCAATTCATTACACCACCATCACACCAAAGATCTCCAGGCCCGGATGCCTCTCAAATACCCGTGGAGCGAAGGGAAAATTTGAGAGTAGGCGGAAAGAAGGTTACAGCGTGGAGAGACACGGGGGCACAAGTGTCAGCTATCCACCAATCCTTCGTTGACCCCAAATTCATCAACCCAAAGGCCAAAGTTACAATTTACCCCTTCATGTCACAAGCTGTAGACTTGCCTACTGCTCAACTGCCTGTCCAGTACAAAGGCTGGTCAGGAATGTGGACTTTTGCCGTATATGACAATTATCCTATCCCCATGCTACTGGGGGAAGACTTGGCCAACCAGGTGAGGCGGGCCAAGAGAGTGGGAATGGTTACCCGTAGCCAAACCAGGCAAGCTTCCAGACCCATTCCTGTTCCTGAGCCGTCCACAGACGCCCCGTCTGTGTTACCAGAGACCCAGACAGAGGTAGTGGACCCGGATTCCATGCCTACCACTGAAACAGCCACAGCATCTCCAGTCCCAGGCCCGGAACTGGAACAGCAACCAGCACCAGCAAGTGCAACCACATCTTCAAACTCAACGCCAGAGGGCGCCAGCGAGCCAGAACTGGCAGAAGCAAAACACAGCCATACCCAAAAGGCTCAGCCAGAGCCTGAAATACCCTCAGGTGCACCAGCGGAGAGCGGTTCACCAGCAACGGAAACAACCCCATCACCTACATCGCTTCCAGAGGAACCAAGCCCAAGTCCACAGTCTGAGGAAGAACTGGTGACCCCAGCCTCAAGGGAACAGTTCCAGGCTGAGCAGGAAGCGGATGACAGCCTTCAGAAAGCTTGGGCGGCGGCACGGAGCACCCCACCGCCTCTCAGCTCTTCTAATCGATCCCGGTTTGTTATAGACCAAGGACTTTTATACAAGGAAATTATTTCTGGTGGACACCGGGAAGAATGGCAGCCGCAAAAACAGTTGGTGGTTCCAACTAAGTACCGGGGGAAGCTCTTAAGCTTAGCCCATGATCATCCCAGTGGGCATGCTGGGGTAAACAGAACCAAGGACCGGTTGGGGAAGTCCTTCCACTGGGAGGGGATGGGCAAGGACGTTGCCAAGTATGTCCGGTCTTGTGAGGTATGCCAAAGAGTGGGAAAGCCTCAAGACCAGGTCAAGGCCCCTCTCCAGCCACTCCCCATAATTGAGGTCCCATTTCAGCGAGTAGCTGTGGATATTCTGGGCCCTTTTCCAAAAAAGACGCCCAGAGGAAAGCAGTACGTACTGACTTTAGTGGACTTTGCTACCCGATGGCCAGAAGCAGTAGCTCTAGGCAACACCAGGGCTAACACTGTGTGCCTGGCCCTAACAGACATCTTTGCCAGGGTAGGTTGGCCCTCCGACATCCTTACAGATTCAGGGTCTAATTTCCTGGCAGGGACCATGGAAAAACTGTGGGAAACTCATGGGGTGAATCACTTGGTTGCCACCCCGTACCACCATCAAACCAATGGCCTGGTGGAAAGGTTCAATGGAACTTTGGGGGCCATGATACGAAAATTCATCAACGAATTCTCCAATAATTGGGACCTAGTGTTGCAGCAGTTGCTGTTTGCCTACAGGGCTGTACCACATCCCAGTTTAGGGTTTTCACCGTTTGAACTTGTGTATGGTCACGAGGTTAAGGGGCCATTATAGTTGGTGAAGCAGCAATGGGAGGGGTTTACGCCTTCTCCAGGAACTAACATTCTGGACTTTGTAAGCAACCTAGAGTAGGTTGCTTACAAAGAGAATCTAAAGGATTCTCAGGAAGAGCAAAAGGATTCTCCCTTGCTAGAGAGAATCTAAAGGATGCTCAGGAAGAGCAAAAGGCCTGGTATGACAGACATGCCAGAGAACGTTCCTTCAAGGTAGGAGACCAGGTTATGGTCTTGAAGGCGCAACAGGCCCATAAGATGGAAGCATCATGGGAAGGGCCATTCACGGTCCAAGAGCGCCTGGGAGCTGTAAACTACCTCATAGCATTTCCCAATTCCTCACTAAAGCCTAAAGTGTACCATGTTAATTCTCTCAAGCCTTTCTATTCCAGAGACTTACAGGTTTGTCAGTTTACAGTCCAGGGAGATGATGCTGAGTGGCCTGACGGTGTCTACTACGACGGAAAAAAAAGACGGTGGCGTGGAAGAGGTGAACCTCTCAACCACCCTGGAACGTCTGCAGCAGCAACAAATCAAGGAGCTGTGCACTAGATTCGCCGCATTGTTCTCAGCCACCCCAGGACGGACTGAACGGGCATACCACTCCATTGATACAGGTAATGCTCACCCAATCAGAACCCCACCCTACCGAGTGTCTCCTCATGCCCAAGCTGCTATAGAACGGGAGATCCAGAACATGCTACAGATGGGTATAATCCGCTCATCTACCAGTGCATGGGCATCTCCAGTGGTTCTGGTACCCAAACCAGATGGGGAAATACGCTTTTGCGTGGACTACCGTAAGCTAAATGCGGTAACTCGTCCGGACAACTATCCAATGCCACGCACTGATGAGCTATTGGAGAAGTTGGGACGTGCCCAGTTCATCTCTACAATAGACTTAACCAAAGGGTACTGGCAAGTACCGCTAGATGAACCTGCCAAGGAGAGGTCAGCATTCGTCACCCATGCGGGGGTGTATGAATTCAATGTCCTTGCTTTCGGCCTTCGAAATGCACCCGCCACCTTCCAGAGGCTGGTAGACGGTCTACTAGCTGGACTGGGAGAATTTGCAGTTGCCTACCTCGATGATGTGGCCATTTTTTCAGACTCCTGGCCCGAACACCTACTCCACCTGGAAAAGGTCTTTGAGCGCATCAGGCAGGCAGGACTAACTGTTAAGGCCAAAAAGTGTCAAATAGGCCAAAACAGAGTGACTTACCTGGGGCACCAGGTGGGTCGAGGAACCATAAACCCCCTACAGGCCAAGGTGGATGCTATCCAAAAGTGGCCTGTCCCAAGGTCAAAGAAACAGGTCCAATCCTTCTTAGGCTTGGCCGGATACTACAGGCGATTTGTACCACACTACAGCCAAATCGCTGCCCCATTGACCGACCTGACCAAAAAGACCCAGCCAAATGCCGTTAAGTGGACTGATGAGTGTCAAAAAGCCTTTACCCAACTTAAGGCAACACTCATGTCTGACCCTGTATTCAGGGCCCCGGATTTTGACAAGCCATTCCTAGTAACCACAGATGCATCTGAGCGTGGTATAGGAGCAGTGCTCATGCAGGAAGCAACAGATCACAACTTCCATCCTGTCGTGTTCCTCAGCAAGAAACTGTCTGAGAGGGAAAGTCACTGGTCAGTCAGTGAAAAGGAATGCTATGCCATTGTGTACGCCCTGGAAAAGCTACGCCCATATGTTTGGGGACGGCGGTTCCAACTACAAACTGACCATGCTGCACTAAAGTGGCTTCATACTGCCAAGGGGAACAACAAAAAACTTCTTCGTTGGAGTTTAGCTCTCCAAGATTTTGATTTTGAAATTCAACACATCACAGGAGCTTCTAACAAAGTTGCTGATGCACTCTCCCGTGAGAGTTTCCCAGAATTCAGTAGTTAAAAAGTGTTCTTAAAATGTAGAAGTCTGTTAGTTATATACTTAGTAGTATATGTAAAGGTGCATGTGTTGTATTAATCTGTTTATTTTCAAGTTCTAGAAGAAAATTGCCGCCAGTGAGCTTCCCCACTGTCTGCAATTTGGGGGGCGTGTCATAAACAGATAGTTAAGGGTTAATGTCTCTTTCACCTGAAGCACCTGACCAGAGGACCAATCAGGAAACCGGATTTTTTCAACTTTGGGTGGAGGGAAGTTTGTGTAAGAGGTCTTTTGTTTCTGTCTGCCTGCTGTCTCTGAGCTTTGGAGAAGTAGCTCTGTTTTCTAATCTTCTGTTTCTAAGTGTAAGGACAAAGAGATCAGATAGTAAGTTATATGGTTTCTTTTCTTTGGTATTTGCATGAATATAAGTGCTGGAGTGCTTTGATTTGTATTCTTTTTGAATAAGGCTGTTTATTCAATTTTCTTTTAAGCAATTGCCCTGTGTTGTGTCGAAGTTTTCAGTAGAATGTACAGTTTCTTTTTGAAGAAAAATACCACACACAGTTAAGAAAATGTACAGTACACATCTCACATAACAATGTTATTTGTCATGCAAAAAGTGTCAGCGCAAGCTAAAACTATGAGGGATGAAAGATTATTCAGAGAATGTCAAGAGAAACCCCCTTTCCCCTCTCCCCCCCCAATGTGGATAAAGAAGAAAATGTATCAAATTGTGTTTATGAAAACCTCAATATGTTAGTGATGTTAAACATACACTTGATTTTGGTACATACTGTGACCCAAGGAACCTAGGGTAGCCCATACTGAAAATGCCAAGGTCAGGGCAGGCTGCAAAAAGGAGAACAGATTCCACCAAAACTGATGGTTAACACAGTAGTTAGATTCACCAACCAGTTACAAACTATGCTCCTGATCCCCTACATTGGTTATCAAGAAGTTGAAAAAAAGAATCACACAGCCCTCTTTATTGCATTCCAGTCACTGGCTCCCAATCAGAAAATAGGTCCAGTAAACTGAGAAATTTTTGTTTTGGCAGCTGACCAGAGGCAGTTGGGGATGTGTGGGAGGCCTTAGGAATTATGAGATAAGCACAATAGCTGAATGTTTTTGCTGAAATAATCAGCAGTCAATAAATTAATTCTGACAGTTAACTTGTCCTACTTAGGTTTCAGATTTAACAATCCTTTGAGATGAACGAGGAAGCTCACACCTCAAAATTATTCCAAGCTGCCTCCAGACCCAGGAAGACAACACTGAATTAGACTACATTTGGTTGATGTTTTCAAGATGTTCTTTGCAATATAAAAGCTACATTTTTTTTAATGTAAGCTTGGTTTCTGGGCGCAATTCTGTAGCAGAAGGCAGATTCTGCAGCAGTGAAACTGCAAATATACAGTGTTTATTACAGGTTTTACTTCAATATCATTTAATAAACTACAATCAAGACATTTTACATGTTAATCATAAAGAAATCTGTATTTAAATTAACAGTTACCTCCTATCCCACTTCTGTCAAAATCACAAAAAGAAATTCTTAGAACGTAGAAACAGTTTTTCAAAGCATTGATTCTGGGAAATATCAAAAGAAATAATACCTCACTCAATGTTTAACAACATTGTTTCTCAGCAACATAAGGTGTGGCTATCCTTGCATTGCTGAGTGTGGCACTGCAGGCATTCCCTGCCTCAGTTTCCCATCACCTGGGTTTTTTATCACTTCTGAGGATTCACATAACTCAGTCCTCCAGCTGGGTCACCCTCAGAGCCCAGTCCTTTTTCTTGGTAACAAATGCCCAAAATAAGTCCATACAAACAAAAGTTAATCCAACTGGCTTGGGCTACTCTTCAGCCTTCCTTCTGGGTTTAGTTCCCAGTGCCTTTTGGGGTATTTTTGAGTCTCTCTGCTCTAGAATAAAGCTGCAGAACCACTCAGCCAAATTGCGCATTGTATCTGGCCTGTTGAATAATGGTATAGTGCATAGAAAAAGTGTGTACCAAGGACCAGATTTCTGCCCTGCAGATAGCTTGAATAGGGACTTGAGCCAGAAAGGCTACCAACAAGGCTTAGGACCTTGTAAAATGAGCAGTAAGATTTGGCAGAGGGGAAACACCCGCAGAGTCATAACATGCTTTGATATAGGACGTTATCCACGATGAGATTCTCTGAGTCAAGAGGGGGAACCTTTCATCCTTTCGGCATCGCTATGAAGAAACGTAGAGATTTATGGAATAGTTCAGTCCTTTCAATATATAAAACACCAGCGTTCATCTAACATCCAAGGAGCGCAGGTGTTGTTACTTCCCATTTCCATACAGTTTAGGGTAAAACATTGGTGGAAAAATAGGTTGGTTGTAGTGAAACTGGGACACCACCCTGGGAAGGAAACTTAGGTATGGGCCTAACTGCACCTTATCCTTAAAAAAGATTGTATAAGGAGGCTCCACTGTGAGAGCTCAGATTGCCGATACTCTCCTGGTCGAGGTGACTGCCACTAGAAAAGCTACCTTCCCAGACATGTGCAGCTGTGAACATGTTGCTAGTGGCTTGAAGGGCAGCCCCACTGATCTTGAAAGGATGAGATTCAGATCCCATGAGGGGGACTGGATTATTTATCTGCAGGAATATCCTCTCTAGACCTTTAAGGAAGCGGATTACCATCTCAGGTGAGAAAACTGACCTACTGTTTATTTTCAGGCAGAATGCCAAGATGGCTGCCAGGTGAACCATGATCGAGGAGTGGGCCAGGCCCTGCTCCTTCAGAGATAGGAGGTAGTCCAAGATGAGCTCTAGTGAAGCCTCCAGAGGTGGCACTCCAGTACGTTGGGAAGATCAAAGGGAGAAACCTCATCTGTTAATGGCTAACGTATTGTCCATGAGAACCAAAACTGTTTTGTTTGTAATATGGGGCCGAAATGCCTGACAAGCTAGGTAGACTGTTCTGAGTTCCCTCATATTGATGTGGAGCAAGAACTCCTCCCGGGACCACAGAACATGTCTCCTGAGATGTCCTAGATGGGGTCCCCAACCTAGTGCCAAGGCATCAGAGACTAGATGTGTGGACGGTTAGGGCCTTGTGAAGGGCGCACCCTCCCCCCACATACCACCTGCGGACCAACCACCACTCCAGCAGTTGAGGACTTGAGGCAGCACCATGAGGACCCTGTCCAGATGATGTCTGGAAGGGGAGTACACCGTGCCCAGCCAGGCCTGGAGAGGTCTGAGCCTCAGCCTCACATGTCATACTACGTATGTACAGGAAGCCATATCAGCAAGTAGACTTAAACACATTCTGATGGTCACGGTTGTTTGTGCTTGAAGGGAGCATATTAACAATGAGATTGACTGGAAATGGTCCTCTGGGAGAAGGACCCTTATCAATATCGAGTCAAGAACTGCCCCTATGAACTCTATCCTTTGAACAGGCATTAGGATTGACTTCTGTACATTTATCAGAAGATCCAGCTTTGGGAAAGTTGACTGTATGAGGGCAATGTCAGACTCCACTTGCTCTGGGGACCAGCCTTTGATGAGCCAGTTGTCCAATATGGAAACACATGGACTCCTCTTTTCATCGGACACACCGCTACCACCGCCATACACTTGGTGAAGACTCATGGAGCGGCTGAAAGACCAAATGACAGGGCCACTAATTACTTGTTTTCTTTTAACCTTTCCCATTTTTTCCTTATTTTTTTAAATTAGTTGCTGCTTAATAAGTTGTATTTGCTTTGAACTATATGTAAGATCAGTGGATCAGGGAAGCATCCAGTGCAGAGAGAGTACCTGGGAGTGGTACTCCCCACCCTAAGTGATCACGACAAGATTGGGGAGTCAAGTGCACCAGGATTCCTGGGCCCAGCCTTGTTGGAGTTACAAGGACTTTGACATACAGGAGAGCGAAAGGGGAGACCTCGAGGTCAGGCAGGCCTCTGGATAAAGGGAATTGGAGCAAGGACTCAGATCCTTCTGCTTGTCAATTCCACCAAAGTAATGTATAAGCCAGGAAAGTTCCCTACAATAGTGGGACCATTCCTCTGCTTACAATTAGAAGGGGACATTTTCCCTACCTATCAACTTTTTCTTTTCAAGACAGTCCAGCCACTTGGGTTAAAGTTCCTTCTAAACAGCAGATGGAGACAATTTTCTAAGTATTTTGATGATATCCTCTCTTAGGCTTCAGTTGAATATTCTGAAAACAATTTGGTAGAAACTAGACTGACACCATTCTTTAGTAAACCTACAGCTTGAATTATAAGCTTTCACTAAATTTTGATGCAGAATTGATTATAAAGAATATACACCAGTCTAAATAGCAGTAGAATCTGGACTGATATATATCTCAAAATGAAAATATTAACAAGTAGGGGACATTTCCCTTTCTCTCTCCCTTCCCTTTCTCTCATTAATCTTCTATACCAGCCTAAATCCTTGAAACTCCCCAATGCAATTCAACCATTTGAGTACGGGAGAGATTAATGCTTGATAACCACCCGCAATACCTTTCTCCCAATGCCTGCTTTCCTAGAATCCTCTACATCAATTCTGTAATGATTTGAAGATACAGAGGTAGCCACCTTACATATCGCTAGCAAAGTTTCCCTTCCCCGATCTCAATCCAAAGTGATCCCATTGATCAATCCTGTCTAGATAGATTTCCTAACATTGCAATTCTCTTTTCTTCTGTAGAAAGGGTCAAGCAGAAGTTGGCAATCTTTTGATTGAGATGGAAAACCAGTGGTGTCTTGCATCTGAACTCTAGAAACATTCTAAGTATAACATTATCTCGAGTGTCCCCCCACCCCCACTTGCTGCCACCTGCACCTCCCCCGGGTCCCAGGGTGACCTGCCTCTCCCCTGCAACTCCACGCTGACTCCACTCTGCTGTCTCCCGGCATCAACCACCAGCACAGGGTTCTAGTGCCCCCCAAGCACTAGTGGCAGGGCAGGCTGCCCTTACCATGCCTTTCCACCTCGGACCCTTCCCTTTTCCGGCAGGATCCTCCACCAGCAGAGCCCCCCCCCCGCACAGTCACTGCTCCTGCCCCACACTGGGCAAGGGGTAGCCCCATCCCTCAACCCAAGTGAGGGTATAGTGAGGGGCAGAAGCAGGAGAGGAGGTGCACATGTGATGGCAGCCCCTGTCCAGTACCCACCACCCTGATGGGGAGGGAGAGAAGAGCCCCTCCCCCAGAGCCCACTGCTGTCAGCAGGGAGAGGGCTGGGGGGATCCCTCCTCTCTGGCCCCAGCCCCAGGGAAGCCTGCCTACCCCCCAAACTCTTCTCCAGCACTGCCCCACCCCAGAGCCTGCACCCCCAGCCAGATCCCTCACCCCCCTGCACCCCTACCCTCTGCACTAGCCCTGAGCCCCTCTCACACCCCAAACCCCTCAGCCCCAGCCAGATCCCTCATCTCCCTGCATCCTAACCCTCTGCCCCAGTTCTGAGCCTCCTCCTGCATTATGAACCCCTCATCCCCAGCCCCAACCCACAGCCCTCACCCCACAACCCCACCCTCTGACCTAGCCCTGAGCCCCCTCCCGCACCCCAAATCCCTCATCCCCAGCCTCACCCCACAGCCCTCACTCCACACCCCAACCCTCTGCCCTAGCCCTAAGCCCCCTCCCACCCCCAAACTCCCTCCCAGAGCCTGCACCCCCTCTTACCCCCAAACTCACTCACTCCCCGCAGTGTGCTAGACAACCCGGACCCAACCTTCTCAGGTCCACTATAATGGTGAGTCTGGAACATTAATTGGAATAGGTGTGGTATGCCCATACACGAGAAGGTGAAGGGCACTGTACTACATAAGGGGCAGTGGAACAAATGGAATATTGACACCTTCCACCTTTATGCCTGGCGCTATCAGGAAATGTGTCGCCGTATGTCCTATGCTTTTCCAGGGATACCTGGGCAGGACAATCCCAAAAGAAAAAAAAAAGGGGGCTGGAGTGTTAGGATATAGATATTCAGGCCTGTCTGCAAAGGCCTATACTTTAAGAATTTAGGTGTATTCTTCTCACTAGAGGTATAAAAGAAAGAATCAAAATCACTGTCTGCTGGTGTAAGGGCCTTCTCTTACTGTGACAGTCTGAGGCCCCGTTCTTAGGCTAACACCTTTGGCTAAGCAGCAGAGGCAGCCATAACCTGGGAAGTGAACAGTCATATCCTCACATTCCAAACTAGTCACATTAAAATAAGGCAATGTGGGGCTGTTAGAAAGGTGATCCAATCTATCACCTCCAGAGAAAGGGAAGAGCATAAAAGATTTAAAGAAAACTTAGTTTGATAGCATCCTGTCTGGCAAGAACTCACTTATCAATAGCTGGGTGTAAAATCCTCATTTCTGTATTGTTCTATCACTGTAGTCTCCACTTCCCTATTGTTTGACTGTATAATCTTGGTCTGGTTCTGTGATTGTTTCTGTCTGCTGTATAATTAATTTTGTTGAATATAAATTAAGATGGTGAGATATAATTGGTTAAATAATCATATAACAATATGTTGGGATTGATTAGTTAAATTTCAGTAAAATGATTGGTTAAGATATAGCTAAGCAGAACTCAAGTTTTACTATATAGTCTGCAATCAATCAGGAAGTAAAGGGGGGGTAAATGGGAACAGGGACACAGGCAAGGCTCTGTGGTGTCAGAGCTGGGAAGGGGGACACTGAGGAAGGAAACTGGAATCATGCTTGCTGGAAGTTCACCCCAATAAACATTGAATTGTTTGCACTTTCAGACTTTGAGTATTGTTGGTCTCTGTTCATGTGAGAAGGACCAGGGAAGTGAGTGGGTGAAGGAATAAGCCCCCTCCTACTCCCAAACTCCCTCCCAGAGCCTGGACTCCCTCCCTCTGCACCCCCTTCTACACCCAAACTCCCTCCCAGAGTCTGCACACCCCCACCCTTCCCACACAACCCCTCCTTCACTCCTGGGCATCAGTCAGCGGAATAAGCCCCCTTCCCCACAGAAGGGGCATGACTTGAAGCCAGGAAATCTAGGCTCGGTCATAGCTTGCAACACTTCTCTTCTCTTCTTTATTTTTTTTTAACTGCCAATATTTTACACTGAAACCAACAATATTAATAACTAGAAACAAAACAACAACCAAAATACAATTACTACTTGAACTGCTACGTAGGAACAACAGTAAGGACACAGTGTTGTTCCGACTCTGCCAAAGCAGGTTGAAAGGAACTGAGTGGCAGGATTGCTGCATCCTTTGTGCCAGCAAGGGGGTTAGAAAACATGGAGGGTGCATACACAATCCCTACTGGACACTAATAGCAAAAACATTCCAAATTCCTGTGCTGCGACACACAGACACTATGAGTAGAGCCCTACCAAATTAATGGCCATGAAAAATGCATCATGGACCATGAAATCTGGTCTTCAGTGTGAAATCTGGTCTGTTGTGTCCTTTTACCCTATACTATACAGATTTCATGGGAGAGACCAACATTTCTCAAACTGGGGGTCCTGACAGAAAAGGGAGTTGCGGGGGGTGGGTCACACATTATTTTCCAGGGACCGTGGTATTGCCACCATTAATTCTGCGTAGCCTTCAGAATTGGGTGGCCAGAAAGTGAAGGCTGGTGGCCGGGTGCTAGGGTCACCAGATGTCTGACCGTTAAAAGTCTAATCAGCAGCGCAGCAGGGCTAAGGCAGATGCCCTGCATGCCCTGGCTCTGCACGGCTCCCAGAAGCAGCAGCATGTCCTCACTCCGGCTTCTAGATGTAGGGGCAGCCAGGGGGCTCTGTGCGCTGCCTCTGCCCCAAGGGCCAGCTCTGCAGCTCCCACTGTCCAGGAACCATGGCCAATGGGAGCTGCAGGGGCAGCACCTGCAGATGGGGCAGCACCCAGAGCCACCTGGCTGCGCCTCCACGTAGGAGCCAGAGAGGGTACATACTGTTGATTCTGGGAGCCACCTGAGGTAAGTGCTGCCCAGAGCCTGTACCTTTCACCCCCTCCCACACCCCAATCCCCTGCACCAGCCCTGATCCCCCTCCTTCTGATCCCCTAGATCCCAGACCAGAGCACCCTCCTGCACCCAAAATACCTCATCCCCCGCCCCACCCCAGAGCCTGCATCCCCAGCCACAGCCCTCACCACACCCCACCACACCCCAACTCCCTGCCCGAGCCCTGATCCCCTACCTTCTGAACCCCTCATTTCTGGCCCCACACCAAAACCTACACTCCCAGCCAAGAGCTCGTAGAACCCCTCCTACATCCAACCCCCTGCCTCAGCATGGAGTTCCCTCCCATACTTGGAACCCTTCGGCTCCCCCCCCAACCCAGAGCCCCCTCCTGCACCCCAAACCTCTCATCCCCATCCGCACCCCAGAGCCAACACTGCCAGTCGGAGCCCTCACCTGCTCCCATACTCCAATCCCTCGGAGCCAGCCCAGTGAAAATGAGGACGTGAGTGAGGGTGGGGAAAGTAAGCAAAGGAGGGGAGGGTGGAGTGAGCAGGAGGCAAGGCCTCAGAGATGAGGCAGGGCCTCAGAAGAGGGCTGGAGTAGAGGTGGGGCAAGTACGTTTGGTTTTGTGCAAGTAGAAAGTTGGCAACCCTACTAGGCACCCAGCTCTGAAGGCAGCACACTGCCAGCAGCAGCACAGGAGTAAGGGTGGCAATACCATAACATGCCACCCTTACTTCTGTACTGATGCCTTCAGAGCTGGGTGGCCAGAGAGCGGCAGATGCTGACTGAGGAGTCAGCTCTGGAGGCAGCAGCGTGGACATAAGGGTGACAGTACCATACCATGCCACTTTACTTCTGCACTACTGCTGATGGCAGCTCTGCCTTCAGAGCTGGGCTCCTGGTCAGCAGTTACCGCTCTCCAACTGCCCAGCTCTGAAGGCAGCACCGCCACCACCAGCAGTGCGGAAGTAGGGATAGCAATACTGCAACCCCCGCTATAAAAACCTTGCACCCCCCACAACTCCTTTTTGTGTCAGAACCCCTACAATTACAACACCGTGAAATTTAAGCTTTAAAGAGCTGAAATCATGACATTTACTATTTATAGAATCCTATGACCATGAAACTGATCAAAATGGACTGTGAATTTGGTAGGGCCATAACCATGAGTGGGCTCCACATGTGAAATACTTGAAAACGAACTCTAAAATAATTAAGAGAAAGATCTTTTGGCCATCAAGCAGAGCAGACTGCTAGAGTTGTACAAGAATTTGATGGATAACTATAAAGTCATTTTACTTACAAGTTAGCCAGAAGGGGCTCATTTGCAACCATTTATTTTTGGCAAAATAAATAAATGCTAGCAATCAAGCCAAGCAGTTTATTTCTTAGTGTGTGAAAAGTTATGTAAATAAGGAAAAATGATTAAATACTTAACTAAATGCTATAAAAACATATGAGCTGCTGCCAATTTATCCAGAAATGGAGTGCTCGAAGATTTCTCTGAGCCCTTACACTGTTCTGTGAAGTAACTGAAAATAAGACATTGGCAAAAATTTTCAAAAGTGATTTAGACCTTTGAAAGTCAATGGGATTTAGGCTTATAAATATGTTTTAAAAGTGGGATTTAGATGCTTCTGAAAAATTTTACCCAGTAGCCTTATGTTCATTTCAGTCTCTGCTTCATTGAAAATAAAGAATTAGATTAAGTAACATTTAAATCTTTATTATAGAGCAGCAGCATGAGCACTATCTGGAAACTGAATTTTAATTTACTGATGTAACTTCAAGACTGATGTAAAAATAAAATCTACATGTTTATTACCGTTTCTGGAGAATAGGGAGATCATGGACAACTTATGGTTGACCTTGCATTTCGCACTATTACTTATCATCCCATTTCTATTACTCCAGTTTACAAGGTCATCCAGATCTTCTTGTATGATATTCTGGTCCTCCTCCATATTGGCAATACCTCCTGACTTTGTGTCATCTGCAAATTTAATTAGCACACTCCCACTTTTTGTGCCAAGTTCAGTAATAAAAATGTTAAATGAGATTGGTCCCAAGACTGATCCCTGGGTAACTCCACTAGTAACCTCCCTCTAGCCTAGTGGTTCTCAACCTATTTACCATTGTGGGCCACATCCACACAATAGGTACACTACCTGTGTTGTGCTGAGGATGTCACATGGACCACTGCTCCAGGCTGACAGTTCACCTTTCAGTACGACCCATATTGACTCCCCTTCAATCAGTTCCTTATCCACCTTTCAGTTCTCATATTAATCCTCATCTTCTCCAAATTTAATAATTTCTCATGTGGAACTGTATCAAATGCCTTACTGAGATCCAGGTAGATTAGATCTACTGCATTTCCTTTCTCTAAAAAAACAGTTATCTTCTCAAAGAAAGATATTAGTAACTTTGTTACTACTGCTTGAATCCAACAACTGAAACAACTGTAGAAAAATCTATCCTTACTTACTTTTTGCAGTTCACCAAGCTTGGAACAGAGCGTAATTTTAGGAAACATCCAGAAAACTTAATAAGTGAGGGCCCTTTCTTATGTTAATCACCTGTTAATCACTCTGTTTATAAACAAAATTCTGACTCCCTTCCTCAGGGGCCTAAGCTGGGAGAAGTCTCCTGTCTCCTAAGCAGAACTCATTACATTGCACATTCAGGCTGCAATGCCCCCCCGCCACCTCCAGCCCTCCCACGAACTCCACGGATGGGCAAAATATCCTATCGTGTTTGGGTTATATAAGAGACTTGCTGGGCATTTAGTAGTAGTCAATGTAGTTTAAAATAACAGCTTTGACACATTTTTGGAGGGAACATCTTGGACATTGGACACAACAGTAACAACTCTTGTAACAATGGCTGCACTTCATTTTCACACTTAATACTCATATCAACATTGGTGAAAATGGAACATAGAGTGAATCAGTAGTAAAGTGGATGAACACAACGTGGGCCAATAAAGTCAGATAAGAGGCAACACATGGGAGTGGGCATGCGGAGGTCACATTCTCTCCCCCTTCCCCAATTTCTGCCAGCATTTGCCAGCCCTGATTGGTCATACGGAGTCAACGAGCTGCACCCTGCAGGAAAAGGCAGGAGCAACAGCTGAGAGCTGCAGGAAGGGAGCCATAGTTCCTTGGCAAGCTCCCTGCCTGGAGAGTCGGCCCTGGAGCAGGAAAGAAACTACATTTCCCAACATTCCCTTGGCCACTATCAACAGGAAAGGGAGGAGGAGGGGGAGGGAGTAGGGAAACTGCCAGGGCTGGTGAGACCCAATGTGCCAGGCTCGCTGTGAATGGGGAGCTGGCTGCTAGAAGAGGGTGGTACTGTGAATGGGGAACATGTATGCACAAGGAGTAGAAGGCTTTGGCCCAGATATCACCCTCAGAAGACTTCCCTAGACTGGATTAGGGATGCTGGTGGCCTCAGCTGGCAGCCCCCAAAGAAGGAATTGGGTGGAATGAATAGACAATGCACCTCTATCTGAAGCCTAGCAAGGCAGGTATGTGGACCCCACCAGGAGAAGTTAAAATGATAAGTAAGGGAGGGAAGGCTCTACTAAAGGACCTGGGCAGCTTTAGGCAGGGCTGGCTTTAGGCCAATTCCCCTGAATCGGGCCCCATGCCTAAGAGGGCCCCATGTCCTAAGGAACAGCGCCTAACTTTTTAATTTTTATTCACCCGGCAGCGGTCCGGGTCTTCGGCGGCATCTCAGCGGCAGGTCCTTCACTCGCTCCAGGTCTTCGGCAGCATTTCGGCGGCGGGTCCTTCAGTGCCATGGAAGATCTCATGGAGTGAGTTGGAGCCACCACCAAAGTGCCGCTGAAGACTCGGACCGCTGCTGAATTGGGCCCCACAGTTCCTAAAGCTGGCCCTGGCTTTAGGTATAGTACTAGGCACACAAGAGGATGTGACTCAATTTCCACTTCTGAGACATGGAAGCAGAAATTAGCTTTTCCTTTCCAGATTTATCTAATATTCAGAAACGGAATCTAGCTCCTCCCTTCCAGATTTGATCACCCTCAAAGTTCGGGAGCACTCAAGTACAATTTGGGCTGCTCTCTGTTACGTCATTTCTCCCAAATCAAATACTGATCCACTGTAATTTGCTGTAGAAAAAGTAGGATAAAATTGAGCAGCAAATACTGGCATCTTCCCAGTGCTAACTAGGACCAGAATTGCTATTTTCAACAACCATTAGCGTTTGTTTTGTGTGTATGTATGTGTGTGTGCGTGTATATGTGCGCATGTGTGTTTGTTTAAAAAGAAGATGACAGTAATATTGCATTGGCAAGTTCCCCACAGAAACTAAGTGTGGAACAAAAGAACAGCAAAGGCACCTCAACTTTTCCTCATTATGTGAGACAATCTTACAATATGGATCCAGATATCCTCTAATCACACAAACTGAAAATTGTTCCACTTTACTGCAGTTCTGTAACCATGCAGGAACCAGTCCTGTGTTCTGTGCACATCCAAATTCCTACTGAATTCAGAAGTGCCTTGCTTTTGTAACCATACCACCTGATATTTTCAGACCTTGTAAGCTAAGCAGGTTTACATTTAGTAATTGGGTGGGAGGCCTCTCAGAAAAAGTTAAGTGCTGCAGGAGATGTTGATTATTCACTGTGTAATGTGAGTCATTCCTGTTTACAATAGTAAACCAGTGCAGCAGAGTTTTAGAATGCATTGTACTCCTAGAGCCTAGAATGAATTCCTTTGCTTCTATACACAGCCCACTAAAGACAATGAAAGCTATTGCTTGGTCAAAGGAGGCAGAGTTAAGGTTGCATGGCAGTATACCTTAACTCTCCATTTCCTGGTTTTCAGACGTTTGAGGTTTGCTGAACTCATTCCAGAAGGACATGAGATACCACCAGGCTATCCTTAACTCTGTGTTAATAGAGCTTTTTGTCAGTGCATTTAATACGTTTCTCACTAAATACCTTACTATTACACAGTCCAGTTTCTTGAGCTACATGCTTTAGGGCCCCTCAGTCATACAGCTAACTGAATCCATGTCTAAAATATTCCTTTTGTTCCGCCTAGCTCTCAGCTTTAGCACGCAGACCACTGATCATGGAACATACCACATATTGTTAAATATGGAAGGCAGTATAAGCAGTATAGCCCTGATTTAGCCAAAGCTCATGCCTAACTTTAAGCACACAATTAGTCCAATTCACATCAACAGGATATGCTTTTCACATGCTTAAAGTTAGGCATGTGCTTAAGTACATTACTGAACTGGAGCATCTGACAAGTGATATGAACCCCAAGACCTGCTCCCTGTTTCACATAAGGGCAAGAAAAGTGGTCCCTCCTCCATTTCCTCCAGAAATAGAAAGGGAAGAAAAGGAGGCAGAGAGAGAGGAAAAATAAATGTGTTCTTCACAGAAACTGGGTAATTAGGGCATGAGAAGAAGCCTGTTATTTCCACTCTCCCATGAGGTAGTAAGGCAGAGAGACTAAACAATCCCCATTCCCAGCCAGGACGGCAGAGAAGAGATATTATCCCAAAGTGAAATAAGATAAACACAACAAAACTCCTTTGGTTTACATTACAGTATTTGTGCCACAATGCAGTGTCAATAAATGAAGCTGTTGCATAGGCATCAGTGTAACGTGTGCAAAGTCATAAAGATGGCAAAGCAATTTCAAAATCTCAAGCTGAGGTTATTTGTCTGCTCTCTGCAATTCCATTAAAAAGTAAAGTGGTCTGTTCTAGACTCAGAATCAATGCCTCAAATCATTAACTAAGAAAATCAAGAAAAGACATAGGGAAATAATAGGCAAGAAAAAGGGAGTCAGTTGGAATTGCTCACATAGAAATCAGTATATTTATAAACAGTCATAATTCTGATGAGTTCTGATATCACTCGGGTACCCACATGAAGGTTGGAGAAACAATGCCCAGGCAATTATCACATTTTTTCAGTACAAAATCTCATTGTAACTGCTTGCTCTTTGACGTTTATGTCTACAACATACTTTCTGGCCTGTCCGATAAAATACATACAAGTAAAATTTATAATTCATCTGAATACTTAGTGATCTTATAATTATGCTTTTTTGTTATATTTATGAGTTATGCTGCTTGTAAAGGGCTTATGCTTTTGCAGAGTAAGGAAGTTCTATAGTCAGGGTGGTGTTTACTGTTGTTAGCTCTAGCAAAGAAAAAATTAACTACAACAATTTGTGAGGAACTGTCCAATAAATATGCTCGTAAATATTCGCCACAAACATGAAAACTAAAGATCATTAAGAATGTCTTACAGAGATTAAAGCACAGGAAGTGAGGTAGGAAAGAAATATGGAGTAGTTGAAACTGGTATTCAAAATGTAAATTACCCATCCTGCTCTATTTTATGGGGAGAGCAGATAATATAACAGTACTTTTCAGATACCTACAAAGGTATCTGAAAGGTACTATACACAGTTATAACGTCTTTTGACTCTTCTTCTCTGCTTTATTTCCATCAACACCTAGGATACAATTTTCAAAAGCACCTAAGTGATTTAGTAGGCTTGAGTTTCATTAACTTTCAATGGGACTTACGCTCCTCAGTGACTTATGACATTAATGAATATTTTATCACAGTAATTTATTTATTTTCCAAAAAAGCTACGTTTATATAATATATGTCATCTTAGAGGGTGCTCGCTGTTGGCCAGGGAAAGAATAGCAATCACAGTTACATCAAACAGGTAATTACTTGGCACTACAAACTCCAACAAAAGGGTATAACACTAATCAAAATGGAGCAATGCTTTTCTAAAAGAAGAAACCTTAAATAAATTCAAAAACAGAAGAATCTGAAAAGACAAAGAGTGGAGTAGAAAGCATGACATGACAACAAAACAAGAATAGGTATATATAGGACAAATCTTACTCCTCTCTTGTGCACAAGCACTAAAGGAGGGGAAAGAGAAGACAGAATAGAAATCCCACCAAATGGTCTACCATACCTGCAGAGGAACATCACAGGATTCCATCATACAGCTTGTTGATGTTGTTTGAGTACAGTATTCCAAGAGCCCAAGAATGTGGTATATCAAATTGGCCTAGGCCCAGTCCCATGCACCTATATTGCCATCTGAAGCAGATTTAGGAAAGAGCACACACTTATCCTTTTTCAAGAAGTAAGATTTGCTTCATGGCATGATTCCTCATGCTTTCCTTGAGCCATGCTGTCCTCCACCAGGAAGACACTCATATCTCCATTCTTTCTCATAGATGGACTAGAAAGAGCAACAAGGCTAATTAACCAATTAGCCCAGGAAGTAGAAAAGATACAGGAAGGAACACTCAGGGGCGAATATAGAGACTGGCAGGCTTTTCAGAGTCAGAGCCAGGAAAGATCTCTCAGAGGGAAGATACCTTTTAGTTTTCCCTCTCCATGGCAGAGCGAGCTAAGGAGCGTATGCTATTGTAAATATACAGCTGCACAAATTTGTAAAGATGGTAGAGAGAACGCTGTAAATAAATTGCACAAGATGTTTGACCAAAAGGAGATCTCTGAGCGGTGTGTGGCTAGAAATGAGACAGGAGCAGGATGACGCCCTGTCACAGTGACCAGTATGTTCAGTTCTCCACTCTCCTAGTGAAGGTGATGGCCACAAAGAAAGCTACCTTTGCCAACTGATGTAGAAGCAAGCACAACGCTAAAGGCTTGAAAGGAGAGTCCATGGTCCCTAGCAGGTGAAAACAACCTATCCAGACCTTTCAGGAATCTGGTTGTATAGAATGAGTGAAAACAGTCTTACCATCTATGTGAGAGTGGATGCTGAAATGGCTGCCAGAACTATCCTAATGGGGCTGATGGCTAGATCTATCTCCTTAAAGTGCAAGAGATACTCCAGAATTGTTTGAATCTTATAGTCTGACAATTTTATGGGAAGCTGTCCAGATGAAGAAACACTTCCACTTACTCAGGTAAGTAGCTTTTGTGGAAGGTATTCTGCTATTAAGAAGAATATTCTGGATTGCCACTGAGCAACGTGCCTCCTCTGCATTCAAGCACTGATGAACCATGCCATGTGGTACAGCACTTGATGAGTCGGGTACAGCACCTGACCATGGTTCTATGAGGTCTATTGTTATGGGTAATGGCAAGAGTTCCTGAGTGGACAGTTTGCAGAGGGTGAATAATAAGTATGTCTTGGCCAAGGTGGAGCTATAAGGACCATTCTGCCATGATCTTGCTTGAGCTTGAGAATCACTCTAGAAATCAGAGGTACTGGCAGGTATGTGTGGACCAGATCTCTGTCCTGTGGAAACAGGGGCTGTGATCCACCCTGGGACACTTCTTGTTCTGCTGATTCGCAAACAGATCCACCAATGGAAAAACCCTCACATGGAACATCTAAGCTAGAATGATCACACTGAGAAACCATTCATGATCTAAACTCAATAATCTGCTCAGATGATTCGCCAGGCCTTTCTGGACCCCTGGAAAGTGAAAAGCCCTGAGTGACAGTGCCCTGGACACATAAATTGTTCCAGATAGAGATTGTCCAACCTGGTGCCCCTCCTTTTGTTCAAACAAAATAACACAGTGTTGTGGTCAGTGAGTACGTGGACAGTTTTGTCCTGAATGTGAGGCAGGAACTGCTGACATGCATGGAATACTGCATGCAACTTGAGTATGTTTATGCATAACCTGACCTCGTGGCAGTCCACAAACCTTGAGCCTGAAGGACACTCAGATGCACTCCCTACCACATGGCTGAGGCATTCATTACCAAAATCATGGAAGGGGAGAGGAGGAGAGAAGGGGACTCCTACGCATACTGTCTTGGCACATCCACCAGCTCAGAGATTACAATACCCTGTCTGGAATGCATACCAGCTCTAACGGCCTCCCTGATGAATTCTATCCTTTGCAAAGCCAATAACATCAAACTTACTCTGTTTAATTTTAGGCCAAAGACATTTAACAGACAGAGTTTGATGGACAGTGACCTGTGTCAGGTGTCTGAAGGGACCCTGAAATAACCAATCATCATGGCAAGAATATACATTGATATTTCTTTCACAAAGTTTGGCTGTCACCAATGGCATGCACTTGCTAAAGGCCCTTGGTATTGATGACAGGCCTAAGGGCAAAATGGTGAATTGGTAACATTCGTCTCCTATGACAAACCTCAGAAACTTCCTGTGGCCAAGATGGATCATCACATGGAAGTAGGGTTTCTGTAAGTCAAGGGCAGAATACCAGTCTCTCAAATCCATGCAGCGGCTAATCAGTCAGGAATACCATACATAACCTTGTCTTCTTAATGCATTTGTTGAGGTTCTGAAGGTCAAGGGTGAGTCTGAAATCTCCCTCGACTTTGGGTATTAGAGAGACTGGACAGAGGAATGGAAGGAGGGGATAGAAAGAAAATGCAGGGGATATCCTGATTCCACTGTGCTTAGTGACATTTATCTGAGGTGACATAGGAATGTAGGAAATGTAGGTGATGCCAGCATCTAGGAAATAGAATCACCTGTAAGGTGGAGAAGGACGAGTGAGATCCAGGTCACATACTATGCAATTCTTGAAATACGGGTCAAACCTGCTGCTTCAAGGCACAGGGATACCGAGATGAAGAAACAGAGGAAATAGAAAGCATCAGTCTCCACCTCTGGGACTTGTGCCTTCTCTTAGATTGGTCTGCCTGACAGAAGGGGTAATACTGCTGCCTAGGCTGGTCTTAGGCAACGCATGACTCTTGCGTTTGGGGAGGCTGGGCGTGAGTGCCAGAAGCTCCCTAGAAGCGGGGGGCCCCACTAGACCTAGACCATGGCCCGGCTCCCTGCTCTACCCCAAAGACTTGCCCTCCTCAGCCTCCTCCCCCTGAGGCCCCACCTATACTCCATCCCCACTTTGCCCCAGTGCCTTGGTCTCGCTTGGCCTCTTCCTCTGAGGCCCTGCCCCCACCCCACCTCTTCCTGCCCCTGCTCCACCTCTTCCCCCAAGGGCACCCCCACCTGCCGCTCGCTCCTCTCCATCCCCTCCTCTGAGGGTCCCCTCACCCTCTGCTTGCTCTGCTCCTTCCCTGAGGCGATTCCGCCTGCTCCTCTCTGCCCACTCCCCAGAGGCCCCCCCATCCACTGCTTGCTTCTCTCTGCCCCCTCCCCCAAGGTGGAGAGGAGTGCGCGGTGGGTGGGCGAGGCCTCAGGGGAAGAGGCAGAGTGGAGGTGGGAAGAGACAAAGCGACGGTGGGGTTTCAGGAGAAAGAGCAGGGGTGGGAAGATGTGCAGTGCAGGCGGGGCCACAGGGGACGAAGCCAAGTGGAACAAGGGCCTCAGGGCAGAGCAGGGATAGAGCACGTGCGAGGCCATGATTCGGGTGCTGGTGACCCCACATTTCTCGGGAGCTTCTGGAGGTGGTGCTCCAAAGATGGCACATCTGGCATTTCTCGCCCTGTTTGAGGAAGCTCAGCCTCTTATACCTGCTGCCCATGAGACTGGTATTCAGGAAGATATTTTGTCCTCTTTACAGCTGGAGAGTAGGAGCCAAAGGATTTCAAAACCACTCACAAGTCCTTTGGCGTGTGCAATGCCTTACCTGTTTTAGATGAAAATAATCCACATCTTTCAAAGAGGAGGTTCTCAATTGTGGGCTGCACCTCCACAGTAATCCCCAAGGACTGCATCCAGAAGGAATAGCACATACTCACTGCTGTCACCATAGCTCTGACTGAGGAATCTGCTGCATCCAAAGAAGCTTACAGAGCTGATTGGCAGACAAAGTCACCTTCTCTGATGAGTGACTGAAATTGGTCTCTGGAACCTTCCAACAGGTTGCTCACATACTGGGATACCGCGTTCCAGTTAGAGAAGTCATACCTTGACAACAGAGTGTAAGGATGGGAAATTGCGAACTTGCTATGCATAATTTTTTCTACCAAAAAGGTCAAGTTTGTTGACATCTTTGTCTTTTGGAGTAACCTCAGCCCAGCTCTACTGACTCTTCTCATTCATCATGGCCTCTAATAAAGAGACAGGTGCTGAATGTAAATAAAGCTGTTCAAACCCCTAGGATGGAACCTGGTATTTATTTTCTGTTTATTTGGTCATAGGTGGAATGGAAGAAGGTGTATGCCAGAGTTTTTTGGCCAGCTGCATAATGGCCTTGTTGAGGCAAGGCTACCTTTTTTGCAGGAGTGAATGTCATAGAATCATAGATTATTAGGGTTGGAAGGGACCTTAGGAGATCATCTAGGTCCAACCCTCTGCTCAAAGCAGGACCAATCCCCAAATGGTCCCCTCAAAGATTGAACTCACAACCCTGAGTTTAGCAAGCCAATAGCTCAAACCACTGAGCTATCCCTTCCCACAATCAGCTCATGGGCATTTTCCTCCACTAGCTCCATTTGAATGACCAGACAAGTTGTCATTCTCCTGAAGAGCTCCTGATATGTCTCAAAGTCATCTGGTGCCAGGGATGATGACTCTGGTACCACAGCCTTTCAGATGATGAGAAGAATGCCTGAAGAAGAAACAAAGGAAACAAACCTGGACCCGACTGAGGTAAATCCTGAGCTTGAGAGTCCAAAGGTTGATTGGTAATGACTGTCATATGTCTCTCAGTATCAAAAGGAGATCTATTGGGGGATCTATTTGTATGAGGTATAGGCAATCTAGATCTGGATGATGGCGGCATCCTCCAGGGCATCCAAGAGGACCATTGAGAGGCCTGGTATGGTGCTTGACTCAAGTGTCCCAATCCCTGACTAAAGTCTTCCCCAAACCACACTGGTGAAAGAGGCAACAGGAGTGGGAGAAAGCTCTGGACACTCAATATTGAGATACCTGAGAGGCTACCTCACAGTCTGATGAAGAATCAGAGTATTCAAAGACCCAGGGTGGCATGGTCTTGGGTGGAGTCTTCCATAACCAAGATCTAGAGCTGCCTTTGAGACATGGTACAGAAGGAAGCATGGACAGCCTCCAAGCCACCAGTAATGTGTGGCGTGTTGGATCTGTTACCAAACCAGAAGAAGTGGAAGGAGGCGGTACCAAGCCCAAAGCTGGTGGCTCCAAAATAGAGCATACTGGTGCCCACTATCTTGTTGTTCTGATGCCAGACGAGGCATTTCACCGTGAAACAATAGTGACAATGTCACCAACAGGTATTACATGTCCCAGGCTCTGGCATGCACCTTTGGCATGGTCTGCGCAG
This sequence comes from Gopherus evgoodei, assembly GCF_007399415.2. NCBI lineage: Eukaryota > Metazoa > Chordata > Testudines > Testudinidae > Gopherus > Gopherus evgoodei. The sequence goes on along the minus strand of NC_044324.1, from coordinate 197,430,152 downwards.
ACATGGACTGCTGACCTGCAGTGAGTGGGGATGACCAGGGCTGCCCAGATGGAGGGGGAGGGCAAGTCCGGCAATTTGCCTCAGGCCTGCAGGAGCCCCCATGAGAATGGCCGAGGCTCCCGCCCCGGCCCGACCCCGCCTCCACCCCTCTCCCGGAACCTCAGCGCATCTAGGAGCGTCCCTCAACAGTTGTGCACTGTGGCTCCGGTGGGGCTCCTGAGCTCCTGCCCACTCAGAGCCGCGTGGTAATGGGGTGTGGCTGCGAGCTCCATGCCAAGTGGAGGGAGCTCAGGCCCCGCTGAAGCCATGCTGCACCGCTGTTCAGGGACACTCCTGGATACGGTGCACTGAGGCGCTGGGTGAGGGGGGAACTGAGGGGGTTGGATAAGGGGCAGGGAATCCTGGGAACAGGGAGGGGGCAGAGGTTGCGGAGGGCGGTCAGGGGACAGGGAAAAGGGGGGGTTGGATTGTGGGCATTCTGGGGATCTGTCAGGACTCGGGGGGGTGGATAGGGGACAGGGAGCAGGGGTGGGGTCCCGGGGTGGTGGTTGGGGGGGTCTCTGGGGGACGGTGAGGGGACAAGGAGCAGGATGGGTCAGGGATTCTGAGGGGGGCAGGCAGTCGGGGCAGGAAGTGGGTAGGGGTCGGATAGGGGGCAGGGCCAGGCTGTTTGGGAGGCACAGCCTTCCCCACCCTAAAGCTCATTCAGCAGTTTGAGACTTGCAGAAGAGCCAAGCTGTTAGCTTTTCCATTAGATAAATGCATGGAGGTTAAGTCCATTAATGACTGTTAGCCAGGATGGGTAAGGAATGGTGTCCCTAGCCTCTGTTTGTCAGAGGGTGGAGATGGATGGCAGGAGAGAGATAACTTGATCATTACCTCTTAGGTTCACTCCTTCTGGGGCACTTGGCATTGGCCATTGTCGGTAGACAGGATACTGGGCTGGATGGACCTTTGGTTTGACCCAGTATGGCTATTCTTATGTTCTAAGCTAAATGAACCCAAAGTTATGGAGACAGATATGAGCCAAGGAAGCCAGCAGAGTATCAAAAACCTGGAAAAATTTCTGACTGGATGGGCTCAGGTGTTTGGTCACAAGCTGAGGGGGTTCAAAAGTTTTGGATATTTTTTAGCAAAAATTTTTTATTATTTCTTTAAACAATCAAACACAGCAAGCAGCAAATATTTGGCCACACACTTCTGAAACCCCAAACCATATTTGGCAGACTAATTTCAACTTTTCAATTAAAAAAAACCACAACAAATTTTGAAGGAAAGCAGACACTGTCCGTGATTTTTTTCTGCTTTTTAAAAACCCCTAGTTTTCGATCCAAAAAAATTTTTGATGGAAAATATTTGTCCATCCCTTTTAATGAGCTTTAGTGCCTTTTAGCACTAGCTGATGCTGAGAACCAGAGATGCCTTGTAAAGAAGTTTTCTCAAAACTAGGTTTGTGCCGAGATGCAGAAGGTTTATTTTTCCCAGGGCCACCCATGGTGGGAGAACAATGGGGCAATTTGACCCGGGCCCCACAGTGACCCCCATGAGAACATAGTATTGCAATTTTTTTATGGAAGGGGCCCCCAAAATTGCTTTGCCCCAGGCCTCCTGAATCCTCTGGGCGGCCCTGGGGATGACTACTCCATTGCAGCCAGAGAGATAGCCAATCTTGATGGTCCCTGGAAGGGCACTGGAGTTGACAGCTCAGATCTCTCTGTATGAGCCAGTATTGGGGAGCAGTAAGCCAAAAGAATGCTCTACCATCAGTACTGGAACAACCTTCTGCAGAGGAGTCTCATGCTCAAAGTCCAGTGCTGACTTCTTGTGTTTCAAGTCTGGGACTGCTCTGAAGTGTTGGGTCCTGGAGATGGGAATCTTCTGGGGCACTTGGTTGGGGGCAAAGCTGGGGGAGCACATCGGAAGGAGTCAAAGAACTACCCTTGATGATGCTGGGGGTTCTCGCCCTGATGTAAGAGCAGTCTCCACAAGGATGTAATGGAAATGCTCCTCCCTCAGTGTTTTCATCCTGGCCTTGAAACCACAGATCTCTAATGTGACCCTCACCTAAGAACTTGAGACAGTTTGAATGAGGGTCAGTGCACAGGCTTTCCACAGCCCAAGCAAGGTTTAAAACCTGGGGACCTTGGCATAGGCTCCCCAGAAGCCCAGCTGACTGGGAAAAACAATCAAGAACTAAAAATATTTGAAATAAAATATTTTAAAGGAGTCAAGTGACAAAAAGGAGTACGGCTAGGTATACCAGAGTAGAAGAAAAGTTTTGTTCACAGGAAACATAAAAATTCTGACCACCAACGACAGATGGTATGAAGGAACTGAAAGAGGGGTGGGGAGGTCCACCCTTTATACTCTTGCTTTGGAACATGAGGAGTTTGGCTGTTGGTGAGGCCACCCATATGCTTAATGGTAGGGAAAACTCTCAGGGATTTGCACACACAGTGTTATGGCCACATGCAAGCTGCTAATAATAATAATAAACCTATCTCATAGAACTGGAAGGGACCTTGAAGGTCATTGAGTCCAGTCCCCTGCCTTCACTAGCAGAACCAAGTACTGATTTTGCCCCAGACGCCTAAATGGCCCCCTCAAGGATTGAACTCACAACACTGGGTTTTGTAGGCCAATGCTCAAACCACTGAACTATCCCTCCCTCTTTTGAAGGCAAACTGGTACTTAGGCACCTTAGTACCTTTGTGGTTCTGGGCCAATGTGCTTTCAATGAGTTGCTATATAAAACTAAATGAGAGACTACACAATCCATCTTTCTTTGCATTTATCCCTCAATATCTTTTTCTGCCATAAAATGTATTATAAAGAAAGGTTTTACCTAGATCCAAAGTGACCCATTCCACCTGCACCAAATTATTGCTCCCCCACACAACACACTCCTAAGAATAGTGTCACATAATATTTATTTTTAGAAGCTGCAAATAGGGTTGAACCTGACATTTTCCCCACGTCTAGTGCTAGAAGGGGTCTGTCCGTTCATGTATATTGACTTTTGTTGTGGCTGTTACTTCCATTTCTCAAGTAATTTCTTTACTCCCTTGATGTCACGACTGCACTAAACACAAAACCAAGAAGACAAAAGAAGTAAGCCAACAGTAGGAAAACCAAAGCTACAAATAGCACATCCACACACATATAACATGAACTGCTGAAGAACAGAAAAACAAATGGTTTGCATATAGGTCTTCTCTTTAAAGAAAGTACTTAGGAACAACACAGTTGCCTCTTAGAAAACCAGCAGTAATTCTTTTAGACCATTAATGGTGCCCCTGGAATGTGTTTTGTTATAGGATGGATTAAGCAATTTTTATAGAGGGCAAAACAATAGTTGTTTAACACTGCATAATTCACAAAAATATAAGGTGCCAAAGATAGAGTATTTTTTAGACTGCAACAAAGTCCACAGAGTATTAGAAGCCAGGCTAGGTCTCTCCACTGCAATCTCTTGCTTCTTTTCACTCCATCCCTCAAAATATTTTTTTTAGTATATTCTAGGTAATGATGATCAGGAATATGCAGAATTGAAGCCGTATTTGTTTACTCTAATTTGGTACCTATGGGCCGATTGCTAGTGGCATGCAGGAGAAGGGGCACAAAAGGGACACGCAGTAGTGTCATACTAAAATCAAGAAACTGAGGCAAGCATTCCATAAGGCAAGGGAGGCCAACCGTTGCTCTGGTGTGGCACCGAACATATGCTACTTCTATAAGGAGCTGCACACCATCCTTGGTGGCGACCCCACCTTCACTGCCAAGAGTCCCATGGATACTTTGGGGGGACTGGAGGCAGTTGCCAGCAGACTCAACCCCGATAATGAAGTGGTGGACAAGGAGAAGGAGATGGAGATGGAAGATGAGGTAGACCACACAGTAGGGTTATCCAGTGGTGTGACGAGTCAGGATCTCTTTTCCACTCCGGAGGGGTTTAGCCAGTCCCAGTGCTCTGGCTTTGGCATGCAGGATACAAAAGAGTGAACACTTACTGGAGCTCCCTTTTGGTTTGATACTGCATGGTGAGAGGAGATTGAGCTCTCATGTACTTTGTTATATGGTAGAGGAGGGATAAGGGACAGAAATTAACAACAGATCCTATCCATCTACACAGAAGGGACCACAGCAGAAAAGTGTTACTGTACATGGGTATATCTCTAGAATCCTCCATAGTGATCTCAAGGAAACTTTCCGATAGGTATTCTGCAATCCTCTGCCACCAGTTCTTTGGGATAGCCCCTCACTGTAGGAAACTTTGCCATGCCACTTGGCAATTATTTCTGCAGGAACCAGAGCAGCACATAGATGCGTGGCATATTGAGCCAGACTGAAGCCATGTGCATGCAGGAGATGCTCTCTTGCATCCTGGGTTACCCTTAGGAGTGAGATATCAAGTTTGATTACTTTAGCCTGTGGAAAAGGGTACCAATATTCAGCATAGACTCCCTGGCTGTTTATAGTAACCCCCTTTGAAAATCACCCTTCCTACCCTTTTCCTTTTGCCCACCATCACCTTCCCCACAAACTCACCATAATTGGAAATCATGGCGACCTGTGTTCTAGCCAAGGGCAGGGGGAGAAAGAGTTGTGTGTAACTTTTGTGATTCACAGCTGTGAGCATTCACAGCTGTGAGCATGTCTCTATTGTTTTTTTGTCTTCTGCAGATGTGACCTTGAGAACACACTCCTCCACACCATCAGAGTACCTCCATCAGATAAGACGGTGACCCAGGAGGAGTAAGAAGGATATGTTTTGCGAGGTGTTGCAATCAACAGATGCAGCACATATCAAAACAAGAGCATGGAGGGAGACAATTAATGAAAGACTGAGGCTGGACAGCCAGTAAAGGACACAGGGGAAGGAGCAGATGATAAAGCTCTTCGAGGACAAGACAAATGTTGAAGTCTCATTAGACTGCAATCACAGAAAATCCATCAGCAAAAGGCACATTCAATGGTAATTCAGTACTGGCTGAGCCTGTTGTTGAAGCATTCCTTGCTGATGTCCAGGTTCCCAGTGTAAGGTTTCGTGAGCCACGGGAGCAAGGGGTATGCAGGGTCTCCAAGGATCACTATCGAGATTTGCACGTCCCCCACTGGAATCTTCTGGCCTCAAAAGAAAGTCCCAGCATGCAGCTTTCCAGTGTTCTGAAAGACACATACATCATGTACCTTCTTTGACCACCCTGCATTGATGTCAGTAAAGCAGCCCCAGTGATCTACCAGCTCCTGCAAGACCTTGGAGAAGTAGCCCTTTCAGTTGATGTACTCCGCCGCAATGGTCAGCAGCTCAGGATCCATGCTGTCAGGCAAAGATGGTGGGCAAATAGTTTACAAGGAGTGTTGAAAAACAGCATGAAATGAAGTAGGAAGCCCAGATAGTTTAGCATCTCTTCAACCTTGTATTTAGCAGTGTGATATATGAAAGGGGGGGGAAGCCCCCGTTTATGAATACCCAGCCAGCCAGCTGTAAAATGCCTCTTGGTGTCTGTTCTCTGCTTGCTTTACCTGTAAAGGGTTAACAAGCCCACAGGTAAAAGAAAAGGAGTGGGCACCTGACCAAAAGAGCCAATGGAAAGGCTTGAACTTTTAAATTTGGGAAAGACACTTTACCTTTGTCTGTTGTTCTCTGGGCTGCAGGGATATGGAGAAGCAATGCTATAAGCAGAAATGCTGTGTAAGGCTTGAACCAGGTATGAAAATTCATCTTCCATGCCTAGAAGAAATTATTTGGACAGGGAGTATTTAGTTAGATACCATCAGGTTTATTTTTTTGTTTTGGCTTGTGGATCTCCTCTGTGCTAACCCCAGATGTTTTTGTTTGCTTGTAACCTTTAAGCTGAACCCCCAAGAAAGCTATTTTGCGTGCTTGATTTTTGGAATTGCTCTTTTAAAATCTAGCAAAAGCCTAAATTCCAGATGTATTTTCTTTCTTTTTGTTTTTAATAAAATGCATTAAAAACTGGATTGGATTTTTGGTGTCTTATGAGGTTTGTGCATGTTGTTTAATTAGCTGGTGGCCACAGCTGATTTCCTTTGTTTTCTTTCTCAGCTCTTCCCTGGAGTGGGGGTGAAAGGGCTTGAGGGTATCCCACAGGGAGGAATTCCGAAGTTTGCTCCTTCCTGGGTTCAAAGGGATTTTTTTGCATTTGGGTGACTGCAGCGTTTACCAAGCCAAGGTCAGAGAAAAGTTGTAACCTTGGGAGTTTAATACAAGCCTGGAGTGGCAAGTATTAATTTTTAGAATCCTTGTGGGCTTTTTGTGGGCTTTCTGCTCTCAGAGTGACAGAGTGGGGATTCAGCCTTGATAAGCTGTGATACTCTAAGTACCTTCCTAGAGCTGAGGAAGAGTTCCATGTAGCCCGGAAGCTTGTCTCTCTCACCAACAGAAGTTGGTCCAATAAAAGATATTACCTCATCCATCTTGTCTTTCTAATACCGACACAGCTACATTAACCCTGCATGCAAAAAAGTAGCATGACATTCTCATAAGCTAACCAGGGAAATGTGCTCTAGATGAAATTACTATGGCCTGGTCTACACTATGATTTTAGGTCGAATTTAGCAGCGTTACCTCGATTTAAGCCTGGACCGTCCACATGACGAAGCCCTTTTTTTCTACTTAAAGGGCTCTTTAAATTGAATTATTTATTCCATCTCTAACGAGGGGATTAGTGCTGAAATCGGCCTTGCCAGGTTGAATTTGGGGTAGTATGGATGCAATTCGACGGTATTGGCCTCCGGGAGCTATCCCAGAGTGCTCCATTGTGACCGCTCTGGACAGCGCTCTCAACTCAGATGCACTGGCCAAGTAGACAGGAAAAGGCCCGCAAACTTTTGAATTTCATTTCCTGTTTGGCCAGAATGGTGAGCTGATCAGCACAGGTGACCAGGCAGAGTTCATGCAGAGCTCATCAGCATGATGTGCACATTGCCAGGACACATTGCCCGGCCCGTACTTTGTGAGAAGTCTATGTCCTCATCACTCTCGTCACTGCGCTGCCATCGTCTCCTCGCCTGGTTTTGCTTTTGCAGGTTCTGGTTCTATGCTGAAAAAAGGGGCGAAACAATTGTCTGCCGTTGCTCTGACGGAGGGAGGGAGGGACAACTGACAACATGGCTTACAAAGAATTAAAATCAACAAAAGGGGTGGTTTTGCATCAAGGAGAAACACAAACAACTATCACACAGAATGGCCCCCTCAAAGACTGAACTCAAAACCCTGGGTTTAGCAGGCCATTGATTTTACAAAACAAATTGGGTCAATTTCTTGTTTTGATCCACTCCATCTATCTTTTACATCTTAGGCTGGCAGCAGATGGTGCAGTACAACTGCTAGCCATTGTCGTCTCCTGGGTGCTTGGCAGAAGATGCTGCATTACGATTGCTAGCCATCATCATCTGCTGGCTGTTCACCAGAAGACAATGCAGTATGACTGCTAGCCATCGTCATCTCCTCCGTGCTCGGCAGAAAATGAGAATAACCTGGCTGAGTCACTCTCATGTCTGCCCAGGCACCCCTGACCGACCTCACTGAGGTCGGCTAAAAGAGCACCCAGGAGTATGACAACGATGGCTACCAATTGTAATGCACCGTCTGCTGCCAAAAGGCAATGAGCTGCGGCTGTGTGGCAATGCAGTCCCATGTCTGCAAGCACCCAGGAGACATACAGTGACGGTGAGCTGAGCAGGCTCCATGCTTGCCATGGTGTGGCGTTTGCTCAAGTAACCCAGGAAAAAAGGCGCGAAACCATTGTCTGCCATTGCTTTCATGGAGGGAGGGAGGGAGAGGGGAGCCTGATGACATGTACCCAGAACCACCCACAACACTGTTTTTGTCCCATCAGGCACTGGGATCTCAACCCAGAATTCCAATGGGCAGCGGAGACTGCGGGAACTGTGGAATAGCTACACACAGCTACCCACAGTTCAACGCTCCAGAAGTCGACACTAGCCTAGGTACTGTGGATGCAGTCCGCCGACTTAATGCATTTTGTGTGGGAACACGCACAATCAACTGATAACAATAAAAATGATTTCTAAAAAAAGACTTCTATAAATTCAACTTAATTTTGTAGTGTATAAGACAGGTGCAAAACTGGTTGAAGGACAATATTAAAAGAGTAATTTACTGTCAAACTGGAAGGACATACCCAGTGTGGTCTCACAGAAGTCAGCCGTGGGTCCACTACTATCAATATTTTCATGAATGAACTTAGGTAACAGAGTGGAGAGAATTCTTATAAAATTTGCAGATGACATCAAGCTGGGAGGGGCTGAAAATAATTTGGAGGACAGGATTAAATTCCAAACAACCTTGATAAATTAGAGAATTGATCTGAATTCAACAAGATGAAAAACAATAAAGACAAGTGCAAAGTACTACACTTAGGAAGGAAAAATCAAATGCTCAGCTACAAAATGGGGAAAAGGCTAGGTGGTAATATTGCTGAAAAGGATCTGGGGGTTATAACTGATCACAAACTGAATATGATTTAATGTGATGCAGTTGCAAAAAAGGAGGCTAATATCATTCTGAGGTGCAAAAACGAGTGCCATATGTAAGACACAGGAAGTAAATTGTCCTGTTCTACTCAGCGCTGGTGAGGCCTCAGCTGAAGCAGTGTGTCCAGTTCTGGGTGCCACACTTTAGGAAAGATGTGAACAAATTGGAGAGAATCTAGAGGAAAGCAACAAAAATGATAAAAGTTTAGAAAATCTGACATATGAAAAAATTTAAAAAAACCTGGGCATTGTTAGTCTTGAGAAAAGAAGACTGACGGGGACTTGATAACAGTTTTCCCAACATGTAAGGATCTGATTTTGTCATAGAGGTCACAAATTCTGTGACTTTAATGGACCTCCATGACTTCTTTGGCTTCAGCTCTTGCGAGAGCAGTGGGGCTGGAGCAGCTTCTGGCCCTGCTGCTGGAGCAGCTGCCGGTGGTCAGCCCCCGGGGCTGGAGTAGTGACTGTTGCTGAAGCAGCCACCTGGGCTGGGGTAGAGCAGCGGCCGCCCAGCTGGAGCAGCGGCCAGGGCTGGGTCAGCCACTTGGGCTGGAGCAGTCACCGTTGGCTGGGGTGGAGCAACTGCTGGCGGCTGCTGCGGCTGCTGAGGCTGGGTTAGCTCACAGGGGCTGGAGTAGTGGCCAAGGGCTGGAGCAGTTGCCAGGCTGGAGAAGGGCTTGGGGCTAGGTCAGCCACCCAGATTGGAGCAGTCACCATGGGCTGGGGTGGAGCAACAGCTGGGGGCTGGAGCAGGAGCTGGGGCTAGGCTAGAGCAGCAGCTAGGGCTGGAGCAGCAGTGGTCAGCTCCCACTGCAGGAGCAGTGGCAGCACTGGAGCAGCAGCTTGCACACCCCATTGTTAGTCCCCCCTACACCTCTATATTTTTAGTAAAAGTCAGGATCAAGTTGCAGGCTTCCATGAATTTTTGTTTATTGTCCACGACCTGGTTGTGACTTTTACTAAAAATACCCAAAACAAAATCTTAATCTTACCAATATGTGAAATCCAGTGATCAATTGTTCTCCATGTCTACTGAAGTTATAACAAGAATAATGGGCTTAATCTCCAGCAAGGGAGATTTAGGATAAACATTAGCAAAAGCTTTCTAACAATAAGGGTAGTTAAGTTCTCACACAGGCTTCCAAGGGAGGTTGTGGAATCACCACCATTGGAGCTTTTAAGAATAGGTTGAAAAAATACCTGTCAGGGATGGTCTAGGTTTACTTGTTCCTGCTTCAACACAAGGGGCTGGACTTGATGACTTGTCAAGGTCCCTTTCAGCTTGACATTTCTATGATTCTATATCAGCACAAGAGACAGAACTGTCCACTTGCAAAGTAAACACATTTACATCAGAAAGATCTAGGTCCTGAGACTGGGCAAAATCATGTTCATGAATATATATTTTGTGTCAAGCAATATTAAAACTGATTAGATGAAATATGGTTTTCCTTAAATCACAATGATAGCACAAGAACTATATAAAAATAAAATACTGAAAAAGCAGATTCTGAAATCACAGAGATATTTTAAAATGACAAGGCACTACAGTTGTTTAACTTTAAAAAAAACAAACAGATGTTTTATAAATATACCTGCTGGGCTTTTTTCCTCTCATGATAATTACTATTGTCCCAGCTTTCCCTATAGAAGTGTATTCCTTTTTTTTAATGTTGTCAGTAATATTGTGTCATTCACAGAATCATAGAAGATTAGAGGTGGAAGAGACCTCAGGAGGTCATCTAGTCCAACCCCTTGCTCAAAGCAGGACCGACACCAACTAAATCATCCCAGCCAGGGCTTTGTCAAGCCGGGCCTTAAAAGCCTCTAAGGATGGAGATTCCACCACCTCCCTAGGTAACCCATTCCAGTGCTTCACCACTCTCCTAGTGAAATAGTGTTCCCTAATATCCAACCTAGACCTCCTCCACTGCAACTTGAGACCATTACTCCTTGTTCTGTCATCTGCAACTACTGAGAACAGCCAAGCTCCATCCTCTTTGGAACCCCCCTTACAGGTAGTTGAAGGCTGCTTTCAAATCCCAGCTCCCGCTTCTCTTTTGTGGACTAAACAAGCCCATTTCCCTCAGCCTCTGTAAGTCATATGCCCCAGAGCCATGATTATTTTCGTTGCCCTCCGCTGGACTCTCTCCAATTTGTCCACATCCTTTCTGTAGTGGGGGGCCCAAAACTGGACACAATACTCCAGATGTGGCCTCACCAGTGCTGAATAGAGGGGAATAATCACCTCCCTCAATCTGCTGGCAATGTTACTACTAATATAGTCCAATAACCCCGATAGCGTTCTTGGCAACAAGGGCACACTGCTGTCATATCCAGCTTCTCATCCACTGTAATCCCCAGGTCTTTTTCTGCAGAACTGCTGCTTAGCCAGTCGGTCCCTAGCCTGTAGCAGTGCATGGGATTCTTCTGTGCTAAGTGCAGGACTCTGCACTTGTCCTTGTTGAACCTGATCAGATTTCTTTTGGCCAATCCTCCAGTTTTCTAGGTCACCCTGGATCCTATCCCTACCTTCCAGCATATCTACCTCTTCCCCCCAGTTAAGTGGTATCTGCGAACTTGGTAAGGATGCAATCCATCCCATCATCCAGATCATTAATTAAGATGTTGAACAAAACATTTGAACATGTTGAACATTGTAACTCTTAAGCCTGTAACAACATTCATATGTTTACGGTTGACATTTCAAACATTATCTTTTTAAAATTCTAAAAGAGGTCATACAAAAAAGGTTGCAACTTAGCAAACTTTTATCCAAATTATTCAGCAAATAATTTCCCACATTAATTTCATACCTCAAAGTGATTTAGTATGTTTTAAATAGGGGTCCATTGAAACTATTTGAAATTAGAAAAATTCTGTCATATGGTGATTTTTTAAATGGTTGCAACTAGCCTCCTATTGGGATTATATCCCCCTTCAAAATGCCTTAGAAAATATAAGCAAAGTCACAAACTACAACAAGCCATTGAAATTGATCCTCAATATCAAAACACAGAGGTATGAACACTGGCCTGGCTAGCGAATAGATTAAATGGCAATAAGGTTACCACTTTAAAAGCTGTGCTGGTTAATAACATCATAGTAGTAGTGCAGAATGGGAAACAAGTTCTTCAAGAGCCAGTATGTTCCTCCCCTGCATGGGAGGGCGCAATAAGGGGAGCTTTTACTCTCCAACATGCCTACTGATAGTGCAGCTACAGTGGTGCCTCAGGGAGCATATGCTGCACCAGGTATCAACCTGGTATAGCTTACTTCCTCCTCGGGGCAGCCGGGAGACCTAGAGGAAGATTGTGACTAATTTAACAAAGAAAGATGGTTTAACAAAACCAATTTTAATTTCATTCAGCTACACGATGCTTGACACATTAGAGCACTTTTAATATCAAAAATGGGGTGGGGGAAGCTCTTATCTCCTGCACTGTTCTTGGGGTAACTTAGAAGACATTTCTTTTTATTGGCTACATTCAGTGAAATACTAATGACACTGCTCTGAGCTACTTAGCTGTGAAAACATTTAGTATGTTACAATGAGGGTGATTTTCCTCGAGTATATGACTTTTTCCAACGGAGTTCAAAATTAGTATAGTTAGTGATGAAGGTTATGTAAGTTTACAGATACTGTAAATTTTTCCTTTTGGAACTATGAAGCACATCTGCTTTCCTTAGCATATCTCAGGAGTATGTTAAACAGCAGTTACTAAAGTTAGACCTATTTAAATAAGCAGATCTGGATAACTTGCACCCAAGAGTTTTCAAAGAGCTGGATGAGAAGCTGGCTGAACTGTTAGTGTTGATTTTCAATAAGTCTTGAAACACCAGGGAAGTTCCAAAACACAATATGTTGTGCCAATATTTAAAAAAGGCAAATGGGAACAGCCAGGTAATTATAGACCTGTAAGCCTGACATCGACCCTAGGCAAGATGATGGAGCAGCTGATATAGGACTCATTTAATAAATAATTGAAGGAAGGTAATATAATTAATGCCAATCAATTTGCATTTCCAGAAAATAGATCCTGTCAAAATAATCTGATTTTTTTAATGAGATCACAAGTTTGATAAAAGGATTTGGTACTGCATGACATTTTGATATAAAAAACTAGAAAGATATAAAATTAACATGACATACATAAAATGGATTAAAAGTGGTCTAAATACTAAAATCTCAAAATGTAACAGCAAACAGAGAATCATCATTTAAAAGGTGTGTATCTAGTGTGTTCCCACAGTGATCAGTTCTTGGCCCTATATTACTTAATATTTTTATTAATGACTTGGAAGAAAATGTAAAATTTTGCATAAAGTTTGGAGATGTCACACAAATTGGGCAAGTGGTAAATAATAAAGAAGACAAGTCACTGATACAGGGCAATTTGGATCACTAGGTAAGATGGGCAAAAGCAAACAATATGTGTTTTAATATGGCTAAATGTAAATGCATACATCTAGGAATCAAGAATGTAGGCCATACTTACAGAGTGGGGGACTCTATCCTGGGAACCAGTGACTATGAAAAAGATCTGGGGGTCACAATGGATAATCATCTGAACACAAGCTCCCAGTGTGATGCTCTGGACAAAAGGCTAATGTGATGCTTGGATGCATAAAAGGGGAATCTTGAGAAAGAACAGAGAGGTTATTTTATCTTTGTAGTTGGCACTGGTGCAATCATTGCTGGAATTCTGTGTCAAGGTCTGGTGCTCACAATGCAAGAAGAATGTAGATAAATGGGAGGGGGTTCAGAGAAGAGCCATGATAATGATTAAAGAATTAGAAAACATGCCTATAGTGATAGACTCAAGGAACTAAATCTATTTAGCTTAACAAAAAGAAGGTACAGGGTGATTTGATTACACTCTGTAAGTACGTACATGGGGAATAAATAATAATGGGCTTTTAGACTAGCAAAGAAAGATACAATATGATCCAATGGCTGGAAGACGAAGCTAGACAAACTTAGACTGGAAGTAAGGCATAAAGTTTTAATTGTGAGAGTAATTACCATTGGAACAGTTGTGGTGGATTCTCCATCACTGACTATTTTTAAACCAAGATTCGATGTTCTTCTAAAATATATGCTTTAAGGATTATTTTGGTGAAGTTCTACACCCTACATTATATAGGTGGATAGACTAGATAATCACAATGGTCTCTTCTGGCCTTGGAATCTATTAACCCTTTCCCGGATGTTTCTCTCCTGATCACATCAATGAAAAATCTCCACATGTAGGAGAGCAGAATGCCAGATTGCTCTGAGGGGAGAGTTCTTTATTATGTGTTTAACACTGCCAAACAGTTGCAGGGAGAGGTGAGTGTGTGACAGTAAATATCTTGGTGCAGTGTCAATAATGTCCCCTTTCTGCCATCCAAACAGAGCAGATATGTTCTCAGTGATGTAGCAAAGCCTCATGCAGAATTTCAAAAGAATTTCAAAGAGGCATAATTTTTTTAGTAGTGGTGGTTTTATAACACCAGAGAAGGTAATGTAGTTATTATTTTTCTATTTTTTTATTACTATTCGCTTCTGATCAATTCCCTCAAGACTTAGGAGCAACAACATTATTTAGTTCAGGGCCAGGAAATGTTCCAACTTCTGTCTATAACAAGGTTTATTCTATATATAAAAATTTTAAACAACTTTAAAGTGGATGTTGTTTAAATGCAAGAAGTTCTAATTGAGACTCTGTCGAACAAGGACTTGATCATGCAAAGTACTGATATCACTTTAGCTCCCACTGAAGTAAATGAAGAATCAAGGCCCCATGTTTTCAAAGCAGGATGCCAAAGGTGGATCAACTTTGAAATCTGCACGTAAATAGGGATTAAACCTCCTTTTATGTATGTTTAACACTGTATCCACCTCACACGTAATTGAACAGTTATAAACATTTTAACTGTGCCTTTCAGACATCTTGTGAGTCTGACTTCTGATTTTTTTTTTAATCTTTCGAACAAAAAATTCCTGATTTTTGAGATTTGAAAACATTCATTTCTAGACTGTCTAGAAAATTTCTAGATTTCTAAATCTATTATATTGGTGATGTTTACAGTGTATTAATCATGTTAATTTTGATAATGAACGTTGTTAGATATAATCATTTCTATTTACACTGATGTCTGTTTTATAATTTTGTCAGATTAATATGTTGTTTGTATTATATATTTCACATTATGATGTGTAACTGATTTGCATGACTTTCAAAAAGATGGTTTGTACAACATATTTTGCAAGACAAGTTTATAGAGCTAGCATTCATCAAAAGGACTGTCATATAGTTTGGACAGTTACACAATTCCACACTTCACTGCCTAAGCTTTAAGCAAGCATCTACTCCTAAAGTTTGTCTCCTGAACCTTGAGAAGTCCACAGGAAGGGAGATGCTCTCCTAGGTCTACAGCAAAATAATATCTTCTGGCATTGCCAAAATTGTGTAACATGGGAGCTCTTCTACTGGTCCTCCTGCAGACCTTAACAAACCCCTTTGATCACAGATCCCCTGACTCCTGAATAGTATCCCATCTGTAAAATATAAGCACATAAGTTTTATATGCACACATTTTATACACAAATTTATACACGCAACATTATAGACTACTAAAACTTAAGTCAAAGATATTTTTTAAAATTGATGCTTAAAATAGGGCTCCTAAATCTATAATTAGGCATCCAAGTGGACTGATTTTCAAAAAATGTTAAGCACCCAGCAGCGTCCAATTTAGTCTTGGGGATGGGACAGAAGGTGTTTGCCTAAGACCTAAAAATGGGGACAGAGACGGGCTGAGGGTTTCAAGCGTGGAGCTTGTTACAGAACAGGGAAACTGGGAAGCCCCTGAAGCAATTATGTCTGCTCTGTTTAAAACTTAACACTTCCAGGAGAGTGGAAGTGGCATTCATGCTTTAGCTTTTCAAGATGCCAGGGTCCTACAGTTTCATACTGAAAGCTCTGAGTAGCAGATGGAGCTCTTGCACAATTGAGAATCAGACCTATCTCCTCAATGTCGTGCTATTATCATCACTTGTGAACACTGCTCACTGGCAACTGACCAATCCACAGTGATATCCAACAACTGGCAACATTTATTATTGCAGCAACTAACTTAAGTTGTGAAGGAAGACTTGCTTTCTTTGAATAACACAACCGAGCACAAAAATATTTTTGATTTTTTAGAGTTATTTTGATCACTATCACAGATTCCTCTGAGGAAATTATCCTCTATGACAACTGAAGGAGCCATGTAATTGATGGGGAAAGATACTGGACACTGTATTCTTGCGACAAATGATGAGTTCCAGATGTGCAATTTTTTCATTGAGTCATCCATCAGCAGGCTTTGTGAACAAATAAATTGAAATGTTATGAGGTCATGACTACAGCACTTAAAACTGTCCACTACGTTTAAACAAAAGCACTGAACCATCAGCAGTTTGTGTTTCTTAGAAGACATCAAGAATGAATATACCGATCTTACTTTGAATATGTCTGTTGGCACAATAAAGGATACATTTAGGTCTCTAAAAGCATATGAAACATTAAATGGTCAAAATATACATATTATGGGGAGGAAGAGAAAAACCTTGGAAGCAGTAGTGTCAACAAAGACCAAGTAGATGATAGTGGACAAAAATTTGAAAGGGATTTGCAATGCCATCTGGCTTTCCTAAATAAAATAAAATAAGCCGATGTGATTTGGATACATATATAAAGGCATAATGTCATAATGCAACTAGGATAGTTCAGGCAGTTCTGTATACCACATTACCAGACAGACATTCACCAACTGAAATATCAGGAAAACACAGTAATAAAATTAGGAGGATGGAGGGATTGTTTTATGAGAAAGAGTAAAGAGGCTAATATATTTAACTTAACTAAGCAACAAATAAGGGACAATGTGATAACAGTCTACAAATATTTGAAGGGGGCAAAGATCCAAGAGAAAAAGAAATTATGTACAGTAATACAAGTGATAACTTGATAATGGGATAAAATGAAGAAAGGAAAAACTTAGGCCTAATATTAGAAAATATTTCCTAACTGTGAGATGTATTAGGCTGAGTCTTAGGGTGACAGTGGAAGCTTTATCTGTTGAGGCTTAAAACTAGATGGGACAAATCAACAGAAATATACTTTGGATAATAGTCTTATAGCAGAGTATGGACTGTGTGATGGAGGTAGATAAAAGCCCTACACTGGAACAGAGTAAGGAGCTAAAGCCAGCCTGCCTGCCTTCAGAAAACAGAAAAATGAATAATACAGTTTAGTTTTCTAATATACTAATAATGACAAAAGCACAACTAATTTTCTTCTGACTTTACTACCCTAGAAAGACAACCCTCTTCTTCAGGACTGATATAGCTGAAAGAGAATGCTGAAGAAATAGTCTTTCAACAGCTTAAAAATTTCCTTTCAACCTAACATTTCATTGCAAACTAAATACTTTGTGTAACAACATTAATAATAAAGAAAATGTTACAAGTTTTTAAAAAGTAGTGACAGCCAAAGTGCAAACACCCAAATAAATCACTGAAACTTATATATAAACAGAATTCGGTCCAGTCCGTTTTTTAGTTTAAAGGTCATGTTTTCAAAAAACAAAAACTTCATAACCAAAAACAACACTCAATTGATCCAGCCAAAGATGAAAAATGTAGTTTTGAACACTATCACTTCTTTTGTCTAGTATTGATACTGCCTCATTTGATATGTATTTTACTAAAACATAGGTAGGATCTTTATCCTGGTTCTGTCTGCTTTAAAGGTGGGCAATGGACCAGAGCTGCTTAAAGGGACTCTAAAGTCCAGGTTGTAGCTGGCAGAGTCTCTGGGCACAGACACTGAGGAAGAAAGCCATACATTTGTCTTCTGAGAAGGGCCTCATCGCAAGCTCCAGTGTAAAGGTAAATAGGAGCTGAAAGGGTGTGTGCATGGCACGGGCTGTGGAGATTCAGGCAGAGCCGGTGCAAGGAAGTTTCGCGCCCTAGGCGAAACTTCCACCTTGCACCCCCACAGCTAACCCTGCCTCCCATGGCAGCTAACTCAGCTCCTCATCCAGGGAGCACCTCCCCGCAGCAGCTACCCCCCCCACCGCGACGGCTAACCCCTCTCCCCCCCGTCCCCCCATGGCAACTAACCCTGCCTGGGGAGACTTCCCCCCGCCCCCGGCAGCTAACCTTGCCTGGGGAGACTTCCCCCCGCCCCCGGCAGCTAACCCTGCCTGGGGAGACTTCCCCCCTCCCGCCTCCCTCGCCCAGCAGCTAACCCTACCTGGGGAGACTTCCCCTGCCCCCGGAAGCTAAACCCTGCCTGGGGAGACTTCCCCCCTTCCCCCTTCCCGGCAGCTAACTCTGCCTGGGGAGACTCCCCCGCTTCCTCCAGCAGCTAACCCTGCCTGGGGAGACTTCCCCCCTTCTCCAGCAGCTAACTCTGCCTGGGAAGACCTCCTGTGTGTAAGCAGAGTCAGGATAAGCTCTACCCTGACATCTGATGGAAAGAATTTCAGAGAGTGTATTTGCATAGGCACGCCTACTCTATCCCAGACTGCCGAGCTGTGGGACTGCTTGGTGACAAATGACTCACCCTCAGTTGGGTGGTACTTGCTAGACAAGGGACATGGGTTCCAAAACCCAGTGAATTGAGAGAGGCTGGGGACAGGTATCTGTGCCTGGTGGTGCAGTTGCTTTGTGGAGCCAAAAGCACCAGTTCCACCCTCTCCTCTGTCCAGTGTGGAATGTCAGAGTTGATTTTTTTTATTCCCTCAAGAATCTAAATACAGGTTACTGAGCTGAACTCACTTTGGGCTAATGGTGCACTAGCACTGGGGCTCTCCCACTAAGAGCTGAGATCACTAAGAGTTGAAATCACTAAAGAGCTGAAATTACTGAGCTGAGAGCACTGAGTACTGTGCTAACTAGTGGGGGAGCCAGAAGCTATACTGTGGAACAGAGCAGCTGGTGGAGTGGAGCAGTTGTGGGGACGGTTGGAGCGGATCACGGGACAGCTGGTGGCAGCGGAGTGGTTGGCAGAGCGGAGTAGCTGTGGGATGGGTGGAGCAGCCCACAGAGCGAGCGGAGCCGAGCAGTTTGCAGAGAGGACTGGAGCAGCTCATTGAGCAGAGCAGCTGGTGGAGTGGAGCAGTTTCTGAGGACGGCTGGAGGAGCAGCGTGGAGCGGCTGGTAAAGCGGAGCAGTTCGTGGAGAAGGCAGAAGCAGAACCCACCGAGAGGCAGGGCAGTTGGCCCCAGACCACGTAAGGTGCCCCTTTCTACCCAGGCTGGGGGGAGGGACCTCTACAGATAAACTCTCGAACTCTGGGGTGTCATTGACCAGAGACTTTTGGGTTGTTGGACTTTGGGGTGATTGGACTTAAAACCCTAAGGGGAAAAAGGACAGGGCCAAACGTACTTGGAGGTGGGTTTTTGTTTATGGTTTGTGTTATAACCCTGTTTGTGGTGTTTCTCCAATGGGATGCCGCATTGATTCCTTCCTTTATTAAAAAGATTTTGCTACACTCAGACTCCGTGCTTGTGAGAGGGGAAGTATTGCCTCCTAGAGGCGCCCAGGGGGGTGTGATATGTGAGTGTCCCAGGTCACTGGGTGGGGGCTCGAGCCGGTTATGCATTGTGTTACTGAAACGGAACCCCTGGATACTGAACCCGGCCCTTGTTGCTGCCAACTCAGAGGGGCAGAAGGTTTACATTTTGGGGGGCTCGTCCGGGATATCCCTGGGTCAGTACCCGTCGCAAGCACCTGTTGAGTGTTCCACTGTATTGGGAAATAATTGTGTTTATATTTTGAGGAAACTACTGTTTGTATAATAGCTAATATGTCGGGTTTGTTGGGCTACAGTCCTGCAGCCTCTAGCTCAGGGGCGGCAGACTCAGCCTATGATTGGACAAAAGCACTGGAGCATATATTGGAAAAGATTGTGTTGGCCTATGCTACGTCGAACTCTTGTCGTAAGTTAAGGTTATTTGATGGGGAAGAGGAGTTTGAACTCTGGTCGGAGCATACTACTGAAATGCTGTGGGAGTGGGCCCTACCCGATGCAGAAAAGCGACAATGTCTAATAGAGAGCCTTAGTGGCCCAGCATTAGATGTAATTCGCACCCTGAAGCTCACTGACCCTGAGGTCAGTGTGAAGGACTGCCTAGAGGCCCTTGATAATACCTTTGGGAGCGTAGAGGGCCCTGAGGACAGTTACTGTAAATTCATTAATTCCCAACAGCAAAGGGGTGAGAAAATTTCAGCCTATATACAGAGGCTGGAGAGACTACTTCAGAGAGCTTTTATGAGGGGAGCAGTGACTGCTGAGCAGATGGATCAGACCAGACTGGCTCAAGTTGTAAGAGGGACTCAGTATCAGAACCCAATCCTACTTCATCTCCGACTAAGAGAACGGCAGGAACATCCCCCAAGTTACTCCCAGCTGATAAAGGAGGTCAGGGAAGAAGAAGAAAGGCAGGCAGCCAGCGAGTGTTGGGAAGCCCAAACATTGGAACCAGCCAGCACAACGCCACCGCCAATGGCCAGTGTACTGATGGTGAGCACCACAGAGGAACTTGCCCAACAAATGCAGGTCTTGATAGAATGGATAGCTGAGCTGCAAAGCATCATTGACCGAGCTAAGATTGCCAGGAATAAGGAGCCTCAGACTGTAACGATAGAGAAGTCAGTATCTAGAGTCACCATCCCACCTCGCCGAATGGGGAAAGGACAATTCTTTTCCTACCGGTGTGGTCAGGATGGGCACAGTGCTGCTAACTGCCATAAGGAAGAGAACCCCTCCTTAGTGTATGAAAAGCTGAGGATTAATTGGAAGAGATCCAGTAGCTGCCAGAAGGTCTGGGGACAGAGACCACCTAGGCCTACAGGACTTGAAGATTCCTCCAGAAGAGACCATCCAGCTGGGATCCCTGCAGGACTGATAGGGCCTCGAGCAGAGGTCATGGTGAGGATTGAAGGGGCGGAGTGTAAAGCCGTGCTTGACACTAGATCTCAAGTGACTATTATATTTCAGTCATTCTACCAACAGATGCTTAGGCACCTGCCCATACAGCCACTGACTGGCATTGGTCTGTGTGGCCTCAGCATGGATGAATACCCCTATCAAGGGTATGTCATAGTGCACCTGGAATTCCCAGAGGAGGTCGCTGGGGTAAAGCAAGAGGTAGACACTGCTGCCTTAATATGCCCTGACCCGAAAGGGACCTCTGATGTGTCTGTGCTGATAGGGACCAACTCCAGCCTCTTCAAGGTGCTCGCGGATTACTGCAGACAACGGACTGGGGACCAGTACCTGAGTACCCTGATGATCCATACGCTTTGTGCTGAAGCCTATAGGAAAATTGAGAGAGCTAAAAAGGACACATCTGAGCTACCGACTGGGGCACTGAAGTACATGGGTACAACCTCCTTAGTAGTGCCTGCAAGGACGGAGCAAGAAGTACTAGTCATGAGTACCAGGCTGAAAGGCAGTAAAGGGGCATTAGCAATGATAGAGCAGCCGGCTGAAGGAGAGCTCCCGGAAGGAGTGCTGGTCCCCAGTGGAGTCATAACCCTACCTGCTGAAGCCCAGGAAAAGGTGACTATACTGATTACTAATGAAACAAGTAGAGATGTTGTTGTGAGGCAAGGACAAAAGATAGCAGACCTCTTTGAGCCTGAATCAATTGTAAAACCCCAGTGTCAGACTCAAGTGCCAACAATAGACCCAGCAAAGTTTGACTTTGGAGATTCACCATTGTCCGAGGAGTGGAAAGATCGCCTAAGAAGGAAACTTTGTGAAAGATCCAAGGTGTTCTCATTGCATGAGTGGGATGTGGGATGTGCACAGGAGCCAGCCAACAGAGCTGCTAACAGGGGAGTTTCAGTGGGAGTTCTGTTGGAGGAGCAGGTTTTTGTAGTTTGTGGATTGTATTGTGGAGTTTGTGTGTGAGTGAGTGTGTGTGCAGGCTGCTAGGGGCCGTGTGCTGGGAGCGAGGCTGAGCCCTGAATTGGGGGTGGGGCTTACCTGATATGGGGTCCTATATAAGGAGCCAGGCACTCAGGCAGCGGCACAGACAGTTGCAGCGGCACAGGAGCCAGCCAACAGAGCTGCTAACAGGGGAGTTTCAGGGGGAGGTTACAGGGGAGACCAAGGCAGAGAAACCAGGAAGTCAGACAAGGGAAGGGGAAGGGATCTGCCAGCAGCCCAGTGCTTGTTGGTGGCCTGTGGTGCGGTGTGAGGCGTGGATTGCCAGGCACAGAGTTGGAAGGGTATGACTGAGGCAGAGGCAGCAGGTAGAGACACACTGAGGATGACTGGATGCGGTAGCTGTGGCATGTACATGGTCCTGGAGGGGGCACCTGAAAGGAGTTTCATCTGCATGAAGTGCCGCCTGATAGAGCTGCTGGAAGAAAAGATAAGAGGACTGGAGATGCAGGTGGAAACTCTGGCTGAGTTTAGAAGGGGGTTTGAGCAGATGATGGAACACAGACATGATGAGGCACAGGGGATAAGCTCAGACGAGCGGATAGAAGCAGGACCAAAGAACTCTGAAGAGGGGCTGCTGGGTGAGGAAAGTGGACGGTGGAAGCATGTGACAAGGAGAACCAGGCAGAGGAAAAGATGGGCCAGCGATGGAGAAATAGAACTCAGGAACAGGTTTGCTGAGTTGGAAAATGAAGATGGAGCACAGCAGGCTGCTGAAGGAGAGAGGGCAAGGAAAAAGAGACGAGCAGCTAGTCCTGCAGAAGGAGGGGAGGAGTCAATGGAGGCGACACCAAGTATGAGCCCTAGGAGGATTGTAAGGGCGAATACAAATCGAGAGGACTTGCGGCCAGCTGGTGTGGGGGATAGACCGGAGAATCACACTGTTGCCAGGAAAAGGCTAGTCTACGTGATTGGAGACTCTTTACTGAGGAGAATAGACAGGCCTGTAACTAGACCTGATCGGGAGAACAGAAGGGTGTGCTGTCTGCCAGGGGCTAAGATACAGGATGTGGACCTGAGGCTGAATAGGATCCTAGGGGGAGCTGGAAAGAATCCGTTGATTGTCCTTCATGTGGGAACGAATGATACTGCTAGTTACTCGCTGGACTGTATCAAGGAGGACTATGCCAGACTGGGGAAGACGCTCAAAGAAATCGAGGCTCAGGTGATCTTCAGTGGGATTCTGCCGGTTCCTAGAGCAGGGCGACGAAGGAGTGACAAGATTATGGCGATCAACAGATGGCTCAGGCATTGGTGTTATAAGGAGGGCTTTGGGATGTACGGTCATTGGGAAGCGTTTACGGATAGACAACTGTTCGCTCAGGATGGACTTCATCTAAGTAAGGAGGGAAATAGAATTCTAGGATGGAGGCTCACCGACCTCATCAAGAGAGCTTTAAACTAGGAAGTTGGGGAAGATGGTTGGGAGATGTTCAGGAGATCTCCACGCCGGAATATAACCTGGAGAGGGAAGTAAACAAAGTGAGAGGGGATACCCTTGTGGACCAAAGAATTGATCCAAGGAGGAATAGTGGAGTAGAAACCAGATTAATGGGTGATGCTGGTGGTAGAAGGTCTGTGCACGACGGGGGAAAGAATGTCACTGACGCCAAACGCCAAAAATTAAAATGTCTGTACACTAATGCGAGGAGCCTAGGTAACAAGATGGAGGAACTGGAGCTACTGGTGCAGGAAGTGAAACCGGATATTATAGGGATAACAGAAACCTGGTGGAATAGTAGTCATGACTGGAGTACAGGTATTGAAGGCTATGTGCTGTTTAGGAAAGACAGGAAGAAAGGCAAAGGTGGTGGAGTAGCCTTGTACATCAATGATGAGATTAACTATAATGAAATAAGAAGCGATGGAATGGATAAGACAGAGTCTGTCTGGGCAAAAATCACACTGGGTAAAAAAGCAACTAGAGCTTCCCCTGAGATAGTGCTTGGGGTGTGCTATAAACCACCGGGATCTGATTTGGATATTGATAGAGACCTCTTTAATGTCTTTAATGAAGTAAACACAAAGGGGAAATGTGTGATTATGGGAGACTTCAACTTCCCGGATATAGACTGGAGGACGAGTGCTTGCAAGAATAATAGAGGTCAGATTTTTCTGGATGTGATAGCGGATGGATTTCTTCATCAAGTAGTTGAAGTACCTACGAGAGGGGATGCCATTTTAGATTTGGTTTTGGTGAGCAGTGAGGACCTCGTAGAAGAAATGGTGGTAGGGGACAACCTTGGTTCGAGTGATCATGAGCTGATTCAGTTCAAACTAGATGGAAGGATAAACGAATGTAGATCTGGGATTAGGGTTTTTGACTTCTCGAGGGCTAACTTTAAAGAGTTAAGGAAATTAGTTAGGGAAGTGGATTGGACGGAGGAACTTGTGGATTTAAATGCGGAGGAGGCCTGGAATTACTTTAAGTCGCAGCTGCGGAAATTGTCGGAAGCCTGCATCCCAAGAAAGGGGAAAAAAATCATGGGCAGGAGTTGTAGGCCAAGCTGGATGAGCAAGCAACTCAGAGAGGGGATTAGGAAAAAGCAGAAAGCTTACAGGGAGTGGAAGAAAGGCGGGATTAGCAAGGGAAGCTACCTTGGTGAGGTCAGAACATGTAGGGATAAAGTGAGGAAGGCTAAAAGCCGCATTGAACTGGACCTTGCAAAGGGAATCAAAACCAATAGTAAAAGGTTCTACAGCCACATAAATAAGAAGAAAACAAAGAAAGAAGAAGTGGGGCCGCTATACACTGAGGATGGAATGGAGGTTAAGGATAACCTAGGCATGGCCCAATATCTAAATAAGTACTTTGCCTCAGTTTTTAATAAGACTAGTGAGGAGTTTAGCGATGATGGAGGGATGATAAACGGGAATGTGGATATGGAGGTGGATATTACCGCAACTGAGGTAGAGGCCAAACTTGAACAGCTTAATGGGACAAAATCGGAGGGCCCGGAAAATCTCCATCCGAGGATATTAAAGGAACTGGCACGTGAAATTGCGAGCCCGTTAGCGAGAATTTTTAAGCAATCGATAAACTTAAGGGTTGTGCCGTACGACTGGAGAATTGCTAACGTAGTTCCTATTTTTAAGAAAGGGAATAAAAGTGATCCGGGTAATTATAGGCCTGTTAGCTTGACGTCTGTAGTATGTAAGGTCTTGGAAAAAATTTTAAGGGAGAAAGTAGTTAAGGACATAGAGGTCAATGGTAATTTGGACGAATTGCAACATGGATTTACTAAAGGTAGATCGTGCCAAACCAATCTGATCTCCTTCTTTGAGAAGGTGACGGATTACTTAGATAAAGGAAATGCGGTAGATCTAATTTACATCGATTTCAGTAAGGCGTTTGACACGGTTCCACATGGGGAACTGTTAGTTAAATTGGAAAAGATGGGGATGAATATGAAAGTTGTAAGGTGGATAAGGAACTGGTTAAAGGGGAGACTCCAGTGGGTCGTATTGAAGGGTGAACTGTCAGGCTGGAAGGAGGTTACTAGTGGAGTCCCTCAAGGATCGGTTTTGGGACCGATCTTATTTAACCTTTTTATTACTGACCTTGGCACAAAGAGCGGGAATGTGCTAATAAAGTCTGCGGATGACACAAAGCTGGGGGGTATTGCTAACACGGAGAAGGACAGGGATACTATTCAGGAAGATCTGGACCACCTTGTAAACTGGAGTAATAGTAATAGGATGAAATACAATAGTGAAAAGTGCAAGGTCATGCACTTAGGGATTAATAATAAGAATTTTAGATATACGTTGCGGACGCATCAGTTGGAAGCGACAGAGGAGGAGAAGGACCTTGGGATATTGGTTGATAGCAGGATGACTATGAGCCGCCAATGTGATATGGCTGTTAAAAAAGCAAATGTGATTTTAGGATGCATCAGGCGAGGTATTTCCAGCAAGGATAAGGAGGTGTTAGTACCGTTATATAAGGCGCTGGTGAGACCCCATCTGGAATATTGTGTGCAGTTCTGGTGTCCCATGTTCAAGAAGGATGAATTCAAACTGGAACAGGTCCAGAGACGGGCTACTAGGATGATCCGAGGAATGGAAAACCTGCCTTATGAAAGGAGACTCAAAGAGCTTGGATTGTTTAGCCTGGCCAAAAGAAGGCTGCGGGGGGATATGCTTGCTCTATATAAATATATCAGGGGGGTTAACGTTAGGGAGGGAGAGGAATTATTTAAGTTTAGTACTAATGTAGGCACGAGGACGAATGGGTACAAACTGGATATTAGGAAGTTTAGACTTGAAATTAGACGAAGGTTTCTAACCATTAGGGGAGTGAAGTTCTGGAACAGCCTTCCGAGGGAAGTAGTGGGGGCAAAAGACTTATCTGGCTTTAAGACTAAGCTTGATAAGTATATGGAGGGGATGTTATGATAGGATAGTTTAATTTGGGCAGTTGATCTTGGATTATCACCAGATAAGTCTGCTCAATGGTCTGCGGGGAGATGTTGGATGGGATGGGAACTGAGTTACTGCAGAGAATTCCTTCTTGGGTGCTGGCTGGTGAGTCTTGCCCACATGCTCAGGGTTTAGCTGATCGCCATATTTGGGGTCGGGAAGGAATTTTCCTCCGGGTCGGATTGGCAGGGGCCCTGGAGGTTTTTCGCCTTCCCCTGCAGCGTGGGGTATGGGTCGCTTGCTGGTGGATTCTCTGCAGCTTGAGGTCTTCAAACCAATTTTGAGGATTTCAATAACTCAGTCCTGGGTTAGGGGTTGTTATAAAAGTGGATGGGTAGGGTTCTGTGGCCTGCCTTGTGCAGGAGGTCAGACTAGATGATCATATTGGTCCTTTCTGGTCTATGAATCTATGAGTCTAAAAGGAGTAGAGCATAACATCAGACTACATGACTCTCGACCTTTCAGAGAAAGATCTAGGAGGCTTGCTCTCTCCGAGATGGAAGATGTGCGATAACATCTTCAAGAGCTGGCTGCAAATGGCATCATTACAGAGTCCCGCAGCTCATACGCCTCACCCATTGTGGTGGTCCGTAAAAAGAATGGGAAAATCCGGATGTGTATTGACTACCGCACCCTAAACCGCCGTACTGTGGTTGACCAGTACACAATGCCTCGAGTTCAAGATGCCTTAGACTGTTTGCTGGGAAGCCAGTGGTTCTCTGTGTTGGATCTTCGGAGTGGATACTACCAGATCCCTCTGGGTGAAGAAGATAAGGAGAAGACAGCCTTCATCTGCCCATTAGGGTTTTATCAGTTCGAACGCATGCCCCAAGGGATTTCTGGAGCACCTGCCACATTTCAACGTCTTATGGAGAAAGTTGTGGGAGACATGAATTTACTGCAAGTGTTAGTTTATTTGGATGACCTGATTGTGTTTGGAAGAACTTTGGAGGAGCATGAAGAAAGACTTCTTAAAGTGCTTGATAGGCTGGAGGATTATGGTTTGAAGCTTTCAATTGACAAATGCCAGTTCTGCAGGACCTCGGTGAAGTATGTGGGGCACATCGTGTCCCAAGAGGGTGTGAGTACTGATCCTGATAAAATAGAAGCACTCACTACATGGCCACGTCCAAGTAACTACAGAGAACTCAAGACCTTCCTTGGGTTTAGTGGTTATTACCGCAGATTTGTGAAAAACTATGCTACAATTGTAAAACCCCTCAATGATCTTACCAGGGGATATCAGTCCAGCAAGGACAAATCTAAGACCAAGAATAAAGGGCCTTCCGTGCAGAGACACTATGGCCCCTTCGAACCCTTTGGGCCACGGTAGGATGAGAGATGTGAAAGGGCTTTTCGAGAAAGCATTACTTGCCTAACTCATGCCCCAGTCCTAGTATTTGCTGACCCAAGCAAGCCATTTATCCTGCATACTGATGCCAGTTTGGAGGGTCTGGGGCCAGTACTGTACCAGGAGGTGGAAGGCAAGCATACACCTGTAGCCTTTGCCAGCCGAGGACTGTCTGATAGTGAAACCCGCTATCCCGCCAACAAGCTGGAGTTCTTGGCCTTGAAATGGGCCATCACTGAGAAATTTTGAGACTACTTGTATGGGGCTCAGTTCCAGGTGTGGATAGACAACAACCCACTGACTTATGTGTTAACAAGTGCTAAACTGGATGCTACAGGGCAAAGATGGGTGGCCGCTTTGGCTAGCTATGACTTCAGCATTCAATACCGATCAGGGAGAAGCAATGTAGATGCAGATGCATTGTCCAGGCGTCCACAGGCACCACGACTTGCTGTGATACCCACGGAGAGCTATTTGCAGTGTGAGTCGCCGAGAGCCGGAGGCCCATGAGAGCCTTCATGGATGTGTTGCTGAAACTTTGGGCCTATCCCCTGAATGCGTGCCTTCTGCCTCAGTAAACTATATTGCTTTGGATCAATCTCCCTTGCCCATGCTCAATATGGCTGACTGGCAGGAGGCCCAGCTGCAAGATATTGACATTCGTGATACACTACTTGCCAAAAGAGCAGGGCGAGGCCCAGCTGAGGTTGTCCCACCTACCCCACAGGGCAAACTACTATTGAGAGAATGGACCAAACTAAAACTGATTCAGGGAGTGCTACACCGCATGACCACAGACCCTCTACAAAAGCAACGGAATCAACTAGTGCTGCCAAAAGATTACAGAGCCCTGGCCATGAGGGCCCTGCATGATGACTTTGGACATTTAGGGATGGAGAGGACTCTGGAACTTATCCGCAGTAGATTCTATTGGCCACGGATGGCTGAAGATGTTTGCAGGAAATGTGAGACCTGCGCGCGATGTGTTCAAAGGAAAACTCTGTCCACGAGGGCTGCATATCTGAAGAACATCACCAGCAACAAACCTCTGGAGCTGGTTTGCATTGATTTCTTGTCTTTAGAAGTGGACAAGAGGAATATTGGGAACATCCTAGTACTGACCGGCCATTACACGCAATATGCGCAGGCATATCCCACACGTGATCAGAGGGCCACCACTGTCGCTCGAGTACTGTGGGAAAAATATTTCTCAGTTTATGGATTCCCAGCCCGGATACACTCGGATCAGGGACAAGACTTTGAAAGTCACCTTCTGAAGGAGGTGCTGAGGATAGCAGGAATTAAAAAGTCAAGGACAACGCCTTATCACCCACAAGGTGATCCTCAGCCAGAGAGGTTCAACCGAACCCTGTTAGATATGTTAGGGACTTTGCGGCCAGAGCAAAAGGCAACCTGGAGCCAACATGTCGCATTTCTAGTGCACGCCTACAACGCCACAAAGAACGACGCTACGGGAGTCACTCCATATCTCTTAATGTTTGGGCGAGAACCAAGATTACCCATAGACCTGTGCTTTGGTGTATCCGAGGATGGAGATAGCTATGAAACTCACCAGCAATATCTATCCCGACTACGAGAAAAGCTGCGGGATGCTTATCACTTAGCTACATCTGCAGCTCAGAAGAATGCAGGCCGCAACAAACATCGATATGATGCTAGGGTACATCTGCAAGAGCTCCAGCCAGGGGACAGAGTCCTGCTGCGAAATTTGGGTATTGCTGGCAAACACAAGATAGCTGACAGGTGGAAGGCAATACCTTACCTAGTGATGGAAAAGCTAGGAGACCTGCCGGTTTATAAGATCAAACCTGAAGAGGGTACAGGGCAGACAAAGACCGTGCACAGAAACCTTTTGCTCCCTGTGGGGGAATTGGTAGGCAGCCCTTATGAGATTGGCCACAACCGGGCAACTGGGCAGAACGAAGGTGCTGTGCCAAAGCCGCTTTCCAACGTGGACAGCCGGCTCCCTGCAGCTAACCTACCCCTACTCAGCACATCTGAGAGTGAGTCTGAGGAGGAAGACACAACCATGGTGTATCCTGGGATGAAGACAAGATTTCAGTCTCAATCCGCTGAATCAGAAGAGAGCACGTCTTCCGCCCTAAACCCTATGGCAGAAGTATTTAGGCCCATTCCTGACATCCCTGAGCCACTGGTGGGACCCCCGTGTAATGACTTACACAGGATATTGGACAGTGGTGACATACAGATGGAGGATGTCCAGAGCACCTGCGACCCTCCACTGTTAGAACTAGAAATGCAGGGGCCTATGCCAGTATCTGACGGGAACTCACAGGAAACCTCCCCATCCGTCACTCAAGAGGATGTCCCCCCTACCATAGCAACAGAGATTCTCAATAGGCGAGACAGGGTAATAAGACCAGTGAAACGGTAAACTTACGATGCACCTGGGGTGATTAGTGAGGAGCATATACATTTAGCACACAGGTTTGTGAAAGCTAAAGTGGGCTATCTAATGCCTTTTGGAGGGGACCAATAAGTTGGTATAGTAGGGAACGTGATTTGTCGGGATGACAAATTCTTGGCTGGGGGGAGGATGTAAGCAGAGTCAGGATAAGCTCTACCCTGACATCTGGTGGAAAGAATTTCAGAGAGTGTATTTGCATAGGCACGCCTACCCTATCCCAGACTGCCGAGCTGTGGGACTGCTTGGTGACAAATGACTCACCCTCAGTTGGGTGGTACTTGCTAGACAAGGGACATGAGTTCCAAAACCCAGTGAATTGAGAGAGAGAGAGAAAGAGGGGGGCAGGGGCAGGGGCAGGGGCAGGGGCAGGCAGGCAGGCAGGCAGGCAGGCAGGCAGGCAGGCAGGCAGGCAGGCAGGCAGGCAGGCAGGCAGGCATCTGTGCCTGGTGATGCAGTCTCTTTGTGGAGCAAGAAGCACCAGTTCCACCCCCTCCTCTCTCCAGTGTGAAATGTCAGAGTTGATTTTTTTTATTCCCTCAAGAATCTAAATACAGGATACTGAGCTGAACTCACTTTGGGCTAATGGTGCACTAGCACTGGGGCTCCCCCACTAAGAGCTGAGATCACTAAGAGTTGAAATCACTAAAGAGCTGAAATTACTGAGCTGAGAGCACTGAGTACTGTGCTAACTAGTGGGGGAGCCTGAAGCTATACTGTGGAACAGAGCAGCTGGCGGAGTGGAGCAATTGTGGAGATGGCTGGAGCGGATCACAGGACAGCTGGTGGCAGCGGAGCGGCTGGCAGAGCGGAGTAGCTGTGGGACGGGTGGAGCAGCCCACAGAGTGAGTGGAGCCGAGCAGTTTGCAGAGAGAACTGGAGCAGCTCATGGAGCAGAGCAGCTGGTGGAGCGGAGCAGTTTCTGAAGACGGCTGGAGGAGCAGCGTGGAGAGGCTGGTAAAGCGGAGCAGTTCATGGAGAAGGCAGAAGCAGAACCCACGGAGAGGCAGGGCAGTTGGCCCCGGACTACGTAAGGTGCCCCTTTCTACCCAGGCTGGGGGGAGGGACCTCTACAGATAAACTCTTGAACTCTGGGGTGGCATTGACCAGAGACTTTTGGGTTGTTGGACTTTGGGGTGATTGGACTTAAAACTCTAAGGGGAAAAAGGACAGGGCCAAACGTACTTGGAGGTGGGTTTTTGTTTATGGTTTGTGTTATAACCCTGTTTGTGGTGTTTCTCCAATGGGATGCCGCATTGATTCCTTCCTTTACTAAAAAGATTTTGCTACACTCAGACTCCGTGCTTGTGAGAGGGGAAGTATTGCCTCCTAGAGGCGCCCAGGGGGGTGTGGTATGTGAGTGTCCCAGGTCACTGGGTGGGGGCTCGAGCCGGTTATGCATTGTGTTACTGAAACGGAACCCCTTGATACTGAACCCGGCCCTTGTTGCTGCCAACTCAGAGGGGCAGAAGGGTTACATGTGGAAACTAAGCCTGCCTGAGTAGCGCGCCCCAGCTCACCTCGGCTCCGCCTCCTCCACTGAGCACATCAGCACTGCTCTAATTCTCCTCCCAGCCCAGGCTTGCGGCGCTGATTGGAGGAGACTTAGAGCTGGGCAGTGTGCTCAGCGGAGGAGGCAGAGCGGAGGTAAGCTGGGTCGGGGAGCGGTTCCCGTGCGCCCCCCCGTTATTGTGGGCAACCCTCTCCACGCGCCCCCCTACCCAGCTCACCTCCACCTCCTCACCTGAGGGGGCTTTTAGGTGCCCCCAACCACTAGGCGCCCTAGATGGCCACCTAGTTTGCCTAAATGGCTGCACCAGCCCTGGATTCAGGGCAGCGATGCAGCCTGTATGGCAGCCTGGGGAGGCTGATATACCTTAGACAGGGATTCCTGGTAAAATTATGCTGGGGACCTCTCCAGGCCACAGAGTGGCTCAGGACTGGGATGGAACAAAGGTCACCTGAGCTACTTTGACCCCCTTTCTTCGAGCTGAGAGTTGTGTTGAGAGCTCTTAGCAGAGAATTTCATCCCTAGTCCACAACACAGGTTTATGGAATTGTTTGAAATCATTACACCTCCTGCTGGGGTGGTCAAACATTTTGGCCTGAGGACCACATGGAAAATGTATGGTGGGCCATGAATGCTCATGAAATTGTGAGTGGGGTGTGGGAGGGGATGAGGACTCTATCTGGGGGTGTGGGCTCTGGGGTAGGGCCAGAAATGAGGAGATGAGGGTGTGGGAAGGGGTGTGTGTGAGGGCTCTGGGGGGAGCTGGGGATGAGGGCTTTGGGGTACAAGAAGAGGCTCTGGGCTGAGACTGAGGGGTTCGGAGGGCAGGAGAAGGATCAGGGATGGGGCAGGCTGTTGGGGCCGGGGGTGGAGGGCTCTGGCTGGGGGTGAAGGCTCTGGGGTGAGGCTACAAATGAGGTGCTTGGGGTACAAGAGGGGGCTCTGGGCTGAGATTGAGGGGTTACAAGGGTGGAAAGGGGATCAGGGCTGTGGCAGTGGATTGGGGCACAGGGTGGGCTCAGGGGTGCAGGTTTTGGGTGGTACTTACCACAAGCAGTTCCTGGAAGCATGTCCCCCTCCCTCCCCAGCTCCGAGGCACAGCCAAGTGGCTCTGCATGCTGTCCTGTCCACAGGCGCCGCCCCTGCAGCTCCCGTTGGCCATGGTTCCTGCCCAATAGGAGCTGCAGGGGTGGCGCCTGTGGACGGGGCAGCACGCAGAGCTGCCTGGCCACTCCTCCATGTAGGAGCCGGAGAAGGGTCATGCCAGCTGCTTCCTGGGAGTCATGCTGAAGCCCTGGAGCGGGGTAAACCCCCAACCCCACTCCCCAGCGGGAACTGAGGGCCAGATTAAATGGTCTCACAGGCCGGATGTGGCCTGTGGACCATAGCTTGCCCACCCCTGACCCAGTGTATACAGTAGCCAGGCAAATTGTTTCAGCCTTGCCTGAAGATTGTTTTAAAATAATTCTTTCAGCACAGTGCTCATGTAGACTGCCTTATTAAAGGCCAAACATAATGCCCTTTTACATAATTGAAAGAGATATAATTATATCCCCAATTAAGACCCTACCCATAATGAGATCAGCATAGGGCTAGATTAAGCCAGGGACATTATAGGCCCACATCTAGGATCCCATCTGCTGGACTCATGTGATTACATTAGAAACAAAAAAAAAGGTTTTAAGTTTCTAGCCCTCATGGTAAAAAAAAAACTTGGGGAAAAAATGAATCAAGAATATCCCATTCAGAGCAATCAGCCTGAGTGTGCAGAGAGCTTGAAACAATAGCTTTGAGAAGTATGAATTGCCCTGTTCATTTCAATGGGTTATTAATTGCAACACCAGCTACTCTTGGAGACCCACCAGTACCACTCCTCCTCAACAGAAGATTCTGTGCATGGCAGAGGAAGAATGCAGCAGCGGGACCTGCTGTGCTAATTGGGCCTACAAATGTATCTTACCTGTGAGAAATTTTATGAAGTGTCACAATAACCTATAACAATAAATGTTGATGATAGAAGGTGCAAATAAAAGACAGAAAGACTGAATTAATCTAAATAAAAATGCCTACTGGTATAATCCAAGAACTAGTCATGCCTGGTAAACAAGAGAGGTGTTGCACCAGAAATCTATGGATGAAAATTGGTGCATCAGAAATTAGGCCTAATTGGTGGACAAAATGAGGGAATGGGCTTCACTCTCTTTTGGAATCCTTAAATAAAATGTGAGATTTTGGAGGGAAAATCTGGCTACCGTGACACTGGCTGACTGAAAGAAGGGGAAGGAGCAAGCTTCATCATAATGACTGCCAGCCTCACCATCTTCTGGGACCAGATACCTTCTTCGTCTTAATCATGAGGGACACCCTGACCAGACAAGACCAAAGAAAGGGAGCCGGATGATACTGATACCTCCACCAGCTCTAGCTAAATCCCAAACACCACCTGGAATGTGAGACTTTGTCTCCCTCTTCTACCCCATATGTGTCCTTTTCCTTCCCTGCTTATTTCTTCTGTTTCCTAACTCTCCTTTTTTCTTCTATCTAATAAGAATTTGACTTAGCCATCCAAAAATATCTTTTTTTGCAACACTCCTGTAACCCTGTGACTAGAAAGGCAGCTAAAAGCAATGTTCTAAACAGCCCAATGCTAGTATACATTTGCCAGATCTTGGAGTGTCTGACAAGACAGTATGCTGTACCTGTGTTTTTACAGCAGTCAGTGGTTAGAAGATGCATTCTCTATCTTTGCAGTTCTTTTCTGCCCCCTTATTGTGTGTGTTCATCTTGTTTTGTCTTAAAGGAAGCAGAATTGAACTATAACAACAGCAACAAGACCACCAGCCCATCTCAACTAACTTCTTCTCTTTTCCTCAAAAGGATGGTTATCCTCATATTTAATGCCATCTAAGAGATTGTCAAACAAGGGGATTTTTCCTTCTAAACTCTCTCCAGCTAAAGGGAAAGGGCACAAGGGACATTGTTAAAATTAAAGCTTTATTAATACCATACATTTCAAATGCTTTAACTCGTTTTCCTTTTTCTGTATCTTTAATAAAAGGTTAAAGGGGTTCTTAATGGTGTGTTTGCCATGGTATAACCAGGCTGAAGTCGCTATACACCAAACTCCTAACCATATTTAATATTGGACAGTGACAATATATCTCTAATCCCCAAATAAAACTTTTCATTTGAATAAACAGCTTACTGTTGTAAATATTTATAGGCTAATAGTCCTAAGTCTACATTTAATAATTAGGCCACCCCAGTGCAGCACATACACTCAACTTCATCTTTTTCTCCTGTTTTTGTTTCTGTTTTTAAACTTCTGAATACTTCGTGTTCTGAAACATATTCTGATACAGATTTTCATTTTCTTCCCATTTTAGTATGTTAAATCTTTAAACCATGATCCGCTAACAGCTCAGGGCTGGCCTTACCATGAGGTGAACTGAGACAGCCGCCTCAGGTGCCAGATTGTGGGGGGCACCACTAGGACCCAGAATGTAGAAAATTGTGTCTTCTGCTGGTGCATATGTATTCTCTCTGCTCTAGATGCACAGAGATGGAGGAGTGCTGTGCTGGAAGGAGGAGGGCACAAGAGCCATAACAGGCAAGCAGGAGAAAAGGTGACAGGGAATAACAGAAAGCAGCAGAAGCTGCAGACAGAGAGAGGAGGAGGAGCCTCTTATGTACCTCTCTAGCACCCCCAGGAGCCTGGACTGATTAACACCAGCTTCTCAGGGAACTTCCTGTTTCCTGCCGCTTCCCTGAAACCACTGGAGGAGAACAGGCAGTCAGCTGAAGTAGTAGGAGCCAATTAGGCCCTTAAGACGCTAATATCTTCCCTCACTCAGGTCCTGCTACCAGCCTGCTTATTTGTCTCCTTCAACTGACTGTTGAGAGCCACTATAGCTGGCACAAAATAGCAGTCATGAGTGAAGGAAGAAAATGCCCCTCTAGGGCAGCATTCAGAAAAAGAAAGAAAGCAAAGGAAGCTTTTCTATCTAAGCAGGAAGAATCTCTCCTGAGATACATAGACACAAATGTTCACGGTGAGCCTTCTGGCCCCAGTGAGGATGTGAGTGGTGAGAAGAGCCTGATCTTCCAGTTAGTCAGAATGCAGGTGACCTGGCAGCTACTGCAGCATCCATATCTCCATCTCAAATGGATGTAACCATGCACATTCCTGAAGAAAAGTGTAGATCAGAGAAGAGTGTGGAGGCACAAGAAACAGCTGCTGCTGCATTTAGTTCAGTAAGTCTAGATGATCCAGGACTGTGGACCCATTTGAGCAGTAGCCTGAGGGACTTTCTTGTACTGCATGGGCCATAACAAGTGAAAAACTTCATGTTCCCCAAAGACAATGAAAATAGAAGTTTCCATCCAACACATTACTGGTGTGAAATCCCCAATGGTGACAAAGTGGAGAAGCCATGGCTTATATACTCAAAAACCCAGAATGCTGCGTACTGTTTTTGTTGCAAACTCTTCCAATCTAATATTCCAGCCACATTGGGTTCTACAGGAACAAAGGACTGGAAAAATCTGGCTAGAAATCTGGCATGCCATGAGAAGGCAGCAAGTCACCAGAAAGCATTCCATAAGTGGAAAGAGCTTGAGATGAGTGTAAGGTTAAAGGACAAAATAGATGATCAGCATCAAGAGAAGATTGCATCAGAGTTTCTTTACTTGCAAAATGTTCTGAAAAGGCTCATTGCCATTGTGAGAACACTTGCTACCCAAAACCTAGCACTGCATAGCATTTCAGAGCAGCTGTGTGCGCCAAACAATCGAAACTTCCTTAAAATTGTGGAGCTGATGGCTGAGTTTGATGCTGTACTCCAGGAGCATCTAAGAAGAGTCACCACCCAAGAAATGTACACACACCACTACCTTGGAAAAACAATTCAAAATGAGATCATGCAGTTACTGGCAACAAAAGTCAAACAGAAGATTGCAGCAGATCTGAAGTCAGCAAGATATTACTCTGTTATTCTGGACAGCACACCTGACATACAGAACAAATTACTTTAATGGTGCGTTTTATAACAACAACAGAACCTAGTGAAGATGTCCCCGCAATGGTGACTATCAGAGAGCATTTTCTAGAATTTATTGACATTGATGATACTACAGGAGTTGGTATGACAAATGTGCTTCTTAAAAAGCTGGAAGATACAGGAATTGAGATAGCTCACATTAGATGTCAGGGCTATGATAATGGTGCCAACATGAGAGGAAAAAACCGAAGAGTGCAGACACAGATCCGAGAGTTAAACCCTCGAGCTTTTTTAGTCCCATACAGTTCACATTCATTGAACTTGGTGGTCAGTGATGCAGCATCAGCTTCTAGTGAGGCTGCTGAATTTTTTAATGTAATTCAAAGCATCTATGTATTTTTCTCTGCATCAACTCATTGATGGCAAATTTGAAGCAACATTTGGGAACATCATCTCTGACACTGTCAAGTGGAGGCGATAAAGCCTATCAAACACCAAATTGGGAAGATAGATGATGCCATAGTTGCCATTATGGGGGATAATGCTATGACAGGAACTCTTCATGGGAGAACAGTGGCAGAGGGAAATGAAATCACCAGAAACATACACAACTTCAAATTTCTGTGTGGTTAGTGTTGTGGCATGACATACTGTTTGAAATAAATGTTGTAAGCAAGAGACTCCAAAAAGTGTTGACCTTGATATATCTGGAGCAATAGAACAACTGGACAAAACAAAGTCATAGCTACAGTCTTACTGGTCAGATGAGGGATTTCAAAATATTCTGAAGACTGCACAGAAGTTGGCAGAGGAACTTCACACTGAAGCTATTTTCCCACTCATTCAAGAATACAAGAGTCACTGAAGAAGAAGACATTTTGATTACGAATCACGAGATAATCCCATAAGAGACCCTAAAGAACAATTCAAAGTTGAATTCTTTAACCAGGTGCTAGATTGTGCAATACAATCAGTTAAAGAACGTTTCATGTAACTCAAGAAACACAGCAGTATACTTGGGATATTGTATGATATTCCAAAATTCCTCACTATACCTGAAGAAGACCTACACCAGCAATGCAGGGCACTAGAAACAGTGTTGACACATGATGATATGAACGATACTGATGCAAGTGATTTAGGTGATGAACTGAAAGTCCTTTCAAGATACATTTCAGCAGGATCAACTCCAAAGGTTCTTCTGGAATATATGTGCATAAATAAGATCGCCACCATCTTTCCAAATGCTTTTGTTGCTCTGCATATACTTCTAAAACTTCCTGTAACAGTTGCCAGTGAAGAACGCAGCTTCTCCAAGCTGAAGTTAATAAAGACACATCTATGCTCCACAGGGACACAGGAGAGGCTGATGGGCCTTGCAACTATCTCAGTAGAGCATGAACTGGCCCTGACTGTGGACCTTCAGGAAGCAGTTCAAATCTTTGCAACCAAGAAGGCACGGAAAGCACTACTTTGATTATTCAAACAAATAAAAATGCCAGTGTTTACTATGGAGACAAGAAAAGTTACATTTGCTGTTCAGGCATTTGAAAGTTAAGTGTTACTTAAAATTTTTGAATAAGGCATTTGAAGTTGTTAGTTCGCCTTTATTGGGGTA
The DNA here is from genome assembly GCF_007399415.2 of Gopherus evgoodei. Taxonomy (NCBI): domain Eukaryota; kingdom Metazoa; phylum Chordata; order Testudines; family Testudinidae; genus Gopherus; species Gopherus evgoodei. The sequence continues at coordinate 197,392,284 of NC_044324.1, read as the reverse complement.
GGTAGCAGAGCAGTACCATGAGAGGAATAGAACAGGAAGAAGGCAGAATTGAGACCTTACAAAGTTTTGGCCAAAGAGAGGGGGCATGCGCTCCCTGCCTCAGGTAACAGTTTTTCCACATCTTTCTTGTAGTGTGGGGCCCAAAACTGGACACGGTACTCCAGATGAGGCCTCACCAATGTCGAATAGAGGGGAATGATCTGCTGGCAATTCCTCTACTTATACAGCCCAAAATGCTGCTAGCCTTCTTGGCAACAAGGGCACACTGTAGACTTACATCCAGCTTCTTGTCCACTGTAACCCCTAGGTCCTTTTCTGCAGAACTGCTGCCTAGCCATTCGGTCCCTAGTCTGTAGCAGTGCATGGGATTTTTCCATTCTAAGTGCAGGACTCTGCACTTGTCCTTGTTGAACCTCATCAGATTTCTTTTGGCCCCATCCTCTAATTTGTCTAGGTCCCGCTGTATCCTATCCCTACTTTCCAGCGTATCTACCACTCCTCCAAGTTTAGTGTCATCTGCAAACTTGCTGAGGGTGCAGTCAACGCCATCCTCCAGATCATTAATGAAGATACTGAACAAAACTAGCCCCAGGACCGACCCTTGGGGCACTCCACTTGATACCAACTGCCAACTAGACATGGAGCCATTGATCACTACCCATTGAGCTTGACGATATAGCCAGCTTTCTAGTCCATTCATCCAGCCCATACTTCTTTAACTTGCTGGCAAGAATACTGTGGGAGACCATATCAAAAGCATTGATAAAGTCAAGGAATAACATGTCCACTGCTTTCCCCTCATTCACAGAGCCAGTTATCTCCTCATAGAAGGCAATTAGATTAGTCAGGCATGACTTGCCCTTCGTGAATCCATGCTGACTGTTCCTGATCACTTTTCTCTCCTTGAAGTGCTTCAAAACTGATTCCTTGAGGACCTGCTCCATGATTTTTCCAGGGACTGAGGTGAGGCTGACTGGCCTGTAGCTCCCCAGATCCTCCTCCTTCCTTTTTTTTAAAGACGGGCACTACATTAGCCTTTTTCCAGTCATCCGGGACCTCCCCCGATCACCATGAGTTTTCAAAGATAATGGCCAATGGCTCTGCAATCACATCCGCCAACTCCTTTAGCACCCTCGGATGCAGAGCATCTGGCTTCATGGACTTGTGCTCGTCCAGCTTTTCTAAATAGTCCCAAACCACTTCTTTCTCCACAGAGAGCTAGTCACCTCCTCCCCATGCTGTGCTGCCCAATGCAGATGTCTGGGAGCTGACTTTGTTCATGAAGACAGAGGCAAAAAAAGCATTGAGTACATTAGCTTTTTCCACATCCTCTGTCACTAGGTTGTCTCCCTCATTCAATAAGGGGCCCACACTTTCCTTGACCTTCTTCTTGTTGCTAACATACCTGAAGAAACCCTTCTTGTTACTCTTAACATCTCTTCAGAGGGGTAGCCATGTTAGTCTGGATCTGTAAAAGCAGCAAAGAATCCTGTGGCAACTTATAGACTAACAGACGTTTTGGAGCATGAGCTTTCGTGGGTGAATACCCACTTCGTCAGATGCATGTAGTGGAAATTTCCAGGGGCAGGTATATATATGCAGGCAAGCTAGAGATCATGAGGTAGTTCAGTCAGGGAGGATGAGGCCCTGTTCTAGCAGTTGAGGTGTGAAAACCAAGGGAGGAGAAACTGGTTTTGTAATTGGCAAGCCATTCACAGTCTTTGTTTAATCCTGAGCGGATGGTGTCAAATTTGCAGATGAACTGATGCTCAGCAGTTTCTCTTTGAAGTCTGGTCCTGAAGTTTTTTTGCTGCAGGATGGTCACCTTAAGGTCTGCTATAGTGTGGACAGGGAGGTTGAAGTGTTCTCCTACAGGTTTTTGTATATTGCCATTCCTAATATCTGATTTGTGTCCATTTATCCTTTTCTGTAGCGACTGTCCAGTTTGGCCAATGAACATAGCAGAGGGGCATTGCTGGCATATAATGGCGTATATTACATTGGTGGACGTGCAGGTGAATGAACCAGTGATGTTATGGCTGATCTGGTTAGGTCCTGTGATGGTGTCGCTGGTGTAGATATGTGGGCAGAGTTGGCATCGAGGTTTGTTGCATGGATTGGTTCCTGAGCTAGAGTTACTATGGTACAGTGTGCGGTTACTGGTGAGAATATGTTTCAGGTTGGCAGGTTGCCTGTGGGCGAGGACTGGCCTGCCACCCAAGGCCTGTGAAAGTGTGGGATCATTGTCCAGGATGAATTGTAGACCCCGGTTAAGCGTTGGAGAGGTTTTAGCTGAGGACTGTATGTGATGGCCAGTGGAGTCCTGTTGGTTTCTTTCTTGGGTTTGTCTTGCAGTAGGAGGCTTCCGGGTACATGTCTGGCTCTGTTGATCTGTTTCCTTATTTCCTCGTGCGGGTATTGTAGTTTTGAGAATGCTTGGTGGAGATTTTGTAGGTGTTGGTCTCTGTCTGAGGGGTTAGAGCAGATGCGGTTGTACCTCAGTGCTTGACTGTAGACAATGGATCGTGTGATGTGCCCGGGATGGAAGCTGGAGGCATGAAGGTAGGCACAGCGGTCGGTAGGTTTTCGGTATAGGGTGGTGTTAATGTGACCATCACTTATTTGCACCGTGGTGTCTAGGAAGTGGACCCCCCATGTAGACTGGTCCAGGCTGAGGTTGATGGTGGGGTGGAAGCTGTTGAAATCGTGGTGGAATTTTTCCAGAGACTTCTTCCCATGGGTTCAGATGATGAAGATGTCATCAACGTAGCGTAGGTAGAGAAGGGGCGTGAGAGGACAAGAGCTGAGGAAGCGTTGTTCCAGGTCGGCCATAAAATTATTGACATATTGTGGGGCCATGCGGGTGCCCATAGCAGTGCCACTGATCTGGAGATATATAATGTCCTTAAATTTGAAATAGTTGTGTGTGAGGATAAAGGCACGGAGCTCAGCAGCCAGTTGTGCTGTGGCATCATCAGGGATACTGTTCCTGACAGCTTGTATTCCATCTGTGTGGGGGATGTTCATGTAGAGAGCCTCTACATCCATGGTGGCTAGGATGGTGTTTTCTGGAAGGTCACCAATGCATTGTAGTTTCCTCAGGAAATCAGTGGTGTCACGGAGACAGCTGGGAGTGCTGGTGGCATAGGGTTTGAGTAGAGAGTCCACATATCCAGAGAGTCCTTCAGTGAGAGTGCCAATGCCTGAGATGATAGGGCGTCCAGGATTTCCGGGTTTGTGGATCTTGGGTAGTAGATAGAATAACCCTGGTCGGGGCTCTAAGGGCATGTTGATTTGTTCCGTGTAGGGAGTGTCCTGAGTAGATGTTGCAGTTTCTTAGTATATTCCTCAGTGGGATCTGAGGGAAGTGGCCTGTAGAATTTGGTGTTGGAGAGTAATCTGGCAGCCTCCTTTTGGTAGTCAGACCTGTTCATGATGACAACAGCACCTCCTTTATCAGCCTCTTTGATGATAATGTCTGGGTGCTTTCTGAGGCTGTGGATGGCATGGCGTTCTGCACAACTTAGGTTATGAGGCAAGCGATGTTGTTTTTCCACAATTTCTGCCTGTGCACGTCGGCGGAAGCATCCAATGTAGCGGTCCAGACTGTCATTTCGACCCTCAGGAGGAGTCCATGTGGAGTTCTTCTTCTTGTGCTGTTGGTGGGAGGGTACCTGTGTATCAGTGCGCTGTTCAGTGTTGTCCTGAAAGTATTCTTTGAGTCAGAGACATGAGTCATGCATCTGATGAAGTGGGTATTCACCCACGAAAGCTCATGCTCCAAAACGTCTGTTAGTCTATAAAGTGCCACAGGATTCTTTGCTGCTTTAACATCTCTTGCTAGCTGCAACTGCAAGTGTGATTTGGCCTTCCTGCAGGGCCGGCGCTACCATTTAGGCAGTCTAGGCAATCGCCTAGGGCGCCAGAATAAATGTTGGGTGCCGTTTTGCCAGAGGGGGCAGCAGGCGGCTCCGGTGGAGCTGCCGCAGTGGTGCCTGCGGAGGGTCTGGTGCTCCGCGGCTCCGGTGGAACTGCCACAGTCGTGCCTGCGGATGGTCGGCTGCTCGTGCGGCTCCGGTGGACCTCCCGCAGGCGTGACTGTGGCAGCTCCACCGGAGCCACGGAGCACCGGACCGTCCGCAGGCACCACTCCGGCAGCTCCAGTGGAGCCGCGGAACAGCGAAATTACCATCCGCCTAGGGTGCTCAAACCCCTAGAGCCGGTCCTGCCTTCCTGATTTCACTCCTGCATGCCTGAGCAATATTGTTATACTCCTCCCTGTTCATTTGTCCAATCTTTCACTTCTTGTAAGCTTCTTTTTTGTGTTTAAGATCAGCAAGGATTTCACAGTTAAGCCAAGCTGGTCGCCTGTCATATTTACTATTCTTTCTACATATCGGGATGGTTTGTTCCTGCAACCTCAATAAGGATTCTTTAAAATAGAATCATAGAATACCAGGGTTGGAAGGGACCTCAGGAGGTCATCTAGTCCAACCCCCTGCTCAGAGCAGGACCAATCACCAATACAGCCAGCTCTCCTGGACTGCTTTCCCCTTCATATTATTCTCCTAGGGGATCCTGCCCATCATAGAATTACAGATTAGGGTTGGAAGGGACCTCAGAAGGTCATCTAGTTCAACCCCCTGCTCAAAGCAAGACCAATCCCCAGTTCCCTGAGGGAGTCAAAGTCTGCTTTTCTGAAGCCCAGGGTCCATATTCTGCTGCTCTCCTTTCTTCCTTGTGTCAAGATCCTGAACTCGACCATCTCATCGTCACTGCCTCCCAGGTTCTCATCCACTTTTGCTTCCCATACCAATTATTCCAGCAGATCAAGAAGAGCTCTGCCCCTAGTTGGTTCCTCCAGCACATGCACCAGGAAATTGTCCCCTACACTTTCCAAAAACTTCCTGGATTGTCAGGGTGATTGAAGTCTCCCATGAGAACCAGGGCCTGTGATCTAATAACTTCTGATAGTTGCCAGAAGAAAGCCTCATCCACTTCATCCCCCTGGTCTGGTGGTCTATAGCAGACTCCCACCAGGACATCACCCTTGTTGCTCACACTTCTAAACTTAATCCAGAGATTCTCAGGTTTTTCTGCAGTCATACTGCTCTCTTACATACAATACTCCCCCACCTTTTCTGCCCTATTATATTATTATATACTATTATAAATACACTTCTTGTTCAGTAACTCTTTGCAGAAGCTCACATATTAATAATTGTAAGGGTATATACTCACTGCAATCAGTATCTAACAGTGAATGAAACTTGCATTATATATCTGTGCAGGCCCAGGACAGAGAGTTTCTGAAGACTGGGAAGTAAGTGTTGTGAATACATATGCGCGTACTCTTGAAGCAGACATACCAATGATTTGTTTGACTGTACGTATGCTATATTATTGATAATTAATCACTTTACAATAGTTACTGAGGGCTTTCCAACTGCCAAATTTTAAAGGTCTGCTGCAAACAATGGAGACAGAGTTTCTCAAAAAAAGATCACAAGAATTTTTTAAAAGGAAAAATTCTTAGGCTATCTAAATTTAGGAGTTGCTACCAGCTCTCCTTAAAATATTGTCTCACAATTTTAGTAATCTTTTAACCCCAATCTTTAGACTACAATCTATTACTTAATACATTTATTGAAGCAGTTCTATTATTCTCCACTCTCAAATATAGATGATTCACCTGTTTTTTCAGCTGTGTGATCTCTATCAGATATGGAAGAACAGATTTCAAGAGTAGTGTCAAGAGCAATTACATGAAAAAAGACAATTTGCTAAATGATTAATTGCAGAACTACAACAAACTTCCTGTTAAATAATTGTACTGTGTCCAAAACACCTCAAACATACCTATGAAGTTTAAACTTATAAACACATAAGATCCAATGCACTTTTATTATTAGGGCTGTTGATTAATCACAGTTAATTCACATGATTAACTCAAAATAATTAATCGTGATTCAAAATAATAATCATGATTAATCGCTGTTTTAATTGCACAGTTAAACAATAGAATACCAGTTGAAATTTATTAAATATTTTGGATGTTTTTCTACATTTTCATATATATAGTATTCTATGTTGTAACTGAAATCAAAGTGTATGCAATTTTTTTTACAAATATTTGCACTGTAAAAAATGATAAAAGAAATAGATCAATTCACTTCATTCAAAGTACTGTAGTACAATCTGTTTGTCATGAAAGTGCAACTTAAAATGTAGATTTTTTTTGTTACGTAACTGCACTCAAAAACAAAACAGTGTAAAACTTCAGAGCCTACAAGTCCACTCAGTCCTACTTCTTGTTCAGCCAATCACTGACAAGCAAGTTTGTTTACATTTACAGGCGATAATGCTGCCTTCTTCTTATCTACAATGTCACCAGAAAGTGAGAACAGGTATTTGCATGGCACTTTGTAGCTAGCATTACAAGGCTTTTATGTGCTAGATATGCTAAACATTCATATGCCCTTTCATGCTTAAGTCATCATTCCACGGGACATGATTCCATGCTGATGAGACTCATTAAAAAAATAATGCGTTAATTAAATTTGTGACTGAACTCCTTGGGGGAAAATTGTATGCCCCCTCCTCTGTTTTACCCGCATTCTGACATATATTTCATGTTATAGCAGGCTCAGATGATGACTCGGCACATCTTGTTCATTTTAGGAACACTTTCACTGTCGATTTGACAAAACGCAAACAAGGTACCAATGTAAGATTTCTAAAGATAGCTACAGCTCTGGACCCAAACCTGAGAGGGATGAGGTGTGGAGCATGCTTTCAGAAGTCTTAAAAGAGCAACACTCCAATGTGGAAACTACAGAACTTGAACCAATAAAAAAAAAAATCAACCTTGTGCTGGTAGTATCTGACTCAGATAATGAAAATGAACCTGTGTTGATCTGCACTTCTTTGGATTCTTATCGAGCAGAACCCGTCATCAGCATGGATGCTTGTCCCCTGGAATGGTGGTTGACGCATGAAGGGAATATGAATCTTTAGGGCATCTGGCACGTAAATACCTTGCAATTCTGGCTGCAACAGTGCCATGCGAACACCTGTTCTGACTGTCAGGTGACACTGTAAACAAGAACCGGGCAGTATTATCTCCTGCAAATGCAAACAAACTTGTTTATTTGAGTGATTGGCTTAACAAAAAGTAGGACTAAGTGGACTTGCAGGCTCTAAAATTTTACATTGTTTTATTTTTGAATGCAGTTTTTTTGTACATAATTCTACATTTGTAAGGTCAACTTTCATGATAAAGATTGCACTACAGTACTTATATTAGGTGAATTGAAAAATACCATTTCTGTTGTTTTTTTTACAGTGCAAATACTTGTAATAAAAAATAAATACAAAGTGAGCACGGTACACTTTGTATTCTGTGTTGTAATTGAAATCACTATGTTTGACAATGTAGAAAAGGTCCAAAAATATTTAAATAAATGATATTCTATTATTGTTCTTCCTGAGTCTTTTCTTTTGAATGGAAACAGTTTGGGGGTTACCATTAAAACTGTAACAGGGAATTATTTCTATTATTCAATGAGCTGTACTGACTGGTACCACTTGCCTACCCCAAAGCAAGTTGCATTTCAGTGGTGCTCTGTGTGCATTGGTTGCTATTTAAAGTCACCATAAACTATGGGTCACTTTTTCCTAAAGGTAGCATAGGAAATAACCGTAGTAGCTTGGTTATTATTGTGTGATGAACATTCACCAGCAAGGTACCATTATAGAAAACAATAACTGTATGTAAAGTTTGTTAAGTACTTTAGAATCTTTGGGCATAAGAGACACCATGTAAACATAACATATTATTACAATATGCAATTTTTAAAAGACTGTACTTTATCCAATGAAACAAAAATGGTTTAATTCCAGGTGGTTGATGACCATGATTTTGTCTTAATTTTTTTTCTCTAAAATAATATATAATATCCCCAGGAACAAGTGGCATTGCTTCAAGCATCACAATTCTTTTTCACAACCCTATCAACCCAGCAAAAATGTGAAGTCATTCTCTGATATGTTTTCTATCTTCTGAAATGATCACTGTAAGAAATAAACCAAATCTCCATCTACTCACTCAAGCCACTAAATCCCATCACCGATGGCATGTGAATATTTTGTAATCTGTCTTAACCTCCTAGCCTGTCAGCACAGTGGAACACATATACCGGAGTACTTTCAGAGTTGTTCTGACAAATCCCACATTATTATTAAGTTGCAGTCTCTCTCACATAAAGAACATGGTTTGTTACCAAAGGTTAGCAGGTTGGCTTTCTAGTTAATATCCGGAGGCACAGACTACTATAATAAAACTATAGTAAATGTGGTATGATTTGTGGTTCCTTGCCTCACAGCCAATTTATTTTTTCCCCAGATAGAATACAAATGTAGTCTTGTAGATGTATAACATTATATTATTTAGGTATTCAACAGATCAGTCAAGGCAAGCACAGTTACGATTCATACTGTGTTTTAAGAACAGCAGAAACAACAAAAACAATGTGATTTATAAAAATCTCTCATAACTTCAAAGCTGTTAGGAAACTGTTAAATCCTATAGAAATTCTTGGAAATGTCATTTAGATTTAGAAATCCAAAAATTCTGACTATGTTGCTGCCAAAGTTTCAGAAGATTGTATTTTGTTGTGGAACATAAACTATGAGATGAGAGACAATGGAGTTACTCTAGAGATGAATTTGAACCCAATTAGAACCCAAAATGTTAAGTATCTGTGTTTACAGACTAACTATGCTAACATATGTTAGTCTTTAAGGTGCCACAGAACTTTTTGTTGCTTTCTACAGATCCAAACTAACATGGCTACCCCTCTGATACTATGCAATTTCAGACACTGCACCAATTTTAAAAATAATCAAATTATCAATTGCATTTGAAAAAGTATACAGAAAAAAATCTAAACTGATTAAATTTATATTTTAACTATTTCCCATGGTACACTTCTTTTTGGTATGCACAGGTTGCAGAAAGATTGCAGAAATTTACTATTCTGGCCATCCTCAGACTGAAGTAGGAGATACACTTTGGCCTAAAGGTACAGCACTAAATTGGGACTCCGGACACTTGGGTTCTATTCCTGGGTCTACCACTGGCCTACTAAGTAACAATTCAATTAAAAGTAGAATGCCAGCAATGCCTCTCTACCATGTACATTGGCCAAACCGCACAGTCTCTATGCAAAAGAATAAATAGACACAAATCTGACATCAGGAATTATAACATTCAAAAATCAGTAGGAGAACACTTCAATCTCCCTGGTCATTCACTAACAGACTTAAAAGTGGCAATTCTTCAACGTAAAAAAATTGAAAAAAAGACTCCAACGTGAAACTGCAGAACTGGAATTAATTTACAAACTGGACACCATCAAATTAGGCCTGAATAAAGACTGGGAGTGGATGAGTCACTACAAAACCTAATTTCCCCCTACTGTTACTCACACCTTCTTGTCAACTGTTTGATATGGGCCACCCTCATTACTACTACAAAAGTGATTTTTCCTCCATTGGTATTCTACTGTTAATTGAATTGTCTCATTAGACTAACCCCCCACTTGGTAAGGCAACTCACATCTTTTCATGTACTATATGATATATACCTGCTACTGTATTTTCCACTTCATGCATCTGACGAAGTGGGTTCTAGCCCATGAAAGCTTATGCCCAAATAAATCTGTTAGTTTCTAAGGTGCCACAAGGACTCCTCGTTCTTTTTATAATTAAAGAGGCTCTTGTTTAACTTAGCCCAGTGTTTCCCAAACTTGGGACGCCACTTATGTAGGGAAAGCCCCTAGCGGGCTGGCCCGGGATGGTTTGTTTACCTGCCATGTCTGCAAGTCCAGCTGATTGTAGCTCCCACTGGCCACGGTTCGCCACTTCAGGCCAATGGGAGCTGCTGGAAGCGGCGGCCAGTATGTCCCTTGGCCCACGCCGCTTCCAGTAGCCCCCATTGGCCTGGAGCAGCAAACCGTGGGCAGTGGGAGCCGCGATCCATCGGACCTGCGGATGTGGCAGGTAAACAAACTGGCCCGCCCACTAGGGCCTTTCCCTACACAAGCGGCATCCCAAGTTTGGGAAACACTGACTTAGCCAAAAATGAACTGTATCCACCTCATGATGTTGGCACAAAGCCAGAAAAAGACAGGGTAATCTGTGTACTAGTGAAAATACAATGAATTTAATTTTTTTTAACATGTGACCTTTTCACTATGGAAAAATATTCATGCCCATGACTTAGGTAAACACTGCAAAGTGGGATGGTAACTCTCACTCTCTATGAATGTTTTTATAGGGTTCATCAGCTCTCATAAAAACAGTACATCCCTGAAAGCTTTCGCTACAAATGGAGCAACTATGAACCTATGGAAGCAGAAAAAACCACACATTCCAAGGCCTTCATACTGATTTTGCAGTATTTTCCAAAGTATAAAGTTTCATTTAAAAAAAAATGTTACAAATCCCTTTAGTTACAATGAACTTTCATACTGCAAATTTTTGCACTGTTGTCATGAGTCTGGACATACAAAAAGTAAAACAATTGCACTAGTGGAAATACTGGAGAACTATTCCCCATTCATCTCAATAAGATGTTGGCTCTGACGCCTAACTGTGACAATTTAAATGTTAGCATTTATTACGCACTTCACTGCTTATCATACCCGTAAGCATTCAGCTCAAAAGTGGTTATATTGGATGCTGTGCCTGAATTCTCTATTAATGAGAATCACACAAGTACCAAAGGAATAAAGGTATCAAGTATTACAAATGCAAAAAGAAAAATATTCTATCATAATATATGTGGGGAGGGGTTCTCAGCAGAAGACTTGTCTTTTCCTAAGCCCCACATCACAGCAACCTTCCTTAGCCATGAGGAGATACATAGAACTCTTGTTTGGACCCCAATGATGCTGCTATTTACTTGGCAACAGAGCACTCATTTTGAGCAATGCACAATACTCCTGCCACCTCCAGGAGTGGAACATGCCGACTCAGCAGAATTCTCAGTCCTAACAGCTCAGGAATTGAACTGTAGTTTCAAATCCCAGCATATTACGCTAACCATAGAGCTAGTCCTCAAACAGCTTTTTTATTTAAATAACTGATTTGCATACTACTATCCTTTAAAATTAGAATCAAACTGAACGGCTACATAGCCTTCCCCTGTTTTATCATCAAAATTTAGTACTTATGTGGTGCGCTGGAAACAATCCTTCCAAATGTTCCATAAATGACCAGACACACAATTTGTACAATAGTAATCACCAAGACACTATTTCCTTAGCAGATGGAAATGCAACAAAATCAAAGCTTTGAATGAGTATTAAAATAAAACTCATATATACATTGCTAAATATGGACCTTGATGTATTATACTTTCTAGCTTCTAAGGAATAAAATAAATCAGCAGTCATATAAAAGGGAGGTACCAGGCATTTAATGAAGTACCATGGGTGCATTTAAAAAGTTCCTTCTGGTTTTAGAGGTAGTAGAATTTCAAGAAATGAAATTTAAATAAAGAATGCAGCATGGATTGGTAATACCTATAAAACCAAAATTAACTTTGTAAATGCACCCAATGAAAGGAGGGAGGTAAATGAGCCAACTAACATGTGTGATAGTGAAAGACATCATGTTGTATAAGGTAGATGGATTTCTGTAAGCTATGACTCCAGTATGGTTATCTGATAATTGTAGTATTTGTATATTCAGTGGCAAAACCCAGATGGACGCTCACACATTCAATTGCTGGATATGTGTTTTCTGCAGCACTGTTGCACCATGATTCATCAGGTACTATTCTGAATTCCAGATTATTCTGCTTGAGTAGAAGTTTCATCTACACTAAATTTAGCTGGTAAAAAAGTGGTAGGTAGCCAACAGTTAGCTGGTTTCAGTAGTTCATGCAGCTTTTTTTATACTGAGGTCCAGATTTCTCTGGTGGAATAGTAGAAACAAAACTTGTTCTCTGTTTTGTTGATAAAATTTCTGTGTTTGTGAACAAAATTTGGCAGGATCCAGCTGAACACAGAAACTGAATCCAATTTTTTGCAATGCTAGGGCACATCTTAAAGTACAGCAGGGGTGGCGAAACACATTCTCTATATAGATAGTAGAATTTGAGAGACTGGGGTGAAAATTTGTCTTAATTCAGGATTCAGCTGTTGAATCTGGATTTTTGTGATTCTGTTGCAACAGAATGCACTGGCACACAATTTTTTTTTCCTGGGGCATGAGCTGCATCTTGTTCTTTGTTTAAGTGGAACTGGCAGTGTGGGAACCAAAAATTGGTTGGATTCAGGTGCCAGATTGGGGCATTTGTGATATTGTTCAACTGGGATGTCTGGAGTCCAGATTTTATTGCTGTAAGAATAGCATCTACACCATATTCTCTATTTAGACATTATAATTAAGGGACTGTGGACCAAAAATTGGCAGGGGTTTTGAAGTAAAGTTGTTGCACTAAAATTTTTTTGATTTGGTGTTTTTTTTCATTTATTTGTTTGTGGTGCAGTAGGAAAGACTAAACTCGTTTTCTATTCTGAGTTAAAATTTGGGGGCTTCCATATAAAAAAAAATCAGCAGGATCCAGACAGATCCAAATTTCACCCAAACCTTTGATGAGAACCTGTGCTTCTCCCTAAAATTATAGAAACATGCTCTGAGGTGAGTAGAGGAGGAGGTACTTACTAGTTCTCCTCTCCCCACCCCTCCCTATTAATCCCACCACACCAATTGTGTCCTCTCCCTTACCTGATAATATCATCGTTGTGTCCCAAGAAGAATTTCTGGGTGTGCTCTCTGGTGTTATAAATCACCCCGACTCCAGCCACGAAGTAAACCACCTCCTTGCCTGCCGTGTAGTACAGATTATTGCGGCACTGGTGACCCCTGTACCCGTAAACCCATTCCAGACGGAGCTGGCATCTAGGAGCTGTCCGATCCGCCATGATAACCAACCCCCACTCCCACAGGCACACACAAAACCTAGTGCCGCCCTCCCTTTTCCCCCCTTAAAATGTTTCCCTCTTTTATCAATTCCTGCCTAGCTGCTGAATCTTCAGGTGCACTTTCCAATGCTGATTTTAATCAGAAAACACATTCACGGACCAACTCTGCTGCTGCTGCTGCTGCTGCTGCTGCCGCGGCTGCTTCTGTTGTGCTGCCACCATAATCTTCTGTTGCCCGAGATAAGCAGCCGCTGCCTCCCCGCTGCTTTGCAGCCCAGACAACTTCTAGGTGGAGGAAGGGGGATAATGCACATACACGTAAATTAATACTACACGGGTCTTTTCTTTCCAAAGGCAAAGTAACTTCTGTATGTCACCTCCACCTGCAGAAGAGTCCTGGCTGTGTCTTCGCTAATGCACTTTCTTGTCTTCCTGCTAAAAGGCTTTCTGGATTTTTTCCTTTTAAAAGTTATGTCAGTAGATTTAAACTGAAAAGGAAAAAGGAAAAATAAATATATTTAAAATGTAAAATAAACGTGTACTTAAAATGCAAAGTGCAAAGAGTTTTCCAGCAATAAATCTGAATTTAATCTGTCAGTTCTAAGCGCGTTATACAGAAGTCTTCTAAGCTTTTCCACCATGATCCATTTGCAATTGTCAATCTGCATACAGGATAATGTTGAAGAGAAACAGAATGAATATAATACACCCAAACAGGATGACCTCTTCCTCGCTCCGTCCCAAAAATAGCTCTCTCGGAGTCCAAAACAACAATTTAATTCAAACACTGTCCATTTTGCAGCCACCAAAACATTTCAATTTACCTTCACAAGACAGCATTTTTTAAAAATGTTTACTAACATGTATTGGAATAACATTTTCTTCCCTGCGCCAACACACACTTTCATGACTTCCTTTTCCTTATCCTAAAGTCGGAATTAATTTTTAGTTCTTATCTGTTCTGCGTGGTTTCTCCACATCCTTTGTAACATTCACCTCAAACCACTCATTCACCAAAAAAACAGCACAAACGTCAGAGATTTCTGAATCAGAGAAGAAGAAAAGCAAAGACTCATGCAGACACTGTTCAGTACTAGATGGAAGGAAGGGTAGGAATAAGTTTAATCAGCAAAAGGTTAAACCATGCTCTAACCATATTCATTATCCTCCATTTAACCTTACATTAACAAACTAAACCAGAGTGTATTGATATCGGGTAATATAAACTGTACCTCACAACCACAGTAGCGCTCCCCAGTGGTACCGCCCCACGACACATAAGCAATATTCCCCAAATAATAATAACCTACTATCTTTGAAATCACACTGAAAGCAATACGACCCTTAGGGTAAAATCTGGCATCACGCACAAAGATATACTCCACACAAGAAATATAATCCGGCAGCACACTCAAAACAATAGTCCATGGTGGTGATATAACCCGGCGCTGTTCCCCAGAGCAACACTCCACAGAGGGGACTGGACTGGGGAGCTTTAAACTTCATGTCACAAGCTGAGCAATATTCCCCATAGGAGAAGTAAAATGGGGCATCATCCTGCACAGGAGGTAATCTGATACGAATACCCCCAGCCAGGGAATTTTTCCCACAGCCAGAGCAATGATCTTCTGGGGGGGGGGGTATAACGCAGGGCACCGTGCCCGATATGGGCAAGCGGATACTAACCCCACAGCCAGAGCAATGATCCTCTCTGTCTGTGTGTGGGGGCACCGTGCCCCAACCAGGGGAGCGAGCGGATATTAACCCCATAGCCAAAGCAATACTCCTCTGTGTGTGGGGAGGAGGTATAACACAGGGGACGGTGCCCCACTAGGAGGTGGTAACAGAAGGATGTGACCTGACACCAAAGCCCATAGTCAAAGCAGCGTGCCCCATCAGTCGCTATCTGTCACCTGGCAGCAGCGCTCTTCCCTGCAGCCTGGTCCGTGTGCTCCGGAGCCCGGAGGCGAGTGGCAGCGGAGGCGAGTGCAGCTCGCCCAGGCAGCGCGGGGAGGAGAATGGCACTCCCTTGGCTGGCTGGCAGGCGTCCCCTCCTTCCCCCGCCCGGGACTCAGTTTCCAGCACACACGGCCAGACTTGTTTCCTAGGCAGCCCTGGCGCCTCATTCAACGTGGGCGGGAAGGTTAGTGAGTTGTCGTAACCGGCTTTGGAGAATCGGGGGGGTTCGGTTGGAAACCCCGACGCCCACAGCTAAAACTACTGCTCGCGGAACCGGCTTGGCAGCTTCCCAAAGTGGATCGTGGGGATTGGAGTTTTACCCGCGCCTTTGAGTCGCCTTGTCCGGCAAGGGAGAGGCCATGAGCGCCTACAAGTCCCAAGATGCAACGCGGCAGGGACCTCGCCTTGTACCCCCGGCTGTTGCTGTGGCGGTGGCTATGGGCTTGGTGGTTTTGGGTTGTGGCTGCATCTGACAGAAACTGCGGATGAGGGAAACAAATGAGCTGCGGAGCAACGGCGAAGGTGTGGGAGTGTCCTGACGTGATGGACACCCTGTCTGTGCTATTGCTCACGCACAGTCTCCTCATCCTCGCTCCCGTCCTGTCAAGCTCCCCGCCTTCTATTGCCTCAGTCTTTGGGTGCGCCATTCCCCTCCCCATATCCCCTCACTCCTACCTTTCTTCCCCCTCCACCACAGTGGGAACAGTCTCTGCTTACACCAGGGCTGGATTTCACCCTCCCCTTTCGCTATTTCTAACTAAATTTTCCTTGGCTGCCTTCCACCCCTGTTCCATTATGTTTAAAGACCTGCCTTTTGAGCTATTTCCAGTGGAAATATTACTAGGTTTGCCAACCTCAAGCCTTCAAACATAGCTACGCAGGCTGCCAGGCACCCTGAAAGCATGAGATTGGCTGGCAAATCATGACAAATAAAAACTTGGGGCCCTTTTCTTTGCCTTCTGGGGTTTGTCCCTTTAGTGTCCATGTTTCTAGCTTTTCTCTGCAACAAGGGCTAGAAACATCCATTTTTAAAATTAAAGCTGAGAATCTCACAAATTTAAAGGACTCCAGGAGCAGGGGCTATACGTAAAACACCAGATATGAGACTCTCCCGATGCAGTGTGCTATACTATGCTGCATCCCTAGAGAGAAGGAGGTAATAGCACAAAAGTACTTACCTTCATATGCAGAGTGCCTAGATCCCTAAAGTGTTCATCCAAGGTTTTTAATTTGATTTTTGTATTATAAAGGTTGTTACTATTTGACCCTTTGGTGGTGCTTTTGGGAATTGTGCTTTAGCAGAATTTTGAAAGTCAACACAGGGTCCAGATAATAGGCCAGATTTAATTCAGTGATTATGAGGAAATATAATTTGTGCTTCACTACACTCACTGGTGAAGCTACACTAGGGAGGGATTCACTGTCAAAGAAAAGCGCTTTAAATTCTGGCTAGTGTGTTATATGAATCCATCTGGTAAATAATCCCCAGAAGATGTATGCTGAGCAAGAGTTGGTTTGGTTTGTATTACTGCTTTGTGTTCCAGAATGACTTTTTACCACCAGAGGCCTGCAAGCTAGGTTACTAGGTTACCTGGTGCCAAATATCAGAGGGGTAGCCATGTTAGTCTGTATCCACAAAAACAACGAGGAGTCCCATGGCACAAACAGATTTATTTGGGCATAAGCTTTCATGGGTAAAAAAAACCCACTTCTTCAGATGCATGGAGTGAAAATTACAGATACAGGCATAAATACACTGGCACATGAAGAGAAGGGAGTTACCTTACAAGTGGAGAACCAGTGCTGACAAGGCCAATTCAGTCAGAGTGCATGTGGTCCACTCCCAATAATTGATGAGGAGGTGTCAATACCAAGAGAGGGAAAATTGCTTTTGTCGTGAGCCAGATATTCCCAGTCCCTATTCAAGCCCAAATTAATGGTGGTGTTTGCAAATGAATTGTAGTTCTGCAGTTTCTCTTTGAAGTCTGTTTTTGAAGTTCTTTCGTTGAAGGATGGCTACTTTTCAATCTGTTATTGAATGTCCTGGGAGAATGAAGTGTGCTCCTACTGACTTTTGTATGTTACCATTCCCGATGTCTGATTTGTGTCTATTTATTCTTTTACAAAGAGACTGTCCAGTCTGGCCAATGTGCATGACAGAAGGGCATTGCTGGCACATGATGGCATATATCACATTAGTAGATATGCAGGTGACTGAGCCCCTGATGGTGTGGCTGATGTGATTGGGTCCTCTGATGGTGTCTGTAGAGTAGGTATAGGGACAGAGTAGGCAATGGGTTGTTTCAGGGATTGGTTCCTGGGTTAGTGTTTCTGTGGTGTGGTGTCTAATTGCTGGTGAATATTTGCTTCAGGTTGGGTGGCTGTCTGTAAGCGAGGAGTAGCCTGCCTCCCAAGGTCTGTGAGAATGAGGGATCATTTTCCAGGATAGGTTATAGATCGTTGAGGATCTGCTGGCTCACTACAAAGCAATTTTCCCTCTCTTTTGTTTTTTACCCATGAAAGCTTATGCCCTAAATAATCTGTTAGTCTTTAAAGTGCCACTGGACTGCTTGTTGTTCAACTAACAACAGAGACCACTTGTGATGGGTTCAGTCACAGAGACCCCCTTGGGACTGTCACCTGACGTGCTGGAATTACCTCTGAGCCTGTTTTCCGTGCCAGATTGGGACTCCAGAACCCTGCCTTGTTGAGCCAGACACGCTAGCCTGCTGCAACACAGACCCAGGTCTGGTCCATGCCCCAAATCTGCAGACTTTAACCAAAAACTGCTCAGCAGATTACCTATCTCCAGTACCCAGACACCCAGTTCCCAATGGGATCCAAACCCCAAATAAATCAGTTTTACTCTGTATAAAGCTTATACAGGTTAAACTCAGAGATGCACAGCTGTTTGCTCCCCCAGGTATTGATCACTTACTCTGGGTTAATTAATAAACAAAAGTGATTTTATTAAGTATATAAAGTAGTATTTAAGTGCTTTCAAGTAATGACAGACAAAACAAAGTAAGTCACCAAGCAAAATAAAACAAAAACACGCAGGTCTAAGCCTAGTACATTAGGAAACTGTTTACAGGTAAAATCTCACCCTCAGAGATGTTCCAATAAGCTTCTTTCACAGACTAGACTCCTTCCTAGTCTGGGCCCAATCGTTTCCTTGTTAGTTCCAGCTGAGGTGGTAACTAAGGGATTTCTCATGACTGGCAGCCCCCTTTTATCTGTTCCACCCCCTTTTATAGCTTTGGCCTAAGGCGGGAATTTTTTGTCTCTCTGGGTCCCACCCCTCCTTCTAACTAGAAAAGTACTAGATTTAAGATGGATTTCAGCATCATGTGACATGGTCACATGTCTTGTGAGACCCCCCCACCACCCAGCCTCCATTCTTCCTGAGCTGGCTTACATGAACACAGGAAGGCTTATAAGTAAACAGAACCATTTACAACCAATTGTCCTAGTCAGTGGGAGCCATAAAGATTCTAAACCACCATCAATGGCCCACACTTTGCATAATTACAGTAGGACCCCAGAGTTATACTTTATATTTCTAGCTTCAGATACAAGAATGATACATACATACAAATAGGAGAAGGATATTGAGTAGGTTATAACCTTTGTTATGATACCTTACAAGAGACCTTTTGCATAAAACATATTCCAGTTACATCATATTTACACTCATAAGCATATTTCCATAAAACATATGGAGTTGAACATCACACCACTATTACATGATTTAGCTCAATTTGGAACATTTTTATTAGAGAGGAGGTGGAAACCACCTTTCAGAGACGTGGGAGCCATATTTTCTTTAATATGAGAAATAGAAAATATAAAAGCCTCAAGAGACCAAAAACTTACACAAGCTTTGGTTTATTAATAAAATATCTGCAATTTTCTCATTCTTCACTGGTTTGTGGTGTATTGTGGATGGTGTCTTCAATCTTTTCTCATGACTCAATTGTGTAGTATCTTTTTTGGGTACTTCCATGTGAATTCTGCAAAATCAAAGTTAAATGTTTCATAAAAACTCACTCAACACAAAGTCAGATCTGGTCTCTTCCTCCACGTTTGTATTGCAGTTCTGGCACAAGGTATGTAGGATGTTTACGTCCTGCATATCATTATGGTGTTCTTCATATCTGCTTGACACAGAGCCCAACTCTGCCGGGGCTTTCTTGACAGATGTAGAAGGGGACTGCAACTCTGTATATCTACAGGCTAACCACCTCTGTGTTGTGGGCACACTGTACTGCAATAGTGGTTGCAAAGTGGCTCTGCTGGGACTCCAACATTGAGAGTAGGTGTGCAGATGGGGAAATCTTGGTTGGCTTCTTGGGATTTGTTCAGCGGTGGGGAGCATTTCCCCACCCAAGTTTCTTTACTTAATACTAATAAAGCTTCCTTCCTACTTTTCCCAGATCCGTACCATCCTCTCTATTTTCATTAAAAAAATGTTAAAATGCATAAAAGACCAAGCTTAACTGATTCTTTCTTCACAGCCATCATTTGCACTGAATTCAGTTGTCTTTTTCAGCAGTTACATGCCAAGTCTATATGTCAGAATTTGCTTCCTGCTTTGTCCAAAATTATATAGATAGATATTGAAGTTGTTGCTTATAGTTATTACCATACACTCAGATAGATTGCTAGTATAGTATATGGGCCTTTTTTCTAAACGAATAGCTATAAAAAATAAGAAATGTTTCTGCTTGCAGAATAAAATCTATAGAAATGCAAAAAAAAAAAAAAAAAGAAGATGAAGAAGAAGAAGAAAAAGTCAAAACCAAATGTAACTTTGTAACTGTGTGGATAAGGTGTTGGATACATATTAAAAGTCCTGATTGGCCAGGAAGCCAGTTACTGGAGAAACTGCCTTTCTCCTTATACCCCTCCCTGCATTTAAGGTCTGTTGGGACGCTTATGCTGCTCGTTGCTAAGACTGAACTTTCTAGAAGTGTCAATAGAGCTTTCACGGTGGAAGTCCTTTGTGTTTGGAATTCACTCCCCTCTGGTAGTATGCCAGAGAGTTGATTTGGCAGTCTTCAGGCCATGATGTAAGGTACCCTTACATGAGTGTCTCCCATCCAGACACTATGAGAGCAATATGACTGCACAGATTTAAACTATGCCTTGTGGAGTCAAGTCTGTGTTTAATTTTGTATGCTCTTAGGGCCAGATTTGTAAAATTATTCAGGTTCCTAAAGATACAGATAGGCATCTAATGGGATTTTTCAAAAGCTTGAAAATCCCACCTGATACCTATCTACATTTTTAGACATCTAAGTATCTGTAAATACCCCCATAACTTTTTCCTAGTGGTTACAACATTACAACATTCAACCAGGATGTGAATGGCTCTGGTTCAAGTCCCTCCCCTCTTCTCTGATGTGGAGCAGGGAGTTGTACTTGGTCTCCCACCTTCCAGGTGAGTGCTCTGAGCATACTTACTAGATTGTGCCCCAAAGGCAAGATAAGTGGGGGAATGTCTCTAAGCTGTGATCCCACTGGAGCTTGAATCAGGTGCCAAGCATCTGGGTGCTGTTAGGATTTAGGCGGCTGTATCCACACCCAGCTGCTGGGTGTAGGTGCCAAGTGGACTTCAGTGGTAGAAATATAGGCAATTAGGGACTTCAGGTGCCAACAGCATTATGCATCAGCTAAGCAGGAATTTTGTGCATGTCAGTAGTGCCTAAATCAGGGCTTCTTAAACTGAAGGTAGAGACCCTTCAAGGGGTCGTGAGGTTATTACATAGGGGGTCATGAGCTGTCAACCTCCACCCCAACCCCACTTTGCCTCCAGCATTTATAATGGTGCTAAATATATTAAAAAGTGTTTTTAATTTATAATTATAATTTATAATTATAAATTATAATTTATAATTATAAATTAAAAACCCCTTTCACAGAGGCTTGCTATGTGAAAGGGGTCAGCAGTAAAAAAGTTTGAGAACCACTGGCCTAAATGTTGAACAATAGGCACCTAAAGTGGCAGCTATAAACTTAAGTCCTCTTTGTGGATCCCACCTGTAGAAGCTAAGTAGTATGTGCTTAAAACATTTAAATATATATTTAACTTTACTTTACAGAAGTGTACTTTTTAAAGATTGAAGATACTTCACACTCTTTTACATTTTGATATTATAAAACTTCTGTGTTGAAGTGTATTGTGCTGATTATGAATAGGTAAGTTATATTGGTAATTTTAAGAAAGAGTAGATTTAACAATTATTGTGAGGCATAAATCCCTGTTCAATAAAGCTGGTACTGAGTCCCAAAGGACCACTAAACTGAGAGGAGTGGTAGATACGCTGGAGAGTAGGGATAGGATACAGAGCGACTTAGACAAATTAGAGGACTGGGCCAAAAGAAACCTGATGAGGTTCAACAAGGACAAGTGCAGAGTTCTGCACTTAGGACGGAAGAATCCCATTCACTGTTACAGACTAGGGACCGAATGGCTAGGCAGCAGTTCTGCAGAAAAGGACTTAGAGGTTACAGTGGATGAGAAGCTAGATATGAGTCAACAGTGTGCCTTTGTTGCCAAGAAGGCTAACGGCATTTTGGGCTGTATAAGTAGGGGCATTGTCACCAGATCGAGGCATGTGATCATTCCTCTCTATTCAACATTGGTGAGGCCTCATCTGGAGTACTGTGTCCAGTTTTGGGCCCCACACTACAAGAAGGATGTGGAAAAATTGGAAGGAGTCCAGCGGAGGGCAACAAAAATGATTAGGGGGCTGGAGCACATGACTTATGAGGAGAGGCTGAGAGAACTGGGATTGTTTAGTCTGCAGAAGAGAAGAATGAGGGGGGATTTGATAGCTGCTTTCAACTACCTGAAAGGCGGTTCCAAAGAGGATGGCTCTAGACTGTTCTCAGTGGTACCTGATGACAGAACAAGGAGTAATGGTCTCAAGTTGCAGTGGGGGAGGTTTAGGTTGGATATTAGGAAAAACTTTTTCACTCAGAGAGTGGTGAAGTACTGGAATGGGTTGCCTAGGGAGGTGGTGGAATCCCCTTCCTTAGAGGTTTTTAAGGTCAGGCTAGACAAAGCCCTTGCTGGGATGATTTAGTTGGGAATTGATCCTGCTTTGAGCAAGAGGTTGTACTAGATGACCTCTTGAGGTCCCTTCCAACCCTGCTATTCTATGATTCTATGACTGAAAGGAAGCAGCCCAGCTCAGTCTGGCCTAACCACTGAGGAAGGAGGATGCAGATTGCAGGCTCCCTCCTGGGAGCTACTGAAGCCCCAGACCTTGGAGACCAAGCGTGCCAAAACCCAGGCAGATACTCAGCTGCGCACGGAAGTCCAAGAAGAGAGCACTGTTGGGATTTTCACCAGCTGACAACCCTGGAGGTCCAGGAGACTTGTGGATGGCAGCACTGGAAAACAGGGTAGGAGGTAGTCATGGGGAACTTTACATTGATCCAGTTGTGGAATCGGGACAAAGGCAGTGTGTTTCAGGAGGATTCCTGCTGACCTAGTGGCTAATCCATTTGCAGCTGACAGAGCCCTAGGTTGTGATCCAGTGGAGTAGGATGGGCCTGGGTCCCTCCATCCCAGACACCACCCATCCCTGTATAGAAACCTACGCCCCCTCCCAGCCACTAGGGAACACAGCCCTGCAGAGGAGGGCGGTCATTTGGACTCACCCATGAGGCTATAATGCCCCCTCCACCTCTCCAAAGGGTGACAGGGTATACTATTCCTGGGGGAATTCTGCCTCAAAAATTTAAAAATTCTGTGCACAATATTTGAAAATTCTGCACACTTTATTTATCAAAATAACACAATATAATCATGCCAGTTTCAATTATTTTGGTAATTTATTTAAAAATATGTGCCAGCAAGTATGTCTGTAACAATGCAAACCAAAAAAAAGAAAAGATTCTGGTAATTTTTCATATAAATATATTCCTTACTAGGCATATTAATACAAAACTTTGAGTAATTCATTTAAATTACAATACAGAATGGTATTTCATGCACCCATCAGAAGCAATGCAAAGCCTTGGGAGTGTCAGGGATAATGGAGGAACTGAGGGAGAGGGAAGGAGCGGAGTGAACCTGGAGGATTCTTGGGTGTGGGTGGGAGAAGTGTGGAACAGGGTTTTTTTGTGGGGGGGGGGGTCAGGATTGTTAGGGAGTTGGGGAGCCTCCCCCATGCAGACGCTGGCTGACCCCAAGCCTCTTCCATTCAGTCATGCACATCTCCCCCTGTCTCCACACACAGCCCTATCCTGATGAGTTTCTGCAGCCTCCTTCCCATGTGGCCATGCACCCCCACTCCCATTTAGCCCCTGGCTCAGGGCTGTCACACTAGCTGCTGAGCCCATGCCCTAGTCTGTCTCCTCCACTAGCCCTTCTGAACCCCAGTCTGTAACACCCCACCCCCACAGAAGCCATATGTGCCTCACTCTGTCCTAACCTGACTCTGTCGACCAGGTTCTGTGATGAACTCCTACACCTAGGGAAATTCTGTGCCACTGCACTCACACAGAATTTTTTTTCCCTACAGAAAATATTGTGCCCCAGAAGTGATGTAATTCCAGCTTTTTCCCACCAGAGGCCACTATGGCACTAGACCAGCCTGCTGAATTCATGCTGTTGGCTGTTCTGGCACCACAGTCGCCTCTGGTGGGAAAAAGGAAAAACTGCAGCACTTCTGGGTCAGAATGTGTTTTCTGCGGGGGGGGGGGGGAATAAAATTCTGCGGGATACATGAATTCTTCACACATGCAGTGGCACAGAATTCTCCCAGGCATAGTATACCTGCCCTGTGACAATTGGTGGAGAATGCAAACAATGACCGGGATCTGCTGAAAGGCCCGAGCAGGACACCCCCTCTTCTTCTGTTTGTCGGTCACTCCAAGCTAGGATGAAGATGTACAAGATTCTGAAGTGGCAGGTGGAGAGTCAGCAACATCAGGCAACCCAGCAGCACCTGCACCAGAAACAGCTGCTACAGCCCAGTAACAACAAATGATGCCAGAGCTGTCTGCCTAACATCAGATTCAACAAGAATGCTTGATCCAGCAAATGGCAGCACTAATATAACAGAGAGGATCACCTTCCTCCACCCAGTTGGCTTGGGTGCAGGGACCTCCAAGTTGGTCTCCCTGTATGGCTCACAAAGATGGGGCCCAGCAATGATCCTGAGGTGTTCCTAGTGACTTTTGAGTAGGTTACCACTGCAGCCCAGTGGCCCCCAGAGCCCTGGGCTACCCTCCTCTCCCCATATCTGGTGGGACCAGCTCAGTCAGCCTATCAAAACCTAGACTCCCCAGGACACCCTGAAATATGGGAAGGTGAAGGCAGCCATCTTAAATCAGATTGGCATCAGCCCCGAGACTTACTACCAATGCTTTTGCCGAGAATGGTACCCACCTGGGGACAAGATGAGAGCAGTAGCCAATATCTCCAGGACTATATTTGGCGATGGCTGGAGCCAGAGAAATAGTCTGCGGCCCAAGTGACTTTAGAACGTTTAACCCAAATCCTCCCTAGTGGGGGGAAGGATGAGTACAGCAGCAGTGACCTGCAACTGTCACCAAGGCCATCGAGCTGATGGAGAATTACTTGGTGGCCCAGGGGTCAGATCCACAACTCTGTAAACCAGAAAGCCCAGACGGCAAAGACAGACCAGGTGGAGGAAGCCCCGGCCAAGCTATGTGGACAGCCGTC
The DNA here is from genome assembly GCF_007399415.2 of Gopherus evgoodei. Classification (NCBI taxonomy): domain Eukaryota; kingdom Metazoa; phylum Chordata; order Testudines; family Testudinidae; genus Gopherus; species Gopherus evgoodei. The sequence goes on along the minus strand of NC_044324.1, from coordinate 197,367,627 downwards.
ACTCCAAACCCTGATCAGAGGTGACCAGCCAGCCGGGCCTTTACTCAGAGAGAGGAAGACCCATCAGGAGGACCACCACCAATAAGAGCAGACCAACCAGCAGAAGGAATGTGGATTGGAGGGGTACTTTCAGCAGGACTGCCCATACATAGACTGCTACTATATCCAGGTGTGTGTGGCCAGCCCTCGGGCCAGGAAGAGGGGCCCAGAGAAACTCTGAGCCCCACACAGGTTGAACAGCACCCCAGCAATGGCCTTGGTGAACTCCAGGTGTAGTCATGTAGTCATGCGTCTGACCAAGTGGGTATTCACGCATGAAAGCTTATGCTCCAATACTTCTGTTAGTCTATAAGGTGCCACAGGACTCTTTTTTACTTTTTACAGATACAGACTAACACGGCTACCCCTCTGATACTTGACATCAGGTGTAGTCAGAAGTTTGTCCAAGTTGGGGCCTAATGCCAAACTGCAAACCGGCAGGGACTGAGATACACCTACAGTGCAGCCACAGGGATCTACAGCCTGGGTAAGATGGAGACCACCTACCATAACAGTGTCCACCAGGTCAACCAGGCCTCCAAATTCACTTACCCCAGGATCCTGGGACATGACTGGCCTTGGTTCCTTGAGCTCCTATGAGAATGTGGCCGCCCACGCCAAGACAGGAAGAAGAAAGGGCCAGCAAAGAGACATCCCAGAGCCACCTGCAGAGCCACCTTTGCCACTGCCTTGCCCTCCTTGAATCCTAATGGCTATAAGGCGAAGATAACATGAGCAATTTGTCACAAGCACCAATTAGTAATAATTCTCTATTTGTTTCTCATTTTCACTAACCAATCTTCCCCAAATGCTCAGAAGAGACATATAGCTGTTTTATAATGGAAAGTCTCCAAGAATTTTCTCACGGGCCATAATCAGTAATGAGTCTTACTTTGTTGGTAATCTTCAAGAAGCAAGCTAACCCCTAATTCTCTGGAGAGAATTCTAACTGCTTTAAAATGAAGAGTTTCCGAGACATTTTCACCCAACAATTTTTAACAACTGAGCTCTGCCAAATTATCAGGACAATTTCGTAACTTCTTTACAAGGAAGATACTCTGATTAATTTCACAAAACCACCAATCAGTAATGAGTCTTGCTTTGTTGGTAATCTTCAGGAAGGGAGCTACCCCCTAATTCTCTGGAGAGACTCCTAAGTGCTTAAAAATGTAGAATCTCCGAGACATTTGTCACCCGCCATGATCAGTCATGAGTTTTGCTTGCTTTCTAATTTTCACTAATCGAGCACTTGCCAATGATGAGGAGAGAAGCCAAATGGCTTTGTGATGAAGAGCCCTGAGAAACGTGTTACAAATGACAATTCCGTGAGAATTTCTCACAAGGATTGATCAGGAATGAGTTTTACTTTGTTTTAATTTTCATGCTCCGATCTCTTCCAAATCATCTCGATAGAATTCTAGTGGCTCTTAGAGAAAGAGTTCATGAGAAATTTCACAAAGCACTGATAAGGAATGAAGTTTGCTTTCTTTGTCGGGCTCACGAACCGATCTCTTCTAAATGATAAAGACACACGCCTAGGATGAAGATTCTATGAGGAATTGTTCCCAAGACAGGATCAGTAGCGACTATCTCTTTGTTTCTAATTGTCACCAACAGCTCTGCCCCAAATGCTCAAAAAAGAAATCAAACTCCTGTAGAAATGAAGCTTCTCTGAGAAATTTGTCGGTAATGAATTTTGCTGTGTCGGTCATGTTCAGGAACCAATTGCTTCCAAACGCTTAGAAGAGAGTTCCAAATGCTTTAACACGATGATTCGGTGAATAATGTTTTTAAAACCTGATCAGTAATGACATTCTTCTTGTCGTTTTCACGAAGCGACCTAGCCCTATTGCTCAGGACAGAATCTGAAGTGATTTAAAATAGGTTTCCATGAGACTTTTTCAACTGTAATGAGTTTTGCTCTGTTTCCAATTTTCACGAACCGCTGTCTTCCAAATGACCAGGTGTAGCGAGGCAATGGGATACCCCACAGCCCCGCTGAGGGACGAACCTCCCCTAACACCAACATGGGCGGAGCCACTGGGTCCTGCGCCCACTCCTCAGAGGTCACAGCGCAGACCCGGAAGTATAAATGCTCACCTGCAGAGCTCAGTGGAGAACCAGCCACCACAGAGACCAGACGTCTGCAACCAAGCTCCCTCTTGGGAGACAGCAGCAGCCCACAGCCGGCCTGAGCTCACACCCGGTCAACCGATCCTACCCCTTGCTCGCTACCCCAAAGAGGACTGACTGAGCCTACCCTTTGCTCGCTACCCCGAGGAGGACTGGCTGAGCCTACCCTTCGCTCGCTACCCCGAGGAGGGCTGGCCTAGCCTGCCCCTTCCTAGCTACCCCGAGGAGGAGCCGAGCCTGCCCTTCGCTGTGTACCCCGAGGAACTGATGGTGTTCGAGACAGCCAAGGACGCTAGCACAACCCAGGTACCCTACGAGGGGGAGTGTGGAAGTAGCTCGGGGGCAGCCGACCCCAGTCTGGCTGCAGCACTGCCTGAACTTATGTCCGTGTGTTGCAGCCAGGATCTCCCCTGACAGCAGCACGTCTTTGCCGCTGCTAGGGCCTCGGGCTGGAACGCAGTGGAGAGGGAGGGCCTGCGTCCCCCCCCCGTCACCCACTCCTGGGTGACAGACTCCCCCTTGTCCTTTTCCTGGCCTGGAGAGGCTAGGACAATTTGGCTATTGACCTATTGACTCAGCCCCTGCTTAAGGGCCTGAGTCCCTGACTGTTTGCTTGCTGCCCCGCCCTGATCTAGGGTCTGGGCTGCTATAGAACTATTGAACCCTGTGAGAAAGGGTCTGGAGGAGAGCGATCCCCCACAGAAGACATGGATTTGGCCAACCTCTTCACATTCCTGACGGAGAGCCAGGAGTGACAGCAGGCTGCCCAGCTGCAGCAGCAGCACGCCGCCCAGCTCCAACAGCAACAACAGCTTGTCGAGCAGCTGGGAGCCCAGCAGCAGCAGCTGATCCAGGACCTGACGGCGCAGAACCAAGAGTTCCAGCAACAACGTTTGCAGCGGCTGGCGATGGCGCTCCCCCGCCCCACAGAGCCCCAGTCGGGGGGCACAGATGGGGCTCCCTGGCTCACCCCGCCCGTAAGGCTGACCAAGATGAGATCACTGGATGATGCCAAGGCCTTTTTGGTGACTTTCGAGAGGGTGGCACATGTTGCTGGGTGGGCGCCAGACCAGTGGGCCACCCTCCTGGCCCCATACTTGATGGGGACAGCCCAAACTGTGTACTTGGGGTTATCCACGGAGGATGCCAGGGACTATACCCAGGTGAAGGTGGCGATCTTATACGCCTTAGACGTCAGTCCGGAAGCCTTCCAGCAGCAGTTCTGGGGGCTGTCCTACAACGGGGGCACCTGACCCCGGTTGGTGGCCCAGGAACTGAGAGACCTGTGTAAGCGGTGACTACAACCCGACAGGCTGAACCCCGAAGAGTTCACTGAGCAAATCATCTTGGAGCAGTTCCTCCACATCCTCCTGTTGCAGGGAAGGGCTTGGGTCCTCCGTCACCGGCCCCCAACGGTAGCGGCTGCCGTCACCCTCATAGAGAACTTCCTTGTGGCAGAGACCCCGGTCGGACCGGTTACACAGGGCCGCCCTCCAAGGCTTGAGCGTCCCAACCCCGAAAGATGAATGAGCACCTGGGTCGAACCACGGAATCCCTTGCGGAGTCTGGAGCCCCAGTATAGATGTCCTGAGGGTCCCCCTTGGCAAACCTCTACAGGCCCCGAGACCAGGACTGGCCGTGCCCCGCGGAGTCCCCCTATGAGCCAGAGGGGAGGTTCGGCCCAGCCCAGACGACCCGAAATTGGGCTCTGTTTCTCCTGTGGGAAGCATGGGCACCTCCAACGGGACTGCACTGAGATGGACTGCAGCTTTGGGCACGTTTGTGCCAGAGAAAACCGTGCCCGACCGCCACAGGCCGCCAAAGTCACCGTGCCTGTAGTTGTCGGGGACTGCCAGACGCGGGCCCTGGTTGACTCTGGCTGTGGTCAGACTCTAGTCTGTCAAAGCCTAGGCTTCCCGGAAGACCCTCGGCTGGGAACCATCCAGTTGCAGTGCATACATGGTGACATTCGACCTTACGCCAGTGCCCGAGTCCCACTTACCGTAGATGGAGTCACCCGAATCATGGTGGTCGGCCTGGCCCCGCGACTCACCCACAACGTCCCAGCGGCCGGGCACTTGGGCCAGGAAAAGACCCTCGCCCGAATTCTGTCTCGGTTTTTCTGGCCCGGGGTGCACCAGGAGGTGCGGAACTATTGTAGCTCCTGTCCGGAGTGCCAGCTGGCCGCTCCCTCACGGACAGCCCTGGCCCCTCTAATCCCCATGCCCATTATGGAAACACCGTTTGAGCGGGTGACAATAGATTTGTTGGGACCCCTCCCGAGAAGCCGGGCTGGGTTTCTATACATCCTGGTCATTGTGGACTACGCTACCTGCTTCCCCGAAGCTGTCCCACTCCGGAGCATCACCGCCAAGACCATTGTGGATGAGCTCGTCAAGGTCTTTGCCCGCTTGGGCCTGCCCCGGGAGATCCTCACCGACCAGGGCACCAACTTTACCTCCTGGTTGCTGTGGCAGATATGTAGACGCCTCGGGGTTAAGCAGCTGCGCACCTCCATGTACCACCTGCAAACCAATGGCCTGGTGGAGTGGTTCAACCGCACCCTGAAAGACATGCTGTGCAAGTTCTCCTCAGAAGACCTGAGTTGATGGGACCAGTTGATCCCACTGTTGCTCCTAGCTGTCCGTGAAGTACCCCAAGCCTCCACCAAATTCTCCCCCTATGAGCTATTGTATGGCCGTCGCCTGAGGGGACTCCTGGACCTCACGAGGGAGACCTGGAAGCAGGCCCCGTCACCAACTCAGGGCCTTCTTTAGTATGTCCCCAAGCTTCAGGGGCATCTCGCACAAGCCGGAATTCTAGCTTGAGATAATTTGAAGGCAGCGCAGGAAGCGCAGGCCCACACTTATAACCGGGAGGCCCGAGTTCGCGAGTTCCAACCCAGCAACCGGGTTCTGCTTCTCTTGCCCTCCAGTGAGTCAAAACTATTGGCCCGGTGGCAGGGGCCATATGAGGGGATTCGGAAGGTCAGGCCGGTCACCTATGAGATTAACCAGCCAGACTGACGGAAGCAGACCCAGTGGTATCATATTAACCTCCTGAAGCCCTGGCGAGAACGGGAAGGCTTCCTAATAAATCCCTGTCCACCAGAACCTGAGTTAGGGCCCGGGTCACCCTGACTGACGACGTCACAATGCTTCAGCTCGGAGAGTCACTAACCGAGGAACAATGAAAACAGACCGGGTGCCTCCTGCAGGCACTTCGGGGGACATTCACCGCCCAGCCGGGCTATACGACCCTTGTATACCATACCATCAGGTGGAGCCGGGGGTGGTAATCCGAGAGGCAATTAGGCCCTTACCCTATCGTATGCAGCAGGTCATCGAAGAGGAAGTCCAGGCAATGCTAGAGCTGGGCATTATTGAACCATTGCAAAGTGAGTGACGCAACCCAGTAGTCCTGGTTCCCAAACTGGACGGCACCCAGCACTTTTGCATTGATTTCCGCCATGTCAATTCCATCTCGAAGTTTGATGCATACCCAATGCTTCAGGTAGATGAGCTGCTGGACCGTTTAGGCAAGGCCCACTTTCTCACAACCCTCGATCTAAGCAAAGGGTACTGTCAGATTCCCCTCAACCCCGCTTCGCAGGAGAAGACCGCATTTGCCACTGCCACAGGCCTATACCAGTTCACCCGGATACCCTTCGGTCTCCATGGTGCCCCCGCAACGTTCCAGCAGCTCATGGATCGCCTCCTTCATCCTCATCAAGAGTCCGTGGCCACGTACCTGGACAATGTTGTCATTTATAGTGACCGTTGGGAGAACCACTTGGAGCAGGTAGCGGTGGTCTTGAGGTCCCTACGAGCCGCAGGATTAACCACCAATCCAAAGAAGTGTCGTATTGGGTGGCAGGAGACCACCTACCTGGGGTACACTATTGGAAGGGGACAAGTGAGACCACTTGTGGGAAAGGTTCAAGCCCTAGCCGCATGCCCAACCCCCAATACGAAGTGTCACATACGCCAATTCCTCAGACTTGCAGGCTACTACCAGAGATTCATCCCCGATTTTGCCTCCATCACGGACCCTTTAATGGGACTCTTGACCAAAACCAGTCCCAGATGGGTGGGGTGAACCCCGGAGTGTGACGGTGCCTCCCAGGCCCTCAAAGACTGTCTCTGCAGCGAACCCATCCTGTACAGCCCTGACTTTTCCCAAGGGTTCATCCTCCAAACGGACACCTTGGTGGTAGGACTAGGGGCGGTCCTATCTCAGGAGGTGAATGGAGAGGAACACCCAGTTATATACCTCAGTCGGAAATTATTTCCGCGAGAACAGCACTACGCTGTAATAGAGAAAGAGGCCTTGGCAGTAAAGTGGGCCTGTGATGCCATGCGGTATTACATCCTGGGGGCCCCCTTCATGCTAGTCATCGACCACGCCGCACTTTGGTGGTTGGTTCGAATGAAAAATAATAATATGAGGCTCACACGATGATATCTGGCACTACAGCCCTATGCTTTTACCATACGCCATAGGGCCGGTAAGGACCACGCCAACACGGAATTCTTGTCCCGCCTGGGAGAATTGGATGGGGCTGACCCCGATGGACGGGAGCCAACCTTGAGGCGGGGAGTGTAGGGAGGCAGTGGGATACCCCACAGCCCCGCTGAGGGACGAACCTCCCCTAACACCAACGTGGACGGAGCCACTGGGTCCTGTGCCCGTCCCTCAGAGGTCACGGCGCAGACCCGGAAGTATAAAAGCTCACCTGCAAAGCTCAGTGGAGAACCAGCCGCTGCAGAGACCAAATGTCTGTGACTGAGCTCCCTCTTGAGAGACAGTAGCAGCCCGCAGCCGGCCTGAACTCGCACCCGGCCAGCCGAGCCTACCCCTTGCTTGCTACCTCGAGGAGGACTGGCCGAGCCTACCCCTCGCTCACTACCCCGAGGAGGGCTGGCCGAGCCTGCCCCCTGCCAGCTACCCCGAGGAGGAGCCAAGCCTGCCCTTCGCTGAGTACCCCGAGGAACTGACTGTGTTCGAGACAGCCGAGGACGCTAGCACGACCCAGGTAACCTACGAGGGGGAGTGCGGAAGTAGCCCAGAGGCAGCCGACCTCAGTCTGGTTGCAGCACTGCCTGAATCTATGTCAGTGTGTTGCTGCCAGGATCCCCACTGACAGCAGCGCGTCTTTGCCACTGCTAGGACCCCGGGCTGGGAAGCAGTGGAGAGGGAGGGCCTGCGTCCCCCCCGTCACCCACTCCTGGGTGACAGACTTCCCAGGCCTGGAGAGGCTAGGACAATTTGGCTATTGACCTATTGACTTAGCTCCTGCTTAAGGGCCTGAGTCCTTGACTGTTTGCTTGCTGCCCCGCCCTGATCTAGGGCTGGGACTGCTGTTGCCCTGTTGACTCAGCCCCTGCTTAAAGGTCTGAGCCCCTGACCGTGTGCTTGCCGTCCCACACTGCTGCAGAGCCCAGACTGTCGGCGAACTAGAACGAGGCCCCGCTGAGGGACGAACCGCGGCAAAGCCGCACTACACCAGGACCGAATCCAAATGGCTTTAAGAGGAAAATTGGAGGAGAATTTTTGTCACAAGCAATGACTAGCTTTCCCTTTGACTGCCAGTTTCACAAACCAATCCATCTACCCCATAATGTTCAACATAGGACTGTAACTGTTTTAAAATGAAGATCCAGTTAGACTCTCAGAATTGGTGCTTGGAAACATTTCCCAGGTCAGCGTCAGCTAAAAGCCATTGGGATTCTCTATTGATCCTTTGGAAGCAATCTGTTCCTGAAAATTATAAACAAGGAGAATGTTCTTCCTGAGCAGTGCTTGCGACAAACTTATTGTGGAAACTTCACATTAAAGACATTAGGATACTGCCTTCATCATTTGGAAGAAATCGGTTTGTGAACATTGCAACTCGAGAGAAGAAATTGCTGATCACTGTGTGTGAGAAATTTCTCATTGAATCTCCATCTTATTGGCATTAGGATGTTGTGCCGATCACTTAGAAAAGCTCAGTTCGGGCAAATTCGTGGGGCTCATGTGTGTAGGGAACGACATCCTAGGCTTACAGTTCCAGTGGTTAGGGCTCCTCGCTCTATGTTTAGGATTCCTATGAGTAGGGCTTCCCACCCTAGAGTTAGGGTCCTTATGGGAAGGCCACATGAAGGTGATGTTAGGATACCTATCTGTAGCACTCCCCATCCTAAGGTTAGGGCATCTCTGGAGTGGGCACCACGCCCAAGGTATAGGCTTTCTACAGGCAAGCCACTTCTTGCTGGGGTTAGGAGTCCAGTATTTAGGCCACTTGCAGAGAAGGTTTTGATTTCTATGGGTAGGACACTAGGAGCTTGGGTTAAGATTTCTATGGATCTCACTCCCGGCCCTAGGTTTAAGGTTCCGATGGGTAGGGTTCCCGCCATTGTAATTCTTCTTGTACATTGGCCAATTGTTTTTAGGATAGGGTTATGCTAGGTGCACAGAAGTCCACCTCCAGCCCTCCGGAAGTTCACTCAAGCCATGCACTCAAAACACTGGGGTCACAGAGTCAATTCCCATGGCCACCAGGATAGTTGTCTCGCATTCCAAATCCCCTCCCTGCGGGTGGGGGAGGAGGAGAAGGGGGCAGCTCAGGTTCCTTCTTCAAGGTTCACCTCCCCCTCCTTTAGCCAGAGAGCTCCAAGGCCTGCTTCCAGCCATCCGGGATTAATGCAAGCCGCCATCTCACAGCGCCTGCCCACATCAATCCTAACCCGAACACCAAGGGGCCTACCCATAGGAACCTTACTCCCTAGGGCCTGGAGCCCTAACAGTAAGGCGGGGAGGGGGGGCTTCACTTAGGAACCCTAAATCTAGGGTGAGAAGCTTGACCATAGGAACCCTAACACTAGGCTGGGGATCCCTACCCATAGGAACTCTTACTCTAGGGTACATGAGACTTTATGAGTGATATCGAAGCATTCCACAAAGTTGGAAATCATGGCCTTCTGAACAGACAGAAAACAAAGTGGGGGATTCTTTCTCCCTCCTGCCATGACAATACAATGAACATAACCTCTGTTTCATTCCACTGGAAGACACTTCCACGCCTGCTGGGTCAAGCCTGCTGCCTGGGACTGCAGGTGCTACAAGTGGCCAGCAGTGGGCCAGGAGGAGGAAGACCATGCAAGAGCTTTTGGAGAGAGGGCCAAGGAGGAACAAGGATCACGTTGCTTTCAAAAGCGCCAAGGATGAAAGGGACCCTGTCCATGAAGAGAAACTGCTCCTGGAGGAAGAGAGGACGAGCAGGGAGCAGGACCGATTGTTCAGAGAGAGACTGCAGGATATGGGGGCCAGCAGGGTGGTTCATCCAGCTCATGTCACAGCGCCAGCACCAGTGCATGTGCCAGCTACTATGTCTGCAGGTGCACAGGTACATGTAACTGTGACAGTGGAATGGTGTTCCTGGTCCTGGCTCACAATGGTTAGAGGGTGGAGTTTGTGGCAGAGCCAGTGAGCAAAATTACAGATGTGCATACTGGTGTATGCCATATACTACACATTTTCTGGGCAGACTTAAACTCTCTAATTCCATGATGACTTTTCTTCTGACATTTAATAGCTTTTATATTTTTGCTCTAGTGTTTATTCAGACTCTCAGCCCAATCGGCCAGATCCTGCTTCCACATGGTGCCTCACTTTCCCCTTCTCTGAAGTGGGGATAATCCTAACCAACAGTTAGACAGTGTTTGATCCTCAGATCTTGCTTCCCAAATCCTGGCCCTCCTTGCCCAACGCCGGCCCCTTCCCCATTTCCCCAAGTTTCATGCCTATGTTAGTGCCTGTCTCATTCCGCAACTGTAAGGACTCTTACACAGTCTCCTTCCAGCAAGCTGAAGCTGTGCCTGGCTCTGGAGCTGGAATCACATGTCCTGAGAGCTTCCCTTGCATGGTGTATTCACTGTGGGCATGTGAAAGGACAATGCCCATATGCACATAGAAGATCAACCTTCACCTCTGTCCCAGCAGCAGGATGGCCTCTGCTCCCTGCTGCCTTGCACAGCTGGAGCTACGGAGAGGTGGGGTTGGAAGAGCATGAGCATGGAACAGCCCGTGAGGTTAAGAAATGGCGAGGAGAGCCTTTTCCCTCCATGGGACATTACGTTGTCTCTCCGTGAGCAGTCCTTTCTTTCCGCAGGTTGTACTTTAGTTCCTGGATTCTGCCCAGAAGCCCAGCTCCCATCCCTAGCAGCTTGGCTGTTCCCTACCCTGCTGTGCACCAGGCCCTCTGCAGAGAGCTGCTCTGGGCAAGGACTGCAGAGCCAGCTGTCATCCTGGCAGGTGTAGCCCTAGATTCCATAATCCTGACCCAGGGTCTCCCTGCGCTGGCAGGCTCTGAGCAAGACCTACCCAAAGAACATGGATGACGACTTCTAGATCCTGCTGATAGCACCCCTCCACCCCAGCACAGACAAACTCCAGCACATCTTGATGGTGAGCAGAACGGGGAGGGGCAGGTGGGGTGTTACCTTGGCCCTGGGGACTCCTAGAAAGAAGAGACTGGAAGATCCACATTTCTCTTGGATCCTTCCGAGGATGCATTCGTGAAATAAACTCCCTGGGTGACCTTGGGTTAACTCACTTCCCCATTATGGCATCAGTCTTCTCCACAGTCTTCCTGGGGAAGAAGGACAGAAGCCCCGACAATCAACTTCACCTGTGGGTGTCTCGTCCTGGGAGCCTAAGCCAACGGACTATCTGCCCCATCACCTCAACTGCCCTGTCTTTCCCTCCTAGGGCCTTGTCCGAAGTGCTCAGCCTGGCCCCTTCCTGACTTGTCCCTCACCTTTAAAGGACTATCAAAGCCCCTCCCATGCCTGCTCCCCTTGGGGTCTCTCTCCTGACAGAGCACAGGCTGCCCTCATATCTCTCAGCAGACCTGGGTCCCAGTCACATGCTGCTTCTTGTCACGTGACCCCCCTCACTTGTTCCCTTCACCCTAGGGAGCTGCATAACCTGGGCTAGGTGCAGCTAGGTGCAGTTGAGCTCCAACCCCTTTCCTGGCCATCTCACCCTGCGGCAGGTTGAAACTGGAAACCTGTGGGCTAACAGTAATTGTTTGTTCTCAAAGGTGCTGAAGACGCAATGGAAAAGGAAATCCTTTGGCCTGAATTTAAATTTTTCCAAGTGAAAGTGAATGAGAGAAAATAGATCCGGAGTTATCTTCCTAGCAGCAGAAAATGTGGAGATTGATAGATGTTAAGGTCAGAAAGAACCATTATGTGAATCTAGTGGCACCTCCTGTATAACTCAGGCCCTAGAGTGTCAGCAAGTGGGTCCTTCAGCCAACGATAACGTGAGACTGAGCCAAAGCATGTCTTTTGAAACGACAATCACATGCATTAAAGCAAGGTGGCTTACAGAAAATCTTTCTTCTGCAGTGATGTGTGGTTAAGGGACATGGAGGAAAAGATATGGAGGCTGTGATTAAAGTTAGGGCAACGAGGCCAGGGTAACCGGGACTAGGTCCCAGGACTGACTATCAGAAGACTTGCCGTTTTTCATTTCTGTATTTGGGACCATGAGCAAGTCTCTTCACCCCTGGGTGCCTCGGTTTCCCCAACTATCGAATAGAGCTAATCAAGGTTTTGCTTGTTTTCCCCATTTTACAGAGTGGGAAACCAAGACAGAGTTGGGACCTGTCTATACTACAGGTCTTTAGTGCATTTGTAAGCTGCTGACTCCCACATGTTGTTCAGACCCTATAGCCATCACAGATGTCTTTGTTCTGTGCTTATCCCCTATGTACCAGCAGGGCTGGGCGGCCTTTTCTCACTGTCCTGTGGGGAGCAGGTCCTGGGTACTAAGGGTCTGAAGAAGCTCTCAAGGACGAATTTTTTAAAATAATTTTTATCAATGACTTGGGAGAAAACATACAATCACTGCTGCTAAGATTGGTGGGTGACAAAATGCTGGCAGAGTGGTAATTACTGATGAGGAGAGGGCAGTGATACAGAACGATCTGTCTCATTCGGCAAGTTGGACCCATTCAAAGAAAACAAGTTTGACCAGAGCCAAATGCAAGGTCCTATACCTAGCAACAAGGCATGCCGGCCACACCTACAGAATGGGGCAGTTTATCCAGGAAAGCAGTGACTCTCAAAAGGATTTAGGGGCCATAGTGGAGAAGCCACTCAACATGAGCCCCCATGAACAGGGCTGAAGCCATCATTAGATGTACGAGCAGAGCCGTGAGGAGGATAGGGAGGTGACACAGCATCAGTGAGAGTGATATTGGAATATGGCATCCGGTTTTGGAGTCCTCATTTGAAAAAGATGTTGAGAAATAGGAGCTGGGGCAGCAGAGCCACCAAATGTTCTAAGGGCTGGAGAAAAATGCCTTCTAGTGAGCTACTGAAAGATCTCAAGCTGTTTAGCTTATCAAAAGACGATTGAAAGGTGACTTCATTGAAATGTTGAAGTGCCTTAATGGAGAGAAAATATTGGGTATTAAAGGGTGCTTTAATCTAGCAGAGAAAGGTATAATAAGACCCAATGGCAGGTGAAAAGAGACAAATTCATATTACAGATGAGGCAGAACTATTCAATAGTAAGGCTGATTCACCACAGGAACAAGCTACCAAGAGAAGTGGTGGATTCTCCATCTCTTAATGTCATTTAATGAAGACTAGATGCCTTTGTGGAATGCATTTGCCCCAAAAGTAGCTATTGTGGTATGCAGGAGGCCTGTGATATGCAGGGGGTTAGGACTCTTCTGGCCATAAAGTCTACTAATTTTGGGAAAACTGAGTGTAGCATTGGAAGCAGCCTCTGATGTTTTACTGTCTAGTCGGCTTGCTTCCTAGAGTGAACACTCATTGAATGGGGTGATCCACAGGGAGTAGCTCAAACCTTGAAAGTGTCTGGCCAGTGTCAGGACATTAGCACTTCAGGGGAGAGGTGTGTGTGCCAGTGACCTCACAAAGGCCTTTTGCAGGACCTCAGGCTATTGGTCAAATGTGGTGGGGAGGTAGTGACCTCACAGAGAGATGCTGACATCAGCCAGGCAGGACAGGGGCGCAGGGCCAGGGAAACTTTGGAGACGCCTGTGGCTTTGCTTCAGCAAGTCTTCTTCTTGAGGTCTCTTTGAGGATTTGAAGAGTATTAGGGTTCACGTATGTGAGTGCAAGAAGGAACCTCTTTCACGTTTACTCCTTTCCTTTTACTGATTTTGCTAGAAACCAGACTTCCCTATTTAGAAGGTAAGAGCCTCCGAGACGTTTGGAACCTGTTCAGTCTGATCCATCTGGTGCCAGCTAAATTCTAGGCATGGAAAACACTAGTTTAAGGTGGCAGAATTCAATTCCCTACCTAGGATTTTGTCCCTAAGAATGACTGGGGACATTAGGGTTTTTGATTTTTTTTTTTAAATCTTTTTGTTTTACCTTTTCCTCCATCCCTCCTAGCTTTCTCTTCATCTCTTACTTCTTTTGTCTTTTCCCCTGTTCCCCTCCCGCCACCAGAAGGTGTGTGTGTCTGTGTGCTGCAGGGGGTGCTCTGCATCTCGCATTGTGAGAGGTCCACCCAAAAATGTGGAGCTGAAATAGTGCTCGGACAGTGATCCTCACTGGTGACCTGGGCCATCCTTTGGGCTCTCTGGTGAGAACTCTCAGCCTCTCGCCCCTGAGTCTTTACCCTGATTTGCTGAGCAGGGGGTTATTGACAGGGAGGAGACTCAAGTCCTTGTTGTTCTCTTTTAAGACCAATCAGTCATAACCAGTCATATGGTTGATGAATTTTGCTGCTTCTCTGCATTAATTGTCTCTGAGCAGTTCATGAACTGTTGTTGGTCTGTTTGAGAGCACTTTATTCAGGTCATTCAGTGCATGAAATTCAAGACCTGATGGTCAGTCTGAAAGTCAGGGCTCTTGGGGCTTATTCCCAACTCTGCCACTGACTGGCTGTGTGACAACCTAAGACAAGTCAATTCTCTTTTCTTAGCCTTATCTTCTCCCCCTTTCAAGTAGGGATAACAAGCCGCTCCTACCTATCTCATGGTGGGTGGAGGATGGGGATCCATTGGAGAGTGTCACTAGGAGCAGTGTATAATATGAGGTGTCCTATCCCGTTTACTCAGATCAGATTATGACATAATAGAATAGCTGAAATATTCTCTTTTATCTGTATTTTATTTGTAATTGTTTAGTGCAGCAGGCTCCAGGAAGGTGTGTAAAGTGCCGGGATGTCAGGAGCTAGGAGCCATTGTCACCCTCGCACTAGAGCAGTGTTGTGCACCCCCTGCTGCTGGCTGAGTTTCTCCATCCCTTGGCAATAAGACGGACGCTTGTTTTCACAGCCAGTCGATCGCCCGCTGTCATCACCCTGCCTGCTGGCTGTGCAGGGTAATTCCTCAGGTCACCACCCTCTTCAGCCTGCCCTGGGCTTGGAGAGTGAGGAGAAGGGCAAGGGACAGGTGGCGACCCTGAACATTTGCCATCCATTGCTCCATCACGTAAAGCAAGTGAGTGGCCTCAGGGTTCCTCTGTGGCATCCCCTGTCTGTCGGGGGAGAGGCAGAAAAAGGGAGAGAGTATCTCTCCGAAAGGAGTTTGAATTTGTAATCAATGGGAGCAGATCATGCAATGAACTCCTGCCAGTGTGTGCTGACTGCACTCCCTGCACCCCTGTGTGGGGAGAAGGAGCTGCTCTGGCTGGGGCAGGGATGGGGAGGGATGAAAAAGGCTGGTTAGTGAGAGGCTGCCTTAACCCCAGACTCATGCCTGCTCCCCGCTTGGTTGCAGGATGTCTAGACTCCTGAGGATGTTCAGGAAGAAGGCTCTGCAGGTGGTTGCAGAGCCTGAGAGAAGTAGCTCCCGTCTTCCCCAGGAGCAGAGCGGCCCTTCCATCCCCACTAGTGAGGAAGGAGCTCCCAGCCGGGCCAGGAGGTGGAAGTGCCCAGCCTTCTGGCAGAAGAAACCTCCTCACAGCGCAGGTACCTCAGTGAGAGAGGCACCGGCCAGGCTGAAATGGAGCTGGCCCAGGATGCGGCTGGGCAGGCAGGGCCCAGCCCAGAAGAGGAGCTGGGCAGGGTGGCTCTGGGGCTTGTTATGTGGGAAGCATCAGCCCCAAGAGCCCAACCCTGATTCCCAGCAGGAGGCATTGCCCTGCCCAGTCACTGGGGATCTTCCAGCCTCCCCAGGGCAGGAGGTGGAGGATCCCTGTCCCAGCACCAGCAGCTTGGCCTGCTCCCCAGGGGACAGCAGCAGCTCCTGGGACTCAGGCAGCAGCAAGGCTGATGGATGCTGCTGCTTTGTTCCAGGTGAGGGACCAGACTGGGCTCAGGGAGGGGTAATGAGTGGGCTGTGAACACCCTGGGCCCAGGCACTCGACCAGTGCTATGGGGGCGGGTCCCCAGCCCAGGTGTCTGGCCTGAGCCACGTGAACCCCACTGACAGTAGATGCTGCCACTTTGGTCCTTGATGCTCCAATTGGATGGGGGGAGGGGAAGGCACCTCCTAGGAAGTCCAGGACAGTGTGTGGGGCTCTTTTTGCTATGGGCTCCTGAAGAAGTTGGGGGCCGAAGGCATCCCTGGGAGGGGGAAGTGTGGGCCCCAATCTGCTCTGAGTCCTGAAGGTGGGAAGGGGGCATATTGCCCCACCATGCCCCTGTTCTTCCCCTGAGTGGCAGCAGGCATCGCCCTGTCTCCTTCTTTCACTGGTGCAGAGACCCCCAGGGACTCAGAGGACTAGGAGGAGGAATGTGTGGACGTGGCCACAGAGAATGCTGCTCTCAAAAACATCCGAGAGCAGCTCCAGGGCCGAGAAAAGGTACAAACGTTCCCCAGCTGTGCTGGAACCGAGATTGTCCTACCCTTCCCAGCACCCAGCGGGTCTTGTCTCTGATGATCCACCAGCCCTAATGGGGGCCTTTCTCCACCTTGATCTGGGACCCCCAAGATGGGGGTATTTGTCACACACCAGCCGGGGTCTCCTCCCCCCAGAGGCACAGTCCCAGTTCCTGACCTTTTGTAGGAGTTGGCGGGTGATTTGGACAATGTTGTGGGTCCCCACTAGCCCCCATTCAGGCCTGAGTCCTGCAGCTCATGTGGGTGGGGCAGGGAGGTCCCTGGCTAACTGGTTCTCTCTCCCCTAACCCCAGTCCTGGTGGGTGCAGGATGAAGCCCAGCAGCTCATGTTCCTGCACGCCATCCACCCCGCTTGTCTCACTGCACAGCAGAGAGGGCAGGACACATTGGAGCCACACTGCTGCAAGGCAGCTGTGGTGGAGAGGACTGTGGTGAGCGAGACACAGGGTGCCCAGCAGCTGGAGGGAGGACAGAGACCTAGGAGGGGCAGGGGTCTCCCGGGGCCAATGGATAGGGGATGGCTGGTGCTGGAGGGGCAGCTGAGGGCAGGGATTCCTGGGGCTGAGGATTGGGGAGAAGAGACAGGGAAATTCTGAGATTGGTCACTAGTGGGCAGGAATCGGGGGAGCGGGAGGCAGGTGGGGGGATCCTGCTGGCTCTGCGGGGTGCTGGCTGTGTAGTCTCCTCACTGGCAAGTGTCAGTGAGGCCCAAATCTCACACGCTCCTTTGTCTCTTTTGGGTCTCAGAGGAGCTGATTGAGGAGCTGCCTGATAACTCTCCAAACAGCAGCAGCTCGCTAACTCCCTGATTGCTGTGGGCAATCTCAGGTACTGAGACCCTCCCACCCGGTTCCCCTAACCTCGGTGCTGCTCAGGACAAGGGCTGGGAGTCACTGCCCCTCCCGCTCCCAGGTCACCTCCCAAGGGTGGCTCCTGTGGCAGAGGTGGTGGGAAGGTTCACTCTGTCCTGGCAGGGTGGTTCTTTTCACTCCAGTAACATTGCAATGGCTTTGGGGAGAGGCTCACTTCCAGGATCGGATACAGGAGGGGCAGCAGGGTCCAGGGAACAGGCGCTATTCCTGCTCTGCCACTCTCTGTCTGGGAAACCTTGGCCTTGTCATTCCCTAGCTCGGTGACTCAGTTTCCATTCTCGCTAGCCTCTGCCTAGTTCCCTGCAGTTTCGTGGCCGTGTTGGTGCCAGTCCCACCCCCACACTGCACTGTCCTATACTGGCTCCTCTCTCTTGCTAGCACCATGACACTTGCCCTTGAGCCAGAGCTTCTTCGAGCTTGAGCTTGAGCCAACTTCTTCGAGCTGCCCTGCATGCCGTCTTCACCCTGGGCATGCAGAAGGACACTGCCCAAGTCCAGGTAGATCATGCTAAAGTCATGGATTGAAGAGCCAGCTGTCATCGTGCCATGAATCCTGGCTCATTGCCTGTAGTGGGATGTGAATGAGAGAGGCCGGGATATGTGTTTGGGGAGGGCTCACCAGTGCTTCCCAGAGACCCCTCTTCCTGTGGCAGGTGTAGACCCACTTTCTCTAACTCTGACCTATGGCTCTCCCTTGCTTTGCAGGATCTGCACAGGGTGGTATCCGTCCATGTACCGAGGCTAGCTTCGATTTCTGGAGCATTGCACTGTGGGTAGCTATCCCATAGCTATCCCATAGTTCCCGCATCTCCCTCGCCCATTGGAATTCTGGGTTGAGATCCTAGTGACTGATGGGGCAAAAAACATTGTCGCTGGTGGTTCTGGGTACAGCCTCACTTCTCCCTCTGTGAAAGCAGTGGCAGGCAACCGTTTCACGCCTTTTTTCCTGGGTGAACTGTGCAGACGCCATACCAAGGCAGGCATGGACCCTGCTCAGCTCAAGACAGCAATCATGGACGTTTTAAACACCTCGCGCATTCTTGTGCAGTCTATGCTGAACCAGGACCTGCAAAACCAGGTGAGGAGGAGGCAGCTATGGCACAGCAGTGACAAGAGTGATGAGGACATGGACACAGAATTCTCTCAAACCGTGGGCCTTGGCGCGTTGGAGTTCATGCTGGTAATGGGGCAGATTCTAGCCATTGAAAGCCAATTTTGGGCCCAGGAAACAAGCACAGACTGGTGGGACTGCATAGTGTTGTGGATGTGGCCAAATCACCTGGCCGCTTATTACGCGCAGCCAGACACCAGGGCGATTAGAAGAGCACACCAGGAAGCGGTGCGCATCAAAGAAGCTTTGAAAACTAGTTTCATCACTGACCAGGGTACGGTTTGACTGTTGTGTTTGTTTCTCCTTGATGAACGCCCCCCCTTGGTTGACTCATTCCCTGTAAGCAACCCACCCTCCCCCTTCGATTACAACTTGCTTTCTAAGGAAATAAAGTCACTCTCATTTAAAAATCATGTATTCTTTATTAATTAATTATAAAAAGAGGGAGAGAACTGACAAGGTAGCCCGGGTGGGGTTTGGGAGGAGGATGGGAGGGAAGGAAAAGACCACTACAAAAATTTCAAAATAATGACAGCCTTTTGGTTGGACTGTCCACTGGGGTGGAGTGGGCGGGTGCACAGAGCCTCCCGCCACGTGTTCTTACATGTCTGGTGGGTGAAGAGGCTATGGAACATGGTGAGGGGGGAGGGTGGTTATACAGGGGCTGCAGCGGCACTCTGTGATCCTGCTGCCGTTCCTGAAGCTCCACCAGACGCCGGAGCATGTCAGTTTGATCACGCAGCAGCCCGAGAGTTGCATCCCGCCACTGCTGATCTTCCTGCCGACACCTCTCATCTTGAGTGTCCCTCCTTTCCTCACGTTCGTCCCTCCTCTCCTCATGGTCACTGGCATCTTTCCTGTACTTTGATACCACGTCCTTCCACTCATTCAGATGAGCGCTTTCATTGTGGGTCACTTCCATGATTTCCGAGAACATTTCATCTCGTGTCTTTTTTTTTCCGCCGCCTTATCTGAGATAGCCTTTGGGACAGAGGAGGGAGGCTTGAAAAATTTGCAGCTGCAGGAGGGAAGGAAAAAAGGGAGAGAAGTATTTAAAAAGATACATTTTACAGAAAATGGTTATACTCTTTCATGATGAACCACACTATTCACCTTACGTAGCACATGTGATTTCATTACAAGGTCGCATTTTGCATCTTAATATTGAGTGCCTGTGGCTTTGGTGTTAGAGATCACAGACGCAGGTCCAGGCAGCAGAATTCGGCTTGCATGCGGCCATGGTAAGCCATTGTCTTTTGGCTTCTGCAGCCTTCATATATCCAGCGCCCTCCTTTCCCAAATAGCAAGCAAAGCCCGTTGAGTGCTGCTTCTTTCCTGTTAACGTGCAGCATCAGAACCCCCCCCCCATCCAATTATCTGGGATGATCGCTTTACCCCTCCCCCCACCGTGTGGCTGGTATCATGGAAGATCTCTGCTAGCCACGCCCTCCCCACTGTGTGGTTGGTAGCGGGGAAGATCCCTGCTAGCCAAATGCAAAAAAGCTCAGCGCCAGTCACCCTCCACCTCTGCTTGGTTAACTGCAGGGAAGGATTTCTTTTCAGCCACAGGCAAACAGCTCAGTAGGAATGGCCATCTCTGTCCCCTCAATTAAATTCCCGTATTTCAAGGATATCACTCTCCTGAGGATAACACAGTGAGATAAAGAACGGATGTTGCTTGAATGCCAGCAAACACCGGGACCATACGCAGCTAGGCTTTGTCATGCAATGATACCAGATTACTTGCTACATGCATGGCGTGGTCAAGTGCCTTACCATGGAGGACGGAATAAGGCTGCTCTGCCCAGAAACCTTCTGCAAAGGCTTTTGGAGTACCTCCAGGAGAGCTTCATGGAGATGTCCCTGGAGGATTTCCGCTCCATCCCCAGACATGTTAACAGACTTTTCCAGTAACTGTACTGGCTGCGAAGGCATCCCAAATCCTCAGGGCAAATTAATCATTAAAAAACGCTTGCTTTTAAACCACGTTTTATATTTACAAAGGTACCTCACCAGAGGTCCCTTCTATGGCTTCATTGTCTGGGACAGTGGCTTGGGAGGGCTGGGAGGGTAATTCCTTCAGGCTGAGAAAAAGCTCCTGGCTGTTGGGGAGAACGGAGTGCTGTGTGCAATCTGCATGCTCATCCTCCTCTTCCTCCTCCTCATCTTCCCCATCCGCAGAATCCTCAGGCATGGCTAAGATTACCCCCACCTCGGAATCCATGGCCAGAGGTGGGGTAGTGGTGGCGGATCCCCCTAGAATTGCATGCAGCTCAGCGTAGAAGCGGCATGTTTGCGGCCCGGCACCAGACCTTCCATTTGCTTCCTTGGTTTTCTGGTAGGCTTGTCTGAGCTCCTTAACTTTCACGCGGCACTGTACTGAGTCCCTGGTGTGACATCTCTCCATCATGGCCTTGGAAATTTTTTCAAATGTTTTTTTCATTTGGTCTTTTGGAACGGAGTTCTGTTAGCACGGAATCCTCTCCCCATATAGCGATCAGATCCAGTACCTCCCGTGCAGTCCATGCTGGAGCTCTTTTTCGATTCTCAAACTTCATAGTTACCTGTGCTGATGAGCATTCAGCATGCCCTTCCACACTATGTGCTTTCCGCAGTGAGTGTGCCCAGGCAGGTCCTGGGGCAACCTGAGGTCCCTGCACCCCAAGTCTGCAGTCAGACGTGACTCTCAGCCAGCTGGTAAAACAGAAGGTTTATTAGATGACAGGATCATGGTCTAAAACAGAGCTTGTAGGTACAGAAAACAGGACCCCTCAGTCAGGTCCATCTTGGAGGGTGGGGAGCCTAGACCCAAGTTCTGGGCCTCTCCCCATTTCCCCAGCAAGCTCCAAACTGACACACCCTCCTCTAGCCTTTGTGTCTCTTCTGGACAAGGAGGCCACCTGATCTCTTTGTCCCCAGCACCTTCAGTTGGCACCTTGCAGGGGAAACTGAGGCACCCACACAATATTCAGAGAAAACATTAAGAACATTCCCACTTTGTCACAACAAGTGCAACAAAATAGAATACTGTATAATGAAGCATGCAAGTGCTGCTTCTGACTTTCCTCTTTTAATTGACCCTTGTAATCTTGTGGTGCTGACGCGTTGTAGCTTCATTTTATATCAGCTTGCAGGGCGGGAGCGGGATGGGGCAGGGGACACCACCAAAAATTATACAAACCTGCCGCATATGGTCCTGGTAGGGGATCCAGTAGTGCTGCAGCCACTGACTGACTCCTTCCCTATCTGACAATGAACTGTATAGCACGGGAAAAAGGTTATACTGGTCCATGTTTAATGGCTAGTTAAATTGTTTAAATGTATGCTTTAATAGACAATACGTACAACGTGGACAAATTAATGTTATGGCAGTCTTAATGTTAACGTTTCCTGACACTTTATGTTTTAATATATAACCTTAATATTGCATTGATGTTATTTTATGAATTCATTGTAGCTCTTTAATGTTAAGAAGGTGACACAGCATAGAATGTAATTCATATGGCAGAAACTGATCCCTCCCTATTTTACCATCCTGCTAATCAATAGATTTTCTAGTGTTCTTCTTTTCAAGTTTTTTCATATGTACTATGTCCCAGATTTGTCCCAAAGCAGGTTGAGAGGAAATATGTTAGAATGGCCCCACAGCATGATCATCTGTCCTTTGTTTGGTGCCCAATGTTCCACATTACACATCAAATCAATAAATATTGTCTTGTATACACCAATAATCATGCAGAGGATTGTACACTGTAATACAATGTGTTATCTGTATATGAGTGTGTGTCATAAAACATTGGGGAGGTGCCCTTAAAAATAAACTTTCTCCTATAATTTCTAAATTGTCCTTTATTTGAAACATAAAGGGTCTGTTTATGGGCATGAGGGAGATCACCCATAGCCAGGGATTAGCCCTTCTGTTTCAGGAACATCAGTCCTAGTGAAGTTATGCATTCCCTGTTGCCAGGCCCCTTCTGTGCTGCCCATGGTGTTGGCACTATGAGAACATATGACTACGGTGACCATATTTTCCCCAAAAGGGGAAACAGGACACTCCATGGGAATGGCCCAAGGTCCCTCCTCTGCCTCCCTCCCTACCTCCCACCTATGTGGGGCCAGCCTGAGACCCCCCTGCCACTTGCCCGTTCAGAGCTGGCCCAGTCTGAGCTGCTCTCCTGAGCCCTCCCTCCCAGGTGAGGCAGGCATTGCCACTTGCCCCCCTGATGTTCCCTGTTGTTATCTAGACCTGTGATCTGCTAGATCACTCCACTCCTCAACTCTGGGAGCCACCCTTACCCTGCTTCACTGTGAGAACCCTCCACTCCCGGGCTGTTCACGCACAGCCTCTAGCATGTAAGCTGCTCCCAGCATGTGAGTGAGCACTTTTGGCTAGCTGCTGCTTGGACTGTGCAACTGAATGATACTAGCCAATATCTCCGGGCCTAGACACAACCCTAGGAACCTCCATCTTGCAGCATCCAGTTATGCCCGCTGGATGCTGCAAGCTCATATGAGTTCATCAGTTTAACAAAGTAATTGATATGTACCAGGCTTGTTATTCCCAAGGGGAGTCTTTGACACGCTTCAAACCAAACCGCACTGCTTCAGGTAAAATAAACAAACAAATTTATTAACTACTAAAGATAGATTTTAAGTGATTATAAGTCAAAGCACAAGTCAGATTTGGTCAAATGAAATAAAAGCAGTCACTTGGTGGTGGTGTCTGTAGATGGAAGTGGAAGAGAGAGGAAGAACATGGCAAACATCTCTCCCTTTTATCATGTTCTTTATTCCCTCTTGGCTTTGCCTCCCACCCCATTTCAGAGTCAGGTGAGCATTACCTCACTGTAGTCCCAAACTGACTAAGGGAAGGGGGTGGGGTTCCTCACTGGAGAGTCCAACAGATCCTTTGTTGCTGCCTAGGCCAGTGTCCTTTGTTCCTGTGAGGCTGGGCTGGGTTTGTCCCATAGATACCCTGATGAGGTGTGAACTGCCTCTCTGCTCTTGGAGAGTTTTGTATGGCCTTGTTTTAAGCCATGAGGACACATTTTCAGCCTCATAACTATATACATGAAATTACAACCTATAACATAGCATCACTATAACAACAATGCTCAGTGCATCATGAGCCTTCTGAAGACACACAACATGACAAACTTCATATTGGATACCACACAATCGTATCACAAGGATGAACAGGGAGGTGGAGGGTGTTAGCCTGAGATACAGTGTCACATCCCCAACCCCCACATGTTCCTCCCCACCATGATCAGTTGGCAAGAGCAAATGGAAAATGCCCAGTTTTGCCAAAAAGGTCAGGATGGCCAGCACAGGGCTCAAAACAGGATGTATGGTCACCCTACATATGACCCACTTACTTTTTGCAGACTCTGGCGGGCACCCACCAGTGAGAAATGCCAGGCTTTGCACACAGCAATGACAGGCTGCTGGCGTGGCTCCTGATGTGCCCGGCTTATTGGGTGGGTTGCAGTGACCGTTCCAGTGCCAGAGAGCAGCCCAGCCCCAGTGTACTGCCCCTGGATGCACTCATAGAGACACACCTAAAACCACACTAACCTACATGCACCTCGTACAGGGACCGACTGGCCTGTACAACTACCTACACTAGCAGCTGCTGTGTCCCCTTACTGGGAGGATGTGTGTGTATCTATATAGAAATTAAAACTGGCTACCCTCTGTCTGCTGATTGGGGCTCTTTGTAGAACTGTGTTTGTGCTAGCTGAACCTCAAACTCTGAGCCCCCCAAGGTCGGAGGGACTCAGAGAGCCCAGATGTTCACACAGTAATGTTACAGCTCTAGTTCACTGAGCCAGGCCAGCAGGGCATTTAATTGCAGTGTAAACATACCCCCTGGAGCTCAGAGGGGCTGAAATGGAGCTGAAGGGAAGGGAGCTGCAAATTCAGAGCATCTCCACCTAACCCCTCCTCCCAAAGCAGCTGCTGGCTGCTTGTGGGGAGCAGGGCCACCTAGCTGAGGCAGCTGCTAGGAAAAGCTGTAGGGTGCTTGGGCTGGGGCTCTGGGAGGAGATTAGGTGTGTGGGAATGGGGTGCAGGCTGTGGGACAGGGGGTTTAGGTGCAGGATGGGGTACAGGCTCCAGGTGCGGGCTCTGGGGTGGGGCCAGAAATGAGGAGTTGAGGGTGTGTGGGGGGGACTCCGGGCTGGGGTGTGGGAGGGAATGAGGGCTCTGGGCTACAGGAGGGGCTCTGGGCTGGGGTACAGGAGGGGGTGTGAGCACTGAGCTCCAGGAGGGAATTTGGGTTTGGAAGGGGGTTCCAAGCTGGGGCACAGGGTTGGGGCATAGGAAGGAGTTCAGGGTGCAGGCTCTGGCAGCTCTGGTTGGTGCAGTTCATGGGGGCTCTGAGAGGTGCTGACCTCAGGTGGCCTCTTATATAGCAGCTGCATCAGTGCTTCCCTAGTATTATCCAGGGATGGAGGAAGCTGGATGCGGCTATGGCTCCCCAGATTCACGTCCGCCATAGATTCCCAGCCAAGGAGAGCTGCGAAGCCAGCACTGGAGATGGCACCTGTAGGCAGGGGCAGTGTGTGGATCCCTCTTGGCTGTCCCTCTGCCTAGGAGCCAGACATGCCATCACTTCCCGTGAGCTGTGTGGAATCAGGGATGGAGCCTGCTTTAGCCCTGCTGCCCCCAACACAGCCTGGCCCCAGTCTAATGTGGCCAACTAGACTTTTGGCATCCTAGTCAGCTATGTTAGGGTCCCTTTTCAACATTCTGATTGAAAACTGGATGTGATGGGTTGCCCCCCCCCGGGTGACACCTGATGTACTGAGGTACCACTGAACGCACCTGTTCCACCAACCTGGGCTCTCTTACACTGTCCTACTGACCCAGGCCCTCAAGCCTCCTCCAGAACACACTCAGGAAGGGACACACGTAGTTTCAGGAAGACACAGATACTGAAATCAGCTCTGCATGGGAAGACTCAGCTACAAACCCCTCTGATGTGTAAACCAAAAATTGTATTGTCTTGCACTGCACAGAGAACTGTCCAGCATAAGCTCATGAAATTTGCTCCCTCCCTCAATGTGAAGGAAGATATGCACAGCCTTTTGCCGCCCCCCCCCAGTTATGAATTCCACAAACTGGTTTTAGAGAAAACAAAACCAAGTTTATTAACTACAAAAGATAGATTTAAGTGATTATAAGGGATAGCAAACAGATCAAAGCAGGTTATTGAGCAAACAAAACAAACACGCAAACTAAGCTTAAAGAAACTGGTTACAAATAGTAATTTCTCACCCTAAATTTTCTTTTAGGCAGATTGCAAAGGTAATTGAAGGCAAGCTGCTCTTTCTTGCAGCTTAAAACTCCAGGTATTTCTCTCAAAGGCCAGACACCTTTTCCAGCCTGGGTTCTGTTGTTTCCCCCTCTGTCTTTTATATGTTTTCAGCAGTCATCCTGGGTGGGGATCCAGTGAAGATTGAACCCTGATTAACTCACTTCCCTGCCTTAAATAGAATTTACATATGGTGGCAATCCTTTGTTTTCCACTTTGCTCCCCACCCCAGATTAGTGGAAAAGTACTAGTAGTCCAAGATGTCACCTGGTACTAGACTCCATGATTGTATGACCCTGTAGTGTCAAAGCAGCCATGAGTCAAAGGCTGTTTGAAGCACTGGAGGAAGCTTCTCAGGAAGATGGGAGATTAGCATCTTCCAAGACCTATTGTTCTTCCTAATGGTTCACTGACTTGTCCCTAGCTAACCAGCCAGACTGATTGCATTCTTTTCCTGGTGGGTGTTCCCCATGTAACTCCACCAGAGAGGTCCTTTGGGGCCATCTGCCTGTCCCAAGTCAGGATAAAGGAGGAGAGTTGGGCGTTGGGCTAGCAACTCCACCCCGTAAAAATCAACCTGCTACAGAAACGCCAACAATAGAGACAACAGAGACTTTTACCCTGGAAAAAGAAGGGTCTTCAATTCGAAGATGCATGACGCTGGGTGGTAAAAGCCGTGAGGATGCCACTAAGCTGATTACCCTTCTTGCAACCAGGAGGATTACCATAGGCACATGGAACGTGAGGACCATGTACGAGTCAGGAAAGATGGCGCAGGTTGCAGCAGAGATGAGGAGTAAAAACCTGACCCTATTAGGCATTAGCGAGACAAGATGGACGCAAGCGGGACAGAAACGACTGTTGACAGGAGAGCTGTTGCTGTATTCAGGACATGAAGAGAGCGATGCACCCCACACACAGGGAGTAGGCTTCATGTTGTCCAAGCAGGCACACAGAGCACTGATTGGTTGGGAGGCACATGGTCCCAGGATCATCACAGCATCCTTCAGAACTAAAATGAAGAGGATTAAGATGAATGTTGTTCAGTGCTATGCTCCAACTAATGACAGCAAAGAGGAGGACAAAGATTATTTTACAACAGACTCCAGAAAATATTAGAGATTCTCCCAGACAAAGACATCATCATCCTTATGGGAGACTTTAATGCCAAAATTGGACCTGACAACACAGGATACGAACAATTCATGGGGACCCACGCTCTGGGAGAGATGAGTGAGAATGGAGAGAGATTTGTGGATTTGTGTGCACTTAACAACCTGGTCATAGGAGGTAGCATCTTTCCTCACAAGCAGATCCACAAGAGTACCTGGGTATCACCAGCAGGCACGACAGAAAATCAGATCGATCATGTCTGCATTAGCAAGAAGTTTAGAAGATCCTTGCAGGACATTAGAGTTAGAAGAGGAGCAGACGCGGCGTCCGACCATCACTTAGTAGTGGCCAGATTGAAGCTGAAGCTGAAAAAGAACTGGATAGACACGTCAGACAGAAGAGTGAAGTATAACGTCAGCCTTCTGAAGGACCATAAGACCAAGGAAGATTTTGGACTGAGGCTGAAGAATAAGTTTTCAGTATTACAGGATCGGTCTGAGGAAGAGGAAGACAGTGTGCTAAACAAATGGCAGAAAGTGAGAGAGACACGGAGGTCAGTATGCCAGGAAGTGCTTGGAGTTAAGAAATACCAGCAGAAAGAGTGGATCACAGCAGAGACCTTGATCAAGACAGAAGACAGAAAGAAGAAGGCAGCAGTCAACAACAGCAGGACTAGAGCAGCAAAGGCCAAAGCTCAAAAAGAGTATGCTGAAGCCCACAGAGCAGTGAAGAGGAATATCAGGAAGGACAAGAGAGAGTATGTGGATGAACTGGCAGCAGAAGCGGAGCAGGCAGCATACAGTGGTAATATGAAACAGCTGTATGATACTACCAAGCGACTGTCTGGAAAGTTCAGCAAGCCAGAACGTCCCGTTAAAGACAAGCAGGGAAAGTCTATAACAGGAATAGAATAACAGATGAACAGATGGGTGGCGCACTTTGAGGAACTCCTGAACAGACCAGCACCACTAAATCCACCAGATATCAACTCAGCTAACGAGGACCACCCAATTAATTGCGATAAACCAACCAGAGACGAGATCAGAAAAGCCATCACCATGATGAAGAATAAGAAGGCGGCTGGACCTGATGACATCCCAGCAGAGGCCCTGAAAGCAGACCTGGATGCTTCAGTGGAAATGCTGTACCCCCTCTTTGAGAAGATATGGGAAGAAGTAATTCCAGTAGACTGGAAAGAGGGATATCTCATCAAAATCCCCAAGAAAGGAGACCTTAGCAACTGTGCCAATTATAGAGGAATCACACTCCTGTCGGTGCTAGGGAAGGTCTTTAACTGAGTCCTCTTAGAGAGAATGAAGGATGCCGTTGATCCACAGCTACGAGATGAACAGGCAGGTTTCCGGCAGAACAGATCATGCACGGACCAGACAGCAATGCTTCGCATCATAGTCGAGCAGTCTATAGAGTGGAACTCCTCGTTGTACATCAATTTTGTTGACTATGAGAAAGTGTTTGATAGCATGGATCGAGAGACCCTTTGGAAGCTCCTTTGGTACTACGACATCCCAGCAAAGGTGGTCAACCTGATTAAGAACTCATATGATGGTATACACTGTAGAGTGATCCATGGAGGGCAGCTTACTAACAGCTTCCAGGTGCAAACTGGAGTCAGACAAGGATGCTTGTTGTCACCATTGCTCTTTCTCCTCGTCAACGATTGGATTATGAAGACATCCACCTACGAGCATAGGAACGGAATCCAGTGGACGTTGTGGACCCAGCTTGATGACCTGGACTTTGCTGATGACCTTGCACTCCTTTCGCACAGTAAACAGCAGATGCAAGAGAAGATCAACGTAGTGGCAGCCACGTCATCACAGGTTGGCCTCAACATTCACAAGGACAAGACCAAGATCCTTAGGATTAACTCCACCAGCAATGACCCAGTCACACTGAATGGAAGCCCCCTGGAAGAAGTGCAGTCCTTCACCTACCTAGGTAGCACCATCGATCAGCAGGGTAGCACAGACGCAGACATCAAAGTAAGGATTGGTAAGGCAAGAGCAGCCTTCTTACAGCTCAAGAACATCTGGAGCTCTAGAGAGCTGTCTTTGGCAATAAAAATTCGACTGTTCAACTCCAATGTGAAATCAGTCCTACTGTATGGAGCTGAAATCTGGAGGACAACCAAAACAACCATCAGGAAGATCCAGACCTTCATAAATAGCTGCCTCAGAAGGATTCTCCAGATCCGCTGGCCAGACACCATCAGTAACATCCACCTCTTGGAGAGGACCTGTCAACTCCCAGCAGAGGAAGAAATCAGAAGGAGAAGATGGGGTTGGATAGGACATACACTACGCAAGCAGCCAACTAACATCACCAGACAGGCACTGCGGTGGAACCCCCAAGGCAAGAGGAAAAGAGGCTGTCCAAGAAACACCTGGCAACATGACCTTCAAGCTGATAGCAAAAAAATGGGCTATACCTGGAACCAGTTAGAATGAATGGCCCAGGATAGAGGACTCTGGAGATCTGTTGCTGGTGGCCCATACCCTGATTGGGGTGATGGGCATGAGTGAGTGTTCCCCATGTGCAAACACTTTTGTAGTACAGATATATATGGCAATATATCTATATCATAGAACTAGAATGGTACCTTGAAAGGTCATCAAGTCCAGTCCCCTGCCTTCACTAGCAGGATGAAGTACTATTCCTGACAGGTTGTTTTTTTTTGGGGGGGTGGGGGTGTGTGAGTACTCTAGATCCCTAAAGGGCTCCCTCAAGGATTGAACTCACAACCCTAGGTTTAGCAGGCCCATGCTCAACCCACTAGAGCTATCCCTCCCCCCATTGATGAATAGTCAATATGTCTAACTTTAGATACAAAAATGATATATGCATACAAATAGGATAATCATATTCACTAAATCATAACCTTTCCAATGATCTCTCACATAACCCCTCTTGCATAAAATACATCTTAAATATGCTATAATCATATTATAACAATATTTCTACAAAGAATATGGGACATAGTGTCCCACCAGACACCTGGCAACCCTACATGCAATTCCTCTGGCATGGGAGGGAAGGTGGGAATGGGGACACAATTCCTAATGGGGTGGAAGGTGGAGAAGGAAGTCACACTGCCTCTGCCATGGTGGAGTATAGAATAGCAGACTCACTTCCAGCTTGTGGCTGGGCACAGCGTAGCAGCTTTCATCTTTAGCACCCTCTGCCAATGATTGCTCTGGTCCTGTGATGATCTTGTCTCACAGCTAAGCTATCCAGGTCAAATTTCAGCTACACTCCTTCCAGGTAGCAAGAAGTCCAAGAAATAATTCCAAGATCTTGTGTCAGGCCTCTGGTCCCTGCCTCTGAGCCCAGTGATCCTTATACCCACAGCCAGTTCTAGGGTTCTGCTGACAGGCCAGCCTTTTTGCTCTCTGCCACTCAGGGAGAGAGAGGTACTCCGAAAACATTTTTCACTCTGGTCAAATGGCTAGGACTGCTCCTCTTACACCCTTCTCTCAGGGTTTTAAGTAGTCCTTATCTCCTTATGTCAGGGGGCTTCACACTGCCTTCTTAGTGGCAGTAGGGGAACCCAGGCCCACCCTCCACTGGGTTTGGTCCAGGGAACAAAGGACAAGCAGCCAAGGTCTGCTCTGTTAGATGCCTTGCTGCTGTCTCTCTGAAATCCTTTTTACTATTAGCATTTACTTCAGGCTTTTTCCTCAGGTCCTTCCTGGACTCTTATCAGCAACTCAGAGGTCTGGTTCCTAGCCTTATGTCAAGCACAGGCCCTTGTGCCAATCCTTTGTCTTACAGGTATCTCACAGATAGGCTTCCTCCTCACCCAGCAGTGCCTTCCTGTTCCACACAGGTGGCTCTACTACCAAATGAGTGACTGCAGAAGTCATCCCTCTCTCTGAAGCCCCTCATACTTCAGTCCAACCACCTCTTATGCTGTACTGTCACTGACTCAGGCTTTACTGCCTCCAGCTTCTTCCTAGCTCAGGATAACATTTCTCTGATGCCAGTCTTCGCTGGACCCATCCTGGCTTCAAACCCCTCAGGTTTTGATTCCAGGACTTACAAACTTCTCTCTGTGTTTAACCAACAGAGGAAACTCCCAGCTACCTCTCAGCTGGGTCTCCTCACTGGTTTTCTTTTTTTCGATTACCCTGTACTCCCTCCTCTATGAAGATCCAGCTCCTCCCCAGCTGTGTCTGATCATCAATTATGCCTAACACCCCTCAAGGTGCCACTCAGTGGCCTAATTGGGCTCAGTTTCCTGATAATTCATGGTTAACCTGCGTGAGGTTTTATACACTCACCACAGCGGAAACTGGGGGCATACAGAGCCCTGCTATAAAGGAAGAATGGGGGACCAAAGTATAGGGGAAGAGGAATAGAGGACAGAGTGCTCTCTGGCATCAGAGAGGAGTTGGGAAATGCAAGGAATCCCTGCAAGAGAAGGGAAAAGAAGGGTGGCACGCAGAGAGCTTGTGGAGAGGATGGAGGAATTTAAGGAGACCCTGGTATATTCAACCTATAGAAGCAAAGTATGTGACCCTCTAGTATATAAAAATACTGGTTACGCTGATCCCATTTCCCAATTACATAAAGCCTGACCAAAATACAGTATACCTAACTATAAATGAAGCAGAAGGAGAGAGTGTAAAGCAAAACAGACTATTTCAAATTGCCGTGTAAACTAATGTAAAATTAAAATGCGCTCATTCAGAGAAAGAAAGTGCTCAAATATACATAGTGAACCTGATACCATGTGCTCATGTGCCCAGTGTTGTACACTGGCACCAGCTACAGATTGTCAAGCACTGTGGTAGTTATGACACTAGAAAGACAATGGGAATAAGCCTATACGAACTCTGACACGAATGGAGTTAGAAAAATAAATACATATTGTAAAGCCCCCACACAATGGGCATTTAAAAGCCAGTTCCATTATGAAATACTTACAGCCTTCTGATGCTGTTTTCATAACAAATTGATCTCTAAAGGGCAAAATATGAACCATTTCACTTGGTCTTTTGAACAAAGACCAGATTCAGGAAAGCATCCCTAAGCTTATGAATAGGCATGGACTTAAGGATATGCATATGTGCTTTCCTAAAACTAGGGCCCAAATTACTAAAGTCACAATCATGATTCTAGACAGATTGACTACCTGCTATATAAAACTCTGTTAAGGCCCAATCTACCTTTCTTGTGATTCCATTTTCATTACTCCCCAAGAGTTGCACCAGATATCTTCTCTTCATCCTATCCCTTCTTCAGCCCCAGTGGCTGGAGACCTGGGGCTTCATCATCTTGTGTTTGTAGGGGCATTGGCACTGTACCAAATATCAGTCACCCCAACTTCCCTTGTAGTCAGAAAACTACCTATAATATTGCACCTATATAGCCTCTAGAAGGGATAATAATAGTACTATGCACTTCTATGTCACCTTTCACCAAAGGTCTCAAAGACTTTAACAAATATTGGTGATTGAAGCCTCACAGCACCCCTGTAAGGCACAGAAGTATGGTTGCCAATTTTGGTTGGACTTATTCCTGGAGGTTTCATCACATGACATAATCTTTAATGAAAGATTAATTTTTAATTCCTGGAGGCTCCAGGGCAATCCTGGAGGGTTGGCAACCAAACACAGACATAATTATCCCAATTTTACAGATGAGGAAACTGAGGCACAGAGAGGTTATGCTTTGCCCAAGGTTACACAGAATGTCTTTAGCAGAGCCAGGAAGAAAACTCATCTCTTAGCTTTCAGTCCAGTTCCTCAACCACTAGACCACCTTTCCTGCCTCAGAATGTCTCTTCACACTGCAAAACAGTAGAAAATCTTAGAATTTATCTTCAGTCCTTGGGATTTCAAATTCAAATTCCATAATCTGAACCCATGGTTTTGGTTCCAGATCAGGTCCCATCACTAGCAGGGGCCTATTTTCCATTTCCAATTCAACTGTGGCCAGAATCTCTCAAGAAGAGCAATTTTTCTGATATTTCAGCCCAACATGGCAAAAGCCTTGTAAAATCAGTTGATCCCACAAGATTTCCTTCATTAGTTAAATTGTAATCTCTGCCAGCGATTGTTCTTTTGCTGTATGTGCCTAATACAGTGGGGTTGGGTTTCTAAGTGCTACCATAATGCAAATACTTAGAATTTATGTAGTGCTTTTCATCTGTAGATCTCAGAGGGTCATTCCCAACTAATCAGGTCATGCCATCAGTGGCAGAGCAATGTCAGTCACTAATGGCAAACCACAGCATATATTCCTGAGCACAAGAACATCTTGTAAAATTTTGGTGCCATTTAATGGGAACCAAACATGCTCTAGCTATGAAATGGACTCAACCCTTAAACTTATTTTAAGTCTATATTAATAGCACCTCCCTGGCAGCCTTCAGTACAAATACACCACAATCTTATTGATATCACAAATCCCAATAAGTGAAATGAGAACAGGATCAGGCTCACAAAAGAGAAACAACTAAAAAAAAGTAGTGAAGATGGAATGCTTATGACAACAGAAACAAGAAAATGCAGACCAGATCCAGTCCCTCATTATGTATTTTTTTGCATAAAGAGGCTGTAAAATTGTCCTAACCAGACAGCCAAGGATTCTCCTGGTATGAGGAAATCCCCGAGTACTGTAGAACAATGGACATTCTTCACCCATCAGCACCAACCCATCCATCTCAAATGGAGCATGTCTCCACACCTCCAGTGTAGGGTGCATCCTGGAGATAGGACTAGAGGAATGGGACATTGCTTTGGTAATCCCTAATGGCATACTAGTCCCTAAATATGCATGTACACAACATTATGGAACTAGCAGGAATGAGCCACCCACCCCAGGTTGGCAGACTCAGGCTACTGAGGTTCATGCTACCACTCTAAAAATAGGTATATAGACAGCCGTTTGAAGTTGTGGCTCAGACTCTATATAGCTATTTTTAGAGCACTAGCACAAGCCCTGCTAGCCCCAGGCTGGAAAGCTCACTCCAAAATGCTATACAAACGTACATTAAGAGCCAATCATCAGCAAGAGTAGCGCTGAAGCTTTCTAAGCTGAACTAGGGGTTGAACTAGTTCGTGGCTGGCTCCAGAACTGGAGCAGCACAAAAGTAATCTTTGCCCCCAGTCTTTGTAATCTTGTAATCTTTGTATCTTGTATTAAGTAGAACTCTGCTGAATCTGAAGTTCAGGGCCATTTGGCCATAATTTTTATTGTTTCTTTCCCACAGTTCTTTAATATATTTTCCCATTAGGGAAACAAAAAAGAAAAAAGAAAAATAAAGATTTGTGAATAACTCTTACTGGCAGTTTGCAGAAAGGTCTTATTACAAGAGCTTCCCAAGAACTGTAAATGAGTTGATCATTGAGTGATTTAAGTACAACAGCAGCAATCAAACCAGAGTTGATGTTATGATTTAAAGCAACTGTGTGTGAATCAATTAATTATAATCTGAAAAACTTTATTTAGGTTGGTAGGTACAGAATCACAAAAATGGGAACTTTTCACTATGTTGTCATCACTTTTTTTAGTTTGCTCCTGGCCTTGAAGTCATAAAAATATATGTGCAATTGCTCTAAAAGTCATGACATTGAATATCTCTGCTATTACCACTATGTAGTTTTGCTCCCATTTCTTCCCACTAGTTTCAAATGGAGGACATTTGAAAAAAAAATAAACAGACATTCAAATGATTCTCTATTAATTCAATGCTATAATTCTCTGTGACTTGGAAGAGAAGGGGCACTGTAACAGGAGCGGCTACCTCCTGAGCTCTCCCTGGTAGCCAGAGGTCACTCTGCAGCATCCTGCCTCTGGTTCCCTCTCTTCAGAGACCCTTAAGAATTGTGCAGTCCACAGTATTCCAGACAAAGTTATCCTTCTGGGTGCCACAGAGAGAGTCTTGTTTATTTAATCTTCTTAACAGCTAGCCAAAAACTCAAAAAGTAATAACAAAATGTTTTTTAAGTACATCAGACCGGGAAGCCTGCTGAACAATCAGTGGGGCCCCTGTATGATCGAGATACAAAAGGAGCACTTAAAGACAATAAAGTAATTGGGGAGAAACTAAATGAATTATTTGCTTCAGCCTTCATAGCTGATGATGGTAGGGAGATTCTCAGACCTGAGCCAGCTTTTGTAGGTGACAAATCTGAGGAATTGTCACAGATTAAAGTGTCACTAGAGGAGGTTTTGGAATTAATTGATAAACTTAACAGTAACATAGTGGAACTACTAACTATGGTTTGTAACCTGTCCTTTAAATCAGCTTCTGTACCCAATGACTGGAAGATAGCTAATGTAACGCCAATATTTAAAAAGGGCTCTAGAGGTGATCCCGGCAATTACAGACGGGTAAGTCTAATGTCAGTACCAGTAAAATTAGTTGAAACAATCATAAAGAATAAAATTGTCAGACACATAGAAGAACATAAATTGTTGGGCAAAATTCAACATGGTTTCTGTAAAGGGAAATCATGTTTTACTAATCTATTAGAGTTCTTTGATGGAGTCAACAAACATGTGGACAAGGGGGATCCAGTGGACATAGTGTACTTAAATTTCCAGAAAGCCTTTGACAAGGTCTCTCACCAAAGGCTCTTATGTAAATTAAGCTGTCATGGGATAAGAGGGAAGATCCTTTCATGGATTGAGAACTGGTTAAAAGACTGGGAACAAAAAGTAGGAATAAATGGTAAATTTTCAGAATGGAGAGGGGTAACTAGTGGTGTTCCCCAATGGTCAGTCCTAGGACCAATCCTATTCAACTTATTCATGAATTATCTGGAGAAAGGGGTAAAAAATGAGGTGGCAAAGTTTGCAGATGATACTAAACTGCTCAAGATCGTTAAGACCAAAGCAGACAGTGAAGAACTTCAAAAAGATCTCAGAAAACGAAGTGATTGAGCAACAAAATGGCAAATGAAATTTAATGTGGATAAATGTAAAGTAATGCATATTGGAAAATATAACCCCAATTATACATACAATGTGATGGGGGCTAATTTAGCTACAAGAAGTCAGGAAAAAGATCTTGCAGTCATCGTGGATAGTTCTCTGAAGATGTCTACACAGTGTGCAGAGGCGGTCAAAAAAACAAACAGGATGTTAGGAATCATTAAAAAGGGGATAGAGAATAAGACGCAGAATATCTTATTGGCCTTATATAAATCCATGGTATGCCACATCTGAAATACTGCATACAGATGTGGTCTCCTCATCTCAAAAAAAGATATACTGGCATTAGAAAAGGTTCAGAGAAGGGCAACTAAAATTATTAGGGGTTTGGAACGGGTCCCATATGAGAAGAGGTTAAAGAGGCTAGGACTTTTCAGCTTGGAAAAGAGGAGACTAAGGGGGATATGACAGAGGTATATAAAATCATGAATGATGTGGAGAAAGTGAATAAGGAAAAGTTATTTACTTGTTTCCATAATATAAGAACTAGGGGCCACCAAATGAAATTAATGGGCAGCAGGTTTAAAACAAATAAAAGGAAGTTCTTCACACAGCACATAGTCAACTTGTGGAACTCCTTGCCTGAAGAAGTTGTGAAAGCTAGGACTATAACAGGGATTAAAAGAGAACTGGATAAATTCATGGAGGTTAAGTCCATTAATGGCTATTAGCCAGGATGGATAAGGAATGGTGTCCAGAGCCTCTGTTTGTCAAAGGGTAGTGATGGACGGCAGGAGAGAGATCACTTGAACATTACCTGTTAGGTTCACTCCCTCTGGGGCATCTGGCATTAGGCACTGTCGGTAGACAGGATACTGGGCTAGATGGACCTTTGGTCTGACCCAGTACGGCCATTCTTATGTTCTTCACAGTCCCCAGTGGCCTTTTAGACTCCAAACCCACCTCTCTTCTCAGGCTTGAGCTGTTTTTCTTCCTCAATCCTTTGATTCATCCTTCACCAGTTCCATGCAGGGTGCCAACAAAGTCTGACAGAAACAGAATTCAGTGGTCTTTCTCCTCTGATAGTCCCAAACGCACATTTTTTATGCCACTTTTAAACTGAGCCCAGCCCAGTTCCTCCTTCCCAAAGGGTCTGCTTTCCCCTTTCTAGTTCAGTTGTTACTCCCTAGTTTTACCTAGCTGGAACTCAGCCTTCTGAGTCTAGCTTCCAAACTCCCCTAGTATCAGGCTCTTTCCTACAGGAGGCTTTTTTTACTCTCCACAGCTTCCTACGCTCCCAGGCGTATTCCCCTATGGCTCTTCACTAGCCCCATGAAGGCTGTTAACAAGGCACAGATGGGCTGGAGCAGTTCCCTCTTAAAGGACCTAGTCCACCCTGTGACAAGCATTAGCCTACTAGTAACTTGAAGCAAACTATCCTGATTAGTAATTCTAGAATTAGAAAGTGCCATTAGGTTGCACATGCATACCTAGTTAATGCCATTTTGCACCACAAATCTAAAAATGTGTTTTTATATAAACAAGTTGAACCAGATTTTGTTCTGCTATAGCCTCTTTGGACTGCTTCACCAGTGAACAGAGGCAGGAAACCCAGCCAGTCTATCCAGGAAAGATATTCCTCTTGTGTAGCACCTCTATATCAACTTTCTGTACAGTTCTTGCTTTAAGAGGCATGATGAGGGAAGAGGGACATGGCAAAAGTGTCAATATAGTCTGACTATTCCAGTCAACTAGGGCAGCCTCCTGAGGCCATAGGCAACTGAGTTTAAGTTAGAGCCAGAAATGGTTGATGAAAGTGTAGAAAGGCATAGAAAGATTTTCATATGAGGAAAGACTGAAAAAACTGAGATTTAGTTTAAACAGGAAACAAGTAAGAGGAGACATGATAAAGGTGTACAAAATAAGTGGGATACAAAAGGCAAATCAGATTCTGTTATTCTCTCATAATACAACAAGGGGACAGTCATTGATAACGGAAAGGCAACAAATGTAAAGCTGATAAAAGAAAATATTTTATACATAATGCATAACCAATCACTGTGGCCAAAAACCTTAGTAAGATTCAAAAATAGATTGGACACATATAAAAAATAAAATAGTTACATTAAGCATGATGCAAATTTAAATACATTAGGGATATAAAACCCTCAAGTTTCAGGACAGAAACCCAGCCACTAATTGGTAAGGTTTAGGAAGAAACTACCCCTAAATAGCAGGGTTTAATAATAAATAATAATAATAATAATAATAATAATTTGGAGATATAGCAATCTCCTAGAAGCCCCCTACCTTCACTAGCAGGACCAAATACTGATTTTTGCCCCAGATCCCTAAGTGGCCCCCTCAAGGATTAAACTCTCAACTCTGGGTTTAGCAGGCCAATGCTCAAACCACTGAGCTATCCCCAGTCCTTTCTACAAACAACAGGGGGCACTAGAGAACAAAGTCCTACTTCAGGAAAAAAAGCCTGGTAATCTATTTAAAGAGGCGCAGCACAAATATGTCTTTTCAGAAAGACCACAGATCCTCAAGCTGCTTATTCAAAAAAGAGTTCACAACACAAAGCAAGCACAGAAAAGCACCTACCACACATAGAATACTCCTTCATAATTTGTGTTTGTGCATTCACATACCACAACTGCATACATAAATCACTGTAACTGTGCTCACAAGTGATCAGTTAAATATAACTAACTGGCCATCTGCCTGCACTGTGGCAACAGCACATATATATGTTCATTTGTTGTAACTGTCCACACAAATTAGGCACAAATCATACAAGGCTGAGATGATCTGCTTGTTGGAATAAGTAGGCACGTGTTGCTTTTAGGTCAAAATAGCCACCATTTGTGATGCTGTAACTAACTTTTTGGCTTCAGCTAAAGTGAGACATTTTTTGTTCAGCAAACAGACTTTACAACACTATGATCACATCTAAAGTTTTGTTGCCAGAATCTATGCAGAAACTGAAAGCCACTGACATTGACTGTCAG
This sequence comes from Gopherus evgoodei, assembly GCF_007399415.2. Taxonomy (NCBI): domain Eukaryota; kingdom Metazoa; phylum Chordata; order Testudines; family Testudinidae; genus Gopherus; species Gopherus evgoodei. The sequence goes on along the minus strand of NC_044324.1, from coordinate 197,329,304 downwards.
CCTTGAGGGGTATGTTGCAAAACTATCAAAGAGAATTAATGTTTGAACATCTGCTTGGGGTTGGCAACTTTCTAATTGCAGAAAACTGAACACCCTTGCCCTGACTCCTGCCCCACCCCTTCCCTGAGGTCTCCTGTCCCCCACTCACTCCATCCGCCCTCTTCTGTTGCTTGCTCTCCCCCACCCTCACTCATTCACTCATTTTCACCAAACTGGGGCAACGAGCTGGGGTGTGGGATGAGGTGAGGGCTCCAACTGGGGGTGTGGGCTCTGGGTTGGGGCTGGGGATGAGGGCTGTGGGGTGCAAGAGAGGGCTCAGAACTGGGACAGGGGTTTAGGGTGCGGGGTGCAGACTCCTGGAGTTTGGGTGCAGAAGGGGGCTCAGGGCTGGGGTGTGGGCTTGAGGTAGCACTGACCTCAGGTGGCTCCTGAGAAGCAGCAACATGTCCTTCTGGCTTCTAGGAGGAGAGGTGGCCAGGTGGCTCTGTGTGCTGTCTCCATGCACAGGCACTTCCCCCGCAGCTCCCATTGGCCATGGTTCCTGAAGAACGGGAGCTGCAAAGCTGGTGCTTGGGGTTGCACCTCTGGGTGGGGGCAGTGAATTAAGCCCCCCCCTTCACCCAGGAACTAAACATGCTAGCTGCTTCTCAGGAGCCATGTGGAGCCAGTCAGTGAGCCTGACAGCCCCACTGTGCTACTAACTGGACTTTTAATGGCCTGACTGGAGCCTCCAGGGTCCCTTTTCGACCAGGTGTTCTGGTAGAAAACCGGACACCTGGCAACCCTACATCTGCTATAAAGTCAACATTTGAATAATGTAGTTTGAAGTCAAATGTCAATGTACTGAAATATTTGGTTAAAAAAAGGTCTATTTTTAGTAGTAAATTTAATGTTATTTTCCCCTTTATTATAACAAGAGGGTAGTTGCATTATTACAAGTCACCAGGTGCTGCTACTTTAGATAATAATGTTGGGCAGGGACCAACTTTTTGTTCTATGTTTGTACAGCACCCAGCACAATGGATTCCTGGCCTATAACTAGGGCTCACTGGTGCTTCAGTCATACAAATAAATAAATAAAATAATAATACATGTTTTGATTAACAGAATGCATACAAGCTAGATGTGGATTAAATGCTGTTTCTTGGCTTGATGCAATTTGTTTTACATGCTCAGCATATCATCAATAAATTCTGTTGTTTCAACATCAGTCTCTCTCTGAATGATTTCCTACATGTAACTGACCAATTGTAGCTGGCAATGCTATTACAATCCAATGAACAAAACAGTATAAAGTGGGATCTGCTGGTGTCTCCCTGTGTATAGTGCATAAGAGATTGTGAGAGCCTGTATGTAACTTTGGGTCTGACTTTAAATGCTAATGGCTATGTGAAAGCGAAGCCTGAAGGGGCTGCTTGTTACTAGCAGAACAGTGTGAGAGATATCCTGATCCAGAGAGTAAAAGGGGACACAGTGGTTCCACAGTCCAGGTTATACCCTGAGGGGTGTTAAAATGATTGCCACAAAAATTACAATACTGAGACCCTAATTCAGCATGTGCTTAAATGTCTAGCTGAACAAGGATGGATTTAAGCACCTGAAATGCTCTGCCAAACTGGAGTCTGACTATCTCTTGGAAGATGCTGAGTACCCTCACTATCCACTATCTTCAATAGGTTTGAGGCAGCATAGTCTCACAGAATTGTAGAATCATGGAAATAAGGAGCTGGAAGGGACTTCAAGAGGTCATCTATTTCAGCCCCCTGATGAGGCATGATCAAATACAGCCAGATCATCCGTGACAAGTGCCTAAACCATTCTTAAAAACTGCCAGTGTCGGGGAGTTCATTGCCTCTCTTAGAAGCCTATTCCAGTGCTTCACTATCCACATAGTTAGAAAGTTTTCCCTAAATCTCCCTTGCCACAGATTAAGCCATTTACTTCTTGTCCTACCATCAGTGGACATGGACATCAATTGATCATCATCTTCTTTATAATGGCCCTTAACGTAATTGAAGACTGTTATCAGGCCTCTCACAGTTTTCTTCTCTCAAGACTAAACATATCCAACTTTTTGAATCTTTCCTCATAGGCCAGGTTTTCTAAAATTTGTGTTGCTCTCCACTTGACTGTATCCAATTTGTCCATATCTTTCTTAAAGTGTAGTGCCCAGAACTGAACACAGTACTCCAGCTGAGGCCTCACCAGTGCTGAGTACAGTAGGACAATTATCTGCTGTGTCTCTACAGACATCTACATTGCACACTCCTTCTGGTAGCATATACATATACTACATGCTCCCCAGATGAGGTATAAATAGCAGCATAGATGATGAGGCACTGCTTAGGCAAGTAAAGACAAACCTGAATCCTGTGGGTATGAAGCTTTTTATTCACCCAAGCTCCCCCTATCTACACTGCTATTTTTAGCAGTGTACTGTCCCGCTGCCTTTCTGCTGCTGGAGCCGTTCCCTGACCCCACCACAGGGGAAGGCTCCAGAAGTGGGGAAAGGCTCTGGCTGGAGGGAAGCAGCAGCTCCCCTCACCAATTCTTTCCCTGCTGCCTCCTCTTGACAGAACTTCTCATTTTTCATTTTACACTAACCTTACAAATCAGAGGGGTAGCCGTGTTAGTCTGGATCTGTAAAAGCAACAAAGAGTCCTGTGGCACCTTCTAGACTAACAGACGTTTTGGAGCATGAGCTTTTGTGGGTGAATACCCACTTCGGTGGATGCATGCAGTGGAAATTTCCAGGGGCAGGTATATATATGCAAGCAAGAAGCAGGCTAGAGATAATGAGGTTAGTTCAATCAGGGAGGATGAGGCCCTCTTCTAGCAGCTGAGGTGTGAAAACCAAGGGAGAGAAACTGGTTTTGCAGTTGGCAAGCCATTCACAGTCTTTGTTTAATCCTGAGCTGATGGCGTCAAATTTGCAGATGAACTGAAGCTCAGCAGTTTCTCTTTGAGGTCTGGTCCTGAAGTTTTTTTGCTGCAGGATGGCCACCTCAAGATCTGCTATTGCGTGGCCAGGGAGGTTGAAGTGTTCCCCTATAGGTTTTTGTATATTGCCATTCCTAATATCTGATTTGTGTCCATTTATCCTTTTCCGTAGAGACTGTCCAGTTTGGCCGATGAACATAGCAGAGGGGCACTGCTGGCATATGATGGCGTATATTACATTGGTGGATGTGCAGGTGAATGAACCGGTGATGGTGTGGCTGATCTGGCTAGCTCCTGTGATGGTGTCGCTAGTGTAGATATGTGGGCGGAGTTGGCATCGAGGTTTGTCGCATGGGTTAGAGTTACTATGGTGCAGTGTGCGGTTACTGGTGAGAATATGCTTCAGGTTGGCAGGCTGTCTGTGGGCGAGGACTGGCCTGCCATCCAAGGCCTGTGAAAGTGTGGGATCATTGTCTAGGATGGTTGTAGATCCCTGATGATGCGTTGGAGGAGTTTTAGCTGGGGACTGTATGTGATGGCCAGTGTAGTCCTGTTGGTTTCTTTCTTGGGTTTGTCTTTCAATAGGAGGCTTCTGGGTACACGTCTGGCTCTGTTGATCTGTTTCCTTATTTCCTCGTGCGGGTATTGTAGTTTTGAGAATGCTTGGTGGAGATTTTGTAGGTGTTGGTCTCTGTGTGAGGGGTTAGAGCAGATGTGGTTGTACCTCAGTGCTTGGTTGTAGACAATGGATCGTGTGGTGTGCCCGGGATGGAAGCTGGAGGCATGAAGGTAGGCATAGCGGTCAGTAGGTTTTCGGTATAGGGTGGTGTTAATGTGACCATCAGTTATTTGCACCATGGTGTCTAGGAAATGGACCTCCCGTGTGGATTAGTCCAGGCTGAGATTGATGGTGGGGTGGAAGCTGTTGAAATCGTGGTTGAATTTTTCCAGAGTCTCCTTCCCATGGGTCCAGAGATGAAGATGCCATCAATGTAGCGTAGGTAGAGAAGGGGTGTGAGTTGACGAGAGCTGAGGAAGCGTTGTTCCAGGTCAGCCATAAAAATATTGGCATATTGTGGGGCCATGCGGGTGCCCATAGCGGTGCCACTGATCTGGAGATATATATTGTCATCAAATTTGAAATAGTTATGTGTGAGGATAAAGGCACAGAGCTCAGTAACCAGTTGTACTGTGGCATCATCAGGGATACTGTTCCTGACAGCTTGTATTCCATTTGTGTGTGGCACAGGAGGCGGCGAACAGAGCGGCTAACAGGGGAGTTTCAGTGGGAGTGCTGTTGGAGGAGCAGGTTTTTGTGGTTTGTGGTGTTTGTGTGTGAGTGAGTGTGTGTGCAGGCTGCTAGGGGCTGTGTGCTGGGAGCGAGGCTGAGCCCTGAGTTGGGGGCGGGGCTTACCTGATTAGGGGTCCTATATAAGGAGCCAGGCACTCAGGCAGCGGCACAGGAGGCGGCGAACAGAGCAGCTAACAGGGGAGTTTCAGTGGGAGTGCTGTTGGAGGAGCAGGTTTTTGTGGTTTGTGGTGTTTGTGTGTGAGTGAGTGTGTGTGCAGGCTGCTAGGGGCTGTGTGCTGGGAGCGAGGCTGAGCCCTGAGTTGGGGGCGGGGCTTACCTGATTAGGGGTCCTATATAAGGAGCCAGGCACTCAGGCAGCGGCACAGGAGGCGGCGAACAGAGCGGCTAACAGGGGAGTTTCAGTGGGAGTTTCCAGGGGGAGGTTACAGGGGAGACCCAGGCAGAGGAACCAGGAAGGCAGACTAGGGAAGAGGCACGGGTCTGCGAGCAGCCCAACCCTTGTTGGTGGCCTGCGGTGTGGTGTGAGGCGTGGATTGCCAGGCACAGAGTTGGAGCGCTACGATGGAGGCAGAGGTAGCAGGTGCAGACACACTGAGGATGACTGGATGCGGTAGCTGCGGCATGTACATGGTCCTAGAGGGAGCACCTGAAAGGAGTTTCACCTGCATGAAGTGCCGCCTGATAGAGCTGCTGGAGGAAAAGGTCAGAGGACTGGAGATGCAAGTGGAAACTCTGGCTGAGTTTAGAAGGGGATTTGAGCAGTTGATGGAACACAGACATGATGAGGCACAGGGGACAAGCTCAGACAAGCGGATAGAAGCAAGACCAAAGGACTCTGAGGAGGGGCTGCTGGGTGAGGAAAGTGGACGGTGGAAGCATGTGACTAGGAGAACCAGGCAGAGGAAAAGACGGGCCAGCGATGGAGAAATAGAACTCAGGAACAGGTTTGCTGAGTTGGGAAATGAAGATGGAGCACAGCAGGCTGCTGAAGGACAAAGGGCGAGGAAGAAGAGGCGAGCAGCTAGTCCTGCAGAAAGAGGGGAGGAGTCGATGGAGGCGACACCAAGTGTGAGCCCTAGGAGGACTGTAAGGGCGAATACAAATCGAAAGGAATTCCGACCACCTGCTGTGGGGGATAGACCACAGAATCGCACTGTCGCCAGGAAAAGGCAAGTTTACGTGATTGGAGACTCTTTACTGAGAAGAGTGGATAGGCCTGTAACTAGACCTGATCGGGAGAACAGAAGGGTGTGCTGTCTGCCAGGGGCTAAGATACAGGATGTGGACCTGAGGCTGAATACGATCTTAGCGGGAGCGGGAAAGAATCCGTTGATTATCCTTCATGTGGGAACAAATGATACGGCTAATTACTCGCTGGACTGTATCAAGGAGGACTATGCCAGACTGGGGAAGAGGCTCAAAGACATTGAGGCTCAGGTGATCTTCAGTGGGATTCTGCCAGTTCCTAGAGCGGGGCAACGAAGGAGTGACAAGATTATGGCGATCAACAGATGGCTTAGGGAGTGGTGTTATAAGGAGGGCTTTGGGATGTACGGTCACTGGGAAGCGTTTACGGATAGACGACTGTTCGCTCAGGATGGACTACATCTAAGCAAGGAGGGAAATAGAATTCTAGGATGGAGGCTTGCCGACCTCATCAAGAGAGCTTTAAACTAGGAAGTTGGGGGAGATGGTTGGGAGATGTTCGGGAGATCTCCACGCCGGAATGTAACCTGGAGAGGAAAGTAAACAAAGTGAGAGGGGATACCCTTGTGGTCCCAAGATTTGATCCAAGGAGGAATAGTGGAGAAACCAGAGTAGCAGGTGATGCTGGTGGTAAAAGGTCTCTGCACGACGGGGGAAAGAATGTCACTGATGCCAAACGCCAAAAATTAAAAGGCCTGTACACTAATGCGAGGAGTCTAGGTAACAAGATGGAGGAACTGGAGTTACTAGTGCAGGAAGTGAAACCGGATATTATAGGGATAACTGAAACCTGGTGGAATAGTACTCATGACTGGAGCACGGGTATTGAAGGCTATGTGCTGTTTAGGAAAGACAGAAAGAAAGGCAAAGGTGGTGGAGTAGCCTTGTACATCAATGATGACATTAACTGTAGCGAAATAAGAAGCGATGGAATGGATAAGACAGAGTCTGTCTGGGCGAAAATCACATTGGGTAAAAAAGCAACTAGAGCTTCCCCTGAGATAGTGCTTGGCGTGTGCTACAGACCGCCGGGATCTGATTGGGATATGGATAGAGACCTCTTTAATGTCTTTAATGAAGTAAACACAAAGGGGAAACGTGTGATTATGGGGGACTTCAACTTCCCGGATATAGACTGGAGGACGAGTACTTGCAAGAATAATAGGGGTCAGATTTTTCTGGATGTGATAGCAGATGGATTTCTTCATCAAGTAGTTGAAGTACCTACGAGAGGAGATGCCATTTTAGATTTGGTGTTGGTGAGCAGTGAGGACCTCGTAGAAGAAATGGTGGTAGGGGACAACCTTGGTTCGAGTGATCATGAGCTGATTCAGTTCGAACTAGATGGAAGGATAAACAAATGTAGATCTGGGATTAGGGTTTTTGACTTCTCGAGGGCTAATTTTAAAGAGTTAAGGAAATTAGTTAGGGAAGTGGATTGGACGGAGGAATTAGTGGATTTGAATGCGGAGGAGGCCTGGAATTACTTTAAGTCGAAGCTGCGGAGACTGTCGGAAGCCTGCATCCCGAAAAAGGGGAAAAAAACCATGGGCAGGAGTCGTAGGCCAAACTGGATGAGCAAACAACTCAGAGAGGGGATTAGACAAAAGCAGACCGCTTACAGGGAGTGGAAGAAAGGCAGGATCAGTAAGGAAAGCTACCTTGGTGAGGTCAGAACATGTAGGGATAAAGTGAGGAAGGCTAAAAGCCGCATTGAACTGGACCTTGCAAAGGGAATCAAAACCAATAGTAAAAGGTTCTACAGCCACATAAATAAGAAGAAAACAAAGAAAGAAGAAGTGGGGCCGCTATACACTGAGGATGGAATGGAGATCAAGGATAACCTAGGCATGGCCCAACATCTAAACAAGTACTTTGCTTCAGTTTTTAATAAGACTAGTGAACCTTGGGATGATGGAGGGATGATAAACGGGAATGTGGATATGGAAGTGGATATTACCGCAACTGAGGTAGAGGCCGTACTTGAACAGCTCGATGGGACGAAGTCGGAGGGCCCAGACAATCTCCATCCGAGGATATTAAAGGAACTGGCGCGTGAAATTGCGAGCCCGTTAGCGAAAATTTTTAAGCAATCGGTAAACTCGGGGGTTGTGCCGTATGATTGGAGGATTGCTAATGTAGTTCCTATTTTTAAGAAAGAGAATAAAAGTGATCCAGGTAATTATAGGCCGGTTAGCTTGACGTCTGTAGTATGCAAGGTCTTGGAAAAAATTTTAAGGGAGAAAGTAGTCAAGGACATAGAGGTCAATGGTAATTGGGACGAATTGCAACACGGATTTACTAAAGGTAGATCGTGCCAAACCAATCTGATCTCCTTCTTCGAGAAGGTGACGGATTACTTAGATAAAGGAAATGCGGTAGATATAATTTACCTAGATTTCAGTAAGGCGTTCGACACGGTTCCGCACGGGGAACTGTTAGTCAAATTGGAAAAGATGGGAATGAATATGAAAGTAAGTTGGATAAGGAACTGGTTAAAGGGGAGACTCCAGAGGGTCGTATTGAAAGATGAATTGTCAGACTGGAAGGAGGTCACTAGTGGAGTCCCTCAAGGATCGGTTTTGGGACCGATCTTATTTAACCTTTTTATTACTGACCTTGGCACAAAGAGCGGGAATGTGCTAATAAAGTTTGCGGATGACACGAAGCTGGGGGGTATTGCTAACACGGAGAAGGACAGGGATACTATTCAGGAAGATCTGAACCACCTTGTAAACTGGAGTAATAGAAACAGGATGAAATACAATAGTGAAAAGTGCAAGGTTATGCATTTAGGAACTAATAATAAGAATTTTGGATATATGTTGGGGGCGCATCAGTTGGAAGCGACGGAGGAGGAGAAGGACCTTGGGGTGCTGGTTGATAGCAGGATGACTATGAGTCGCCAATGTGATACGGCTGTTAAAAAAGCAAATGCGATTTTGGGATGCATCAGGCGGGGTATTTCCTGCAAGGATAAGGAGGTGTTAGTACCGTTATACAAGGCGTTGGTGAGACCCCATCTGGAATACTGTGTGCAGTTCTGGTGTCCCATGTTCAAGAAGGATGAATTCAAACTGGAACAGGTTCAGAGACGGGCTACAAGGATGATCCGAGGAATGGAAAAACTGCCTTATGAAAGGAGACTCAAAGAGCTTGGCTTGTTTAGCCTGGCCAAAAGAAGGCTGCGGGGGGATATGCTTGCTCTATATAAATATATCAGGGGGGTTAACGTTAGGGAGGGAGAGGAATTATTTAAGTTTAGTACTAATGTAGGCACGAGGACGAATGGGTATAAACTGGATATTAGGAAGTTTAGACTTGAAATTAGACGAAGGTTTCTAACCATTAGGGGAGTGAAGTTCTGGAACAGCCTTCCGAGGGAAGTAGTGGGGGCAAAAGACTTTCCTGGCTTTAAGACAAAGCTTGATAAGTATATGGAGGGGATGTTATGATAGGATTGTTAATTTGGGCAATTGATCTTGGATTACCACCAGATAGGTCTGCTCAGTGATCTGCGGGGAGATGTTGGATGGCATGGGAACTGAGTTACTGCAGAGAATTCCTTCTTGGGTGCTGGCTGGTGAGTCTTGCCCACATGCTCAGGGTTTAGCTGATCGCCATATTTGGGGTCGGGAAGGAATTTTCCTCCAGGGCGGATTGGCAGGGGCCCTGGAGGTTTTTCGCCTTCCCCTGCAGCGTGGGGCACGGGTCGCTTGCTGGTGGTTTCTCTGCAGCTTGAGGTCTTCAAACCAGTTTTGAAGATTTCAATAACTCGATCCTGGGATAGGGGTTGTTATAAAATTGGATGGGTGGGGTTCTGTGGCCTGCCTTGTGCAGGAGGTCAGACTAGATGATCAGATTGGTCACTTCTGACCTATGAGTCTATGAGTCTATGTTTGTGTAGAGAGCCTCTACATCCATGGTGGTTAGGATGGTGTTTTCTGGAAGGTCACCAATGCATTGTAGTTTCCTCAAGAAATCAGTGGTGTCACGGAGATAGCTGGGAGCGCTGGTGGCATAGGGTCTGAGTAGAGAATCCACATATCCAGACAGTCCTTCAGTGAGAGTGCCAATGCCTGAGATGATGGGGCGTCCAGGATTTCTGGGTTTGTGGATCTTGGGTAGTAGACAGAATAACCTTGGTTGAGGCTCTAAGGGTATGTTGATTTGTTCCGGTGTTAGTGTAGGTAGTGTCCTGAGTAGATGGTGCAGTTTCTTAGTGTATTCCTCAGTGGGACCTGAGAGAAGTGGCTTGTAGAATCAGGTATTGGAGAGTTGTCTGGTGGCCTCCTTTTGGTAGTCAGACCTGTTCATGATGACAACAACACCTCCTTTATCAGCCTCTTTGATTATAATGTCAGAGTGGTTTCTGAGGCTGTGGATGGCATTGCGTTCTGCACGACTTAGGTTATGAGGCAAGCGATGTTGTTTTTCCACAATTTCTGCCTGTGCATGTAGGCGGAAGCATTCCATGTATAGGTCCAGACTGTCATTTCGACCCTCAAGGGGAGTCCACGTGGAGTTTTTTTTCTTGTGCTATTGGTGGGAGTGTAACTGTGTATCAGTGGGCTGTTCAGTGTTATCCTGAAAGTATTCTTTGAGTCAGAGACGGCGAAAGTAAGCTTCCAGATCGCCACAGATCTGTATCATGTTAGTGGGGATGGCAGGGCAGAAAGAGAGTCCCCAAAAAAGGACAGACTTTTCTTCTGGGCTGAGTGTGTGGTTGGATAGATTGACGATATTGCTGGGAGGGTTAGGGATACCATGGTTGTGGCCCCATGTGGCAGGTACGAGTTTAGACAGCTTACAGTCCTTTTTCCTTTGTAGAGAGGTGAAGTGAGTAATGTAGATCTCCTGTCTTATTTTAGTGAAGTCCGTTTGTATGGAAGTTTGGTGATTTATGAGAGTCTCCAGGTTGGAGAGCTCTTTTTTTATGTTTTCCTGTTTGCTGTATAGGATGCTGATCAGGTGGTTCCTCAGTTTCTTTGATAGAGTATGGCATAATCTCTCACTGTGGTCTGTGTAGTATGTAAATAGCAGTGGATTTTTTACCTTTAGTCCATTTGGTATGATGTCCATCCGTTTGCATTTGGAAAGGAAGACGATATCTGCCTGTATTTGTGCAAGTTTCTTCATGAGGTTGATGGATTTCCACTCCATACGGCTAAATGCAATGCCTTGCATGGTGTCAAGTATCAGAAGGATAGCTGCGTTAGTCTGGATCTGTAAAAGCAGCAAAAAGTCCTGTGGCACCTTATAGACTAACAGACGTTTTGGAGCATGAGCTTTCGTGGGTGAATACCCACTTCGTTGGATGCATGTAGTGGAAATTTCCAGGGGCATATGACCTTACATATGACACTTCTGTTAATACACTCCAGAATGATCTTAGCCTTCTGTTAATACAATCCAGCATGATCTTAGCCTTTTTACAACTGCATCACATTGTTGACTCATATTCAATTTGTACTCCACTATAACCCCCAGATCCTTTTTAGCAGTACTATGCTAACTAGTTATTTCCCATGTTGTAGTTGTGCATTTGATTTTTACTTCCCAAGTGAAGTACTTTGCATTTATCTTTATTGTATTTCACCATTTTGATTTCAGACCAATTAGTCAAGGTTGTTTTGAATTCTAATTCTGTCCTTTAAATGCTATCAACTCCTCCCAGCTTGGTATCATCCACGAAGTTTATCAGGATACTCTCCACTCTATTCTACAAGTCATTCATGAAAACACTGAATAGTATCAGACCCAGGACAGACCCCTGTGGGATCCCACTAGATATGTCCTCCAAACTGGGCAGTGTACCATTGATAAACTATTCTTTGAGTACTGTCTTTCAACCAGTTTTGCATCTACCTTATTGTAATTTTGTCTAGACCACATTTCACTAGTTTATTTATAAGAATGTCAAGTAGAACTGCACCAAAAGCCTTAGTAAATTCTAGATACATCACATCTACAGCTTTCCCTCTAACCACCAGGCCAGTAACCTATCAAAAAAGGAAATTAGGTTGGTTTGGCGTGAGTTGTTCTTGACAAATCCATGTTGGCTATTACTTATCACTCCGTTGTCCTCTAGGTGCTTACAAATTGTTTAATGATTTCTCCCAGTATCTCACTGAATACTGCCCAAAATCAATAGCCAAAATCTATAACATACATATATATGGCTTCTTTTTGTGGAGCTACAGGAGCTACTATTATTCTGTGGCAGGCTAACATTTCCTGACATACAATGATCAAGTCAGCATTGTCAGCTTTAAGATAATGAATATTCTTTACCTCAGGGCACTACCGACGACAACAACAACAAAAAAAGCGAATTAAGAAATATAAAAAAATATATTCAGTCTTCAGTCTCTTTTTATTAATTGGCAACTTTCCATACCGATGCTTTGTCTTTTTAGTACATCATTTGTCTTTCAGAAAGTTTATCTCACTTACTTTAGTAGCTATTGCTATCTAATGACTCTTGAGCACTTAAAATCAAACAGCTTCTCTCTTGGGAAGACACTATTTAAATTAAACTATTTTCTTTAAAATCAATGCTATTTCTGAAGTCATGTTTTAGAGTAGATTCCTATTTCAAAATCCCAGCTTCTCAAGCTCAGCAACTACCTGAAAACAAATCCTGGGTGTCAAGACTGGACATTTGCACAAATCACATTGTCACTGCCGTCTAGGTTTATGCAAAGATAGCATAAAATAAACTGAATTTACTAAAAAATTAAATAGCACAGGGAACACTGTAGTATCCACTATCATATTTAAAGCAATAGAAACATTCATTTTTTAAATTTATGCAAAACTGCTGCAGAAACTCCGCTCTACTGCACCCAGTCTACTCCAATCCACTGTGCTGCAGAAATCTAGAGACCTTGTTAGAACCATAATTTAGACCCACCTTCCAGCACCGGTTGTGCAATTGATTAGCAGATAATGGAGCTACAGGGAAGTGGGTGGCATGTGAAGGGTGCAGGGTGCCGCATTGCATTGAAGCTGGTGCGTGTTGATAGGGTGCAAGTCAAGATGCCACAGTGCAACCGGTATAAGGCTGTACAACGGGGGGGGAGGGAGGCTACGCAGTGAAGAATTAGCCAGATTATTAAAGTGGCGTATAACAATACCAGTTTAAATGTTAGGGGCGGGCCTGGGCCGGCACTGGATGGCGGTTAGTGACAGCTCTGGGCAGGCGCTGCTTGCGGCCCAGCCCCTCCGGGTCACTCCACCCCCAGCAGAGGCGGGGCCGACGGTGGTGGGGTTCGCGCTCTGCCTGGATTGGGCGGCAGGTCGTTGATTCCCGCCGCAGCCATGTCTCGGCAAAGCACTCTGCTCCGTTTCTTCCCCAAGGCCCGGGCGCCAGGCGTCGGTCCGACCCAGGCCCCTTCCCCTGCGGCCGCAGCGAGGCGGAGGGGCTGGGCCTCCAGCGAGGCAGCCGGGGATGAGGCAGCCCTGGCTCCCGGCGGCGGCGCGGAGGAGATGGGACGATCCGGCGGAGTCGAGGCCCAGGGGGCGAGGAAGGGGAGAACCAAGGCCGCCCGGGCCCCCAGGTAACCGCGCAGGCGGGTGTGTGTGGGTGCCGAGGCCTGTTGGTGGCTGGGGGCACGAGGTGCCGGGGACAGTGGCAGGCAGGGATGCGAGGGGCCGGGGACGCTGGGCCGGTTGGCGTTGGGAGGATGGCGCGAAAGGGGCTCGGTTTCTGTGCTTTCTCTCAGCACTCCCACCAGATGGAGCCCGTCCTGTGGCCTCTCCCGAGTGCTGGGTTGAGGCAGGCTCCCGGAGGGACTGGCCGGCTTTAAAGTCTTACACACATTCACATTCTGTGGCTTCCCCTTCCCTCCCCTCCATCTGTAAAAACCGCCTCATCTCACAGCGGGATTGTGAAGATGAATACCGCAGTGATAAGCGCCATAGATAGGATGACCAGAAAGCAATTGTGAAAAAACGGGCTGGGGGTGGGGGCTTAATAAGCGCCTATATAAGAAAAAGTCCCCCAAAACGGGACTGTCTCTTTAAAAATGGGACATCTGGTCACCCTAGCCATAGAAAAACCTATGGAAAAGTTAATAATGTGGTGTTCAGAGCAGAGTTTGAATAGTGTGCAGTAACTAAGGGCTTATCTACACCAGTGGTTCTCAAACAGGGGTCTGGGGTCCCTTAGGGGCCTCAAGCAGGTTTCAGAGTGGCCTTCAAGCAAGGACAGCATTAGACTCACCGAGCCCTGAAACCTGAGCAATGTAGCTTTGCGTGGGCTTCAGGCAGTTGCCCTGCCTGCTACCTCTTAACGCTGGCCCTGGCTTTTATATGCAGAAAACCAGTTATTGTGGCACAGGTGGGCCGTGGAGTTCTTATAGCATGGTGTGTGCGTGTGGGGGGGGGGGGGGAGGGAGCTGAAAAAGAAGAAGATTGAGAACCTCTGATCTACATACACTACAGTGCTGCAGCACTTTAGTGAAGACCCTGTTAAGTGGACAGGAGAGTTTCTGTCAGCTGTAGTTAATCCATCTCCTTGAGAGACAATAATCATGTTGGCAGGAGAAGCTCTCCTGTTGACATAGCACTGTCTACACTGGGGGCTAGGTGGATTTTTCACAGCGCCAAGCAATGTAATTTCACCAATGTAAGTTTGTAGTGTAGACCTGTCCTATACACACACTGAATAAGAAGAAAACAAAATACTGAATAGCTGCTTATTTAGGGTGACCAGGTGTCCTGTTTTTAAAGGGACCGTCCTGTTTTGGGGGACTTTTTCTGTTACACCCCATCCCCTGTCCTGTTTTTTCAGAGTTGCTATCTGGTCTCCTATTCAGTGAGCACCATCCATCCTGTATGCTGAATAGGATGAGGGTGCTGTCGAAATAAAATGTGATCATTTTAATTACTATATCATAATACATGCATACAAGGGGCTGATTTGAAATTGCAACCGTAATACTCGCATTTCCTAACTTTTGAGTGCTTAACGTTGCGATCTTAGTGTGTTAAACAATTTTTTATGTATAATTATTAAAATGTTGTTAAAGATAATTCTCTAGATTCTAATTCTGTCCTCTAAATGCTAGTAACTCCTCACTTAAAGTTGTCCCAGTTAACGTTGTTACCTTGCTGATCAATTAGGGAACATGCTAAGTCTGCTGCTTGCAGGAAGAGCAGCCCTGTGTTAACCCTTGAAGGCTCAGGGAGTTCATCATTTAGCAGCAAGGCATTCCCTGTGAAATATCCCTCCCTCTTCTACTCTCTAACTTCACCATCTCAACCAACCTTCACAATCATCATAGTTGTGAACAGTATTAAATTGTTTGTTTTAAAATGTATACTGTGTGTATATCTATATAATATATAGCTTTTTGTCTGGTGAAAAAAATTTCCCTCGAACCTAACCCCCACCATTTACATTAATTCTTATGAAGAAATTGGATTCGCTTAATATTGTTTTGCTTAAAGTTGCATTTTTTTCAGGAGCATAACTAAGCGAGAAGTTACTGTAATGTACAAATTTACAGTGGGGTACACAAACCTTTTATGTAATCTCACCACTTTCAGATAAAGTATGTGTCTCTTTTTTAATACAGAAAGTCAATTTTCACTGAAACCGGCTTGTTGCTAGTAATTATACAGTACTGGAAATAAACTGCTACTGTAGATGGAATAAAACTGTCTTTTGGGGGAAGGACTTAAAACGGCTTTGAAATAATTTCTTACAGCACTTTGCAAATCATGTTCAAAGAAACAGTGAATAGCCATTTGTGAAGAAACAATTTTTCTTCTAGGATAAAGAAACGATGGTGAATCAGTCAGTATTTAGTTAATCTTGAATATTGTTGCTTGTTTGACTGATGTCTTAATATGTGCTATAAAATCTGTGCTAATCACTGGATTCAAGCTTTTGCTGATTTGAAAAGCAGGCCATTATTTTCCAATTTTTTTTTCAAGTCCTCAGCATCCAACAGTCCTATTTCTGTTAGCTGCTGAGGTTTTTTTGAAAGTTCTAGTCACTTCCCTTAGGTATCTTAGTGAGAACTGAGTTCTGTTAAAAATCTGTTCTTAATTGCGTCTGTTAATTGCTCTTGAAAATCTGTATCTGAAGATTTTTCTCTGTTAGCTAAATTATGTCCTGTATTTTTACACCCCATATATAATCTACTGGATTTTTAGAGAGATTTGGGAGTGTAAGAACCAGGGTTTGTTCAGTAGAAGTGTTTGCATGTAAAATATAATGTTAACCCAAGAGCAACTAAGAGACCAACCCAGTCTCTCTAGTAGCTTCTGATAAATAGTTTGACTTAGAAGTAGTGCTATAACTTTTATGAAGGGACTGACTTAAAGACTGGGCGCTTTTTCCTGTTAATCAAGTTCTGTTTCTTTGTGTTTGCAGTGTCTCCTGTGATTATTCACCTGGTGATTTGGTTTGGGCCAAGATGGAAGGGTACCCCTGGTGGCCATGTCTTGTATACAACCACCCAACTGAAGGAACACTAATCAGAGCGAAAGGAAAATCCTCTCGTGTACATGTACAGTTTTTTGATGACAGCCCAACAAGGGGCTGGGTTAGCATTAAATACTTAAAGCCATATAAAGGTAAGAGGTGTAACTTAAATATTTGAAAAGGGATCTGGAGAGAGGCAGTTTGGTCTAAAGGAATAAACACTTGTGCTGATGTTCCTGTGTGGGGAAAATTCTGTTTCCCATTGAACGCTTTGCTTTAAAGGGTTTTAAACAAAAAAATGGGTTTGTCCTTTTTTGTTTATTCTGGATATACAAAGTATATATTTTGTAAAGATTTTCTGTTTGTTTTTATTACCCTAGAAATATCAGGAATGTCAAGCCTGGTCTTTCCTGATTTTGCTGGGGGACCTTGGGAGGTCTCAAGGATTGCTATTTGTCTGAGAACAATAGACTAGATGTAGGATTAGACACACATTGATTAAATAATTTAAGTTAACGATATCAGTTCTGGTGATCCTTAAGATTTTGGCTGGTTTAGCTAAGTACAGCTTTGATTTCTTCTAAGTTCATACATTGTATTATTAAAGTTTTATGGTAATATTAGAAATTACAGAACAGATTTAAATTATAGTGTTTATATTGTTTCAAAGAATGAATATAACTAAGGCTGTCAATTAATTGCAGTTAACTCAAAAATTAATCTTGATTAATCGCAGGTTTAATCGAACTGTTAATAGAATACCAATTTTTAAATGTATTAAATATTTTGGATTTTTGTCTACATTTTCATGTATACTGTATTCTGTATTGTAATCAAAGTGTATATTTTTATTACAAATTATTTGCACTGTAAAAATAAAAAAATAAAAAAACCTTTTCAATGCACCTCATACAAGTACAGGCAGTCCTCGACTTTACAATGTTCGATTTAGGATGAACAGCACTTACAACGGTTCTGAATTGACATCCTGACTTGACTTCTGACCACTGGTTTTCACTTTGACATTGTGTCCCGCAATGGAGTGGATTGCGGTTCCTATTACAACGTTTCGACTTATGACGCAATTTTCAGGAACCAATTGTGTTGTAAGTCTGAGGATTTCCTGTACTATATTGCAATCTCTTTGTTGTGAAAGTGCAACTTACAAATGCAGTGTTTTTGTTACATAACTGCATTCAAAACCAAAACCATGTAAAACTTCAGTGCCTACAAGTCCACTAAGTCCTCCTTCTTGTGCACCCAATTGCTAAGACAAATAAGTTTGTTTACATTTACAGGAGATGCAGCAATAGCAGCGGGCAGCATTTTTACAATGTCACCAGAAAGTGAAAACAGGCATTTGCATGGCATTTTTGTAGCTAGCATTGCAAGGTATTAGAGTGACCAGATAGAAAGTGTGAAAAATTGGGATGGGGGTTGGTGGTAATAGGCACCTATATAAGAAAAAAACCTGAATATTGGGACTGTCCCTATAAAATCGGGAGATCTGGTCACCCTACAAGGTATCTACATGCCAGATATGCTAAACATTTGTATGCCCCTTCATGCTTTGGCCACCACTCTAGAGGACATGCTTCCATGCTGATGACACTCATTTAAAAAAATGCATTAATTTAAATTGTGACTGAACTCTGTGGGAGAATTGTATGTCCCCTGCTCTGTTTTACCCACATCTGGCATGTACATATATTGCAACGCCGGCTACAACAGTGCCATGAGAACACCTGTTCTCACTTTCAGATGACACTGTGAACAAGAAGCAGGCAGCATTATCTATAGCCAATTGCTCAAACAAGTTTGTTTACATTTTGCAGAACAAGAAATACAACTGAGTGGAGTTGTAGGCTCTAAAGTTGCATTCAAAAATAAAACCAAATTAGTTATTTTTTGTATATAGTTCTACATTTGTAAGATCAACTTTCATGATAGAGAGTGCACAACAATACTTGTATTAGGTGAATTGAAAAATACTATTTTTGCAGTGCAAATACTTGTAATAAAAAATAGTGAGCACTGTACACTTTGTATTGTGTTGTAATTGAAGTCAGTATATTTGAAAATGTAGAAAACATCCAAAAATATTTAAATACATGATATTCTATTGTTTAATTGCATGATTAACTTGTTTATAATTTTTTTATAATTTTATTTTAAAAGCTGTTAACGACTTACTTATTTTACTCCCATATGCATGTAAATTGAAAAATGCTACTATATTTTCTAACTCTGTATTTGACTCTTGAATTTATTTTCTATGGGGAAGATATAGTAAAAAAATTACATACCGAAGATGTAGATGCATTTCACACCAACAATTATATGTTAAATAATTGGGCAATTTTCATTTTTTTTTTTTATGGGTGTATAAACTTCAGGGAGGTGCAATGTATTTGAGTGTGCATGAATGGAAAGGCATAACTACTGATATCTGTACCTGAGAGGTAAATTTAAGTTCCTGCTTTGAATAATGAAGCAACTGTCCAAGTTCTGAATTGTTTCACTGATTTAGCACAACCAATTCCCATAGTCTGTAACTCGCATATTAACCTTGACTGGCAAACTGATAAAGGACTTATACCAAGGACTGTTTAGTTTTATAATGATATCAAAATTACATAGTCAAAATAGGTTAGAGTAAATCACTGCTGTCATAAGGTTTATTGTGACAAGATATAGATTTGTTGATTCTTGATAAAGTGTACGTTATATTTAGGACTGTCAAGCGATTAAAAAATTAACTGTGATTAATTGCAGTGTTAATAATAGAACACCATTAATTTAAATATTTTTGGATGTTGTCTACATTTTCAAATGTATTGATTTCGATTACAACACAGAATACAAAGTGTATGGTGCCTAGTAGAACTATGTACCCAAAAAACTGCATTCAAAAATAAAGCAAAGTAAAATTTTAGAGCCTGCAAGTCCACTCAGTCCTACTTTTTGTTCAGCCAATTGCTCAGACAAACAAGTTTGTTTATATTTTCAGAAGATAATGCTGCCCGCTTATTATTTACAATGTCACCTGAAAGTGAGAACAAGTGTTCTCATGGCACTGTTGTAGCCGGCGTTGCAAGATATTTACATGCCAGATGTGCTAAAGATTCATATGTTCCTTCATGCTTCAATCACCATTCCAGAGGACATGCATCCATGCTGATTACAGGTTCTGCTTGATGATAATCCAGAGCAGTGCGGACCGACGCATAGTCATTTTCATCATCGTAGTCAGATGCCACCAGCAGGTTGATTTTCTTTTTTAGTGGTTCGGGTTTTGTAGTTTCCGCATGGGAATATTTCTCTTTTTAGACTTTTGAAAGCATGCTCCACACCTCATCCCTCTCAGATTTTGGAAGGCCCTTCAGATTCTTAAACCTTGGGTCGAGAGCTGTAGCATCTTTAGAAATCTTTGCATTTTGTCAAACATCTGCAGAGAAAGTGTTCTTAAAATGAACAACATGTGTTGAGTTATCATCCAAGACTACTATAACATGAAATATATATGGGAGAATGCGGGTAAAATAGAGCCAGAGACATACAATTATCCCCCAAGGAGTTCAGTCACAAACTTAATTAATGCATTATTTTTTTTAATAAGTGTCATCTGCATGGAAGCATGTCATCTGGAATGATGGCCGAAGCATGAAGGGGCATACGAAAGTTTAGCATATCTGGCATGTAGATACAATTTGGCAATGCTGGCTACAACAGTCCCATGAGAATGCCTGGTCTTGCTTTCTGGTGACATTGTAAATAACAGGTGGGCAGCATTATCTCTCATAAATGTAAACAAACTTGTTTGTCTTAGCGGTTGGGTGAACGAGAAGTCGGAGTGAGTGGACTTGTAGGCTCTGAAGTTTTACATTATTTTGTTTTTTGATTGCTCCCCCGAATGTTCTTCTATGCCTCTCTAGGGGTGTGTGCCCCACAGTTTGGGAACCACTGTTCTAATTGAAAAGCCAGTGGGTAGAAGCTGATTACTAACTTCAACCCAAGTTCTTTAAAGTAATCCACAGAGAGGGCATAATTCTATTTGAGTAGGTCCCGTTCCCAGATCATGGTCTCAATTTGAGCTCTCATGTTGCCAGTGTAAAATGTTGTCATTTTTCAACCATGATGGGTACTGTCAGATATAGAATTTAATTGCAAATGCTAAATCCAGAAAATAGTTTTCTTATAATTGGATAAATGTTTAGTCTTGGTCTGATCAGTTGTAGAAATGTGAGACTCATCCAAAGTTCTTGCACTGGGTACACATTTTACTGGACAGATATACAAACTAATTCTCTTAGGCAAGCTTTGCCCCCACTTCTTCATGCTGAATAAATAAGTTTACATGTTTAAAATAAGTCAGATGGAATAATCTCACATTGGATTTGTGATTCAAAAATGCTGGATAATACTAGAGATAATGCGGAGAGTGAGTATCTAGAGTGATGACTGGCCTCAGGCTAGACTTTGCTTCAGGTTCTGACATATTATTTGCATGTTTTGTAGGCTCAGCGGTTAGGGAAACGCAGAGGGGAGGTATGTTTTATAGTTCAAAGCCTGAAATTAAGAGAGCAATGGAAATGGCAGATGATGCTATGCGCAAAGATAAAACTAAGCGGCTTGAGCTTGCAGTGTGCAATGAACCTTCAGATACTGAAGATGAGGAAGAGATGGAGGTAACTTTTCTTTTTCCTCCCGTTTTCTGTGATCTCATTGCAGAGGCGGTGTTAAAAGTGGGGGAAAAAGAGCCCACATTTGTGTTATTGCCATCTTATCGTTTCCTTTCTCAATAACCCCTTTTGTTGTCTATTTATGGATTACTCCTGATTCAATTTGGGTTCTAATGAAACCTGTTAATAGCCAAATAATAGTATTCCTGCATATTGTTACTGTTGAAGAATGAATATAGAAGCATAGGAAAGAGATGAATTGTCATATTGTATCAGACCAGTGTCTCAGCTTACTCTTCAGAGTAATGTACAAGAAACAGCATAGTGAGTGAGCAGTTATGGAACAAACTATCCCTATGAAACATTGGTCTTAATTGTAGAAATGTGGGGCACCCTCACTGATAAACTTGTCATGTGGAAAATTGGGTGTTTGTTCATACTCATGTCTCTTGGCCAGTTTGTAATCCATGAAAATACTCTACATCTCATCCCATGTTCACTCTGGTTTCCTTAACAGATTTCGAAGATTTTTCTTTTACATTCAGTCACACTTTCATTTTTCTTCAAGAAAAACACCAAACACAAAGCCTCCTAGGTGTGTTCTTCACAAAAATAAACTTGAAAAAACAGGAACAATCAGCTGGGCTCCACTTCAGCAGGAATTTGGGGGATCTAGCCCCCTTCTGTTGGAGATGGGTGGAGACACACTCATTTATATAAAATGAGTTAGGGATGTGTTCTTTTAAAAAAACAAACAAACAAAAAACACCAAAACCAAAAAACTTTTAATTTTCCCAGTCCTGTGAATAATAATGCTGGGGTTATGGTGGATGGTTGTGGTGAGGAGACAGCAAAAAGGTGGTCGTGCAGGCCTTCCCATATTTAATAATACCTAGTTTTATATGGAATCTTTCATTAGTTGATTTCAGTACTTTACAAAGGAGGTCATTATGCATATTTTACAGATGGGGAAACTGGGCAAGTTACTTCACCTCTCTCTTCCTCTCTCAAACTCACTCAGTAGGCCAGTGACTGAGCAAGGACTAGAATCCACAGGCTCCTGAGCCCTACTCGTGTGCTCTATCCACTATACCACACTGCTAAGGCTGGCTGTCTTGAGAGCAAGTTGCAGTGGATAGGGCATTAGACTGGAAGTCTTAAGACTTGGGTTTGTTTTCTGTTCTGCCATTGTCTTCCTGTGTAACTTGTT
The DNA here is from genome assembly GCF_007399415.2 of Gopherus evgoodei. Lineage (NCBI taxonomy): Eukaryota > Metazoa > Chordata > Testudines > Testudinidae > Gopherus > Gopherus evgoodei. The sequence continues at coordinate 197,307,516 of NC_044324.1, read as the reverse complement.
GTCTCACTTACTCAGTCTGTGCTTCCATATCCCTATCTGTAAAATAAGGGTACTATTTACCTACCTTTGAAGCTTTCTGCGAATGATAGCTCTTATATAACATTTCATCTGGCCATGATAAATTTGTTACACTTTTGAAGTGTGAAGGTGGTTATGTCGGAGAAATTAGTGGGATCTAAGATCTTTAAGTTGAAGAGATCTACAGTCATGGACCATGGGCTAGATCCCTTTTCAGAGTTCGCAAACTGTGGTCTGCGAGCTCCATTCAGGTGGTCCACTGATAGTTCCCTCTAAGATGCATGCCTGGGCAGCTGCACAGGAGAAAATGAAGGGCCACTCTCCTGATTAATGTAGGTGTGGCTCCACTAATTAGGTGCCTGGACCCTGGAGAATAGGCTCATTTAAGGTGAGGTCGTAGCCTTGGGGGGAATTTAGGCTGTACAAGGCTGCAGCAGCCAGAGAAAAAGGCGACTTTCCCCAGCTCCAGGGCTGTGGCTGCTGGGGAGAGACCTGCCCCGCCCCCCTTCCCTGCCCCAGCTCGGGGGCTGCTGCGGCAGGGGAGAGAGGGCACATCCATTGCATTAGGAAGGTCAGACTACTGATATTAAAATAAGTTGTGTGCTTTTATTTGTAGAACAACAAAAGTTGTTTTTTTTTATATAGCGCTTTTATCCAGAGCACTTTACAATAGATAGCTAATGGTACAAACAACATTTGGAAAGATCATTAAGTGGTCCGCAGAAAAAAAAGTTTGAGAACCACTGATCTAACCTATAATTATTCCTGGCTATTTTAGCTGTTGAAATGTGCTACAAGTGGACTGCACTAATAAATTACATCAGGAGGCATTAATAGTAAATACAAATTAGCAGTCGGAGGTAAATCAAAATTCCACTATGTGCATCTTGTAAGGGATAGTTACTTATAACATGTTCTAGTGGTTTTGATTAAGCTCTGAATTTTCAGTAACTGAAAACTTGGCGAGAAGAAAATTGAGTTTAATGTTCAGTGTTTCTGTGGTAGAAGGCAGACAGAAGTACATCTGACAACAAACTAGGGCCAAGATTTAAAAAAGGAAGGGAGTGTTTAAAATCAGGCACTTAAACATGAATTTCAGAAGCTAACTACAAACATGCATTTTTTTTGCAAATTTTGGCTTTGACTTCTAATCAGAGTCAATACAGTAGCTACATACTCAGCACAAGAAATAGACATGCATCACTGGATTGTTAAAGCGACAGCATCAACATAGTTTCCAGTTAACTGCAATGTAAGTGACAGAATAAAGGAAATAGGTTACCTAGGGAGGTTGTGGGATCCCTGACACTGGAGGCTTTTAAGAACAAGTTAGATAAACAGATGTCAAGGAGGGTCCAAGTATACTTATACCCTGCCATGTTGAGGCAGGATTATTTACAATGCAGTGGAGAAGTGTAATTTCCAGTCTGAGTAGACAGACCTGTGATAGCTCAGCTTGAGCTAGTATGCTAACAGTAGCAATGTTGGATGTTGCTTGTGCCACCATCAGTGCTGCTAGCTGCCTGAGGAGAGGTGGGTTTGGAATGTGGTGGCTAGCCCAGGCTGCCATCAGTGCTGCAACATCCACACTATCTTTAGCACACTAACTCAACCTGAGCTAGCGTGACCCTGTCTACTTGTGCTGGAAATCACACCTCCTAGCTGTAGTGTAGACATAAATTTGAGGTTCCTTTCAGCTCTGTTTTTGTGATTCTAAAAAGTAGTCTTACTTTAGTTTTTGTTTCGGGTGTTTTGACAGCACTTTGATCTGTTCCACATTTCTCTTGCTATGTGTGATTCAGACAGTAACAGGGAAGAAAAAGTCTTAAAATGTAGTGAAAATCAAAATTGGCAAGGGAACTATTGAGCAGGTGGTGTTCCTGAAACTACTTCTATTTCAATGTTTTGAAATTGACTAGGTTTTTAAGAGGGTGTCTGTCCACTTAATGTTAATTTTGCAGAGGCTTCTAGGAAATGGGACTAAACTTGTCATAGCTATTATTAATTGATGTGTGACCTTGTCTAAAGTTGCTGATTCACTAAGATCCAGTGTGTTTGGTTTGACTGGTCAGTTTTATAGTCTTAAACTGCAATTGGATTGCACAACTTCAAGCAGCCTCCATGTGTGGGAAGATCCCACCTTGCAGCTGGACTGCTAACATGAAATCCAAGCAGGAAGTCTCAATTTTGTCCCTGCCCAGCCCCCTGGACAGTTGGGGCTGGGGGGGGGGGGGGGGAGGAACTGGTTCAGATCTTTACTCCTCCATCACTGTTTCTGTGCAACTGCTAAGCAGTAGCTGTATGTGCTAAGCAGGGTTATGTTTCTCTTCTGAGTGGCTTCAGACCAAATAATGTAATTGTAGCCATTGAAAGTAGGTCCCGTTTGATGACTCAGCGATGCCCTTTTCCCTCAGTTAATACATTTTAAGCTTGTTCTATCTTTTCAGTGTCATAAGTCTACCAGTTGTGTCTGTCTTATGTATTTTGTATAGCCCCCATCATAGGATTTGATCGTCTCACAGTCCTTTAGGTATTTATCCTTACACCACCTCTGTGAGGTAGGGAAGTGCCATAACCCCAATTTTACAGATGGGGAAACAGAGGCAGAGAGATTGTGACTTGTCCAAGATCACAAGTCTGTAGCGGAGCAGGGAATCGAACCAGAGACCTGGACTGGTATCCTAACAACTGAATTGGATCATTCTTCTCATTTTCTCCATAGCTGTTGTTGAAAAATGGAATAAACAAGAACTAGATTTTTAATTGTGATTGAGCCTTAAATATATAGGCAGCAGGAAGGCAAGGTGTTGGAGAGATCAAATTCATCAGTGTTTTTTGGTTCTGCCTGTATTTATGCAGGGGTTTGCGTAAGTCCCTACAGAGATCATTTGTATAATTTTGACTATATAATCTGTGATTGAAGGCCTTTTAAGCATGGAAAAATTTGTTGTTGATGCAAAAGTACAAGAGTCCAGTATATGCCATAGAAAATCAGATTGTATCAATTTAGTTAGGCATCTCTTAACACTATAAAAAGGTTCATTTAAAGAAATTACTTAATTCCATCTTCTCCTATTAATACCAAAAAAATGGTCAAAATGGAAAATTAGTTTTGTCAAACGAGGACCAAAAAATGCTGCCATGGCTAAAAGACGGAGTAAAAAAGTGGTTAGAGGCAAAAAGGCATCCTTTAAAAACTGGACGTTCTATTCTATTGAGGAGAATTGAAAGACATGAACTCTGGTATATCAAGCATAAAAGTTTAATTAGGCAGGCCAAAAAAGAATTTGAAGAGGAACTAGCAAAAGACTTCAACTTTTTTTTTTTTTTTTTTAAGTACATCAGAATCAGGAAGCTTGCCGAACAGTTCAGCCACTGGCTGATCAAGATATGAAAGAAGCACTCACGGAAGACGAGGCCATTGTAGAGAAGTTAATTCACTGCAGAGGATAAAGGGGAGATCCCCCACACCCAAGGCTTCTTTTAGGTGACAAATCTGAGGAATGGTCCCTGATTGTCACTAGAGGTGGTTTGGAACATGTCTGATAAAGTAAACAGTAATAAGTCATCAGGATCATATGGTATTCACCCAAGAGTTCTAAAGGGACTCACATATGAAACTGCAGACGTAATAACTGTGGTATGTAACCTACCACTTAAATCCGACTCTGTACCAGATGACTGGATGATAGCTAGTATAACACCCATTTTAAAAAATGTCTCCAGAAGTGATTCTGGCAATTACAAGCCTGTAAGCCCAACTTCAGTACCAAGCAAATTGGTTGAAAGTATAGTAAAGAACAGAATTATCAGAGACCCATATAAACCCTGATATGTGGGGAAAGAGTCAACAATGCTTTTGTAAAGGGAAATCATGCCTCGCCTGTCTATTAATATTCTTTGAGGGTGTCAACAAGCATATGGACAAACGTGATCCAGTCGATACAGGGTGTTTTGATTTTCAGAAAGCCTTTGAGAAGGTCCCATATCAGAGGCTCTTAAGCAAAGTAAGCAGCCATGGGATAAGAGGGAATGTTCTCTTGTGATTCAGTAACTGGTCTGAAGACAGGAAACAAAGGTAGGAATAAATGGTCAGTTTTCAGAATGGAGAGAGGTAAAAAGCGGCTGTCCCCCAAAGATCTGTCCTGGGACCAGTGCTGCACACCATATTCATAAATGATCTGGAAATGGGAGTAAACAGGAAAGTGATGAAATTTGCATACTATACAAAATTACTTAGGGTAGTTAAGTCCAAAGCTGACTGCTCAGAGTTACAAAGGGCTCTCACAAAACTGAGTGAACAAAATGGCAGCTGAAATTCAGTGTTGATAAATGCAAAGCAATGCACGTTGGAAAATATAATCCCAACTATACATACAAAATAATGGGGAGACTAAATTAGCTGTTATCACTCAATAAAAATCTTAGTCATCATGGATAGTTCTCTGAGCACATCTACTCAGTGTGCAGAACCATTAGGAAAACGATAAATAATAAAACAGACAAATATAATGCTGCTATGTACATCCATGATCCACCTGCACCTTGAATAGTGCATGTGGTGCTGGTTGCCCATCTCAAAAAAGATGTATTAGAATTGGAAAAAATAGAGGGGCAACAAAAATGATAAATGGTATGGAACAGCTTCCATATGAGGAAAAATTAAAAAGACTGGCATTGTTCAGCTTGGCAATGAAATGACCAAGGGGTGATAAGACAGAGGTTTATAAAATCATGAATGGTGTGGATGAAGAAAGTGACTAGGGAGGTGTGTGTGTGGTTTTTTTTGTTTGTTTGTTTTGTTTTTTGACCCCTTCACATAACACAAGAAGCAAGAGTCACCTAGTGAAATTAACAGGCAGCAGGTTTAAAACAAAAGTAGTACTTCACACAACGCATAATCAATCCGTTGAACTCCCTGCCAGGGGGTGTTGTGAAGGTCAAAAGCATAAGTTAGTTAAGCAAATTCATGGTGGATTGGTCTATCAATGGCTATTAGCTAAGAATGTCAGGAATGCCACCTTATGCTGTAGTTGATCAAGCAATTTGCCTTTTGCTTTCCAACAGGTTAGTGAAAGTGCTTCGGGCAACAGTGAAGATTATGATAGTGAGGAGGAGGAGAAAAAAAAAAAAGCTGCTGGCAAGCAGGTGGAGAAGTAGTGGGAAAGCCAAAAAACGAAGAGTGGTGGACTCTGACAGTGACAATGAAGGTTCAGATGAAGAGTTTAAGCCAGACGCCAAAGATGAAGCAAGTAGTGATGAAGCAAGCAGTGGAATGGGCGAAGGTGAATCTGCCAGTTCCGAGACGGACACAAAGATGGATGTAGATAGTCCTGTGAAAGTCTCTTCTAAACGAAAGAGAGAAACTGACCACAAACCTGCTAAAAGGAATAGCTTGGAAAATGACCTTTCTGAAACACCGAAAAGAGCAGTACCTATTTCATTAGAAACCAAATCAAGGCTGACGTCTTTTGCAGCGCCTGAAAACTTTGAGTCTCAGCCAAATGTTAGCAGTTCGTCTATATGGGAACATGATAAACTTGAATGGCTTCAGGAAGGGAAAAAGAGAGATGGATGTAGAAGACGACAAAGTGATCCTCATTATGACCCATGTACCCTCCATGTGCCAGAGGACTACCTTAACAAGTGTACCCCAGGAATGCGGAAGTGGTGGCAGCTAAAGTCTCAGAATTTTGATGCTGTAATCTTCTACAAAGTTGGGAAGTTCTATGAGTTGTATCATATGGATGCAGTCACTGGTGTAAATGAGCTGGGACTGATATTTATGAAAGGTATTTGGGCTCATTCAGGTTTTCCAGAAATTGCATTTGGCAGATTCTCTGATGTTCTGGTACAGAAGGGTTACAAAGTAGTTCGGGTCGAGCAGACAGAGACTCCTGAGATGATGGAGGCACGCTGCAGATCCCTGTCCCACCCAACAAAGTTTGATAGGGTTGTACGCAGAGAAATATGCAGGATAATTACCAAAGGGACACAGACCTACAGTGTTCTGGATGGAGACCCTTCTGAAAACCTTAATAAATACCTTCTCAGTATAAAAGAAAAAGTTGAAGACTCTTCTGGGCACTACCGTGCATATGGTGTCTGTTTTGTTGACACATCAGTAGGAAAATTTTATGTGGGCCAGTTCCCAGATGACCGCCACTGCTCAAGGTTTAGAACTTTGGTGGCACACTACACTCCTGTGCAGATCCTTTTTGAGAAGGGAAATCTGTCTGCAGACACACACAAGATATTAAAAGGCTCACTCTCTTCTTCCATGCAAGAAGGCTTGATCTCTGGCTCCCAGTTCTGGAATGCATCTAAAACACTGAAAACTCTAATTGAAGAAGAATACTTTGAGGATAGGAAAAATGTTGATAATAGGTTTATTCTGCCTCCTGTGATCAAATCCATGACCTCAGAAAGTGACTCTCTGGGTCTTACTCCTGGAGAAAACTGTGAGTTAGCTTTGTCAGCTCTTGGTGGATGTATCTTCTACCTCAAGAAATGCCTTATTGACCAGGAGCTCTTATCTCTGGCAAACTTTGAAGAGTATGTTCCTGTGGATGTTGATGTTGCAAAAGCTAAGGGATCAAGCAGTTTCTTCACTGAAACTAATCAGCGAATGGTGCTGGATGGGGTGACGCTAGCGAACTTGGAAATCCTGCAGAATGGAACTACTGGCACCACAGAAGGCACGTTATTGGAAAGGATTGACGTTTGTTGTACCCCTTTTGGAAAGCGACTCCTGAAACAGTGGGTATGTGCGCCCCTCTGTAATCCCCATTCTATCAATGATCGTTTAGACGCAGTTGAAGATCTTCTGGCAATTCCTGATAAAATGTTTGAAGTTAGTGAACTTCTGAAGAAACTTCCAGACCTTGAAGGCTCCTAAGCAAAATTCACAGTATTGGATTGCCACTTAAAAGTGAGACTCATCCAGACAACAGGGCTATCTTTTATGAAGAAACAAGATACAGCAAAAAAAAAATCACTGACTTCTTGTCTGCACTGGAAGGATTTAAAGTAATGCTTGAGACCATAGGGATTATGGAAGAAATTTCTGCTGATTTCAAATCTAAAATACTTAAGCAGTTAGTCACCCTGAAGTCTAAAAATCCAGAGGGCTGTTTCCCAGACTTGAGTACAGAACTTAAAAGATGGGATACTGCTTTTGACCATAATGAGGCTCGAAAGACTGGAGTGATTACTCCGAAGGCTGGGTTTGACCCCGATTATGATAAAGCACTAAAGGATATTATAGACATTGAAGAGAATCTTCGGGAGTATTTGGATAAACAACGCAAACGGCTTGGATTCAAAGCCATGCTGTATTGGGGAGCAGGCAGAAATCGCTACCAAATGGAAATCCCAGAAAATGCAATATCTCACAATTTGCCTGAGGAATATGAATTGAAGTCCACCAGAAAGGGTTATAAACGTTACTGGACCAAGGAGATAGAGAAGATGCTGGCAGAGATGGTCAGTGCTGAAGAACGGAGAGATGTAGCGCTGAAAGACTGTATGAGGAGACTGTTCCACAATTTTGATAAAAATAGCAAAGACTGGCAAACAGCAGTGGAGTGCTTTGCTGTATTAGGTAGCTGTGTATTTTTTTAATTGCTTATCACACGAATTAAAACATCCTGTTATCTGATAATACTGAAAACCCAGAAATCTGGTGTGGATAAGCTAAAACTGCTGAGGGGCAGCTGCTGACCTGCTCTTAAAAATTCTGAATGCAGTGTTAGACCAGTGTATTTCACCTCGGCATGAAAATGAGAAGTAGCCACCTGACTCTTTCTCAGTTGCAACTAAACAGCAGCAATGAATCACCAGGCCCTGCTGTCTTACAAGTTCCTTCTTCCCATATTGCTCTTGGAGGTGTGCATTGCCAGTTAAGTCCAAGTTCAATATAAATGGTCAGTCAGAAAAGTTAGGAATCTTAAGTGCAGATCACCTGCTTGTATGTTTTAATCACTCCTTGAGAACAAACATTACTATGGAAAAAATTCCTAATGAAAGTACATAAAATCTGAAGCCATTAAAAAGTGTATCGTGGAAGTAAAACTCGAGCCAGGAAAGGCCCAACAATCTTCCTCCTCCTTCCCCTTTCACTGTTTTATTGTAGCAAGCCTTTTACTCCTGAATGACTTAACCATCTACCTTCCTTACTTCCTTTCCTCTCTTGAAGAGGAGGGTCGGGGGTTGGAAGATAGGCCAGTAATCCTCAAACCTGCTGTTAACTCTTCTCCCAGAAATTATCTGCTGTGTTCACCTTCCACATCTGCAGAACTAGAAGTATTGCTGTGCCTGTTGGAAGTGCTCTGTTAGCATGGAACACTGTGGGATATCTTTGCTCTGGAGAGAAATAAAGCATAGTGGGACTGCTGTGGGAAAGGGAGGGCAGGCAGGCCAGTATTATTATCTGGGACTGGGTGGTTTGGAAGAAGGGTCCAACCAGCCACAGCCTGAACATGAAACAATTGGTCTCTTCCCAGAAGATGCTGAGGCGGATAAAGCTGCAAGGCAGTTGGGTCTAAATATTTAAAATGTGGGTACCTAGTCACCAAACCCATTTTTAGAACACCTAAAATATGTGGCTTGATGCATACTGATACTAGGGACCAATAATTGTTCTTGGGATGTGGTCCCGGCTCAGCTGCCCCATGCCAAAAAGTAGGATTCTCTCCTATGGGTCAATGGAAAGCTTAGGATAGGTTTTACGCTTAAGAAGTACGCAGTTGTTGTGACCATGCATTGAAGCTAGAGCTGTGGCAACTCCAGCTGTGAGATGCATTAGACTGAAATAACATTGATTTGATTATGTCCATCTCTGATAGGACAACAGACTTAATATTTTAAAACTTTATTCTAATAAATTTCAAGCAATAACAATTTTCTGGCGAGTCCCTTTTTGCCATGAAGTAATTCATTATTGTAGAAGCCATTTTTCTTAGTTTTCTGTCAGAACCCAGGGGAAAGCTATGTAAGATGCACTAAATACAAATATATATTGCTTATGTACTTGAAGGCTTCTATTTAAAGTGATGTCCAGTGGAGGAAATTACTTATGACCAAATAAAATCCAATAAAATCAATTGGGTGAGAAATATAAAATCTCTACGTATAGTCTCCACTTCTGAAAGCATGAGTGCTACTAATGTAATAAAGGTTCAGCAAGGTAATCTCCTCAGGAGAAGGAAGGATCATCTTGTTCTTCAAGTGATTGTTCATATCTATTCCAATGAGGTGTGTGCGCCCCATGTGCACAGTCGTCAAAGTTTTTCCCCTAGCAGCATTCCTTGGGTCAGCTGTAGAGCCCCGGGCAGTGGTGCCACCATGGCGCTGAATATATAATCCTCCTGACCCGGCACTTCCTCAGTTCCTTACCGCCAGTGACAGTTGTTGGAATTGTGGGGGCTTGCTCTTACAAGTGCTCCTGTAGTTCTTCTAGCATAGTGTCAGAGTTGTAATAGTTTTATAGTTTGTTAGTAGGGTAGGAGTGGGGGTACTCCTTTTTCTGTTTCACCTGGGGATTCGGGGCATGTCCTGCCTCAGTCCCAAGGATTCAAACCCTGCAGATCCTGCCATGAGCCCATGCCAATGGGCAACCCCAAAGACTCTTGTCTTAAGACACCAAACGGACCGCTGCATGATCTACAAGGGGCTTTGTCCCAGGATGAAGAAGGCGCAGAACTTTCGCCTAAAACAGCTCCTGATGGAGGTGGCTCTTCATCTCCAGCCAGCCTCAGGCAGGCGGGATCCAGTGCTGAGCTTCTCTGTGTGCAGAGTGCTCTGGCCTCTGTACATGAAGTGGTACCATGGAAGGACTCTGGGCATAGAGACCCTCTGCACCGGTGCTCCCCAAAACTGCAGCCGTCAGAGGTGACGTGGCACTGCTCTCACTCCTCGATGTTATAGAAATGGCACTGAAAGTTGCATGGGAGTGCTTGCCTGTGCCGAGGATGGCCACCTTGGAAAGAGCCATTGCTGTGTGTCCCAGAGAGGAGTACTCAGTGCTGGTGACCCAGGAGATGGCACCATTGACTTTGGCCTCACAAGGGGGCTGTCAAGTCCAAGAGAGTCCATGAGCACCGGCCAGGAGTGTGAGGTGGAGGACATAAGAGTTGCGATCCATCCCGGACACCACTGAGACTGCGAGGGACTTAATCACCAGAGTCCCCAGCTGGTTCAGATAAGCTTCCGGTACTGCAGTGCTCAGCACTGTCTAGAGGCAAGCCCATGATGCTGATGCAGAGATTGCCTCGATTGGCTTCTGACTACGTCTGCAGCACCGTTCCCTGGCACCAACCAGACGGCATCATGGTGCTGCTCCTGGCACAATTCGACGTCGCGGCACTGCTCCCCAGCCTCCCAGCATTGCCCAGGTCCTCATCATCTGATTTGGAGGTGGGAGTCCCATTACTCTAGGCACAGCTGACATAAACTGCACAATTGACGGCAGCATGTGGGTTCAGGGCCGTGGCACACACAGTGGCAAAGGCCTGTGCAATGGCCATTATGGACACTGGGCCCAGGACACCCATTCCAAGGGCTCCCACTCGGTGGTGTCGGAGCCATGGGTACCCGAAGCATCGGCAAGTCATTCTACCCCTAGGGGTTCCAAAGTGATGCCAGTACAGACCTCACAACCGCCCCCGAATCCTGCTCCCACCACCGATGCTGACTCTGGGGCAGTCAGAATGAAATATCCTGCATAGCCTCATGTTCCCAGGGACCTGGAGGGCCAAGAGGATCCGGTACCCTCACTAGCATCATCTTCCCTGGATGAGGCGGTTGTGGGGACCTCCAACTTGGGGCCACTCAATAGACAGCTGATCACACCAGGACCTTCCGCACAGGGTATCGCGCAACATGGCGTTGTAAGCTGAGGGGGTGGTTGACCCAGAGGACCCCATGGTGGACATCCTAGCCCCGAAAAGACCATCAAGAGTGGCATTACCCCTCATTAAGACCATGCAGGCTAACATGAAGACCCTGTGGCAGACCCCTGCCTCTATTCCTCTGCCCTCAAAGGGAGTTGAAGGAAGTATTTTGCCCTCTCAGAGGGATACAAGTACTTATACATGCACTCCCAGCCCTGCTCAGTGGTGGTGGTGGCAGTGAACGAGCATGAGAGGCAGGGGCACCTGCGCCCTACCCCAAGTCCAAGGACTCCAGATGGTTAGACCTTTTCACCTGAAAGGTATACTCGACCGGGGAGCTCCAGCTCAGGATTGCCTGTTAGTTGGCAGATAAACTTTAACTTATAACATGGAGTTCCAGGAGTTAAAGGAACTAGTGCCCATGAAGTCCAGGGAGGGGTTTGGGGCAATTTTTGATGAGAGCAGGGCAGTGGCATGGACCTCCTTACAGGCCTCACTGGACACTGCAGATTTGGCTGTGTGGAGGTTGTCCTCCCCTTTCAGTCTGTCCTTGACCCCTGGAGTGTTCAAGTGCCTATCGTTTGTGGCCGCCTTCCTGCGTTGGAGCCAGGTGCAGATATACCCTTACTTTGACGACTAGCTGCTCAGGGGCAGTCCAGGGACCAAGTGGAAGCTTGGGTCCGCTTCGTGAGAGACACCTTCGACAGGTTGGGTTTCCTCAACAAGAACAAGTGGACTCTGTTACCAACTCAAAGGATAGAGTTCATAGGTGCTGTGTTGGACTCTGGCCAGACCAGGGCGTTCCTGTTGGAGGCTTGTTTCCAAGCCATGACGGACATCATACAAGGCCTCGGATGGTACCCTACTACCACAACAAGGGGTTGTCTGAGGCTACTTGGCCACATGGTGGCATGCACATACACCAGGCCAGGCTGCAGCTCAGATCTCTTGAAGCTTGGCTAGCATCTACCTACTGTCAGCCTGGCGTGACAGCCTGGACTCAGTGGTTACCCTTCCGGTGCAAGCCCTAGAGTCCCTTGGCTGATGGCTCAACCCGCAGGAGGTGTGCGAGGGAATTCCCTTCCCACAGCCCTCTGTCTCTAGTATTGGATGCGTCAGCGCTGGGTTGGGGCACACACCTGGGGGCCTTCAAACACAGGCCCTCTGGTCTCAAGATAAGCTCTCACTCCATATCAACATCGAGGAGTGAGGGCGGTCTGATGAACATGCCAAACCTTCCAAGCTCTTCTGCAAGGGCAGCGCATGAGAGTCATGACGGACAACACAACTGCAATGTTTTACATAAATAAGCAGGGGTGGAGCCAGTTCCAATCTCCTATGTCTGGAAGTCCTCAGCTGTGGGAGTTCTGCATAGCACCTCCATTCACCTGGAAGCATCCTACCTCCCAGGTTCCCAGAACGAGCTGGCAGACTACCTCAGCAGATCTTCCACAACCACGAGTGGTTCCATCTGTCTGGAATGTGATAGTTTTTTTTTTTCCAGAGGTGAGAAGTTTCCCAGATCGACCTCTTTGCCATGCAAGGCAACTGAAATGTCCGCGAATCTGCTCCTTCTGGAGTCAGTCTAAGCTCTCTTGCGGATGCTTTTCTCTCCCCTGGATGGAACATCTGCTGTACATGTTCCCACTCCTCCACAAGGTCCTGCTCAAGAGCTGCAGAGATAAGGCAGTCAGACTGGTGGCGCCAGCGTGGCCTCGCGAACACTGGTACCACACTACTGGAGCTGTTGGGTGGATACCCTTATTGCATTGCCCCTGAATCCTAGACCTGATTACCCAGGACCACAGTTGCCTGCACCAGCCCAACCTCCATGGCTTGGAAGCTTTCATGGCTAAAACCCATGGAACTTCATGTGCTCCAAGCAGGTTAGGGAGAGTCTAGCTTGGTAGCAGGAAACCCTCTCCCCCAGGGCTGTCTACGTGGCCAAGTGGAAAAGATTCACAATCTGGTGCACTCAGAGCTGCACACCCACACTGCAGGCGCCCATATTGCTTATCCTGGAATACCTACTGCAACTTAGAATCATAGAATATCAGGGTTGGAGGGGACCTCAGGAGATCACCTAGTCCAATCCCCGATTTTTGCCTCAAATCCCTAAATGGCCCCCTCAAGGATTTAACTCACAACCGTGGGTTAGCAGACCAATGCTCAAGCCATTGAGCTATCCCTCTCCTATCTGTCTTTGGGGTGCCACTGCACATTTCTCCCAAATAACTGGGCACGCACACCTGATAGGAATCGATATGAGCCAACACATCTCAAAGAACAACAGTTATGAGAAGATGAGTAACTTTTTGTGTGTGTGTGTGTTTGTGAGAACAATGAGAAATCCAGGAATGGGGGATAATTATAATTAATTAGAATCTTTCTAACTTTTGTAGATGTCTTGATGTGCCTCGCTAACTATAGTCAAGGTGGTGATGGACCATTCTGCCGACCTGTAATTCTCCTGCCAGAACAGAATACTCCACCTTTCTTAGAGCTTAAAGGTTCACGCCATCCCATGCATTACAAAAACTTTTTTTGGGATGATTTATTCTAATGATATTGTGATAGGTTCCAAGAATGAAGATGAAGACAGCAATAGTGAAGCCTACTGTGTTTTAGTAACTGGCCCAAAACTGGGTGGCAAATCTACATTAATGAGACAGGTGACTATGAAATATGGTTACTTAAAACATGTTTGTTCAGGGCACTAAAAGAACATTACATCAAGGAGTTATTAAATGCACTATTGAAATCTCAAGGTTGGAGTGTAGTCACAGCTTGACAGCCCCAGTATAACACGTCAGCAGTTTGGGCTGTAAAGTGAAAAATTACTCTGTGGTTTGAAAATACAGCAAGTATTTACATAAGAAGGATGTTTACCTACCAATAAGAATTTAGTCAGAGAACAAGACACTCTTGTTCTCAGGAAGTGGCAGAGGTTCTTTAATAAATGCAGGTGGGCTCAGGACTTTATTTAATTGGATAGAGGTACTTTTCATAATACACTACCTCTGTTGGCATAATGGGATATTGATTCAATATGAACTTTGGAGTTGTGTGGGAGGGAGTACTGAATTGCCAACACCAATTCCTGCAGTCTTTAGTTTTTTCAAAGATATCTGTCCAATTACTAGCTAGGTTCAGTCCTACTTAACTTGTAGTCCTAGCTGGTATGGGCCCAAGAGTGGGGGACGATGTACTTTGATTCCTTTGTTCTTGCTGTGGAACTAAATCACAAAGTGAAGCATGTGGAAGGAGAAAAGTTGGACAGTAGTATGCTTTTTCTTTTTGTTCTGCAGGCTGGCCTTTTGGCAATAATGGCTCAGTTGGGATGCTATGTACCTGCTGAAGCTTGCAGGCTTACTCCTATTGACAGAGTATTTACAAGACTAGGTGCCTCAGACAAAATTATGTCAGGTGAGTTCCTAAAATTGTACAAATGTAGAACTGAGTAGGTGGGTAAAAGTACTTGAGTAGATTCAAATAATTCACTGGGTGATTTTCTAGACATTTGAGTACAATTCTGATCCCTTGCCAGTGGACCAAGTCTGAGGCTGAAGCTGTGTATGTCATCCTGTATTAAAGGGGGTAACCAGCTGCAGTTCTTCACTTACCTGTCTCGTGGGGGAAAGTGAACCCTGAGGTATGGCTTTCAGGGCAGAAACAGGACCTCAGTTGTGTCTGGGTATTCCGCATGCTTGTCTATTATGTCTGATGGGAGACCAGGCTAACTCTCTTGATTACCTTTGAAACTGGATTCCCCATTGGGGACAAATTTTGAGGTAGCTTTATGGAAGTTAAACAGCTGATGGCAGGTCTCCTTAGAATACCCTTTTCCAAGTACTTTGGAACAGAGAAAGTCAGGTACTACTTAGATTTTTGTGGTGTAAGGCTCTGTTATAAGAACATCATCTGTCTCGCAAATATCCAAAACAGTGTGGCTGATGTCAAAATGCATCAAGAACCCTGAGTCCACATCACTCAGAGAATGTAGAAAAGTAGAGCTCATAAATTTCTTGGAATATTTTATCTTAGCCATCTATTTAGGGAAAAAGAAGGAAGCCAGCATGGAAGAGGTTGACTGCATGGTAACTGACTGTAGGGCAGAAGTGTAAGTGTCAGGGAGGTGGAGACATGAGGACTTACGGATTCATAAGCATATACAGTAACTCCTCACTTAATGATCTAGTTATGTTCTTGAAAAATGCAACTTTAAGCAAAACTATTAAGCAAATTCAATTTCCCCATAAGAATTAATGTCAATAGGGGGGCTTAGGTTCCATGGAATTTTTTTTACCAGACAAAAGACATACACAATATAAGTTTTAAATAATTTTAAACACTTTTTTTAATACTGGACTCACCAATAATGATTGTGAAGCTTGGTTGAGGCAGGATGCTCTGCTCCACCTGCTAGGGGTCGGGGGCTTGCTATATTTTACACTCGCTCACTCTCTTGGGCTGGATTTTTAGCTCTAGAATGTTCCATATTTATTTCTGTTAATTAAAGGTTCTTGCAAAAATGTCTTCCATCTGTATAAAGATGTGGTCTAGAGAAATCATGGCATTTAATACTGGTCCCTCAATCTGCCACACATCTTAGAATACCACATACACAGATGGAATTAATGCATACGGTAGTCATCTGAGAAGCAATATTGAATACTGCATGAGAGCTTGTTTTGGAAATATGACTGTCAACATCAGCATCATTTAAACATTTCAGTGGCAGGAGAGAGAACAGCTTTATGGCAGTCAGTGGAAGGAAAATTGATAGGACTGAAGAGTTACTTGAAAGAAGCAGCAAGTGTTCAAAAGTCCTCAGGATTCCTCAGGATAATTCTGCTCTGTCTCGAAAAACTTCCTCCTTCTCAAAGTTTTACTGAAACCTGAGAAAAGTTACTGATTAAGTTAAATACATTTTGGGATTTCTCTCTAGCTGGGGAAAGTTAAGTTCATATCTGGTTTAATTTGATCATTTAAAAATAACTGCTGCGAAGTCTGTTGTCTTGCATGTATGGAACTTTGTTTTGTCAGTTCAGAATTCTACTCAGGTGTGAGTCCCATTGAGAAAAGGGCCTTGCATTTTGTGATATGTAAAGATCTGAAATATGTTATTTCTGCTTGTATTGTGTTTGTAGAAATAGCAGAAATTTCAAGCCTAGTTTTCTCTTACTTGAGAATCTTTGGGACGTTTGAATTTTATCGTCTTAAATTGAAATCTGTAACAAAGGCTTTATTTTCCAAAAATGTTAGTAAATGGACTTAAATAGGTGTTTGTAACAACATTTAACAGTCTAATAGCCCCTTCCCCATCATTTTTCTCAACTTATTGGTTCGTGTCACTATTTCACTAGTTATTCTTCTACCAGAGAGAGAACTTTGGTTTTTTCCTGCTTGCTTTTTTACATTAGGACTAGTGTACAAACAGGGTTGAAAACTAGTAATACTAAAAAATACTCAGTTATGCTTGTTCCCCTACCTGTTAGTTTGAATGTCTTTTTTTAAGCTCCGCTTTTTCCTAGGGAGATTTTCTTGCTAAAGCTCTGGTCACAGACTAAACTGAAACTTCCAGCAAGCTAATAAATGTTCTATTGTTGAACTGTATGCTGTACATGCCTGCCTTTGCAAAACTTCTATACGCTTTGAATGAAACTTTGTTTTTGTCCTTTTTAGGAGAGAGTACCTTTTTTGTTGAGCTGAGTGAGACTTCCAGCATACTCCAGCATGCAACAGAGCATTCCCTTGTGCTTGTGGATGAACTAGGTATTCAGGCTCTTTTAATAAGCATGGGGAACAAACAGGGAAAACTGGAAGTATTAGTAAATAAGTTAAATTAGTTGACATCAGACTTTGTGGATAAATCTCATGACTGGAATATTGGTATAAAGGGGCATAAGCTTGTTCAGGAATCCAGATGGGAAAAAATAGGTGGTGTTGCATCAAGAATACATATCACTTGTTTTGAGATCCAGAAGGGGGTGAGAATAGACCAGTTAAGTCTGATGGGGGGTTAAAAAAAATGGATGGGGTCTACTCTAGACCACCAAATCAAGACTAGGAGGAAGAGGCATTGCTAGAACAAATATCCAAAACACAAGACTTGGTATTTATGGGGGACTTTAACTACATCTGTTGCAAAATTAATATAGCAGCACACACATTTCAAGAACTTATTGGAAATTATTGAGGACATTTTGTTCCAGAAAGTGGAGGAAATAATGGAGGGGATAGCCATTTTAGACTTGATTCTGACCAGCAAGGGAAGAATTGGTTGAATAAATGTGATGGTAATAAATACATCAGGAATTAGAGAAAGATGAAGGAAAACTTAGGTCCTCTCCTTAGGGGGGAAGAGCTAATAACTTGACATAAAGATTGATTTTGTTTAATAAGTCTATTTTGTTTGCCTTCATGAAAAAGGTTAATGGTGACCACATACTCAACACAATTAGTATTAACAGTGGGGAAGAAACATAAGCCAAAATATATAAAGAACAGGTTAGTGTATTTAGATGAATTAGATGTATTCAATTCAGGAGAGCCTGGTGATATTCATTATAGGTTGTACTTTGAGGAACTAGCTGAAGCAATCTTGGAACCCTTAGCACTTTTCTTTAAGAATGCCTGGAGGACAAGTGAGGTCCCAGAGACTGGAAAAGGGCAAAGATCTTTATAAAAGGGAACAAAGAGAACCTGGGAAATTATAGAGCAGTCAGACTGACTTTGATATCTAAAAAGCTACTGGAACTAATTATAAAATAATTTCTAAGCACCTAGAGGATAATAGTTATAAGGAATAGCCAGCATGGATTTGTCAAGAACAAAGCATGCCAAACCAATCTAATTTCCTTTGACAGCATTACAGGTGGGGAAGCTGTAGACATGATATATCTTGATTGTAGTAAGAACTCTAGGGAAATGTGACTAGATTGAATTATCATAGAGGGTACACTTTTTTGGTTGAAAGGCTGTACTCAGTGTTGTTAATGGTTTGCTGTCAAACTGGGAGGATGTATCTAGTGAAGACCCACAGGGGTCAGTCCTGGGTTGAGTATTTAATTCAGTATTTTCATTAATTACTTTTGAGAGAAGAGTATGCTTATGAAATGTGCAGATGACACCAACTTGGGAAGGGTTGCTAGCACTTTGGAGGACAGAGTTAATTGACTGTGACAATTTAGAGATTTGGTATGAAATCAGCAAGGTAAAATTCCTTAAAGACACATGCAAAGCACTATAATTAGGAAGGAAAACTCAAATGTCCAATTACAAAATGGGAAATAACTGGCTATGTGACAGTACAGCTGAAAAGGATTTTGGGGTTATAATGGATCACAAACTGAATGAGTCAACAGTGGGGAGAAAAGAAGGCTAATATTCTGGAGTTCATTAATAGGAGTATTTATATTGAAGATGTGAGGTAATTCTCCCTCTGTACTCCATACTAGTCAGGCTTCAGCTGGAGTCTAGAAGAGAGAAACAAATGATGAAAAGTTTAGAAAACTTGGCGTATGAGAGGAGGTTTAAGAAACTCAGCTTGCTTAGTCTTGAGAAAAGATGACTGAGGGACCTGATAAGTCTTCAGCTATGTTAAGAGGACAGTGATCAATTGTTCTACATGTCCACTGAAGGTAGAACAAGTAGCAGTGGGCTTATTCTGTAACGAGAGAGATTTAGAAGGGTTTTTCTGAATATCTAACTTAAGGATAAGGATAGATAAATTCTAGAATAAGCTTCCAAGACTTTGTGCTATAAATTCCACCATAGTTGTTTTGCACAAATTTCCCTGAGTAGACAAGCTGTTAGTAAAATTTAGGGGACTCTTTCAATAACATCTACAGTAACTTGAATCTGGTTTAAATTATCTCTTTAAATGCGGGGTTGAACTCCTGTTTTGCTAACACAAGTTAGTTCCACTTTGGATGTGTGAAAGATTATCTTCTTCTCTTGCAGGTAGAGGCACAGCTACTTTTGATGGTACAGCTATAGCAAGTGCAGTTGTTAAAGAACTTGCAGAAAATATAAAGTGTCGCACACTTTTTTCCACACACTATTATTCATTAGTAGAAGACTATTCACACAGTGCTGCTGTGCGACTGGGCCATATGGTATGTACAAACTGTTGAACTTCAAGGAAAGGTATTTGCATCACTTTGGGAAGTGGGGGTTTTTATTAGTAGGTTGTGTTCCACAGGGTGCATAGAGCCTCCGTTTTCTACCTGTAATCAAAAAGGGTGTCCTGAAAGAAAGAAATGTTCTATGTACACTAATCTAAAAGTATTGGATAAACTGCTTTTATAATTTCTTTTAGGCATGTATGGTTGAAAATGAAAGCGAAGATCCAAGCCAGGAAACTATTACATTCCTCTATAAATTCATTAGAGGAGCTTGTCCTAAAAGCTATGGTTTCAATGCAGCAAGGCTTGCTAATATTCCAGAGGAAGTTATTCAGAAAGGTCACAGAAAAGCACGGGACTTTGAGAAAGTTACAGTTTCACTGAGACTCTTCAGGTAAGTTATTTCCTGAATTTATTTAAAAAAAAAAAAAACACCCAAAAACTCAGGTGCTGTGCCATGTAGAGAGGGTTGTTTAAGTGGCTATGCTAGAGCACAACAGAAAGGGGGGGGGGGAAAATAACTTTTCCTCTTGGCTCATAGGGGGAGCTAGACATTTTCTCACGGTTCACTTGTAATGCCTTGGCAATTCTTAGGTGCTACATGACTTCAGAGAAACAGTAATATGTTTAAAATCATAAGACTATCCTTTATAAATTCATATGAAACCCATCAAGGGTCTGAATAAAACAGTCTAATAAAATATATCCTTAGACATTAAAAAACCATTCTTCAAATATAGACTAAGTTAAGTGGTAAAACTGAAGGCAAAGGAGGGTTAGCCCCTTATTTTGACTAACTGCCTGCCAGAAAAAACTCCTGATCCATCCTTAAAGGTGGAGACTGATTTACCTAGAAAACATATTACTTAGTGAAAAACTTACTAGACCTCTTTTACTAAACATAAATGTTACTTAGCAATGTGGACTTTTTTTTCCCCCCCTTTAGGCACCTTTGCCTGGTGGCAGAGAATGCAGCAGGAGATAAAGCTGTTCCTAAACTGATGACTGTAATCAATAATCTGTAAGATACAGTAACAAGTGTTAGAGTGGTGGTTTTCTCACAAAGATGGTATGCAGACAACATTATGATCTAATAAACTTTATTTTTTAAAAATGACCATTTTTTCCATTTTCTTTCCTAGGAAATTAAACCCTTTTAATTCTTACCTACCCTCTACATAATGGTTATTGAATACTCCACAATATATTAAGTCTAGATGTTATGGTACATGCATACACTTTCAGGCTGTTGATTACCCACTGTCACCAATACACATAAATGGAAAGAGCTATGAAACTGTATTGAGCTGTATATATACTTGTCTCAGCTTCATTATAGCAGGAAATTGTTGATATAGGTAATGTCCAGACTGTTCAAAAAAAAACTATGAACAGAGTAAAATACAAGCTTGTTTTGAGGAGACTTTCTAATGTGTACTTTAAAACATAGTAAAACTTTCATTCACAAAACTTAGTTACATGGGTACTTTGTTTTATAGTGCATTATTTATGCTAGGAAGTCTCATTAAAACACTTGCTTTGTTAGGGTGATTTGACGACAGACTATTGCTGGGGCAGGGAAGGAGATTTTAACTTTTTCAAAGTATACCAGAAAAATTGCTGGATATAATTTAAGATTAGTGTTTTCTCTTTCACAGAAAGAACGTACATACTGGGACATGAGTACAGTTACAGCAAGTCTAGGTGTGCTAACAAAACAGGACACATTCAAGTACAATAAGAATTTTTTGCTTGAAATTAAAAACAAACTACATGAGTAAAGCATTTAAAATCATATTTTTCAATCTGAGTAAATGTTAAAAAAAATCAAAAGAAATGCAGAAGTGCTAGCTCACATTTTACCATGTTACAAAAGCAATTGGTACCCATGTCCATAACAGCAGCAACAAGGAATGCTGCTTGTCTACAGAATAGTACTACTGCAAATTGGACTGCATTTCAATGCTACTTGTAAAAACACCAGCTTTTCAGAAGTTGGTATCTGTACAAAATTGCAGCTTATTTTCTTCACTTCTGTCCCTTCAAGAGTCTTTGTTTACACAGTAATGCTAAAACGCCCAGTTCTGTTATCCTGAGTCAACATATTGCCACTTTCTTTTTGGTAGGTTGAGCTCCATAGTGTCAACACCTTACACATCCATTTTTAATACAGTCTCTTTCTGCAGAAATGGGCAAGTATAATTTCCTCCAAAAAAAAAGTTTAACAGTTATGATATTAGAATGGCAGGACTTTTTTTTTCCTGAAAGGAATTTAGTTGTGCTGCAATGTATTAGATTCTATAGGTGGAGCAGAGTCATATAGTGTATCTGTATCATGTGTAGGCTCCCCAGCTAGCGTACAGGGATTAGACAGTGTTCCAGCACCACAGTCACAGAAAAACCTAGAAGAAAAAAATTATCTTCAGTAGGAGAATTAAACTTGCTTTAAGTTTGAATGGTAAAACTACTCAGCCAAAGTATTCATTCTTGTTAACATACCTATCGTGTCTAATAAATTCTACATCATGTCCTTGATGGCACTTCTTAATGCAGTTCACACATATGGCGTTACGATCTGTGGTGTTACAAGTGTGACATCTAAAGTAAAATGTAGCACATTAGGCATGATTTGGAAATGGACAGGTGGTTACAGGCACATTTGTAATTGGCAGTGTTACGCACATAAAAATACCAACCTCCTTGTAGAAGTAATGTTCATAATCAAAAAAACAATCATTTTTATATTACATCTGAGTACTTAACTTGCAGACTCTAGAAAATAGATCTAAGTTGGTTCATCATTTACACTAGACAGTTTTCTATTTAATCACTTATATGCTAGAGGGATGCTTACCTTTCATGACCTACAACTGTTTATAAATTTGTTACCTGTAGAAGTCATGCATTGGGTAGCTGGTGTAACTTGATATCTTATACAGACATTGGCCTCTACTGACAGCCTTTTCTATGGCATCTTGATTGTTCATTATTTTGTTATCTGTAATAAAAGGGTAAACTATCAGATAATTAAAACATTCCTTTTAGGTCTCACCACTCCGCTCCCACGCATGGAATACTCCTGGGGGAATTCTTCTGCACACAATATTTTCAAATTCTGCACATTTTGTTTGGTGTGATTATATTGTGTTATTTTGACAGTTTCAATTAATTACATTTCAGAATACCTGTCAGCAAGTATGTCTAACAACACAGACAAAAATGATTAAGGAAATGTTTTTTGACAAATAGATTCCTTACTAGACATATTAATACAGAACTGAGTAATAATTCATTTAAATTACAATACAGAACTGTATTTCCTGCATCCCTCAAAAGCAGTGCAAAGGTTTGGGGGAGTTGGGGTAACAGAGGAGCTGAGGGAGAGGCAAGTAATTGCTGGGAAGGAGCCAGGGTGAGAACTTGTTGGGTATGAGGGGGGGAAAGTACAGAACAAGGTTTTTTGGGGGGAGCAGAGAGGGATTGTTAGGGAGCTTCCCCCATGCAGACCCTGGCTGACCCCAGCCTCTCCCCTTCAGACAGGTACATCTGCCCCTGACTCCAGGTGTCCCTGCACCCCTATGTATTCTTTTAGCCCTCCTGTCCCTATGTGTATCTGTGGCCCTGCACCTCCACTCCCATTCAGCCCCTACCCTAGTCTGTGCCCCACTAGCCCTTATGAGCCCCCGTCTGAGGCCCACTCCCAGCAGCCCAACGCTGTCTGTCTCCCCGTCTCCTGACCTGGCCTGACAGGCACTGTGAAGAAGGCAGGCTCTTCCTCTTTCCTAGGTGGCCAGAAGCTGCTGCTCTGTTCTAGTGCCATAGCACCCTCTGATGAGCAAAAGGCAGAACTGCAGCAATTTACTGGCAGAAGCTTTTTTCTGCGCAAAAAATTAAAAATATGCACAGCTCATTAGTTATGTGCAGAATTCCCCTAGGAGTAATGGAACTACAGGAACAGGTTGAGTTCTCTGTCAGAATTTTAGGCTATAGTTCTAGAGTTTAAGTACTACTGATAGGTAAACAACTGAGCCATCCCTTCTAGATTTCAGGTCAGGGTTGCTGTCAGATTAGTAGGCCAATTGATAGGGCTGCTTCTGCATCCCTCAGGAATGCACAGCAGAACTGAAATCCTCATTGAAAGTGAGACAGAGAAAAACACCAAGCAGCTCTGTTCTTATTTCTTTCAGTGGGTGTACCCATAACCCTTATTGACCAAGGTTTCACACCTATGTTCTAGGAAGCACGACAGTATTATTTCCCCTAATTTTTCAAATAAGGTAACGTTGTAAAAGGTTACTTCCAGCAGAACTGGGAATAGAACACAGGTCTCATCTACTCAGTCGATCTATACCCATTGTTCTTAGCACTAGGCTATACTTGCCTCCTAGAACCAAGCACAGACCCTAAGAAACTTGGTACCCAAGTCTGTTGTCTCATAACTAGCTTTATAATAAACTTGCAAAATGGTGCCTCACTAGTGTTTGGTTCATAGCAACTTACTTTAACAGACTTGTAAAGTAAGTTTCTGAACCGTACTGGCTACTTGTTTTCACTCATGTAGCAAAGAGTTCTGATTACAGGAATTTTGTATGGTCTTTCAAATTCCCAACCAGAAAGAATTAACCACTATCAAAACAGTCTGAAGGAGGATTAACTCAAGAGTGGCCAAACCTGTGGCTCTGGAGCCACATGTGGCTCTTCAGAAGTTAATATGTGGCTCCTTGTATAGGCACTGACTCCGGGGCGGAAGCTACTGGCACCGACTTTCCAATGTGCCTGGGTGGGGGTGGGGGTGAGGGTGCTCACTGCTTAACCCGTGGCCCTACCCTTCCCCCCTTGAGCCTGCTGTGTCCTCACTTCTCCCCCTCCCCCCAGAGCCCCCTGCATGCCACAAAACAGCTGACCAGAAGTGCAGGCAGGGAAGGAGAGGTGCTGATCAGCAGGGCTGCCACTGGGTGGGAGGTGCTGGGAGCTGGGGGAGTGGATAGGGGGCTGCTGACATATTACTGTGGCTCTTTGGCAATATACATTGGTAAATTTGGGCTCCTTCTCAGGCTCAGGTTGGCCAACCCTGGATTAACTGATGAAGTGGTCAGTGGAAAAGGCTATATTCTGCCAGGGAAAATTTAGATACAAACAAGAGTTTTCACTTTATTCTCTTGGAATCTGCAGTGCTTTAAAGGTGTTCCAGCTATTGGCTTAACTCTGAACAAACCTCAACCTTTTTTTTAGGTTCAGGGCAATTTAAAGTGTAATACTGCCAAAAGTGAGACACTGGGATATGACAAATTCTACAATACTGAAGTCTCCAGCACGCCACTCATCTTGAAGAAATGTCATACATAAACAAATATGCAATGTAAAATCTACACACCTTTCATTGTTACATTGACACCAGATGCTAGAAATAAGCCTCCAAAACGGTTGTTGAAAATCTGATTGCCTTCTAATGTTGCAGTTGCATGATTTGTTATTTCAATACCTGTATTTGGTGGAGGTGAGGCAGAGAATCAAAGCCTTAATGTGCATTTTATACTTTTTTCAGCAGCGAGATTTACAGTTAAAGCACTTAGTATTTCCTACTATCTGTCAGTCATTGGCAAAATGACTAATATCTAGAAATTGTGCTGTGACTGACTGAGCTGAAGTCCAAACATTCCCACTGCATCTCTTCATAGAGGTAAAGCCAATTTCATGTTTTCCAATTAGCAACTAATAATCAAACCACTAGTTTCTCAGATAACAGAGCAGTACAACTGGCCAAGATTTTCAAAAGTGATCTGATGTTTTCAGGTGCCCATCTTGACCTGGTTTTCAGGAACTGTACACTATCTGAAAATATACGCTCTTTTAAAGGTGTCAAGTTGGGCACCCAAAAAGTCTGTCAATTATACCCATGATTTTCAGAAATCAAACTCTTTCAGGTCACTTGGCCAGAACTCATTTTGGCAGCTCCCCAGCGCTACACAGAAGCAAGACCTTTTAAAGGTCTTCACAGAAGCTTGCTTTTTCTGAAAGACAAATGGAGAAAACTCAAGCATGCAATTTCAATTGATTAGGATTAAAGAACTATTATAGCACAATTTCTAACAAGCAGCAGTATATGAAAGTCACCATTATTACAGTAAGACTTAGAATTCCTATTCAACTGATTCCATAAAAAAATACAGATTTCAATACTTTTGATGCCTTCCACGCAAAGTGATTCCAGAATCTTAGAAGTACGTTGCTAAAATTTTCCTTGCTCTAAAACAGGATTAGTGATAGAAAATTCAAGTCAACTCTCACCAAGTCAGTAACATTTACATCCTGATTGACTTTCAAAAGAAAATTGTGAACAGTTACTAGCAAATCTGCTATGTGATGAGATAGAAACTGCATTATTTCCTGACAAGTTCAGAGAATGTTGCAAAACTGGCATTTTGGCAATTCTAAAATCCCAAATGATTTCTAGAATATAACTAGAATATCTCAGACTGTTCAAATGAATAATAATCCTAGCTGTAGAAAAGGGACTCTTGCCTGTCATAATACTGAACTGAAATCTGTAAGCTCTAACCCAGGGGTCTCAAACTTAAATGACAACGAGGGCCACATGAGGACTAGTACATTGGCCCGAGGGCCACATTTACTGACACCCCCCCCGCCACTGCCCTTGGCCCCGCCCCCACTCCACCCCTTCAATGAGGCCCCGCTCCTGCCCCCATTCCAACCCCTTCGAAATCCCCACCCCAACTCAACTCCCTCACTGTTCCCAGGGGGCGCAGGAGGGGTGTGGGATGTGACGGGCTCAGGGCAGGGAGTGGGGGTGTGTGGTGCAACAGGGGTTTCAGGGTAAGGGGTGTGGGGTGCAGCAGGGGGTTCGGCTGCAGGAGTGGTTCGGGGGGTGGGCTCCAGCTCGATGCACACCAGGGGCAGGGAAGGCTCCATGCCTGCCTGCCCTACCCTCGTGCTGCTCTGGGAAGTGGCTGGAGTCTGGGGAAGGAGGGGTGCAGGGGTGTGTGTGGCTGTTGCTTCAGGCACCGCACCCAGCAGCTCCCATTGGCTGCAAGGCAGACAGGGAGCCTGCCTGGCCCCCGGTGCGGGTCGGGCCAGAGCCACTGTAAGTCAACGCTGGGGGAGGGTAGGGGGCCCGCGAGGAGCTCGTGGGCTGCATATTTGAGACCCCTGCTCTAACCCCTCAAAATATGATTTAAAGAATACAAACCTGCAGCAAAGCCATCAAATATTCGATTTTTCCTTAACACAGGGTGACTGTTGGTGCTGATGAGAACACCAGCTTGAGCATTTCTAAAAATATCATTCTCTTCAAGGAGACCTACAACAGAACCAACAACAAGCACCAGATTTAAGGCTAAGCATCACTGTGTTTCTCTTTATAAGAAATCTGTATATTTTATTCATAATATCAATGGTTTCAATGTCAGTGATGGGTATTCCCAGGATGAAAGGATTAGCAGGATGTTGGAGATAATATACATCATCCTTTGAAAGTTATTCTCAATTTATATGCATCTAAGGATATTTAATAAAACAAGGATTTTCAGTACAGATGGGGAAAACATGGGACCTATGACCCACAATAAGCTCGTAAGTAATACACCTAGACTAGTGGTTCTCAACCAGGTGTACACGTACCCCTGGGGATACACAGAGGTCTTCCAGGAGGTGCATCAACTCATCTAGATTTTTGTGTAGCTTTACAACAAGCTACATAAAAAGCAGTAGCCAAGTCAGTACAAAACAAAATTTCATATGACTTGTTTATACGGCTCTATATACTAATACTCTGAAATGTAAGTACAATATTTATATTCCAATTTATTTATTTAATAATTATATGGTAAAAATAAGAAAGCAAGCAGTTTTTCAGTAATAGTGTCCTATGACACTTGTATTTTTTATGTCTGATTTTGTAAGCAAGTAGCTTTTTAAATGAAGTGAAACTTTGGGGTACGCAAGACAAAGACTCCTGAAAGGGGTACAGTAGTCTGGAAAGGTTGAGAGCCACTGGTCTAGAGGCTACTTTATATTTAAGAAAACCAAATCCGTCAGACTTTGTGCTCTGCTCTTTCTTCTCCAGCAGCATTTGGTAGTCTCAAAGGAGAGCATAATTTTTTGACTGGTACTTTGCCACTGCAGTGCAGCTCAACTTAAAACTACATAACCTAAAATTAAAGTTTATAATCCACAATGAAAGACTACCCACCTAATTTCTTAATAAGATATTTTCCTTTTAATGGATAGGATGGGAAAAAGTCTGGCTCTTTCCAGATCTTTGGTATTGACAAAAACCATACATTTAAAAACAAAAACAAAGCCCCCACAAATCCAAGATCTGGGATCTTCAATTTGATGGTTACATCGGACCTTTTGTCCTTCAGTTAAATGGCAAAAAAGTTACAAATGTAGATCACAGGTAATAAGGAAGAAGTCTAGCCTTATAGAAGCAGTCTGGAATAGGCTTCCTGGATGAGGTGAATTACTCCTTTGCCTATTACAGTATAGTATTACAGATGTAACTGATGACACTAAAAAGCATTAGTACGTTTTAAATAAATATTTTACTACTTCATAAAGAAAAATAATCAAATTTCTAAAGAGCAATTTAAAAGAACAATATCTTAATCTGAAATTAGGTTATAATCCAATATATTTAGTGTATTCTAATGAGGAAAGAATGCTACCTCTGCCACCATTAAATATACAGATGCCCCCATCTCTTCCATCATGGATTTTATTTCTTCTTAGCGTAGGATTACTGTCTGTCTTAATCCATACTCCAGCCATTGCATTATCAAAAATTTCATTGTCTTCTATAAATCCAAGCCCTATAAAAAAAATATTCAACATAACTGTCTTTCTAATAACCATGTTGCAAAGCATCTTAATGTCTGAAAAAATGAAATAGACCTACCAGAATTATAAACAAGAATACCACCATTCTGACCTCCCCAGATTTTGTTGCGCCTAATTTTGGGGTTGCTTCCAGTTCTACAGATAACCACAAGCAAATGAATTATTAAAAAAGGTTTCCTAAAACTGAACATTTAAAATACATCTGAAGATAGGGGGAAAATAGTACATCAATCACATCAGCATTCTGTACGTTTACACATCAGACTCCATGTATAAATATAAAAGACATTGCTTGCAAGCCTTTAGAAATCATCGATTGCTTACTTGGAAACAAATAGATTTAAGACTTCACACCATTATGAACAGAGAAAGAAACTGGAGATAAAAGTTAGTATCTAGGTTC
The DNA here is from genome assembly GCF_007399415.2 of Gopherus evgoodei. Taxonomy (NCBI): domain Eukaryota; kingdom Metazoa; phylum Chordata; order Testudines; family Testudinidae; genus Gopherus; species Gopherus evgoodei. Next base: position 197,279,215 of record NC_044324.1, on the reverse strand, counting down.
TCCTGACAAGAATTCCTCCCCTTGAACTGAAACTAAGAACACTAGATTTAAAAGGACACCCCAGGGTAAATTTTAGGAACCGAATGAGGAGGAGGAGTAAAGAGAAAAATAAGGCTAATACAATAAAATCTCTTTTTAGATGTAAAATGAAAACACGTATTACCTTATTTGAACCCCTGAGTACATGTGATTATAGATGTCATTGTCCTCCAACACTCCATGTCCGTTGTCATAAAAATAAACACCAACCTGACATTAAAAATAAAATAAATTAAATTAGAAGAAAGAAAGAAGTGTGAAAATAGTATTTCTATCATGCAAAACAAAACCCACCTGTTTCCCACTATGTATTCTATTTCTCCTCAGTACTGGAGTACTTCCTGTTGTCACCCAGACTCCGGCCAAAGTATTACTGTAAACTTCATTTTCTTCAATAACTCCTTGTCCTTTTTCATGCTAAATACAAGCAAGATAAGTCAAAGGTTAAGTCAAGTTGTCTCTTGCAAATATTGGCTTTATGGCTTTTTTCTTTTTGGAGGGAAGAAAAAAATTGCTTTGTCCAGTTGTGATGGCCATTCTTATGGTAGAAGTCTCCTGAGTTCTCAAGTTACTACCATTTTTAAAATTGTTTTGTACTATTTGTGAGACTTTATATTTCTGAACATTTTAAGTGTAAAAAACAGCTTAAAATTTCTCGTTTTACATCTGATTTTATACTGGAGATTTCAAGGGTTTGTACTGAAGTTTAGAAATCTCTGCTGGGCTTTGCTAGTGGAGCTCTGCACTCAACTGTGTGCGCTAGGTAACCAGGTTCTAATCTTACATCCAGCATTATCTATTAAAAATAAAATAAGTTACATAAATTGTCATGTTTCTTACTTAAAGCATATAACAATCTTTACTGGTGCATTTGTGTTTAAAATTAAAGCAACATTAGACTCTGAGGGTCAGATAGTAAGGCAAATAATTATACAATTCTAATCTGAGAGCTTCAGTTCATGTTACTTAACCCTTGGTTTCACATGCTAAAGACTCAGATTCTAGTCTTGACTTCTAACTGCTCTGCGTACTTTTAGTGACACCTGCCAACTTGTGGGTGGGGAGATCTGAATTTTGTCAGTCTAGTGATAACCGTGAAATGCTCCATGTTTCTAGATTTTAAGTGTACATGATGTCAAATTATTACCAAAAACTGATGTAAGGTGAAAACTTTTTTTTTTTTTTAATTTGATATTTTGCTACCTACACTGCAGGGCAATGTCTTGAATTTAAAAGAAATATTCTAGCTGTATTTGTCAAAATTAAAACAAGATTATTTGTAATTAGGTGAATCTATCTGTAGAACGTAAGAAACTACTTCAGAATTTAACAAAACAAAAGGAAACTTTAAATGTTTACTTAAACTTTAAAGTGTGTATACAAGGCATTACACTTCCGTAACTCACAGAAAATACTACCTAGCAGAATCTGCACGCCTAGACCTTCTATATGTAGTTAGTACTCACCACATAAATTCCACCATGTTGGCCATCATGAATCTTGTTGTGTCGAACAATGGGACAACTATTTGTCGAATCTGAATTCCTGCTAATGCATTACCTGTTGAAAGGGGTCATACTTTAGGAAAATTTGGCACACAAAATATAAAAAGTCCAAGATACAATAGGATAAATGTATAATTTACCATAAATGTCATTTCCTTCAATAAGGCCTCTCCCATCACCAAAGATGTAAACTCCACCTTGATTCCCATTAAAAATTGCATTGCCCCTAAGGAACAAAACCACACATTACAAAACTATGAAAGTAAGTTACACTGTACCATATAATCTAAACATATAAAGAAAATGTACAAATATATGTAAAACTCATCAGGTTTTGAAATCTAGAATAGTGTCAGGATTGCAGATTTTTAAGAAACTATATACTTCTAAAAATATATCGTATGCATGCAAGTTAAAAATCTAATTCCATTGCACCCTGACACATCCATGTCATTTTTATATATGTAGGAATGTTAATGTTATTAAAAAACGGAAGTAATATGGCATACATTTTCCTTTCACCCTAAAACATTCCTACAAACAAGCACCAACTAAATACCCAACCACTAAAGAAACAAACTAACCTTATTGTTGGGTCACTGTTTGAGGTAATCCAAACACCTGCAAAATTGTTTGCATAGATTTTATTCTCTATGAATTGTCCTCTTCCTTTTTCATGAACATAGATTCCTCCAGTCTGACCATGAATGGATTTTCACAAACACAAATGAAGCATGGTGAGACAAACCACATCACCCAACTGTAGTTGGCATAAGCTTTGACCTCAAAGCCAGCTATCCTGTTTCTATGTATGTTGCAGCTTTCAAAATAACCCTACAAAAACAACACACAAAGTTTTCTGTAAGAAAATCTTGAAAAGATTATAGTTTTAAAATGCTCTTCCTAAAACTTGGGAATCTAAAAAGGAAAAAAAAAGATAGCCATGTCTACAAAAAGTACCATTATTGCTATAGATCTAGGTAATTACATAGCCATCATTACTGTAGCATAAGCATCTTCCAAGTAAGTAAAATGAAACAAATACAGAAAACCTTATTAACTGAGAAAAGATTTCTTTGTATTTCTATCTATTAAGGAATTTGTGTGTTTACTTTCAGTATTCTAGTGCTGCTTATTTGAAATTGTCTTACACTAATATTGCTGAGAGTCAAGTTTAAAAAAAAACATACCAAAATTGCTATTTTAAGAAATTGCTCTATTGAATCTGTATTTTCTTAGTTTATCAAATTGAACAACATAAAAAATTACTTAAGACTTTACTTATGTTTCCCAAATACACTGCAATCAAAACCAAAATAAGAACTAGTTTAGGTGCTGATTCTGAAAAGTGATTAATTTTATTAGACTTCACTGTGACTGTTCAAAATAAAGTTACTGCTTATAAGTCTTCTCAAAATTGCACCTGAAAGGCCTAATCCAGGAAAGTACCAAAGGGAGTTAATTAAAGGGAACTGGGTTCTTAACCAAAAAAAAAAAATCAATCAATCTAAAAGAGCAAATTATTCCACATGGAAAATTGGGTGAGGGGAGAGGAGAAGAGGAGCATTCAAGCACGATTCCGTTTCCAAAACAAAAGTTTATATGTCTTCTTTTCAGGCCTTTTTCTTGGTCCTTATTTATTATTAGTGATCTGTGAAAAAACAGGATCTGCTCCTACCGCTGAATCCCTAAAGTCATATTCTTATTTATGGTTTCAATCATTTCCAGAGCAAATAACTGTGATGTTAAATTGACACATTATTAGTTCATGTGAGAAAAATTCAACAAACATCTTTTAAAGAAAAGGATTTTTTTTCATGAAAACATTCCCGGTAGTAATAATAAAAGATTTAACACATCTTAAGTATTTTTCAAATGATTCCCCATGAGATGTCTGCAAAATCTTAAAATGAAGTTGAGTACTAATGAGAAAACAATTTAAGAGTAGGCTACCTCAAGTTAGTGAGAAAAATCTTTAGAATCTAGCTATATGCATGGCTGCAATTATAAAAAACAAACCAACCAACTCACTAAAATGGCATAAGCAAAGGAAAGAATATTTGTACTATTTGCCCTACTGTCACCTTCCAATTACTAGTATTTTCTTACTGCATTTTAGTGGAGAAAAGAGTATTTGAATTACTCATTTACTTCACTTCCTTTTTAGACTGGCTTTCAGAATTCCCCCCCCACAGTTCATAAACTGCCTTGATTCAATGTTTTCAATATAACTGAAAAAAAAAACACATGGTTTAATCTTCTTTCACAATTTCGGGTAATCAAGGTAAAGTTTGAAGACCTAAATGACACCCTTTCCCAAGAAAAAAGCCAACATTTCCAAGAGTGGACTAATGACTTGGGATGTCCAACTCAGACACCCTAAAAAGGGCTGCCTTTCAATGGCAGGTACTGACTGAAACACAGTCGCTTTATGGGTGGTGACGTTTTGGGGCTCACCCAGGCCAATAGGTAGGAGTTCTCAACCTTTTCCTTTCTGAGGCCCCCCTCAACATGCAATAAAAACTTCAGGGCCCAGCAGGGGAATGGGTGAGTGGGTGGGTAGGGACACAGGGCTCCAGGCTGGGGTAGGGGGCTTTGGGCATAGCATAGTTTGACTTCTATTTTGGGGGGGCAGGGACCAGTAGGGGTTGGGCCAGCTCTGCACAGCATGGTCCAGGAAGGCAGCACCACCTCCACCCCCTGGATCACCTTAGCAGGCCACCCAGCCTGTCTGGATTGTGTGTGTGGGGGTTCAGCTCATAAAGTTTGAAAACTGCTCAAGGTACAAGGAGGGGATAGCTAGAGGCTGTGTGCAGGCAGGAAGGTAGCTCAGGATGCAGGGAGGGACAAGTAGGGGCTGTGTGCCACGAAGGCTCCCCTGTGGTCACTGCTCCCCAAGAGCAGTGCCAACCACAAAGCGGGGTCCTCCCTGCCTGGGCAGCTCTTACCGACTGCGTGAGCTAAGGAGCAGCCGCAATCCCGGGCTGCAGGTAGGGGGAATGCCATGGCTGCCTGCTCCATGACACTAGCCAGAGCAGCAGCTGTCCACACTGTCTCACTCTGGCTTCCTGCCTCCGACCTGGCCAGGGGTGTCGCTTCAGGGGCTGGGAGGGGAAGGGCGTGGAGCTGCCCCCAGGACTGCCCCATTCTGGCACTGCAACTATGCAGCTAGTGCTCAGGGTTTCAGCCCTGCGGCGAGGGGCACAAGAACAAATAGTTACAGAAAGGTAGGTAACCGTTTTTTCTTCGAGTACTTGCACGTGTCCATTCTAATTTGGGTGACTAGCAAGCAGTAGACTTGGTGGTGGGCTCAGAGTTCAAGGACAAGCCAACTGTAGTACTGCTCGGCCAAAGTGGGGGTTGTCTCTGGCCTCCTGTGTGATAGCAAAGTGCATTGAGAACCAAGTCGCTGCTCTACGTATCTCCTGCATCGGGACCTGTGCTAGGAAGGCCGCTGAAGAGGCTGGAGACCTCATGGAGTAGACAGTCAAATTCAACAGAGGCGGAACGCCCAGGAGATCGTAGCATGTTTGCATGCAAGATGTTTTCCAAGATGAGATCCTTTGGGCAGAGTTGGGAAGCCCTTTAATTCTGTCAGCTACTGCTATGAAGAGCTGTGGTGACCTACAGAATGGTTTGGTCTGTGCAATATAAAATGCCATAGCACATCTGATGTCCAAGTAATGCAGGTGTTGTTCTTCCCTACTTGCATGAGGTTCCAGGGAAAAAGATTAGCAGAAAAATTGGTTAGTTGTAGTGAAATTGGGACACGAACTTTGGTAGGAATTTCGGGTATGGCAAATGCTGTACCTTGTCCTTAAAGACGACTAAATAGGGGAGCTCTGCCATGAGGGCTCAAATCTTTGACACTCTCCTGGCCAATGCAATTGACACCAGAAAGGTTTCCTTCTACGAAAGATGTAGCAGAGAACATGTCGCCAGTGGCTTAAAAGGTGGCCCCATGAGTTTCTAGAGGAAACTCACATGTCACATGAGGGAAGAGGTTCCCTCATCTGAGGGAAGGTCCCCTTCAGACCTTTGAGGAAGCGAAGTACCATTTCATGAGACAATACTGACCTACTGTTGACTGTCAGGTGGAATAATGAAATGGCCACCAGGTGGACCTTTATAGAGGAAAGGGCCAGGCCCTGCTGTTTCAAAGATAAGTGGTAATCCAAGATGAGATGGAGCGAAGACTGCATTGGCAGGACTCCATGTTCGGATGACCAGAGGGAGAACCGCTTTCACTTTACATGATAAGCTGTCCTCATGGAAGGCTTCCTGCTGCCCAGGAGAATTTTGTGGACTTGCTCCAAACAAGCCTGTTCATTGAGGTTTAGCCATACAGATTCCAGCCCATCAGGTGTAGAGTGCTGAGGTTCAGGTGGAGCAGCCGACCATGGTCTTGAGAGATCAGGTCTGGATACAGAAGGAGCTCAATTGAGGTCTTGAGAGAGAGAGATGAACGAGTTAGGTGTACAAGTGTTGCCTGGGCCAAGCTGGAGCTATTAGTATGACCCGAGCCCGGTTCTGCTTAATCTTTGTCAGCACCTTGTGGATCAGCAGGATGGGTGGAAAGGCATAGAAAAGGTAATGAGATCACTTCATCAGAAAGGCATCCATCATGGAGCCTGGGCTTGACCCCTCAGGGAGCAGAACTACTGGCTCTTCCTGTTGGAACATGTAGCGAACAGATCTATGTGGGGTAAACACCACTTGTGGAAATGCTCATTGTAACATCTGGGCGTAGGGACCACTTGTGATCAGTGGAGAAGGACCTGCTGAGGCCGTCTGCAAACTGGTTCTGCACCCCTGGCAGGTATGAAGCCTCGATCTCGATTGAGTGCTGTGGCAAATTGCCGGCACTACTATGATGGGTCCTGTGCTTTCTCTTCTTGTGGGGGTGTTCAGGGTGCCATTTCTTGCCACTTATCTGGAGTATTAACTGTCTCACTAGTATCCCAGAGAAGTGGGGTGGAGAGGGAGGGACCTGGGCCCGCCCTCTGCTCTGGGTCCCAACCCAAGGGCCCTAGGGATAGCAGCAAACTACTTGAACTAATGATTCCTTCCCCTGGGCTACTTCCCTCTCCAGCCCTTCAGCTTGTGGGGTGTCCTGTCCTCTCTCTGCTTGGGCAAGGTTTCTCCCAACCCTTCGTGTCTGTGGAGTCCCTCTACTCGGTACAAGCTGGGTTTCCTTTTACCTAGGGTCTTGGTCTTCTGGCCCACCACAGCACTTTTCCAAACTCTCCTCGGCTTCCCTCCAACACCACAACTACTCTGTGCTTCAACTCCTCCAAACTGTTCTCTGCTCCAACTCCTCCAAATTGCTCTCTGCTCAAACACCAAACCACTCTGCTTCAACTCCTCCAACTGTCTGATTCAAGCAGGGGAGTTTTATCAGGTGACTGGCTTCAGGTGCTCTAATTGCCTTAATGGGCTTCTGGTGCTCTAATTAAACTGTAGCAGCCTCTCATCAGCCTGAGGCTTATGTATCTCCCATATATCACTCTCCTGCTGCCCTCTAGCCATGCTATATCACAGTGCGTAATGCAAAACTCCCACAGACGGACTGCCTCCTGACATGGGGGGGAAGAACGGGATCTGCCCGGTCTGTTGATGTAATACATGGTTGATGTATCGCCCAGGAGAATCGAGACTGTCATGTTCCCAATGTGGGGCAAAAACGCCTGGCATGCTAATCGGACGGCCCTGAGTTCTCTGATATTGATGTAGAGCGATAGATCCTCTGCGGACCAGCAACCTTGGGTCCTGAACATCTCCAGGGGGGCTCCCCAGTCCCGTGCTGAGGTGTCAGAGACCCCAGGTATGCCGATGGCTGGGGTTTGTGAAGTGAATCCCTTTGCAAAGTACTCGGCGATCCAACCACCATGACAGGGAGCCGAGGATATGAACAGGCACTGTGATAACCCTATCCAGGTGGTGCCTGGAGGGGGAATACACTGTGGTGAGCCAGGCTTGGAGAGCTTTGAGTCTCAGCCTCGTATGATGAACCACATACATGCACGAAGCCATGTGGCTAAGAAGGCTCAATCAGAGTCTGATCATTGTGATTGGGTGAGCCTGTATGTAGTGTACTAACTCCGATATTGCCTGAAAGCGATCTTCCAGAAGAAGAGCATTTGCCAGATGGGAGTTAAGGACCGCCTCAATGAATGCTTTTCTCTGAATCGGTATTAGGGTCAACTTTTGTACATTGATTAGAAGGCCCAATGCCTGGAAAGTTGATTGGATGACGGCAATGTCCAACTCCTAGGCAACCAGAGGAGCTAGTGAATGGGAACGGCTCACTGAGGAGTTTTGCGAAGGAGTTCTCCAGGTGAAGGAGGAACGATTATGTGACCCTGGGGGTAAGTTTGTTGCCTGTACTGTGTGTGTGTGTGGTGCGCTTGCTGCTTGACTTAGAAATACCATATGGTCTGTTTGGGGTCTGCATGCTGACAGTGTGTGTGCTGAGCCTAGCGGCCTGCTAGGCAAGGCTGAGAGCTTCTTAATGAAGCGTTGCTCCCTAAGCCCTTTAGCACCCATCAACTTTTAACCAGGGGGCAGGGCAGGAACACCAGTTAAGTCCAAAGCAAACTGGAAAGAGCTACAGAAGGATCGCTCAAAACTAGGTGACTGGGCAACAAAATAGCAGGTGAAATTCAATGTTGATAAATGCAGAATAATGCACATTGGAAAATGTAATCCCAAGTATACATATAAAATGATGGGGTCTAAATTAGTCATTCCCACTCAAGAAAGAGATCTTGGAGTCATTGTGGATAGTTCTCTGAAAACATCCATTCAATGTGCAGCGGCAGACAAAAAAGCAAACAAAATGTTGGAAATCACTGAGAAAGGGATAGATAAAGACGACAGAAAATATCATAGTGCCTCTATCTAATCCATGGTATGCCCTCATCTTGAACACTGCATGCAGATGTGGTTGCTCCACATCAAAAAAGATATATTGGACTTGGAAAATTTCAGAAAAGGACAACAAAAATTGTTAGGGGTATGGAACAACTTCCGTATGAGAGAGATTAATACGACTGACTTTCAGCTTGGAAAAGAGATGACTAAGGGAGAGATGATTGAGATCTATAAATTATGACTGGGTGCAGAGTAATAGTAAGGGTTATGTACTCCTCATAATACAAGAACTAGGGAATCACCAAATGAAATCCAATAGGCAGCAGATTTAAAACAACAAAACATCCTCTTTGCCAGAGGGTGTTGTGAAGGCCAAGACTAATAACAGGGGGAAAATAAAGAACTAGATAAATGCATTGGAGGATAGGTTCATCAATTGGCTATTAGCCAGGATGGGCAGGGATAGTGTCCCTAGCCTCTGTTTGCTGGATCTAGGAATGAGCACCAGGGAATGGATCACTTGATGATTACCTGTTCTGTTCATTCTCCTCTAGGGCACCTGGCATTGGCCACTGTCGGAAGACAGGATATTGGGTTAGATGGACCTTTGGTCTAACCCAATATGGCCCTTCTTATATTCTTATAACTCCACTTGAACTTGAGACCTGCCCTTGATGAAGTCAGTCATTGAGGTATGGGAATACATGGACTCCTCTTGAGAAAAGCTGCTACCACTGGAATGCATTTGGTGAAGATCCTCTAGGAATCCACCAGATGGCTCCTTGACAACGTCAGCTTGCAGACCTAGGTTAGAGACCACTTGCTTCAATAAGTGCTTGTGGGCTCTTAGGTCATCTTGTGGAGAAGACCCCTTGAGCATCAGCTCATTCTCTGGTGAAGACGAGGAGGAGGCATGCGCTGCCATAGCATCCAATATAACCTCCTCCTGAGGACCTCAGGTCCTGGTAGCTGGTACTGGTCTCAGTGGTGGCTTTGGTACTGGGGTGTAGCTGAGAGTCAGTGCCGGGCCTGTGCTGAGACCAGCTCCAGCAATGGGTTGTGGAGTCTCTCAGTGCGCCACCAGTGCTGCTGAGTCCCCGAACGCATGGGGAAAAGCGCCTCACACTAGTGGCTTGACCTAGGGGAAACCCCCATGGGTTCCAAAAGGGCCACTGTAAGGGTGTCAGTCCCCATGGGCCAGGTATTCCCGGAGCATCATTGCTCCTGGTGCTCCCGAAGTCAAAGATGGGTGCAGGGATTGGTGCGTAGCCCCCAGATGGTGTCGGTGTCTTGAAAAGTCAGATTGGGAATTTGACCTTGAAGATAAGGCGCCAGTGAATACCACTAGGGGAAAAAATTCCTGACAGCTGTGCTCACGGCACACACACACCTATATTGGAATGGACATGTGCAAGCACTCGAAGAACTGGTCTCTTGCAAAATGGCTGCCATCTCTCATTGTTCTCAGCCGAACTGAAGCAACAAGATGCCCCGAGTGAGCAAAAAGGGCCACTGTCTTTATTCCTCTATTCTCCACAGAGCTCCACTCTGCTTAACATAACACGGAGCCACCATGTTTCCTAAAAGTAGCTTGACCTCACTTCTATTCGAAACAATGGGTGCAGAGCAACGGAAGCTGACTTTTTTTCAGGTGAGGTAAGGAGACAGGGAGTAGAGCTGAAGGTGCTGCCTACTCATTTTCAGGAGACGCCCAAGAGCTATGGTAGGGCAGAATTTACTTAGGAAAGAGGAAGACCCCCAAATTGTTTACTTCACTGACTAATTCTGTTTGGGAGATCAGAATAAAAGAGAGAGAAGTAATTTCTCTCAGGGTGTGGTATCCAGCCTTTCCACCTATTCTGGGCACCAGCCATCACTGAATAAAGTTATTTTCTTATAATACAAGTTGAGAGCTAAATAATACACTACTAGGAGGCCCATGCTTTGAAAACAGATGTTTATTTCAATGTAAAGGAAATTCACAAATAATATTCTGACTGCTCCTTTCAACAGCACCAAGAATTTCTGGCATGTAATAAATTCAGCTTTGTCCTTTGAAGCCAGTTTTAATGTGGTTGATTGTTCTTCTCTTTATCCATGTAAGAAATTGTGAAGCAAAGCTTAATGCAAGAAAGGGGATACATCTTTTAGAAACTTCAAGGACTGCTTACTGAAAATCAATCAAATCAATAAATCAATCTCCACTTGCTGGTTTCATTACAGAGTTTTGTGGCATTTGCTGACGGTTCAGAAAGTTGCTGCAAGATTTACAAGTACTATGTTTTCAGCATTCAGCACTCACATTTTACAGTTTTATTTGTTCCATGTTAAGCAACATATTGACTAAGTATTCCTCTTCTGTTTAACGACTATACCTTCCCCATCAAAGCACCACCTAACATCTTTCTTAAGAACAACAAAAATACTGCTCTTAACTACCAAACTGAAGTCTCAGTTACTGGGTTTTTACTTCTTCTAGAGTGCCTTTCAAAGAAAAATGAAACGAGTAAGACTTTTCAAAAGCTCAGTTTTTATTCAATATGGTTTTAGGTACTAAGTTATCTTGGATGCTTTCATGCAGGGTTTTTACAGAAATGTAAGATTGTACAGTCTCTGAAAAAATAATCAATTTTTGTTATTCCTTTGAAAGGTTGCTAGCCTGAAAAAGGAGTATGCAACAACCAAGTATATGAATATAGGAAGGGATTCATCCAAGCAGGTCAATCCTCATACTCTGTTGTGGCAGAAGAAAGAGCCTAGAAAAGTGCCATAGCTATCTGATGGAGAATCCCCACAGCACAGACACAGCAAAAGGATGCCATACTGGCCTTATGCTGAAATCCTCACATGCCCCAACTGTAGGGAATATGCTAGGGGAGACAGGCCAGCTGGGAGGGATTTGCTGGGGCTGGGCTACTGCGCACAGTACTATGAAGATTCTCTTATTGATGCTGCTGCTAGACTCCACCATCCCTCAACAGCCCAGCACCAAACACAAATCGTGGCTTGAAGCTACTTTAATCCCACCACCTCCTTGGCTGTGCCTGAATATAATGTCCAAGAAGTCCAACACACAACAGTACCTATAATCTGTATAACGTGACCTAATCTCAGCAGCTAATCACTAACTAATTACCAGTGAATCTTTACAATATGCAGCCCCTCCTAGCTGCCAAGGCTGGAATACGGTCATTCATGTACATTTATTTTGCTAAATGGGCATCCCTAACCATGTCGCTATGCCTAAAAAAAGCTATTCCTCCCTCCCCGTTCTCTGTGGAGTTAGATATCCCACAGTGCACATGTACATATAATCATGGAACCATTACTTTGTATGCCCGAATCTCTGATGATTCTATCCTTGATAAGTTAGCTCTCCTGTACTTGGAAATATCTAGATGAGGTCTGGTTTTAAAGTCTAAGTGCTTTTTCTTTTTTTTGAGGGGGGGAAGGGGGCGGCGAAAGAAGGGCGCGTTAGGTACAGAACATCATTGTCCTGATACCTGAATGCTGTGAGCAATAGAAAAACTGCATATACTAGTTCTCTAGTATAGAAAACCATACCCAACATGCAAAGTCCAAGGAAGAAATCAAGACACAGTGCATTACCTGAAGATATAACTGTTCTTCAAAATGTGTTGCTCATGTCCATTCCATTTTAGGTGTGTGCGCGCCCACGTGCACAGTTGTCGATTTCTGCCTCAGGGCTAGCTGTGGCACCCTTTGGAGTGGCGCTCCCATGCGGCGGTACATCAGGCGCCGCCAGCCCTGTGCCCTCTCAGTTCCTTCTTGCTGGCAACTTCGCCAGAGGGGGAAGAGGGCAGGAAATGGAATGGACCTGAGCAACATACCTCAAAGAACAACAATTACAAAAAAGTAACCGTTTTTTCTTCGAGTGCTTGCTCATGTCAATTCCATTTTAGGTGACTCACAAGCATTATCCATAGAGGTGGGCTTGGAGTTCACAGCTTATCTTCCAGTACTGCCCTATCAAAGCCAGCTTCGTCCGAGGCCTGCTGGGTCAGTGCATTGTGGAATGTAAAGGTGCATACAGATGACCAGGTGGCTGCTCTACAGTTGTCCTGGATAGACACATGGGCCAGAAAGGCTGCCGAAGAGGCCTACGCCCTAGCAGAGTAGGAGGTGAAAATCGCCAGAGGTGGCGCCTTTGCTTGGTCATAGAAGCAGCAAATACAGGCAGTGATCCAAGAAGAAATTCTTTGAGCTGATACAGAGCGACCTTTCATCTTGTCGGCCACAGTGATGAATAATTGCATTGAATTATGGAATGGCTTGGTCCTGTTAATGTAGAAGGCTAGGGCCCTCCTGACATCCAGGACATGTAGCCTGCGCTCCTCCTCTGATTTATGCGGCTTCAGAAAGAAGACCGGTAAGTAAATGTCCTGGCTCAAATGGAACTGAGAGATGACCTTAAGAAGAAAAGCCAGGTATGGCCTTAGCTGGACCTTTTCCTTGTAGAAGACCGTGTACGACAGCTCTGAGGTGAGTGCCCGAATCTTGGATACCCAGCAGGCAGACGTTACCACGACCAGGAACATGACCGTTCAGGAGAGGAGAAGGGAGAGAGCAGGAAGCCAAAGGCTCGAAGGGAGAACCTGTGAGCTGCGATAGAGCCAGATTCAAGTTCCACAGAGGGACAGGGTCCCTAATATGTGGGTAAAGGCTTTAGGCCCTTAAAGAAGGGGGGTAGCCCAAAGAAACTGTGTCGAGCACCCAGCTGTCTGAGGTGACACGGGACAAGGCCGACCAGAAAGGACAGAGGAGGTTGAGGAAAGGGAGGGATGTATCCAGTACTGTGGCTAGGGCGCCACCCTCAAGTGCACCCTCAAAATGGCTGCTTATGGCCTCCCTGACTTCAGCCGAGTGAGAGGAGGACAGATAGCATCTCTTAGGCCCTTTACCCTTGTCCTTTCTCCTGTAGGAGCCAGATTTGGGAGCCCCCCAGGACTTAGACTGTTGGAGGACGAAGAGGTGGAGGTCAGAACAGCTTCCTGGACTGCTGAGGAGCGTGTAAGCCCTAGGAGTGGAGGATGGCTCGGTAGTCCTTGAGCCCATGGAGCCTAGAGTCAATCAGCTCAGAAAAGAGCCTCAAACTCTCAAATGGGGGGTCCTGGATCGTGGCCTGCATCTCCAGGGACAGCCCAGAAGCCTGCAATCAGGAGCTGCATCTCATTGCCACTGCCAATGTGATCACACTGGCAGACAAGTCCGTCGCATCTCAGGCCATCTGGAAGACTCCCCAGGCCTTCGCTCACCAACGTGGCAAACCCTTGGGCATGATCCTGCGGGCGGGCCTCAGTTAACTTATAAAGTGCGTCCCACAGGTTAAAGTTATAACGTCCCAACAAGGCCTGGTGGTTAAGGACCCTAAACTGTAAGCTTGTCGTTGAATAAACTTTCCTGCCAAAAGGGTCCAGTCTTTTGGCCTTTTTATTCTTTGGTGTTCCACTGGGGTGGCCCTGAACCACCCTGTCTTTTGTGTGTGTGTGTGTGTGTGTGTGTGTGTGTGTGTGTGTGAGATGAGTATATAGATACTCGAAGCCCTTTGCAGGGACATAGTATTTCTTTTCTGCTGAATTCGACGTCAGCGGAATAGAGGAGGGGATTTGCCACACTGATTTGGCTATTTTGAGCACCCCTGGGTGGACGGCCAATGCAATCTTTGCAGTATGGTGGTCGAGATGACATTGAAGAGGTTGTCTGCCTCCTCAGCGACCTCCTCAATAAACAGGCCAAGGTTTTCAGTCACCCGTTTAGTGAGGGCCTGGTGCTCCTTAAAATTGTCTGGGGAACTGCTGGTATGGGAGGGTCCAGCCACTGCCTCGTCCAGGGATGATGAGAATGATTGTATCACCTTAGGGATGGTGTCCTCCCTTCCCTTGTCAGAGGAGAGCTCCCTCGGTGCTGGGGTACGGTGCACGGGCTCAGCCTCTGCCTTGTGCCATGTTCCAATTGCGGTACCGGTAGTACCTTGGCCGGTTTGTTTGATGCAGCCAGGGAGAGCAGGGAGTACTGAACAGGCATCACCGGCACTACCCATGGGTTCCAATATGGCCACGAGGGGGGAGGAGGGGGAGGGAGCCAAAGGCCCTGCTGCATTGGCACCGTATCTGGTGTCACCTCAGTCTCCCGCATTGGTGGGGAATTGCCCATTCTCGGTGATGGCCTGAAATCGTGGTCCAACCCTGACCACTGTCCCTTCGGTGACCATGGCGGGGCCGTTGGGGCCTGGGTTTGCCTACTGACCCCGGTAAGTGATCAGTGGGGGGGACAAGGAGTAGTACTGCCTGCTGGAGGAATGGTACTGGGTGACCATGAATGACACCGAGATCCTGAATGAGCCCTCTGGGACGGAGACTGACGACAAAGAGACCTTCTGGGAGAGGGTCATTGGTGTCTAGGTGACCTATGGCCAGATGGTCATCAATACCGAGGAGTGGCACCACAAGTCTAGAGTCCTTGCTTAGTAGGAGGGGATCTCAATGGAGATCTAGGCTTTCTGTCCGGCGAGCTAGGCTGCAGTGCTGGGTCCTGAGGTCGCAGTGATGGGGACTTGCATCTGCAGTTCGGCGACCTGGGGTGTTCTGCAAGTCTATACTGCAGCACTCTGGTGGCTTTCCCCTTTGATGGCATGAGGAGAGCCTTGTTGGTCACCTGGCGTGGCACTTGTGGAATTGGTCAGCTGTGCTCCGTAGCCACTGAGACTGCTTCAGGCACTGAAGTTCCCATCACCGGCTGGGAACTCCTGCCGCTGCCTGGGGTGGGTGGGTCCCTGGCCAGGCTGGGGGGTCCGACCTCTGCGGTACTCCTGTGAAGCCCCAGAGCGGGCGCATGGCCTAACACAGGTCCTTTGCCCAAGGCCCCTCTGTCCTTCGGGGCTTCTTTTCTTTTGCCTCTTCTTTGGCAGTGTGCTGCATGCTGAAGCCAAAGTACTGGGTGTGGGTGCTGTGATGGAGTGTTCTGACACCAGATGAAGAGCGGCCTCCATCAATAACACCCTCCTTCTGAGTCCACGGGCCAAAGTTTTTACAGATGCAGCATCTGTCTTTCCTGTGGCTTTCTCCCACACACTTAAGACAGGTGTCATGCAGATTGTTAATCGGCAGAGCCTGCTGCATGATGCACACAGCTTGAAGCTGCCCGCTCAGGGCAAACTCACAACTGGGACTCCCCTGACTAACACTATTAACTATGAAACTATGTACAACAACTAAATAAGTCAATGGATAAACCACTGCTGCTCTTGCAAAACAAGACAAGGTGCTCCAACTAACTGTCATGGGCGGTAAGAAGGAACTGAGAGGGCACAGGGCTGGTGGTGCCTGATATACTGCCACATGGAAATGCCACTCCAGAGGGCACTACAGCTGGCCCTATTGATACTGCTAAGGCAGAAATCTCTAACAACTGCACATGAGCATGTACACACCTAAAATAAAATCAACATGAGCAAGCACTGGAAGAAGAATATCTATACCTATCTGAACTGGGCAAAACACAATCAGGTGTATCAGCATCCGTCTTGCAGAGTTTGTCTGATCCAGTGGACTACTATGCACTTGCAAGAGAAAAATAAAGTTCAAGAAGTGTTAATAAAATACGGTGAAAAATCTGAAACAAGGTCTTTGGTAAGCAAGCCATCGGTATTACGTGGCTTGCAAACAGCCAGGTCATCAAGCTCATTAAACCTTCAAAAAAGATGCTCCAGGCATGGGCAGTGTGGTCTCAGTCTTCTTTGATCCCAAGCCTAGTGATAAAATCATAAATTGAAAAGACTGCCTCTTGTAAACATAGTGAATCAAGGAAACTCCCTGTGTGCACCATCTTTTTATTTTATTTTATTTTCAGCAGGACCTTTGATAGTAGGGGAAAAGAAGGAAAGGCGTAAAAAGAGGTTCCTGTCCGTGGAGCGGCGGGGGGGAGAGGAAAGCATCACTCAAGAAGTTTTGTCCTATTCCTGCTCTGGAGCAGTAGTGTGGACATTTCTTGTTCAGGTAAGGGGCGAACGAGTCTGTGGTTGGTGTCCCTCACTGCCTGAATAGATTATGAATTGCTACTGGGTCTAGGGCCCATTCATGTTTGTGTGGGAATGTTTGATTGAGACTGTCCACTATGTAGTTTTGTATGCCTGGGAGGTAGGCTACTGGCAATGTGACGTCATAGGAGATACACCAGTTCCATAGTCTCATCGCTTACATACAAAGGGAGGGTGTCCTAGCTCCCTCTTGTTGATTTATGTAGTATATGCAGGCTACATTGTCTGTTAGAATTTTCATGTATGATCTTTTGAACAATGGTAGGAAGCAGGTGCAGGCATTCCTGACTCCTCTGAGTTTGAGGAGATTGATTGACAAGACATCTCTGCGGGTGACTGCTTGCCTTGCCTGGTGAGATCATTTAGATGTGCACCACACTTTGAGTGATGCGTCAGCGGTGAGAAGCAATGATGGATGAGGTTGCGAGAAGGGAATTCCTCTGCAAATATTGGTCTGGGTAAGGAGTTTTTGATCCTGGATAGTAGTGACTGGGGTTTCTCTAACCTGTCCATTTTGGGGCTGTAAACTGAGCTGAACCACATCTGAAGGAATTGAATAGGAAACCTGGCATGTGCTATTACTGCTGTGCTTGCTGCCATCTGACCCAAGAGCTGGAGACAGTGTCTGGCTGATATCTGCGGTCTCTTCGAGTGTGACCAGTGAGAGAAGTCTGTGTTGGGGTAGAACAGCTCTGGCCTATAGCGAGTTGAGGTCTGCGCCTATGAATTCCAGGTGCTATACTGGAACAAGGGTTGAATTCTGGGCATTGATCTGTAGGCCCAATTCTGTAAACAGGTGTACTGTAGCTTTGGTGAGATGGTGAGCCTCTAGGAGAGATGGGGCTCTGAGAAGGTAATTGTCCAGGTAAAGTAAATCATGACACCTTGAGAGCATAAGTGCATAACTGCTACTGAGAAAACTTTGGAAAATACTCTAAAGGCAGATGATACTCCGAACTGGAGCACTGTGTGTTGGTAAAATTGCCTGTGAGACAATAGGATTGAGATATGAAAGTAGGTGTCCTAATGGTCGAGGGCTGAAAACCAGTCTCCCTGTTCCAACACTGGAATGATTGTTGCTAGAGTGGCCATCTTGAATTTTTGAGCTTTGACAAACTTGTTGAGAGCTCTGAGGTATAGTATGGGTCTCCAGCCTCCCTTCCTCATGGGTATTAGAAACACCAAGAGTAGAACTGTTTGCCTCATAGATGTTGAGGTATCAGGTAAGGCGCTTAACTGGAGGAGGTGATCTCTCTCTTGTCATACTAGTAAACTCTTGTGAAAAGAGTCCCTGAAGACGAACGGGGAAGAGTGTTGTGGAGAGAGTAAGGAGATAAAATGCATGGAGTACCTAGTGTGAACAATCTTGAGGACCTGCTGGTCCAATGTTATGCATTCCCAGGAACTGCGGAATGCTGCCAATCAGTGGCCAAATGGATGTATAGTGTTGGTCAGCTGTAGTGGTTGGGTGGAGTGGTCTATAAATGCCTCGACCAGTCCATGTTTGGACATATATGGCTGGGACACGAAAGATTGTGGGCCAGATAATTTATGCCTAGAAAAATCTACTTTTCTTTCTCCGCTACTCGTAGTGGCATTGAGTGGGATACTGGGATGTATGTGGTCTTTGCTAGGATTGGGTATTGAATCTCCTTTTCTGTCCTGGTGTGTTGATGGAGAGTGGCCCTAGAGTCTTCAGGGTGTGAAGGGAGGCATCAGTCTTTTCCACAAAGAGCTTTGTGCCCTCAAAAGGAATGTCTTCAACAGTCTACTGTACCTCCTTTGGGAAGCTCAATAGACAGCGCCATGATGCTTGATGCATCACTACCACCATGGAGATGGACCTAACTGCTACGTTGGCTGCTTTGAGGGCAGACTGTAGCATTGTCTTTGCCATTAAATGGACCTCCTGCATAATGGCCTTAAATTGGTCATTATTGAACAGCTGCTGGGGTCACATCAAGTCATTCAGTTTTGAATAATTTATATAATTGTATTTCATCATGAAGCCTTAAAAAATAAAATAACTGGAGATATACCTATCTCCTAGAACTGGAAGGGACCTTGAAAGATCATTGAGTACAGCCCCCTGCCTTCACTAGCAGGACCAAGTATTGATTTTTGTCCTAGATCCCTAAGTGGCCTCCTCAAGGACTGAACTCACAACTCTGGGTTTAACAGGCTAATGCTCAAACCACTGAGCTATCCCTCCCCCCTCAGCAGTTGGTGATGCAGAACTGAAGAGTGGCAGAGTATGCTTTTCTTCCAAAAAGGCAGGGTGGATAAAAATCAATGATTTTTTTTTAAAAATAAACTTTAAAAAAAACAGATTTTTTTGATAAAATGCTTTTTGAGGAAGAAACCTATCTAAAGATAGTTTTAATTAAGATACATTATAGCTCAAAGATAGCTCCCCATGGAATAGGGATCATACATTCTAATTCTATAGTATGAGACAATATATTCATGTAATGTTTAAGAAAAGTTTCCTAAATGAGTTCCAACAGTTCATAGATTAGGGACTCAATCTTATGGGGTTCCAGGGGCCTCTGTACAGATTGTTTAGGTTAATCTTTCTATCTACCCAGTGGGACTCATTGCTCAGTCTAGAAGATACCATCAAAGATGCTTAGTTTTGTAGTTCTCAAACTGTAGATTTGAGTCTCCAGAGACAATATGCTTGTTAACAGCAAAAATGTAAATAAATAAATAAATATATAGAGATGAGAAACAACAGACCTCAACCCTATTGTCCCTCTGCAAATTTGTGTACACAGAGTCAATCCCTTACCTTTCTCTAAAAGTGCAAAGTTTCAAAAAGTTCAGTGAATAGAAGATTGTTGGGGGCGGAATAGATCTGGACAAGGAGAAAGTCTGGAGATAAATGTGAAGAGAGGGACAGGCAGCAGAAACAAAAGTGAAACTGTTTGAGCAGCATATTCCAGAAGTCTTGAGGTCTTTCTGAGTGTAGCCTTCACTGATTTGAGATCTATCATACTGTTCTCTCACTAGAAGGGAAAACCTATAACGGCAGCAGGCCATAAAAGAGACCCATTTTCGATGCAGTCGTGATAAAAGATATATCACTGAAATAGGCATATCTTACTTTTACAATTTCAGCTTTAAAGTAGTACTGAGTGTCAGTGAATGCAATGAGTAATACTAAATGAGCAGTACGGTAATAATAATTAAATAACTGCATTGACTTATTTTATTTAGGAGAATCCATCCTCAACATACAGGATTCTGAAGACCTTCAAGATCATCATCATTTTCTATAGTTTCAGAGTCATCTGCCAATTATAGTGTTTCTGTCACATCATGTATGTCACATAGCCACAGTACATCATCACCTGTAGCAAAAAACAAAACAAAACTCCATTATCCAGAAACAACCACAGATAAGTTTGTGATAATAACCAGTAGGTTACAAAAAGAGGTAACTGATGAAAAAATTGCCCCGTTTGTGCAACAAACTCTGCTTTCCGTATGACTGAGAATCCACACTTCATTAATATGGTTCAGTCATTAAGACCAGGATACAGTCCGCCTAACAGAGCAGATGTTGCAGGCAAATTGCTGGATAAAGTGTATGAAAGAGAAATTGAGCAGTGTGCCAAAAGTCTAGAGGGTAAAACTGTTAACCTGAGTCTTGATGGGTGGAGCAATGTCCACAATGATCCTGTTATACGTGCTTGTGTGACAAGAGAAGAAGGGAATGTCTTCCTTACAGAAACAACTGATACATCAGGAAATGCGCACACAGCAGAATACTTACAAGAAGTATCAGTAAGAGCTATAACAAACTGTGAAAAAAAATTCAAATGTCTAGTACCACAGCTTGGTCACAGACAATGCTGCAAATGTATCCAATATGAGAAGGAATCATTTAGAAGAGAGTGAAGAGACTAGCAAGCTAATAACATACAGTTGCAGTGCTCATTTGATGCACCTCCTAGCCAAAGACTTCAGTGTTCCAGAAATAAAGGCTAATGTTGTTGAAACTGCAAAATGCTTCTATAACCACTTTGCGGTAGCTGCTCTGAAAAAAGTAGGAGGAACCAAGCTAACTCTCCCAGAAGACGTGAGATGAAACTTAGTAGTGGACTATTTTGAGCACTATATCAAGAACTGCCTAATCTGATAACAGTTTGTGAACAAAATTGTGAAAAAATAGGTGGCACTGTCTGTCACAGCCAAAGTTCTCAACATTGGGCTTAAGAGAAATGTTGAACACATGCTGAGTAACCTGAAGCCTTTTTCAGTAGCCCTGAACAAAATGCAGGGAAATAGCTGTTTTATTGCTGACACTGTTGAAATTTGGAAGGATCTGAGTGAGACCTTAAAATGAAAAACATGCAATGACAGACTTAAATCACAAGCTTAAAAAAAACGAATGGAACAAGCACTCTCTCCAGCTAATTTTCTTGCAAATATTCTCAATACTCAGTACCAGGTTCAAACCTTAACTGCTGAAGAAGAGGAGTTGGCTATGACATGGACATCCAGCAACCATCCCTCCATAATGCCAACTATAATAAACTTCAGAGCTATGGGTGAATCATTCAATAAATATATATTTGCTGATGATGTTTTAAAGAAAGTCACACTTGTGAGAAAGGTCAGCAGTTTGTTTCTTCAACCCACAGCCTTTAGATGTAGAGGGCTATGGGGAAGACTCACATCTGCCATGTGACTGGGTCCTGAGAGCCGCCTCCATGAAGATAATCATCTGTCGGAGTTCTGTCCTTACATGAATGTGGCCTGAGTTGCTGGAAGAGACCACACTTCTGCTGGATGTGGCCTTCCCCAAGGCAGTGAATGCATCGGGAGTACCTGTCTGCAACCAGAATTGCCTCCTTGCAAGTGAAGCACTTCTTGAAGTCCAGTGAACTGAGCACTCTTTGTAGGGGAAAGACTCCCCAATGAGGAAGAAAAAGCGGGAGAGAAAGGAGGATAAAGTTTTTATTTATTTTAAGAGAAAAACACAGGGTAAAGAAAAAAATACAACTATACTAACAGACTAACTATAGAAACGCAAATAGAAAGTAATGATCCTAACGGACTATGAATAGCTCTGTTTCTAGCAAGGGGTGGTAGAGAAGGAGCGGGGCAGGGAGAGGAGAGGCGGATTAGCCTGTGCATACTGACTAGACTAGACTCATCACAAGGAGAGACAGCGTGTGGCGGGCCTAACGGGCACTGCTACTGAAGTTCTCCTATCAGCAGCGCAGGGACACAATCATACCTACAGTGGAGCACCCACAAGGACACCACTCGAGGAACTTTAATTTGTAGGTATTTATATAACAGGGAGATAAATTTCCAAAAATTGAACAGTAGATTATGTAATAACTTCTAAAAAGAGACAAGTAAATTCAGAAAGATTAGATTAAATTAGAAACTGGTAATTCTGCATTTTAATCTAAGAGTTATGAGAACTGAAGTTCAAAACAGGATGCTCACATCCCTACCCCACCTGCATTTCTCAAGTTACCCAAATAAGCATGCAGCAATTCTCCAAAAAAAGTATATTTTTGTAGTTGAATTTACTCATCCTACACACACTCATATCACATATCATTTGAAATCTTATTTTACGTACACTTAAATGAGTGTGACAGACCCAGGCCAGTGGGGTACAGGAGTCTGGTAGAGGGCAAATATACTGGTCGCTGGATGAGTAGTTTTCTGTTCCCTGAGTGACCAGAGCAGGGGCTGCACCAGAGTCATCAGGAACCTGCTAGAACCAATTAAGGCAGACAGACTGATTAGAACACCTGCAGCCAATCAAGGCAGGCTAATCAAAGCACCTGGGTTTAAAAAGGAGCTCACTTCAGTTTGTAGGGGGTGTATGAGGAGCTGGGAGCAAGAGGCACAAGGAGCTGAGAGTGAGAGGGTGTGCTGCTGGAGGACTAAGGAGTACAAGCGTGATCAAACGCAGGAGGAGTTGACCCAGACTGTGGGTTCCATCAGAGCGGAAGATCACTAAGGTATGCAAATCTGCCAATAAGCACAGGACCCACCAAGGTAGAGGAGGAACTTTGTCATAACTGGTGTCAGGAGTGGAATCTGGTGTGCACAGCGTGGCAGAAGAAGGAGGGTGATTTAAAAAAAAAAAAAGGGGAGAGGGTTTCTTTTTTTTCCCACCACAATGGATGACTTAGTGCGGGCATTGATACAAGCTATGGCAGCCCAGCAGGAGGCTATCCATGTCCAGGCAGCCGCCCAACAGGAGGCAGTGCGGCTGCAGCAAGAGCCTAATCGCCTGCTGATGGACCAGGCTTCTCAAGACTGAGCTATGTTGCAGGAACTGATAAACCAGGTAAAGACCCTTACAGAGTGGAACCATGGCCATGATGGGATGCAGATCATATGGGCCAGACATTGGCTGCAGAAAATAACGTGGGAGGATGATATAGAGGCATACTTTCTGGCCTTTGAGAGGACAGCCCTATGGGAGGCCTGACCTCGAGATCAGTGGTCTGGTATCCTTACCCCATTCCTGTGTGGGGAGGCCCAGAAGGCCTACTATGATCTGCCTGAAGAGGCTGAAGCAGACTACCCCCACCTGAAAGCAGAGATCCTGGCCAGATCTGGGGTAACAACTGCAGTGCGGGCCCAGCAGTATCATGAGTGGAGGTACCAGGAAAACAAAACCCCGTGGTTCCAATTGTATGATCTCATGCATCTCACACGAAAGTGGTTGTGAATGGAATCCCGGAGTTCGGAAGAGATACTAGAGGTTCTGGTCATCAAATGATACATGAGGGGGCTACCGCCAGACCTTTGCGCTTGGGTAAGCCAGATCGAACCCTCCACCTACAATGAGGTTGTCGCACTGGTAGAGAGGCCAAGGACGGCGAGGGAGCTTACCCGACCAGTTAAGGAAGAGGCACCCCAGGTTAAACTAGCAGCACCAAGCCCTCGAGCTCGGGTGACTGGGCAACCAGGAGATCACAGGTGGAAAAAGAGAGGGTCTGAAGGCCCACCAGAAGCCACAATGATTCGGAGCACTGAGGGAGAAAAGGATCGTGATGTTAGACTGCCCAAAACAAGAGACCAGGGAATGCCTAAGGTCCCATACAGATGTTATGCCTCCGGGGAGTGGGGAGATATAGCTGCACAGTGTCCCAGTGCTGAGGAGCATATGCAGTGTAACCTGGGGAACTGGGCAGACCCATGCTCCCTAATCCACCTTGTGGGGGTCTCACTAACCCCCCATATGTACACCAGACCAGTAAAGCTAAATGGGGTGGAGACCACAGCACTGGTTGATTCAGGGAGTGCTATCACGCTTGTCTCGGGGAAGCTCGTGAAGTGTAGTCAGCTGCTGCGGGCTAAGTGCACGGGGATAACATGCGTCCATGGGACAGTTGGTTATTATCCCACTATCCCAGTAAAAATCAAGATTCAGGGGAACACTACTGAGGTAGCAGCAGGTGTAGTCCCTAAACTCCCATACCCGGTGCTCACAGGCAGGGACTTCCCAAGGTTTGAAGCCTTACTCCGAGTAGGAGGATTGAAGAAAGAGAGGAACCCTGAAGTTAGTGAGGCATCCACAATAGACTGTCAACCCCCAATCTTCTCTGAAATATCCCCAGATTTATTTTCCATTCCCAGACAGGGGTAGAAAGTCGAAAAGGGAAAAGAGGGCAGTTAAGGCCTTGGGAACCCAAATACTGACTCAAAAGCCAGAGGGCCGCTCTCGTACGTAGGCAGACCCAAGCAGCTGAAAAGGAGGCCACCTAGGAGGAAGAAGCACCCAAATCTAACCCCCACCCTAACGCTTCTGAACCAGTAGAGGCAACAGAGACTGGGCCCCTAGATCTTGGGCAGATTAGCCCTGGGAGCGGAAATTTTGGACGGGAACAGGCTGAAGACCCAAGATATGACAACATTAGAAAGGAGGTGACTGAAATAGATGCGGTCCGCATGGAAGGGAAAACCCAGGGACCAGGACCCTACTTCATAATGAAGAAAAATCTCTTATTGCACCAGTACAAGGGGCAGAAGGTACAGCAGCTCCTCGTACCTCAAACACATCAGAACGCTGTATTAAGTCTTGCTCATAGTCATCTTTTTGGGGGGCATTTGGGGTTAGAGAAGATCCTGGCATGAGTCCTACTGGTTCTTCTGGCCCGAAGTACATGAAGTGAGGAGATACTGTGTGTCCTGCCCGGAGTGTCAGCTGCACAGTCCCCGTCCCCACCTGAGGGCACCTTTAGAACCCCTTCCCATCATAGATGTCCCCTTTGAGCGAATAGCCATAGACCTAGTGGGACCCCTGGGGAGGACGGCTCGGGGCCACCAATATATACTTGTTTTTGGACTATGCTACTCGCTGCCCAGAAGCCGTCCCCCTGCAAAACACAGACTCTAAAACGATAGCCAAAGAGCTGGTGGCGATCTTTGCCCGAGTGGGGCTACCAAAGGAGATATTAACAGATCAAGGAACCCCATTTATGTCAAAGCTAATGAAGGACCTCTGTACGCTGCTCCATATACATACCCTGAGAACTTCAGTCTACCATCGCCAGATTGATGGGTTGGTAGAAAGTTTTAACCGAACCCTCAGGGCTATGATAAGGAAGGTGGTAAGTCGGGAAGGGAAGTATGGGGACACTCTACTGCCCTACCTTATGTTCGCTATCCAGGAGGTACCTCAGGCCTCAACTGGGTTTTCCCCCTTCGAGTTATTATACAGGCATCACCCCTGTGGCATACTAGATATTGCCAAAGAGATTTGGGAAGAGGAACCCAATGAGAGGAGAAATATAATAGAACATGTAATACAGATGCGAGACCGGACAGCCCGGGTCACCCCTATTGCACGGGAACATTTGGAAAAGGCACAGGAGGCCCAGAGAACCCATTACAATCGCCAGGCAAAAGTCCGAGAGTTCCAACCAGGGAATCGGGTGATGGTATTGGTACCCACAGCAGAAAGCAAGCTTCTGGCCCAAGGGCAGGCGCCCTATAAGGTGGTTGAACCCATGGGGGAAGTAACCTACAAGGTGTGGGAGCCAGAACGCCGAAAACAAGAACAGATTTATCACATCAACCTTCTGAAACCCTGGCATGCACAAGAGGCATGCATAACTGTTCAAAAAGACCTAACCCAGGAAAACGAGCCATCCAACCAGGTGAGAGTGTCTCCCTATTTAACACCAGACCAGAAGAATGAGGTGTCTGAGATGATCTTCCGGAACTAAGATGTGTTCTCGACAAAACAGGGTCGAACAACCGAGACATATCACCACATTGTCACAAACCCTGGGGTCAGAATAACAATGAGGCCCTATCAGGTGCCAGCAGCCAAAAGGGAGGAAATAAAAGCAGAAGTAAAAAAAATGCTGGAGTTGGGGATCATCGAAGAATCTCACAGTCAGTGGTCCAGCCCAGTCGTGCTAGTGCCCAAACCTGATGGCACTACAAGGTTTTGCAAAGACTTCCGGCAACTAAATGAAGTATCCCAGTTCGACGCGTATCCCAGCTCGCATAGATGAGCTAGTGGACCTTCTGGGTAATGGCTGGTACTTGACTACCCTAGACTTGACAAAGGGCTACTGGCAGATTCCCCTTGCGGAAGACGCAAAGGAAAAGACTGCGTTCTCTACACCAGAGGATCTTTTTCAATATATTGTTCTCCCTTTTGGACTACATGAGGCCCCAGCTACTTTCCAGAGCCTCATGCACAAGCTATTACGCCGACATAACAGTTATGCTGCTGCTTATGTGGACAATGTGGTCATTCATACCTCAGACTGGGAAACCCACCTAGAGAAGGTGGAGGCAGTCCTTGATACCTTCAGGCGTGATGGCTTTACAGCAAACCCTGCCAAGTGCACTGTAGGGTTTACGGAGGCCAAATATCTTGGCTACATTGTGGGAAAAGGTCTGGTAAAACCCCAAGTGAACAAGTTGGAGGCCATCCAAAATTGGCCCCGACCACGTCGCAAGAAACAAGTCCGGGCATTCCTAGGTGTAGTGGGATATTACCGATGATTTATCCCCCACTTTGCCACAAGGGCAAGCCCCCTGAAAGACTTAGTGAAAGCCCATGGACCTGATCAGGTGAGATGCTCTGATACAGCAGAGGAAGCATTCAAAGAGCTACTGACTCCCCTCTGCAGTAACCCCGTACTGACAACCCTTGATTTCACCAAGGAATTTATCCTGCAGACAGATGCATCGGAAGTAGGGTTGGGGGCCATTCTATCACAGATGGTCGGGGAGGAGGAACACCCAATTCTCTACCTCAGTAGGAAACTCCTTCCGAGGGAACAAAAATATGCAGTGGTGGAGGGAGAGTGCCTCGTCAAAATGGGCCATGGAAGCATTGCGCTACTACTTGCTCGGGCGCAGATTTGTCCTCGTGACCGACCATGCCCCTCTTCAATGGATGCAGAGGAACAAGGAGAAGAATACAAGGGTGACCAGGTGGTTCTTATCCCTCCAACCTTTCCAGTTCCATGTGCAACACAGAGCAGGGAGCTGTCACGGCAATGCCGATGGCTTGTCACGTGTGCAATGTCTGGCATCCCAAGCTGCCCAACCTCTTGGTTTTGAGCAGGGAGAGGGATATGTGACAGACCCAGGCCAGTGGATACAGGAGTCTGGTAGAGGGCAAATATACTGGTCGCTGGATGAGTAGTTTTCTGTTCCCTGAGTGACCAGAGCAGGGGCTGCACCAGAGTCATCAGGAACCTGCTAGAACCAATTAAGGCAGACAGACTGATTAGAACACCTGCAGCCAATCAAGGCAGGCTAATCAGGGCACCTAGGTTTAAAAAGGAGCTCACTTCAGTTTGTGGGGGGGGGGTGTGAGGAGCTGGGAGCAAGAGGCACAAGGAGCTGAGAGTGAGAGGGTGTGCTGCTGGAGGACTAAGGAGTACAAGCGTGATCAGACACAGGAGGAGTTGGCCCAGACTGTGGGTTCCACCAGAGCGGAAGATCACTAAGGTGTGCAAATCTGCCAATGAGTGCAGGACCCACCAAGGTAGAGGAGGAACTTTGTCACATGAGATATAATATGGAACCATCAAGTGGTGCTGTAAGCCTGTATGCGAGGTGAAACAATGGTACACAAAATAAGAAAAAGTTTCTTGAAGAGGAGTATACCTCTTTAAGGACAGGGGCACGAACATTGCTGCAGACACAGGACAGGTCAGCAATGCCACATTGACAAAAAGAGAGTGGAAAGTACATAGGTGCAAGTCAGGCAAGAGAAGAGGAGATTACTCACCTGTGCAGTAACTGATGTTCTTTGAGATGAGTGTCCCTGTGGGTGCTCCACTCCAGGCGTTGGTGAATCACTGCGCCTTCGCTCGGAGATTTCGACAGCAGTACTTGTACCGATTGCGCACGCATAGAGCCTGACCCCATGCCTTGAGTGTGCTTTAATAATACATATGCGCGACCAGTCTCCTCAGTTCCTTCTCTACAATGGAGGCTATCCCATCTCTGAAGTAGAGGGGAGGAGGGTGGGTAGTGGAGCTCCCACAGGGACATTCAACTCAAAGAATGTCAGTTATTGCACAGGTGAGTAACCTCCTCTTCTTATTTGAGAGATGTCCCTGTGGGTGCTCTACTCCAGGTGACTTAAAAGCAGTTTATCTCAAGGAGGTAGGAACTTTGGATCTGGTAGAAATACGGTGGATAATACAGTGCTGCCCAATTGTGTATCAGTGAGAGGGCCTTGAGTAAGTAATGCTTAACAAATGTATGTTCAGAAGTCCAAGTAGCCGCTTTACAAATGTCAGCCAGAAGAACTTTGCATAGAAAAGCCACGGAGATAGCTACACATCTAGTGGAGTGAGTTCTGATGAAGGCTGGAGAAGTTGCATTCTGTATTTGATAGCACAGTATGATACAATTGGAGATTCAATTGGAAAATGTCTGAGTGGAAATAGGTGTTCCTTTGGATCGCTCTGCAATGGAGACAAAGAGTCTGGAAGAGTTCCTAAAGGGCTTGGTTCTCTCCAAATAAGACAGAGGCCTGCATACGCATCGTGTTTCCAAAGGAGTTTGCATGCGGTCTGGGAAAGAAGGTTGGTAGGGGTTCATTGATCTGAAAAGATAAATGCACTTTTGGAAGAAAATTGGGGTGTAGTTGGGGGATAACTTTGTCCTTAAAAAATATTTTGTAGGGCGGGTCCGCCATGAGAGCTGCTATTTCTCCTGCATGTCTGGCGGAGGTGATTGTCACTAAGAATGCTATTTTCATGGAGAGGTGTAAGAAAGAG
This sequence comes from Gopherus evgoodei, assembly GCF_007399415.2. Classification (NCBI taxonomy): domain Eukaryota; kingdom Metazoa; phylum Chordata; order Testudines; family Testudinidae; genus Gopherus; species Gopherus evgoodei. Next base: position 197,250,494 of record NC_044324.1, on the reverse strand, counting down.
CATGTGGCTAGTGGCTTGAAAGGTAATTGAGTCAAGCAGGTTAATACTAAGTGAAGGTTCCATGGATGGGTAGGGGGTTTAATGTCCAGGTATAGGGATTGTAGCCTTTTGAGAAAATGCTTGGGGACTGGATGGGCTAAAACAGAGGTATCGTCAATCTTGTGGTGAAAAGCTGTAATAGCAGCTAAATGGACTTTGATGGAGCTAAAAGAAAGGCCAGATTGCTTAAGGTTGAATAGGTAGTCAAGTATTAACGGAAGAGGTGTGAAAGTGGGAGGAATTTGTTTGGTCGAGCACCATTGTGTGAATCGCTTCCACTTTCAGAGATAGGTGGTGCGAGTAGATTGTGTTCTGCTGTCTAAGAGTACTCTCTGAACCTCTTCAGACCATGCTAGTTCATTTTGTGAGAACCATGTAGGAATCAAGCTTTGATGTGAAGCATGGATAGGTTGGGGTGGAGAAATTGGCCGTGTTGCTGTGATAGGAGATTCGGAGTGCAGGGCAATGGAATTGGTGGACGAACTGACATTCTGGTGAGGAACAGATACCATGGTTGTCTGGCCAAAACAGGGCAATCAGAATTACCGTGGCACAATCTGTTTGACTCTTTGTCAGAACCCTGTGGAGAAGTAGTGTTGGGGGAAATGCATACAGTAAATCTTAATGCCATGAGATCATGAGCATACCTCCTAGGGAATGTTTGCCCAGTCCTGCTCTGGAGCAAAATTCAGGACATTTCTTGTTCTTCACAGTTGCGAAGAGGTCCAGCGTTGGGTAGCCCCATATGCGGAATATGTTGCATATGACTGTCTTGTTTATCTCCTATTTGTGATCTCAAGGAAATCGTCTGCTTAGTTTGTCCGCAGTGGTATTCTAGGCCCCGGGTAGATAGGTGGCTGATATCTGGATGTTGTGCGCAAGGCACCAGTTCCAGAGGTTCATAGCTTCTGTGCAGTGAGTGAGATCGAGCTCCTCACATAGAACATGCAGGCAATGTTGTCTGTCGTTACTCAAACATGGTGGTTCTGAATGAATGGGAGGAAGTGACATCATGCATTGTGTATGGCTCGAAGTTCTAGAACATTTATGTGTAGGGAGGGTTCGGTGGAAGACCATAGTCCCTGAACTGTATGGTGGAACGTGTGCTCCCCATCCTGCGAGGGATGCATCGGTAGTCATTAAAATGGATGGAGCATCCTGGAGAAAAGGGACTCCTGAGCCGAGGTTGGAGGAAACCTAGACTCTGAAGGGTATGGATAGAGGCTTGTTTAAAGCGCGTACGTTCAGTCTGTAAACCATGGCCAACCAAGCTTGGAAGCACTTCATGTATAGTCATGCATTCCTGACCACAAAAATACATGAGCCCATGTGACCTAAAAGTTGTAGGCAGTCCCAAGCAGTGACCTGAGGACTGCTGTGAAGTTTTGTGACCAGGAGTGTTGAAATGGTCGAGCTGGAGAAATGCTATTCCCTTCTGGGAATCGAGGTGTGCTCCTATGAGCTCCAGTTGTTGGGGAGGAGATGAGGTGGATTTGTTTATTTGTAGGCTGAGGGACAGGAAGCAGGTGACGGTCAGCTGTGTGTATCAAAGTTTCGTCAAGCATTGAGGCTTTGAGGAGACAGTCATCAAGGTAAGGAATTATAATAACCCACTGGGAGGTCACTCGACAATTCTTCTGAGTGGGGAGCTCCCCAGGTAGATCTCTCTACTATTTCCTGCCATTTTTTTTGAAGATTTCTTCTCCTTTTTAGAGGTGGGGGAGGGCGAAGATGAGGAGCTGCGATGTGCAGCGGAGTCAGCGCCCGGGTCTGAGGCTGGTCTCAAGGACTTCTGCATGTGGGCACATTTTTTGGGGGGGAGTGGGATACCTCCAAACATTTTATACATTTTGAGTGGCTATCTGAGAGAGGAATGGCATCATGGCAGGTAGAGCAGCGCTTAAAGCCCGGGGAGCCAGACATGTCGGAAGTGGATGCCGCTGATAAGAACAAGGAAGATTTTTTTGTTTTGTTTAGTTTTAGTTTTGTTTAGTTTTTGGTGTTTGTATTTTTGAGAAAAAGATAGGGGAAGTGGTATTTAACTAATGCTGGGAAACTAAAGTAACAAGGAAATTATTTTAAACAAAGGGAGAGAAAATTCTCTAACGAGTCTGCTGAGCTCCATCTCAGGCCGGGGACAGTAGAGAAGGAACTGAGGAGACCAGTCGCGCATGCGTATTATTAAAACAACGCTCAACGCATGAGGGCAGGCTCTGCCCATGCATGACCGGTACAAGTACTGCTGTCAAAATCTGAGTGAAGGCGCAGGGGTGCACCAATACTGGGAGTGCAGCACTCACAGGGGCAACTCTCTCTCTCTCTCAGTTTTCTTTCAGCCAGACTAGGCAGAGCACCACTCACCCTCCCCACCTTGAAAGTGGTGAAATAACAGGTTTGGTAAGGTTCTGCTGTGGGCGCACTGCACTAGCTGCTCCTTTCTTGGGAGGCTGGGAAGGAATTTTTCCCTAACAGCCAGATTGGCCAAGGCAGAATGGCCTTCCCCACAGTGGGTTGGTGGGAGGATAAGGGGGGCTTGGTTAGGTTATGATATCACAACTCATTCTGTAAGTGTGGAGTGGATGTCCAGTGCAGGTACTCTGACACTCCATAGAGAAGGGATTCAGTGATCAGATAATTGGTTTTATAAAGGATTTAAAGGAGATGCTGGTTAAAAGAGTGGAAATGGGGAGGGAAAGGGTTTCGGGGCTCCTATGACTGGCAGGGGAGGGAGCCCCCCCACTTCACAGCCCACCTTAACCCTCATTTGACAGGGGGGAATGGTAAAGTCCAGCAGTGGGTTGGCCAGGGACCAGGATGAAGGGGTTGACAGAAGCCCTTTGGGTAAATACTGAAATGATCATAGAGTTACTTGTACTGTATACTTTTATCTGGAGTACTTCCAAACACTCAATAATAAAGTTGTGGCCTAATTAAACCACATTCAGAGTTTCCTGTCCTTCTTCCGGTATAGCCAGGCAACATGACTGTGGCTATAGTTTTTACTGTTTACATTAATTTCAACACCTTAATGTGGTGTTTACTAGTCAAAGCTACCAAACAACAATTAAAAGATTTTTATTGGATTTGCATAGGCAAATATCCCCCCCCCCCCCCGAGATGATGAAGCTGTTGAGTATGTGGTGAATATCCAGATTTTGTAATATACTAACATGAAATGTTTTCAACTGGCATATTCTTAATTGTCAAAGTATCTCACAAGTTTTCTATATTTTCCAAGTGAAATTTGCTGACTAGATCAGTCTCTCACTGAAGGTTATGCAGCAGTACCAGAAGATTGCATGCCCATAATTTGTACTGCATCGTGGGTAGACATAAATGTATATGAATTCCTAATGTAATGCTTCTCAATCGGTAATTGTTTGTACATACAGTGCAGCAGCTTGTCTGCCTGGTAGAAAGTTTTAATTTGTAATTGTCTATTGCTAGCTGTAATCGTCAGTGCTAACTTTTGATATATTCTAGAAGGTAGCTTTCTGATTCAGTGACACTTATGCACAAGTCAATATTACATGTTGGATATTACACAGTTTCATGTTATGAATAAGCAAAAGCTATGACCGAAAGAAGCCCTTGCCTCTGCACTGAAGAGGGATGAAGAGCACGTTAAAGGATCTTACAAATTATGTCAACAATATAACAAACCCATCTGACCTGTAATCACATCCAGAGGCGCTTATCAACATGTCCACTGGATTGCATGTAACATCAGATGTACAGGAGTCTCAACTGAAAACAGCAGATGTTGGTGAAGAACAAATGAAGAGATTTGTGAGAGGTGCACTTGATTCTGATGGGACACAAAACTTCTTCAGATATCTGGCATCAAAACACTTGCTGAGGTAGAATAGATTGCCCCCTCAGCAAGTTCGCAGATGACACTAAACTGGGGGGACAGGTAAATATGCTAGAGAGTTGGAATAGGGTCCAGAGTGATCTAGACAAATTGGAGGATTGGGCCAAAAGAAATCTGATGAGGTTCAACAAGGACAAATGCAGAGTCCTGCACCTAAGACAGAAGAATCCCATGCACTGCTACAGGCTGTGGACCCACTGACTAAGCGGCAGTTCTGCAGAGGGGTATAACAGTGGACAAGAAGCTGGATGAGAGTCAGAAGTGAGCCCTTGTTGTCAAGACGACTAATGGCATATTGGACTGCATTAGTAAGAGCACTGTCAGCAGATGGAGGGAAGTGATTATTCCCCTCTGTTCGGCACTGGTGAGGCCAAATGTGGAGTACTGCGTCCAGTTTTGGGCCCCCCCATTACAGAAAGGATGTGGACGAACTGGAGAGAGTCCAGTGGAGGGCAACAAAAATGATTAGGGGGCTGGGGCACATGACTTATGAGGAGAGGCTCAGGGAACTGAGCTTTAATATTTAGTCTGCAGAAAAAAAAAAAGAGTGGGGGGATTTGTTAGTAGCCTTCAACTACCTGAAGGGGGATCCCAGAGAAGATGGACCTAGGCTGTTCTCAGTGGTGGCAGATGACAGAACAAGGAGCAATGGTCTCAAGTTGCAGTGGGGGAGGTCTAGTTTGGATATTAGGAAAAACTATTTCACTAGGAGGAGGATAAAGCACTGGAATGGTTTACCTAGGGAGGTGGTGGAATCTCCATCCTTAGAGGATTTTAAGGCCCAGCTTGATAAAGCCCTGGCTGGGATGATTTAGTTGGTGTTGGTCCTGCTTTGAGCAGGGGTTGGACTAGATGACCTCCTGAGGTCTCTTCCAACACTAATCTTTTATGACTCTGTGGTCAAGACCACCAAATTTAAGTCTGGCAAGGAAGGGAGAATCACAGCAGCTATCAGCCCAGATATTGTTTTCTGTCCTTAGCAAGATACAGAGATGATATTTCAGAGGTGATGGCTGTTAGTTACCCAATAGGATCTGTGCCTATTTCCCTCTTCCAAGCTGATGGAACAATGGAAAGAACAGACAAAGCTGATTTTGGACATGAGCTGGAAGCTCAAGCTGAATGAATCCATGAGCTTAGAGCATGCAACAAAGAAACCACAGTGTACATGAGAGATATCACAGGTTTCACACAAATGATGGCTGGAGACAAATTCCCCACACTTTCGATAAAACTGGCTGCTGAGTACCTGAGGCAGGCCCTAAGGGATTTGACAAAGCTAATTCTGTAATCTTTCGTCTTCGACAGATGACAACACTAACTCTGTGAAAACTGCAGAAAGACAGCACCAGACAGGATCTAGGTTGGGTATAAGAAATACCAGCGGGTCGTGGATGCCCTGTACCTCCTGTGACAAAGTTCTTCCTCTACCTTGGTGGGTCCTGCGCTTATTGGCAGATTTGCTCATCTCAGTGATCTTCCCCACAGTCTGGATCAGCTCCTCCTGTATCTGATCAGGAGTTGCGAGGTTTGTGGGGAACCCGGGCCCGCCCTCTACTCCGGTTTCCAGCCCAGGGCCCTGTGGATTGCAGCTGTCTATAGTACCTCCTGTAACAGTTGCATGACAGCTACACCTCCCTGGGTTACGTCCCCATGGCCTCCTCCAAACACTTTCTTTATCCTCATCACAGGATCTTCCTCCTGGTGTCTGATAACGCTTGTACTCCTTACTCCTCCAGCAGCACACCCTCTCACTCTCAGCTCCTTGTGCCTCTTGCTCCCAGCTCCTCACATACACTTCCTCTTCTCTGGCTCCCCCTTCCCTGACTGGAGTGAGCTCCTTTTTAAACCCAGGTGCCCTGATTAGCCTGCCTTGATTGGCTGCAGGTGTTCTAATCAGCCTGTCTGCCTGAATTGGTTCTAGCAGGTTCCTGATTACTCTAGTGCAGCCCCTGCTCTGGTCACTCAGGGAACAGAAAACTACTCATCCAGTGACCAGTATATTTGCCCTCTACCAGACTCCTGTACCCCACTGGCCTGAGTCTGTCACACTCCATAGAAAAAGTTTCTAAATGTGGCATCCAACAATCACTTATAAAAGTCTTCTGTGAATACATGGGTCAAAATGCACCTGAGATTGTAAGAGCACATCCAGCACAAACACTCCTCCTTGCTGGAGGCTTTTCCAACAGTGAAGTAGCAAAGTCTGTCACTAGTAGACGTGCTGAAGAAGCCCAAAACTTGTAGAGTACCCAAGAGAAAGCAGACGTGAGATTGCTTCTGCACGCGCTAATATGAATTTTTGGGTCTCTTCATGTCAAAGAAACCATAATGATTAGCTCATTTGATACAGCTGTTTTTGTCCTTGCTGGTCATTTTCCAAAAAACTGAGCACATGGCTAATGCATGGCTTGAAATTAGCACCATTACCAGCACAACTGACAAGTGCTGCTTCATATCTGTACATACAATTTGTTATGCCCTCACTCCTGACTTCTGAAACATATTTTCTGCTGTACACGCATTAATAGAATGTGACTGTGTTATGCCTATTTGAAATTGGGGAAAAACTATGTTTAATGTTGTCAAAACAAAAGAGAGCTTACCATTTCAGAGATCTTGCCAAATCAGAAGAAAGTGTAGTGCTGCCACCAACCAGGACTTGCAGTGCCTGGTACACTCTGGTCCCCCCAAAACCTTCTCAGAGGACCCCAAGACCCAGACCCCCTGGATTTACACAAGGAAAGTAAACCCTTTCCCCCATCATTGCCTCTCCCAGGCTTTCCCTCCCTGGGTTAGCCTGGAAGATCACTGTGATTCAAACTCCTTGAATTTTAAAACAGAGAGGAATGCACCTTTCCCCCTCCTCTTTTCGCCTCCCCAAGAGGTAATATAGATTCAAGCTCTGTGAATCTAAAACAGAGGGATTCCACCTTCCCCACCCCCACCCTTCTCTTTCCCTGTCTCCCACCAATTCCCTGGTGAGTACAGACTCAATTCCCTTGAGCCTCAACAAGAGGAAAAAATCAATCAGGTCTTTAAAAAAAAACTTTTAATAAAAGAAAGAAAAAAAGTAAAAGTTGTCACTGTAATTTAGATGGTAAATGTTACAGGGTCTTTCAGCTTATAGACACTAGAGAGGAGCCTTCCCCCTATCACAAATATACATTAAAATCATTCCAGCAAAATACACATTCGTAAATAAAGAAAACAATCAAAAAGACTAAACCGCCTTTGTACTTATACTCACTATTTGAACAGAAAATTAGAGCGCCTGTAGGTACGTTTCGTTACTCTCAGAACCCAGAGAGAACAACAGACAAACAAACAAACACAAAACAAAGACTTCCCTCCACTGAGATTTGAAAGTACCTTGTCTTCTGATTGGTCCTCTAGTCAGGTGGTCCAGGTTCACTGCTTGTAAACCTTTACAGGTAAAAGAGACATTAACCCTTAACAATCTGTTTATGACACGCCCCCCAAATCACAGACAGTGGGGAACCCCACTGGCGGTGATTTCTTCCTAGAACTTTAGAATAAACAGATTAATACAACACATGCACCTTTATATATACTACTAAGTATGTAAACTACAAGACTTTCTACATTTTAAGGACAATTTTTAACCAGTAGATTCTGGGAAACTTTCATGAGAGAGGGCATCAGCTACTTTGTTAGAAGCTCCTGAAATATGTTGAATTTCAAAATCAAAATCTTGGAGAGCTAAACTCCATCGAAGCAGTTTTTTGTTGTTTCCCTTAGCAGTATGAAGCCACTTTAGCGCAGCATGGTCGGTTTGTAGCTGGAACCGCCGTCCCCAAACGCATGGGCGTAGCTTTTCCAGGGCGTACACAATGGCGTAGCATTCCTTTTCACTGACTGACCAGTGGCTTTCCCTCTCAGACAGTTTCTTGCTGAGAAATACGACAGGATGGAAGTTGTGATCTGGTCCTTTCTGCATGAGAACTGCTCCTACACCATGCTCAGATGCATCTGTGGTTACTAGGAATGGTTTGTCGAAGGCCCTTAGCACAGGGTCAGACATGAGCATCGCCTTAAGCTGGGTAAAGGCCTTCTGACACTCATCAGTCCACTTAACTGCATTCAGCTGGGTCTTTTTGGTCAGGTTGGTTAGTGGGGCAGCAATTTGGCTGTAGTGTGGTACAAATCACCTGTAATACCCAGCCAAGCCTAAGAAGGATTGGACCTGTTTCTTTGACTTTGGGACCGGCCACTTTCGGCCACACACTCACCTTGGCCTGTAAGGGGTTTATGGTTCCTCGACCCACCTGGTGTCCAAGGTAAGTCACTCTGTTTTGGCCTATTTGACACTTTTTGGCCTTAACAGTTAGACCTGCCTGCCTGATGCGCTCAAAGACTTTTTCCAGGTGTTCGGGCCATGAATCTGAAAAAATGGCCACATCATTGAGGTAGGCAACTGCATATTCTCCCAATCCTGCTAGCAGACCATCTACCAGCCTTTGGAAGGTGGCGGATGCATTTCACAGCCCGAAAGGAAGCACATTAAATTCATACACTCCGGCCTGGGTGATGAATGCTGACCTCTCTTTGGCAGGTTCATCTAGCGGTACTTGCCAGTACCCCCTGGTTAAGTCTATTGTAAAGATGAATTGGGCATGTCCCAACTTCTCCAATAGCTCATCGGTGCGTGGCATTGGGTAGTTGTCAGGACGAGTTACCGCATTTAGCTTACGGTAGTCCACGCAAAAGCGTATTTCTCCATCTGGTTTGGGTACCAGAACCACTGGAGATGCCCATGCACTGGTAGAGGAGTGGATTATACCCATCTGTAGCATGTTTTGGACCTCCCGTTCTATAGCAGCTTGAGTATGAGGAGACACCCAGCAGGGTGGGGTTCTAATTGGGTGAGCATTACCTGTGTCAATGGAGTGGTATGCCCGTTCAGTCCGTCTTGGGGGGGCTGAGAACAATGAAGCGAAGCTAGTGCACAGCTCCTTGATCTGTTGTCGCTCCAGACGTTCCAGGGCTGTGGAGAGGTTCACCTCTTCCACACCCCTGTCACTTCCTCCTTCGTAGTAGACACCTTCAGGCCACTCAGTGTCATCTCCTCCCTGGGCTGTAAACTGACAAACCTGTAAGTCTCTGAAATAAAAGGGCTTGAGAGAATTAACATGGTACACTCTGGGCTTCAGGGAGGAATTGGGAAATGCTATGAGGTAGTTAACAGCTCCCAGGCACTCCTGGACCGTGAATGGCCCTTCCCATGATGCTTCCATCTTATGGGCCTGTTGTGCATTTAAGACCATAACCTGGTCTCCTACCTTGAAGGAACGTTCTCTGGTATGTTTGTCATACCAGGCCTTTTGCTCTTTCTGATCATACTTTAGGTTCTCTTTAGCAAGGGTTAAAGAGTGTCGGAGGGTGCTTTGTAGGTTGCTTACAAAGTCCAGAATGTTAGTTCCTGGAGAAGGTGTAAACCCCTCCCATTGCTGCTTTACCAACTGTAATGGCCCCTTAACCTCGTGGCCATACACAAGTTCAAACGGTGAAAACCCTAAACTGGGATGTGGCACAGCCCTGTAGGCAAAAAGCAACTGCTGCAACACTAGGTCCCAATCATTGGAGCGTTCATTTACGAATTTATGTATCATGGCCCCCAAAGTTCCATTAAACCTCTCCACCAGGCCATTGGTTTATGGTGGTAAAGAGTGGCAACCAAGTGATTCACCCCATGAGTTTACCACAGTTCTTTTACGGTCCCTGCCAGGAAATTAGATCCTGAATCTGTAAGGATGTCGGAGGGCCAACCTACCCTGGCAAAAACATGTTAGGGCCTGGCACACAGCTTTAGCCCTGGTGTTGCCTAGAGCTACTGCTTCCGGCCATTGGGTAGCAAAGTCCACGAAAGTCAGTATGTACTGCTTTCCTCTGGGGTCTTTTTTGGGAAAGGACCCAGAATATCCACAGCTACTCGCTGAAATGGGACCTCAATTATGGGGAGTGGCTGGAGAGGGGCCTTGACCTGATCTTGGGGCTTTCCCTCTCTTTGGCACACCTCACAAGATGGGACATACTTGGCAACGTCTTTGCCCATCCCCTCCCAGTGGAAGAACTTCCCCAACCGGTCTTTGGTTCTGTTCACCCCAGCATGGCCACTGGGATGATCATGGGCTAAGCTTAAGAGCTTTTCCCAGTACATAGTTGGAACCACCAACTGTTTTTGCAGATGCCAGTCTTCCTGGTGTCCACCAGAAAGAGTCTCCTTGTATAAAAGTCCTTGTTCTATAACAAACCGGGATCGGTTAGAAGAGCTGAGAGGCGGTGGGATGTTCCGTGCTGCCGCCCAAGCTTTCTGAAGGCTGTCAGTTGCTTCCTGCTCAGTCTGGAACTGTTCCCCTGAGGCTGGAGACACCAGTTCTTCCTTAGACTGTGGACTTGGGCTTGGTCCTTCGGGAAGCGATGTAGGTGATGGGGTTGTTTTCGTTGCTGGTGAGCCGCTCTCCGCTGGTACACCAGGTGGTATTTCAGGCTCTGGCTGAGCCTCTTGGGTATGATTGTTTGCTGCTTCTGCCAGTTCAGGCTCGCTGGCGCCCTCTGGCGTTGGGGTCGAAGATGGGTTTGCAAGCGCTGGCGTCAGTCCTGACAATAGTTCTGGTGCTGGTTGCTTTTCCAGTTCCTGGTTTGGGACTGAAGGCACTGTGGCTGTTTCAGTCGTTGGTAGGGGATCCGGGTCCACTACCTCTGTCTGGGTCTCTGGCAATACAGACGGGGCCCCTGTGGACGGCTCAGGAACAGGGATGGGTCTGGAAGCTTGCCTGGCTTGGCTGCGGGTAACCATTCCCACCCTCTTGGCCTGCTTTACCTGGTTGGTCAAATCTTCCCCCAGTAGCATGGGGATGGAATAACTGTCATAGACTGCAAAAGTCCACACTCCTGACCAGCCTTTGTACTGGACAGGCAGTTCAGCTGTAGGCAAGTCTACAGCTTGTGACATGAAGGGGTAAATTGTCACTTTGGCCTTTGGGTTGATGAATTTGGGGTCCACCAAGGATTGGTGGATAGCTGACACTTGTGCCCCCGTGTCTCTCCAAGCGATAACCTTCTTTCCACCCACTCTCAAAATTTCCCTTCGCTCTAAGGGTATTTGAGAGGCATCTGGGCCTGCGAATCGTTGGTGTGATGGTGGTGTAATGAACTACACTTGGTTGGGGTTCTTGGGGCAGTTGGCCTTTATATGTTCCAGTTCATTACACTTAAAGCATCGCCCAGCTGACTGGTCACTGGGCTGAGGTGGGTTACTGGAGACTAGTGAGGTGGGAGAATAGGGAGTCTGCGGCTTTCCTTGGGTTGTAGGTGGGGTCTTGGGTTGTCCTCGGCTGTAGGGTTTATTGTCGGTGTGCCCCCTGTGGTATTCGCTCCCCTTGACAGTAGCTTTTTTCTTTTCTGTTACTTCCACCCATTTGGCTCCAATCTCCCCCGCCTCGGTTACAGTTTTGGGTTTCCCATCTAGGACGTATCTTTCTATTTCCTTAGGGACACCGTCTAAGAACTGCTCCATTTGTATTAGGAGGTGCAGCTCGTCCATATTGTTAACCTTGGTTCCCGATATCCAGGCCTCATAATTCTTTCCAATGTGGTAGGCATGTCAGGGGAATGACACATCTGGTTTCCACCTTAGGGTTCTGAACCGCCGACGGGTATGCTCAAGTGTTATCCCAATTTTGAGTCTGGCCTTGGTTTGAAAAAGTTTATAATTGTTCATGTTTTCCTTAGGCATTTCAGCCGCCACCTCTGCTAAGGGTCCACTGAGCTGTGGCCTCAGTTCTATCATGTACTGGTCTTCAGGGATGCTGTATCCATGGCAGGTCCTTTCAAAATTTTCTAGGAAGGCCTCAGTGTCATCACTTGCCTTGTAGGTGGGAAATTTCTTGGGATGTGGAACAATAACTGGCAAAGGGTTGCTAGAATCGGCTGTGTTTTTCTGCTTAGCCTGTTCTAATTCCAGGGTCTGCTGGTGGGCCTCCTGGAGTTCTGTCTGTCTTCTGTGGGCTGGCTCTTTGTCTTTTTCTCTCTCTTCCCTCTCTTTCTTTTATCTCCAGCTCTCTCCTGTGAGCAGCCTCTCTTTCTCTTTCTCTCAGTTCCATCTCTTTTGTTTCATTTCTAGTTTTTGTAGTTTCTTTTCCATGTCTCGCTTGTGGTTTGCGTCTTTGATTTGTGCCTCTGCATCCAGTTTTGCCCATTCCTGTTTCAGTGTATCCTTGGTAGTCATGGTTCCTGCTTTCTTGTATTGGGGCGCCCTCTGGTGTTTACTGCCTGAAATGCTGCTGCTTTGTTGCCTTCTTAGGGTTGCTTAGCAACAGTGTCTTTCTGAACATTTTTGAACTAGCCTTTCTTGATAGAGTAAAAAAATAAAGAAAACCCCTTTGATTTGCAAATATGTTTTGCTGGTCTCTGATGTTCACAGCTTAAGCCTGCTTTGTTTAACAAAAGACCCTCGTTAAACTTAATGTCTGCCTTCAGAGTACTGAGAAAAAAAACCCTCTGCAGACTTGCTTTTTTAAAAACCCCTCTTCTCTTGCTTATAAACAGCTAGCAGAGAGAAAAGAAAAAAAATCCTACTGGCTTTTAGATTCTATCTAACCCACACGCTGCTGCCACCACGTCATGGTATAACCTCCACTCTGAAACTTAGCGTCCAAAAGATGGGGTACCAGCATGAATCCCCCTAGGCTTAATTACCAGCTTTGATCTTGTAGTGCTGCCACCAACCAGGACTTGCAGTGCCTGGTACACTCTGGTCCCCCCAAAACCTTCTCAGAGGACCCCAAGACCCAGACCCCCTGGATCTTACACAAGGAAAGTAAACCCTTTCCCCCACCATTGCCTCTCCCAGGCTTTCCCTCCCTGGGTTACCCTGGAAGATCACTGTGATTCAAACTCCTTGAATTTTAAAACAGAGAGGAATGCACCTTTCCCCCTCCTCTTTTCTCCTCCCCAAGAGGTAATACAGATTCAAGCTCCGTGAATCTAAAACAGAGGGATTCCACCTTCCCCACCCCCACCCTTCTCTCTCCCTGTCTCCCACCAATTTCCTGGTGAGTACAGACTCAATTCCCTTGAGCCTCAACAAGGGGAAAAAAATCAATCAGGTCTTAAAAAAAACCTTTTAATAAAAGAAAGAAAAAAAGTAAAAGTTGTCACTGTAATTTAGATGGTAAATGTTACAGGGTCTTATAGACACTAGAGAGGAGCCTTCCCCCCAGCACAAATACACATTAACATCATTCCAGCAAAATACACATTTGCAAATAAAGAAAACAATCAAAAAACTAAACTGCCTTTGTACTTATACTCACTATTTGAACAGAAAATTAGAGCCCCTGTAGGTACGTTTGGTTACTCTCAGAACCCAGAGAGAACAACAGACAAACAACACAAAACAAAGACTTCCCTCCACCGAGATTTGAAAGTATCTTGTCTTCTGATTGGTCCTCTAGTCAGGTGGTCCAGGTTCACTGCTTTTAACCCTTTACAGGTAAAAGAAACATTAACCCTTAACTACCTGTTTATGACAGACACACACCCTGCAACTTCTGCAACAAGGAAGTTGGTAGCACTGCTGCTGCATGACCAGAGTGAGGACAAAAAAGGACTAAAGAGACCTGGATCGCTTGTGCCTCAATCTAGGCTAGTCTAGAAAGGACAAGTCACTGCCCAAACTTTCACAAGGTGGGACAGTTTGGAAGAATGTATCAAAAGAACATCTTGGCAAACAAAGATTTGGATGTCTTTTCTCATATGTAAACCATATATTGGATCACCATTGCAACATGGATGGAAAAATGTGGATGATGAACCACCTCCTGTATTCTTCAGGGGCCCAATGGCATCTGAGATTCTTCAAGACCTTATTTGTGCCTGTACCAGTAGGATCACTGCATAATCAACTGTGTCTGTAGTCAGAACAATCCTCCTTGCACATAACTGGGTACATGACAAGGCAATGAAAACTGGGCTACAGAATAACACGGCTACCCCCTGATATGTGATAACCCAGAAACTCGACAGACATCATAATAAAGATAAGATGATAATGATGTCGACTAGAAATGTCACCGAAACTATTACATTTCAGTGATACCGATACAAATTTATTAGTAGATTTTGTTTTACTTTTTAGATTGTTCTTGCAATGCTTTGTCACAAACAAATTCAGTTTTTTGTCTTGAAATAATACATGTTGTTCAACTAACAAAAATGAATCAAAATATTTCAGTGGTCGTCATTTTAACATGTTGATGCCATTGTTTATCTGCATTTCTATGGTAACAGTACCATTTGTCAGCTCCACACCATACCTCATCATAGAGTAGACATAATTAACTTTTAAATGATTTATGATGTGCAAGTCAACCAAATTGCTTGTGTCTGCTACTCTCCTAAAAGGAACACACCAAGTGCACCAGGTGCTCACAACATTTACTCAGCAAATCAGAATGAACATGAACCTAATCAGTTTTACTCCTCTGACTCACCCAAATAGCTGCATGCAGAAACCCCCAACAATCTGCTAATTTCTGTTGGGAGTATATGATGAGAACAGAGAAACAGGAATGACTTCTTCAGTTTATCAAGAGCCAGCTTCACTCTGTTGCTGCAGAAAGTGCTACAGGCAGCAGTAGAAGCACCAGCATGAAGGGAACAGAATGAGTGCAACAAACCAAATAGAACCACAATGTGGGAAGTACTATAAAGAAAGGACTAGAAGACAAGAATGGATAAGAAACAAAATATCAGGGGAACAAGAAGGAAAAAAAGTGAACTGGTTACAAACTGGTTAAATGGGATGAAGATTATCTGAATTCCTGATATCAATTCAATTAACAACCATAGTTAATCTGATTGGTAGCTTAAAAAGAAATGCAAGTATAAAATCTGCCTCACAAAATTTTGGAATCCTTTCCACTTTAGTACAAGTGTCGTTTTATTTTATATCATAATTTGAAGTCAATGGGACTAAGCTCAATTGTGAGGGTTTACAAGATCAGACCTTTGATTTGACAGCCAAGATGAATTTTGATTACACTATCGAATTTTGACCATGTGCAACATAACAAAAAGGTTTTTATAGCTATTTTTTAATTTAAATAAGCTTTCTATTTTATTTTTTATTTTAAAAATGAGCGGCAAAATTCCTGATATCACCCGGTAAGTCCCAGGCTATACACTGTTTCTCAATGTGGACACAGACACAGAACACTCATCAGGGTAGGAAGTATTATTATATATTGACGGGGGGGGGCGCGCGGGGGAAAGACACAAACTGACTGCCTGTTGCCAAAGCTTTTAAATTAGAGAATTATGAAAACTTATTCTCTTGGTAAATGAAAGTTTCTTTTCATGCACTGAGTAAATATATGGTTTATGGTAGATGGCTGCAGCAATTCATGTCAGGCACCTAGTAACAGTGTCCAATGCACAACATCTAAGACTGTCAACAACATATCGAATTTTTAAATGCTTCTTGTTAAAAGTTTGGCACTGGCAGATCTGAATCAGTGCCAGAGCACTTATACAAAGGTTGGAAAATTGCCACACCAGTGACAAGAAATTAAAGAGCCCATGATTGCTGAAACACAAAGAATGGCCTGAGAACAAGACATCTGACAAAGAAAGCACTGTAGAATCTTATGCAGCCAGCACTCAAGAGCAGAAATTTGGAAAAACTCAAAAGGAACAGAGTACATATAGGGTAGGAATTCAGTACTGGAACATACTATCTCTGGATTTTTAAAACGTAAATGTGTCAGAAAGGGTGAAAAAATATATCAAAGAATGACAGAGGTTGAAGACGAAGGGTACATAGAAAATTTATTTTAGGTTTTGTTTGTGTTTGTGCTTAGACATGCTTAGTAGTTACATATAAAAAGTGTTACCATAAAGAGATTTTGTCCAGAGATGTTACCCAGTTACCAGAACAAAAAACCCCAAAGAGAATACTGTTAGCCAAAAAGGGCCCGTAATATGCGGGAAGTGCTCTTTCAAAGGATTTTATGATTAAGAACATTACAATACTAAAACTGGGACATTATGATTCATCGGTCTCAATTTGACCTATTTCTAACTCCCACTTAGAGAGGATAGTTATATATGTCTTACTGCATTATAAGCAAACAACAGAGACAGGACTGGGGCACTTTTTTTTTCAGTGTAAGAAATCAAAACAGTGCATCATCATGAACATCTTTATAAAACCTCTAAACCTTGCAGCAACACCATGAGCACATTAAATAGATAAGAAAACTGCTATGGATTATCTGTTTTTTATATATTTATTTTCAGATAAATACTCAGCACCCTAAATAAAAAACGTAGGTAAGGAGCCATTATATCATTTTTAAAGGCTTGAAGAGCAGTCCCTATGTGACATCCAATGATACTCTCTGCTCATGATATCACACACCCATCACTGAACAGCATTCCAGCATTGAAGTATGAAACTGCCTTTCAGAAAAGATGGCATGTCCACTTTCTGTTCCAAATTATACAGGTTAGTACACTTTTATTTATATTAAATATTAAAATTGAATAATATAATTAGTGATGTAGCCCTCGTGTTTAGTTTCATAATACACTAAATTCACCTTATTCTCTCTCCACAATTTCAGTCAATGTACTGCACACATTTATATACATAACTGCGTGAGAGAAGTGGTTGGAGGAAAAGGACAGTTACTTCTTCCGTAACTGGTATTCTTCGAGATGTGTTGCTCAGGTGTATTCCACAGTAGGTGTGCATGCTCGCCACGTGCACCAGTGCTGGAAGTTTTTCTCTTAGCAGTACCTGTAGTGGGGGAGCACCGCTGTGACCCCTAAAGTGGCGCCTCTATATCGCGCTATAAGGGGAGCTGCTCACTCCCCCCACCTTCAGTTCCTTATTGCCAGACAACTCCGAGATGTGTTGCTCAGCTACATTCCGCATCCTGCCCTCCTTCCCCTCTATTGAAGAACCCCAGTTATGGAACAGGTAACTGCCCTTTCTTCTTAGAATGATTGATCATGTGTATTCCACTGTAGGTGACTGCAAGCTATATCTGGTGGAGGTGGGTAGGAGTTTAAGGGTTTCCAGGATGGAGTACCACACTACCAAACCTGGAGTCATTGTGTGTTTGGGAGATGATCGCATAGTGCGATGAAAAGATGTGGACAGAGGACCACGTGGCAGCTCTACAAATGTCCTGAATAGGGATGTGAGCTACGTAGGTGGCTGATGAGGGCTGAGCTCTCGTAGAATGCGCCTTCATGATAGGTACCAGGACAATCCCTGCCAGGTTGTAACACGTGTGTATACACGAGGTGATCCAGCAGGAAAGTCGCTGGGTAGAAACTGGTTGCCCCGTCATGCGGTTCGGCTGATGCAGAGAAAAGTTGCAGGAATTTCCGGAATGGCTTGGTTCGGTTTAGGTAAAAGGCCAGCGTCCTATGCACATCCAGCATGCGTAGGTGTCGTTCTTCATTGGAGAAATGGAGTTTGGGACAGAGTATTGGAAGGAAAATGTCCTGATCCATATGAAAACTTGAGACCACCTTCGGCAGAAAAGCAGAGTGTGGGCAAAGCTGGACCTTACCCCTGTGGAAGACTCTATACAGGGGTTCCAAGGTTAGGGCTCTAAGCTCTGGGACATGGCAGGCTGAGGTGATCGCCATCAGGAACACTACCTTCCATGCTAGGTGGGACCAGGAACACGTGGCCAAGGGTTCAAAAAGGGGATCCTTGAGGCGGGAGAGCACTAGGTTCAGGTCTCATAGGGAGACTGGGGGCCTGGTGTAAGGGAATGCCCGATCCAGTCCTTTCAGAAACCGGGATGTCATGTGATGGGAAAATACTGAGTGACCATGCACTGGAGGGTGGAAAGCCGAAATGGCCGCTAAGTGTACCCTGACCGAGGTGGGAGCTAGCCTCCGAGTCCTAAGGAACAGGAGGAAACCGAGTATGAGTTGAAGCGATGCGGATGATGGAGAAGTACCCCCTTCTCTCGCCCACCTAGAGAACCTAGACCATTTGGCCAGGTAGGTTGTGGTGTGGACGGCTTTCTGCTTTCCAGCAGAACTTGCCTGACATCCTCCGAATACCTCCCTTCCTCCTCGTCTAACCATGGAGCAGCCACGCTATCAAATGAAGTGCGGCCAGGTTGGGATGGAGGAGGCATCCCCCGTCCTGGGAGAGGAGATGGGGTCGCTAGGAGCTGCAGGAGGGTTCCGTACCAGTATTGTTGGGCCCAATCCGGGGCTATGAGGATAACCCTCGACTTGTCTGCCTTCACTTTCTGTAAGACCTTGCCTATCAGGGGAAATGGCGGAAAGGCATAGAATAAGTGGCCCGATCACCGAATCAGGAATGCATCAGAGATTGCCCCCCTGCCCTGGAGCAGAACTGGAGGCAGAGAATTATGGGCGGTAGCAAAGAGATCTACCTGGGGAGCTCCCCACTCAGAAGAATTGTCGAGTGACCTCCCAGTGGAGTGACCACTGGTGTTGGTGGGAGAAAACCCTGCTAGGTGATTGCCTCGCGTACTGCGAGTGCCGGGTAGGTGAAAAGCCCTCAGAGAGATATCATGGGTTATGCAGAATTCCTATAGGTCCAGGGCTTCCTGGCACAAAGCCGAAAAGCGCGTGTCCCCTTGCCTGTTGATGTAATACACTGCGGCTGTATTGTCTGTGAGGACTCTGACCATCTTTCCCCGTAGGTGCGGGCTGAAAGCTATGAACGCCAGGTGTACTGCCCTGAGTTCCCTGATGTTTATGTGCAGGGACAATTCCGAGGTCGACCTTCTGCCCTGGCTTTTGAAGCTCCCCGTATGGGCTTCCCAACTCAGGTCCGAGGCATCCAACACCAGATCTAGCAAGGGAGGAGTCTCTCGGAGGGGAATCCCTTGTAACATGTTGCTTGGGAGGGACCACCACTGCAGGTCGGCCACTATGTTGGGAGGTAATGTGACCACCGTGTCCAGGTCATCTTTGGCCTGGGAATATTGGGAGGCCAGCCAGAATTGGAGGGGCCTCATTCTGAGCCCGGCTTGGGTAGGGCGGGACCACTACCAATTTACGGTCCTGGTAGCGGTCCCGCCCTACCTGGAAGTGGAGGAAGCGCCTATGACCCTCGAAAATATGGATGTGGAAATATGCATCCTGGAGGTCCAGGGCTGCGAACCAATCCCTCGGGTCTAGGGATGGAATAATACAGGTCAGGGAAACTATATAGAACTTGTAATGGACCATAAATTGGTTGAGGTTCCACAGGTCAAGGATGGACCTGAGCTTGCCTTTTGCCTTCGGAATCAGGAAATACCAGGAGTAAAACCCTCTGCCCTGGAATTCCTGAGGTACCTTCTCCATCGCGCCCAGCGTGAGGAGGTGCGTCACCTCCTGGTCTAAAAGGAGGGTGTGGTCTGGGTCCCCGGGGACGGGGATGAGGAGGGGAGCAAAGTGAACTGCAAGATGTAGCCCTTGGAAATATTGCTGAGGACCCACTGGTCCGACATTATATGGGACCATTGCACTCGGAAGGCAGATAAATGGTTGCAGAACACAACTTTATTAACTGGGGGGCTTCCCTGGGAACAGGCCTGGAGGCCTCCCGCAAAGAGTCAAAAACGCCTCTTCCCTGCCTCTTGCCCTTTGAGGGGCCAGATCGCAGGGTCGAGCGGGACTGGCACTAGGACCTGCGTCTCTGCTCCCTCGGCCTCTTAGGTAGGGGCTCATATCTGCCTCTAGCTGGAGCGGCAGAGGTCTGTGGCCTGGGTTTGTCCTTTGCTGGGGGGACATATAGGCCCAGAGTTTGCAGGGTGGTGCGGGAGTCTTTCATCCCATGCAGATGGATGTCTGTTTGATCCGCAAACAGGGCCTTCCCGTCAAAGGGCAGGTCCTGCATGATGGACTGGAATTCCGCAGACAGCCCAGACAGTGAGAGCCACGACGCCCTGCACATGGAAATGGTTGAGGCCATTGAACGGGCCACTGTATCTGCTGCGTCCAAAGCCGCTTGAAGAACCGCTTTCGCCGCCGCCGCTCCTTTGTCGACCAAAGCTTTCAAGTCCCTCTTGTCCCTTTCCTGGAGAAGAGGTTCAAACTTTGGCAGTGACCCCCATAAGTTAAAATCATACTGGCTCAGCAGGACTTGGTGATTTGCCACCCTAAGCTGTAAGCTCGCAGATGAATAAACCTTCCTGCCAAAGTTATCCAGTCTCCTGGTGTCTTTATCCTTGGTGGGTGGGCGCGGGTTGACCATGCCTCTCTCGGTGGTTTAGAGACTCCACCACCAGAAAGCTGGGTGCTGGATGAGAGTACAAGTATTGGTGCCCCTTTGTTGGCAAGAAATACCTTCTCTCTGCCTTTTTAGAAATAGGTGTCAAGGAGGCCGGGGTTCGCCAAAGCGAAGTCAATATGTTGGCCACCCCCTGGTGGAGAGGTAAGGCCACATGGCCCGGTGCTGAGGAGGATAACACGTTGAACAGGGAGTCCAACGGCTCCTCTATCTCCTCAGCCTGAAGCTGATGATTCAAGGCCACTCGATTAAGGAGCTCTTGGTGAGCCTTAAAAATCTTCCTGTAGGGCGGGTGGTGGCGCCACTATGGATTCCTCTGGTGCCGGTGAGGGGACCGGTTCTGCCCCCAGGGCGTCGGGCGGTTCCAGTGGTTCTACCCCTAAGTATGAGCCCGGGTGTGGTGCCACTGGTTCGGTATCAGTTGACTTTTCCCGGTGCCAAGGTGGGGTCTTAGAGTGTACCTGTGATGCCCTAGCCACTGAATGGGGTCTCGCTGGTGCAAGTAATTGGGGCCATTGACACCACTGCCCTTGCGAAGGCACCGCTTGCCACTGATCCACTTGGGGAATGAGCCAACCTGCTTGATCATGGGGGACGGCATGGCCCGGGGGTGGGTGTCCAGGTGCCGAAGTCGCTGAGGAACGCACAGTGCCGTACGAGTGTGGGGAGCATTCATGGCCGTGTCGGTGCCGACCTTGAGATTTAGACCTCGATGATGAAGACATGTACCCTTTGGAGGTGCTGCTTCTAGATTCCCTCCGGCCACCATAGTTACAACGCCTGGTGCTGATGATGGTCGAAGGGCATTCCGAGCATGACGGATCACGGAGCGAACACTCGAATCTGAAAAAGCGGCAATGAGTTTCTGTGGCACCTTATAGACTAACTAACATATTGGAGCATGAGCTTTCGTGGGTGAATACTCAGGTCGTCGGATGAATGTAGTGGAAATTTCCAGAGGCAGGATCTGAGCGTTGGTGCCGATGGTGTCGAGACCTGCTCCTATAGCTTCGGTGGGAAGAGGAGCGTTGACGCCTCTTGTCTCGGTGCCTGCGACCTCTATGGCAAATCAGCCCTCTCAGGCAAATCAGCTAACGGAGTGGAAGTCTGGTGCGGGCTCCGGGATGGCCCCTCGGAACAGGTAGGTATCTTGTCCTTGGAGCAGGGGGCTATGCCGGACTGGAGAGGGTTGAGGAGCTCTGATCGGGGGCCCGTCTCAGGTGGCGCACCTGGCACAGAAGGGCGAAGATGTCACGCGCTGCCTGTGTTGCTTCCGGTGTTGACAGCATTCTCACCACAGGAGAGGCATGCACGGACGGGACTGGACTACTCCGCTCAGCATGAGTCAGAGGTCTGGTAACCGAGGGAGATCGTGGGCTGCCCAGCACGGGTCTGGCCTCACCCCTGTCCCTCTCTCGGCGCCGCTGAGTCTCCCCTTGCTTCTTGATGGGGGAGTAGTGCCGAATGGTGGATGGAGCCTCACTCCGCACCGATGATGCGGTGCCCGGCGCCGAGTCGGGTAGGCGTTCCAGTGCCAGGGCCAATGCCAACTCCATTAGCAGGGCCCGGAGTTGGATATCTCTTTCACACTTCGTTTGAGGCTTCAACGATCTGCAGATTTTACAACGCTCACTTACGTGAGTCTCACTCAGACAGCGAAGACACAGAGTGTGGGTCGCTCCTGGGCATAGAACTGTGAAAGGAGTCGCACAACTTGAAGCCTGGGGCACAGGGCATGTCCCGAGCCAGGCAACTAACTAGAGAAGCAATCTACAAAGAAGAGTTGTACTCCTAAGGCTAGAAGCGCTATAGCAGAGCTGGAGCACCAAGTTCTGACTGCCTTCACTGGTGGCAAGAAAGAACTGAGGGTGGGGGGACTGCGCAGCTCCCCTTATAGCGCGATATTGAGGAGCCACTCTAAGGGTCACAGCTGTCCTCCCTCACTAGGGGTACTGCTAAGGGAAAAACTTCCGGCATTGGTGCATGTGGCAAGCACACACACATACTGTGGAATACACATGAGCAATCACTCGAAGAAGAATTGCTGGTTTTGGCAACTGGGTGAAGTTGAGACTTTTGGCACTCAAGCATGCATGGGTTATGCTTTGGGAATGTTGCACTCCAACAGGATATTTCTGCTAATATGATCAGCAATAAAACAATTAACAGTGTAGACGTGTATAATGTAATCTCTGTATTTCAGAGATAATAACCCATTGGGATTATTCAGGATAGTTTACACTCCAGTTAGTGTTTCAAGGTCTGTGCAGAATCAAGACAAAACCATTGCATCGGTTTTCATTCAGTTTGTATTTTTAAGGTTTTCTTTGCAATACCTATGTGTAAGAAGCTTTTTCTTCTAAAGGAAAGCTTCAATTCTGAAGCACAATTCTGTGATAATAGGTAGATTACCAATAATAGGTGGAGTACCACCAATTCCACAACAAAAGAGCCAGCATCCTGCATATTACTCAAGACCCTCTACTAAAAAAGATTTGGTATATTCTGTTGTAGAGATGCACCATTAAATCCTTTTGTTTTCATGCTACATTTTACTACACTCCTAAATCTTTCAGGTACTTTCATAAGATACAGAATTAACGTAAAAAAACCCTTATTTTATTTATTTAAGAGCCAATAGTGTAAGTGCGCACCTAAATATTTACAATATTTTGTTACAGCAGTGATTTTTCATTATTTTGAATCCTGAATCTAATCCATTTGTGTTGCCAACCTACTGTGAAGTGGTCCTTCGCTATGCTTTGTTCTGATTGTTTTTCACTTTTTAGCTACATTTGTTTTTAAAACTAAGGTAAACAATTTTGTACTATGAGGAGAGTTGGGGGAAGGAACATCAGAGATTTTAAAAATAACTGGTCACAAATAAAAAACATTTCTTCAAAACTATTGTGCAGTGATATTTGAGAGCTACAGATGTACAGTAATCTCTCTTCAAAACAAAAATGTACATTACCATGCCATGGTCAAACGTGAAAACACCAACATCACGTCCATGATGAATGTGATTCCGTCTGATAATGGGGTTTCCATGGTTTTTAACCCAAATTCCTGCTAATGCATTATTGGAGATCTCGTTGTCCTCATATATTCCCTGGCAAAAAGTAAGTAAAAATCAAAAATCAACAGTAATAAATAGTTCAACAAAAGTTAGGGGGGAAATCAGAAATAGAAAATACCTGTGCATGATCTGTAATATAAAGTCCAACATTTTCACAGTCGCTGATATTACAGTGTTTGATAGTGGGACAAGCTCCCTGGCCACTAACACATACTGCAGAGCCCACTGGAAGAAAAGTGTACAGTTATCAAAGATTCCAAGTGTAGTTTATTTATAGACAGTTTGGCCCTATTCTTACGAGAAAACATACAGTATGCAATGGCATGTAAAATGGATATTTTAAAAATGTAGCATTCATTTAATGCCTTTTATTAAAGCAATGAAAAGTACTTTGCCCAGATAGGAAACTATTACCATCCCCATTTTGCAGATATGGAAGCTGAGACAGAGAGAGTTTAAGTCAAATGTCAAAAGTTACACAAACAGCATGTCACTGGCAGAATGGGCAATATTTTGTATATTTATTTAAGTTAATAAAAAAATAGTTCATCCAACTTTTCACACCCTCATTGAACAATATGCAGAAGAAAAACAAAAAGATACAACAAAGCTCTCTACACCCTTTCAAGGCTGCTAACTACTCCCCCACTTGAGTGTATTTACACCCTCAGTAATCTACCATCTTCAAGGGCCTGGAGCAATCAAATATTTTGTATCATGCCAAGATCATCAACAGAGTATTGCATTGTCTAAACAATGGGGAAGAAGAGCAGGTTCCAGAGTAAGGGGACCCTCTCCAGAGATACCCTTCCACTAATCTTCAGTAGGGCCAGGATCTCATCCATGATGTCTGGTAAGCAGACATCAATAACAACTGTTATGCACTCCCAACACGAAATATCATCATCCAAACAGACCAGGGCACTCTGTACCAGCTGTAGTTTCTAAATGATCTTCAGGCATAGCTTTACATAGAATGCATGGCAATAATTTCAATTTCAAAGTGACTAAAGTATAGATAAACTACAGCAAGGTCTGCATCGAAAAGGACAAGTTCTAGCCAAATATAATGAGAGGGAAAAATGTTCATGACTAAGTTTTGTGCTGCAAATGGACGAAAAAAATTCTGTTCACTGCAATTATCCTATTTCAGTAACAGTATTTAGAATTAATTTAACAGTGAAGGGGACACTAACCTGTACAGGTACTTCGAATGATACAATGATCTATTATTGGGCTGCAGTTCACGGTAATCTCTAAGCAGTGGTGTGCATTGTGGTGTTGAGCAGATTTGTCATCAGGATTGAACTAAAAGAATAAAATTTAATGTTTTGATATTTTTTAATAAAGCATAATTTTGGAAATTATTGGAAGTTCTAGTAAGGTTGCTTACCCTGATTGTCATATACCCAACGTATGCATCTTCAGACCCCTCCATAAAAACGAAGGTGGAATCCCTAGTGTTTTCTATTATGACTTTATCTGCTACTTTTCCAGGTGCTGTAAACAAGAAGTTATTTTAAAAGCTTACTCTTTTCCTATGAAAACTGAAAACAAACACGATGCAATTTCAAGTTCTACAAGTGAAAAAAAAGATGCGGATTCTCAGGCACATTTACATTAGGAGCACTTTACCATCTAGGAATATTAGTATACTATACTTGAAAAGAGCTCCTAATGTGGACACAGCAATACCAGCAAAGCTGTGCTTTGCACTGGCATAATGAAACCACTCCCCATTAGCGAAACAAGCTATTCTAGTAACAATGCAGTTTTGCCAGTATAGTTGTTTACCACCTTCTGCCAGTACAACTGCCTCAGTCATAGGTGCAAAGAGGATCCATGACCTAGCTACACCAGCAGAAATCTGCTACACCAGCAGAAATCTGTAGGATAGACGTGACCTTAGTTTAGATGCAGTTATACTGGCATAAAAGTGCCTTTGCTAGTATAGCTTATGTTGTTCAGGGAAGCACTTTTTTACTGGTGTAAAAGCCACACCTAATACTAGTATTAAATATATACCAGCAAACCTTCTCTAGTGCAGACTTGGCCAGGTGTTCTGACTTCCAATTCCCTAACTACTAGGAAATTGTTCCCCATTAAAACAAACCAGAAATAGATAATTCAATATAGTGCGTAGAAAAACAGAACTGATTACAAAATACCATTTAAGTTTTCTAATAAAAATTAGAGAGACTGTAACATATTTGGGCTCAAACTTGTACTACTGTAAAACAGTTAAAACCTGGTGCTGTATATGGTCTGGATTCTAAATCTTTCTATTAAGATTAAATACATAAATTCAGTACACCATCACATAGCTGATCCTTGCTAATTCATGCATGTTCTTTACAACTTTCACAACATCAAAAAAGTGGTAACTCCTCATTTCTCACCACTTACATACAGAGTGCTGTAGGAAAGTCTATTTTTTATACTTAATGTACTAAAAGTTTATTACAGTTTAAAACTGAACTACAGTTCAGAATAAATAAGTGTTAAGCTTTTCAAAATAACTGTTAAAAGAATGTTTTTAAATTGGTAATCTACAAGATGCAGTAACTCGAAATCTGATGAATAGCAAGGTTCTTCAGTAATCTTTATACTGAGACTAGACCAGGGGAAGGCAACCTATGGCACGGGTGCCAAGGGCGGCACGCAAGCTGATTTTCAGCGGCACTCACACTGCCCAGGTCCTGGCCACCAGTTAGGGGAGGTCTGCATTTTAATTTAATTTTCAAAAGAAGCTTCTTAAACATTTTAAAAACCTTATTTACTTTACATATAACAATAGTTTAGTTATATATTATAGACTTAGAGAAAGAGACCTTCTAAAAATGTTAAAATGCATTCCTGGCACACGAAACCTTAAATTAGAGTGAATAAATGAAGACTCGGAACAGCACTTCTGAAAGGTTGCTGAACTCTAGTCTAGACAAAAAAAAGTGTTTGCATGCTATTGCTGAAGAGCCAGCAGAGGGAGCACAAGTTTTAAAAAAATATTCTTAAAGCTGTGTTGACCTCAGTGATATTGGTGCTCAAGAAACAGTAGTAAACAAAAAAGCCAATTTTATGTCACCACAAACTGGAACTGAAATAACTAAACCAGTTATAATTCATTCACACTTTTAGTTATTTTGGTACAAGTCTGTATGGAACACTCTTATTCAGAAATAAGGGCTCGCCTACACCATTTTTATATTGCTATAACTATATCAGTTTAGAAATTTTTATGAGACTAAACCATACTGATAAGCACCTTTATAGCAGTAAAACTACATTCACTCCAGAGGGTTGTACCACTAACTATATCAATCCAATATACTTATAGCAGTACAAAAATATGTTTAGACTAACCCTAAGAATATCCACCCAGATTTGCATCAAAACAACTAACCTGAGGGAATATTGCAAAGAAAGAAATGAAGGACTTTGGTATTCTTTGTAGTTCTACAATACAATGGCATTGCTAAGTAAATAGGAGAGAGCTACTTCTTAATCTTTTCCGCGAATCATGCCCATACAGCTGTGCTTGGTACATCAGCAGGGGAAGGAATCCTCCCGCTGTCCATGGAGAGGCAAGGACCACTACCCTTGAACCACTATTACAGTAGCCGTACTTCAGCTGCAGTAGTTCCTGTTGCTGTGCTACTCTAAATAGAGTTGGTGAAGCAGATCAGGAACAGTCAACATGGATTCACCAAGGGCAAGTCATGCCTGACCAACCTGATTGCCTTCTATGATGAGATAACTTGCTCTGTGGATACGGGCGAAGTGGTGGATGTGAGATATCTTGACTTTAGCAAAGCTTTTGATACGGTCTCCCACAGTATTCTTGCCAGCAAGTTAAAGAAGTATGGATTGGATGAATGGACTATAAGGCGGACAGAAAGCTAGCTAGATTGTTGGGCTCGATCAATGGCTTTGATAAACAGCTCAATGTGTAGTTGGCAGCCAGTATCAAGCAGAGTGCCCCAGGGGTCAGTCCTGGGACCGGTTTTGTTCAACATCTTTATTAATGACCTGGATAATGGGATGAATTGCACCTTCTGCAAGTTCGCAGATGACACTAAGATGAGGGGAGAGGTAGATATGCTAGAGGGTAGGGACAGGGTCCAGAATGAACTAGACAAACTGGAGGACTGGGCCAAAAGAAATCTGATGAAGTTCAACAAGGACAAGTGCAAAGTCCTGCACTTAGGAAGGAAAAACCTCATGCACCGCTTCAGGTCAGGGGCTGACTGGCTAAGCAGCAGTTCTGCAGAAAAGGACCTGGGGATTACAGTGGACGAGAAGCTGGATATGAGTCAGCAGTGTGCCCCTGTTACCAAGAAGGCCAAAGGCATTCTGGCTGCATTAGTAGGACCATTGCCAACAGATCGAGGAAAGTGATTATTGCTTTCTATTCGGCACCGGTGAGGCCACACCTGTAGTATTGGGTCCAGGTTTGGTCCCCCCACTACAGAAGGATGTAGACAAATTGGACAGAGTCCAGTGGAGGGCAACAAAAATGATTAGGGGACTGGGGCACATGACTTTTGAGGAGAGGCTGAGGGAACTGGGGTTATTTAGTCTGCGGAAAAGAAGACGAGGGGGGATTTGATAGCAGACTTCAATTACTTGAAGGGGAGCTCCAAAGAGGGAGCTAGGCTGTTCTCAGTGGTGGCAGATGACAGAACAAGAAGCAATGGTCTCAAGTTGCAGTGGGGGAGGTCTAGGTTGGATATTAGGAAACCCTATTTCACTAGGAGGGTGGTGAAGCACTGGAATGGGTTACCTAGGGAGTTGGTAGAATCTCCATATTTAAAGGTTTTTAAGGCCTGGCTTGACAAAGCCCTGGCTGGGATGATTTAGTTGGGGTTGGTCCTGAGGTATTTTCCAACCCTAATCTTCTATGATCTATCTATCTGATCTGTTTCCCTCCTTTAAGGTTGTCAAGGTGTCACACCTACTCTGAATTTTAGGGTACAATTGTGGGGACCTGCATGAGATAACCCCTAAGCTTATTTATCAGCTTAGATCTAGTAACTGCCACCTTGGGGACATGCTCCATGACTTTTCCAGGGACTGAGGTGAGGCTGACCAGTCTGTAGTTCCCCGGACTCTCCTTCTTCCCTTTTTCAAATATGGAAACTATATTTGCCTTTTTCCAATCATCCAAGATTCCCCCAGTCTCCAAGAGTTTTCAAAGATAATGGCCAATAATGGCTAATGGCTCTGCAATCACATCAGCCAACTCCCTCAGGGGCATCCGGCCAAATGGACTTGTGCATGTCCAACTTTTCTAAATAGTCCTTAACTTGTTCTTTCACTGAGAGATGCGCACCTCCTCCCCATACTGTGCAGCCCAATGCAACAGTCTTGGAAGCTGACCTTGTCCATGAAGACCAAGGCAAAATAAGCATTGAGGAGAGACTGAGGAACCTGGGCTTATTTAGTCTGCGGAAAAGAAGACGAGGGGGGATTTGATAGCAGCCTTCAACTGCCTGAAGTGGGGATCCAAAGAGGATGGAGCTCAGCAGTTCTCAGTGGTGGCAGATGACAGAACAAGGAGCAATGGTCCCAAGTTGCAGTGGGGGTGGTCTAGGTTGGATATTAGGAAAAACTATTTCACTAGGAGGGTGGTGAAGCACTGGAATGGGTTACCTAGGGAAGTGGTGGAATCTCCATCCTTAGAAGTTTTTAAGGTCTGGCAGGGAGTTGGACTAGATGACCTCCTGAGGTCTCTTCCAACCCTAATCTTCTATGATTCTATGACTTCTGCTTTTTCCACATCATCTGTCACTAAGTTGTCTCCTCAATTCAGCTGCCTTTCCCTGACCACCTTCTTGTTGCTAACATACTTGTAGCAACCCTTTTTGTTACCCTTCACATCCATTGCTAGCTGCAACTCCAATTGTGCTTTGGCTTTTCTGATTAGATCCCTGCATGCTCAAGCAATATTTTTGTACTCTTTAGTCATCAGTTCAAGTTTCAACTTCTTGTAAGTTTGCTTTTTGTGTTTAAGTTCACCAAAGATTTCACTGTTAAGCCAAGCTGGTCTGCTTCCATATTTGCAATTCTTTCTGCACAAAGGGATGATTTGTTCCTGCGCCCTCAATAAGGCTTCTTTAAAATACAACCAGCTCTCCTGGACTCCTTGCCCCCCTCCCCCATATTAGCCTCCCAGGGGATCCTGCCCATCAGTTCCCTGTGGAAGTCAGAGTCTGCTTTTCTGACCAGAGTCCGTATTCTGCTGCTCTCCTTTCTTCCTTTTTTCAGGATCCTGAACTCTACCACCTCATGGCCCAGGTTGCCACCCACTTCTACTTCCCCTACCAATTCCTCCCTGTTTGTGATCAGCAGGTCAAGAGGAGCATGGCCCTAGTTGGTTCCTCCAGCACTTGCACCAGGGAGTTGTCCCCAACACTCCAAAAAACTTCCTGGATTGTCTGTGCGCTGCTGTATTGCTCTCCCAGAAGATGTCAAGGTGATTGAAGTCCCCCATGAGAACCAGGGCCTGTGATCTGGAAACTTCTGTCTGAAGAAAGCCTTGTCTACTTCATCCTCCTGGTCTGATGCTCTATAGCAGAAGCCCATCAAGATGCCACCCATGTTGCTCTTGCCTCTAAACTTAACCCAAAGAGTCTCAACAGACTTTTCTCCAGTTTCATACCGGAGCTCTGAGCAATCATACTGCTCTCTTATATACAGTGCAACTCCTCCACCTTTTC
Organism: Gopherus evgoodei; assembly: GCF_007399415.2. Classification (NCBI taxonomy): domain Eukaryota; kingdom Metazoa; phylum Chordata; order Testudines; family Testudinidae; genus Gopherus; species Gopherus evgoodei. The sequence continues at coordinate 197,220,480 of NC_044324.1, read as the reverse complement.
TCCCCCGCCTGTCCTTCCTCAACAGTTTATACCCATACATGACAGTACTCCAGTCATGTGAGTTACTCCAGCAAGTCTCTGTTATTCCAATCACATCATAGTTCCTTGACTGTGCCATGACTTCCAATTCTTCCTGCTTGTTTCCCAGGCTTCTTGTGTTCGAGTACAGGTACCTTCTCTAGGATGAATCTATGGTCTGGCAGAAGAGATGACTCTAGGAGGGCCCTAATGTGTTGCACAAATTGTTTGGGCTTCTTCCATTATGGTCAATAGCTGATCGCAAAAAAACTGACGGCGTCTGCTCTACAGACACAGTGAAGCTCTGCATATAAACAGGTCCCATGAAAGAGGACTGAGCATCTCAGCTGCAGTGTAGAGCAGGCAATATTTCAAAAGTAATTTTTTTTTAAGTCTCTCGTTTCTTCTCCATTATAAAGAAAATCAGATACAGCAATAACTAACAAACAGAGACAGCACCTCTGTCAGAACCATCAGCTGCTTTCTGAAGTGAGGCAAGAAGAAAACTGCACAGCCTACTTGCAGAAAGTAGAAAAAGACAGTGTGCCAAGAGTGTAAATTGCTTCATTCTGATCTGTGGCTTCTTGTCTGGTTGAAAGAGAACAAGACATACTCCAGTTGTCTCTATTAGTGACACACACTCTTGCCACAGAAGATACATATGATGACTGGATGATACAGAAAAATCTTTATGCATGCTACTTTATATTCTAAGATTTTTGTAACACAGCTATTAAGAGACAAGAAAGGTTACACATTGAGATAAAGATTTCAAATTAAATACCTGCACCAATCATAGTGATTGGAGATTCGATATATATCCATTCGTCAGTATATATACCAGAGTGAACAAAGATAAGTCCATCAAAATGAGCTTCCTGAACCCCACCGAGGGCATCCTCAATGGTGTCATAGTACTAAAAAACAAAATACAAACATGAGTTTAGCAAAAAAAAAAAAAAAAAATGGATGAGAAAGATATACAAATATTCATATAAAGTGATTCAGAAACATACCAACATGTTTTCTCTTCCTTTATATCTTGCAGGGTTACTATAGAAGTGTTCAGCAAAGCCTGGCTTTACATGTGCTCCTTTGTACTGAAACAGAGAAAATATTTCAAGATAAACCTATAACTAAGCAAGCTTGTTGTATACGTGTATATATACACACGTATATATAAACATTTTAGAAAGTAAATCATCAAAAGGGTATAGTTGTAATAGTTTGATAGGTTCTGTAACATAATTTATATTTTGAAAATGTGTTCATTATACATCTGGACTCCATGAGTTGGAATTTCCACCAAGTATTTTTAAAATGTTAATTAGGACCAAGGAAGAAGTTGTAATGTTAATACTGATATCAACCATTAAGCAAGCAATAAAAGATTCAGAATTTTTAAGATGAGAAAGGACCATCACAACTATGTTATCTGACCTCCTGCACAGGGCATAGAATTAAGTCATTCCTGCATCAAACTCATAACTTCTGATTGAGCTGGAGTATATCTTTTACAAAACATTAAATCTTGATTTAAAGACTTCATGTGATGGAGAATCCGTAGGTAAGTTGTTTCAATAGTTAATCTCCCTCTCTGAAACATGTGTGCCTTATTTTAGGTGTGAATTTGTCTAGGTTCAGTTTCCAGCCAACGGATGTTATTACTTTGTTTGCTAGATTAAAGAGCCTTCTGATATCAGAAATATTTTCCCCCATGCAGGTACTTGCACATTGCGATCAAGTAACTTCTTACTAACCTTCCCTAGGATAAACAAAAGATACTGAGCTTCTTTAGTCCCTCAATCTACGGCACATTTTCTCAGACCTCAGATTATTCTCGTAACTCTTTTTCAAGCCCTTTCCAATTTTTCAACATCCTATTTAAAGTGTAGACATCAGAACTGGACATAGCATTTCAGTAATGATCTGACCAGTCCTGTATACGATGGCAATATCACCTCCTCACTTTTACATGGTATTCCTCTACTTAAACATCAAGGATTGGATTTAAAAAAAAAAAAAAAAGGTATAAAAAAAACACACGATCCTTTCTTTTAAAAAGCGCTTGATTGCGTAAGGCGACAGTCAGAAAAAGGGAGCAGAATTCTCATCTTATCAAAATGGTAGCTTTTCCTATCCCCCATTTTCATTCTGTGGCCACCTGTCACATTACCAAAGTGGGGTGGAGATTTTATTTTAACAAATCTTTCAATTTCCTTGTAGCTTTGCACCTGATTTTTCTAGGCTAACCATTAGCCCCATACTTATAGCCAAACCAAATGCCCTTATTCAACAATCTTAGAATGTGAATACTATTATAAATATTAATAAACTGAACTCAGTATCTTACTTTATTACTCCTTTACACACATTTTGGAAAGTGTGGTGCCCACCCATTCTTATATTTTGGATTAGAATTCCCATCATTGGCCTTAAAAGATGATTTGCTGCTAAACTCCCGGTACATAAGCTAGAATGTCCTCTCGTTCAAGACCAAATGCTACTGTCAATGTATTCTGAGCTTACTAAGGAAAGTGCACCAAATATTAATGAGTCAGTTCCATTATGACAACAAGAATACATAGCCAAGGGCTATGACAAAGCTCCATAGAATCAATGACAAACATGCTAACAAGAACCTCAATTCACGCCCAGAAACATTGAGCTGGTAAGCTCACCAGAAGCTCCATCACAGGAAGTCAAATTTCTGCCAAGAGTGGTCAAAGAAAGTTACTCAGATACAGGCACCTTTTTCAGACAGGTACAATGATTTTTTAAATCATGATTTATTATAATATTGCACCATAAAGCTGCAAACCTTCTACACCACCATCAAAGCTTGACAGGAATACCGTGTTTTAAAAGGTGACTTGCAAATGTAAAATTCTCTCAATATTTCAGTAACTTTGCCCGTGTATTGACTGCCCAGCATAAACAAGCTAAAAGGAGCAATACAAAAAAGGGAGTCCTCCTCTCCCCCCCCAAAAAAACCCCAAACAAACAAAAAAAACAACAACAACGCACAACTTTTTTTTCTTTCAAGATTTTAAGAAAAACAGCATGCAACTAGTCTCTCTCTGGCTGTTGAGGGAATCCTGCACATATTGGTTTAGTTACTGAAATCTGGTACTTCACCTATACAAATTGTCTTTAAATTACAATATGTAATCTTTCTGGAGATGTGAAAAGACAACATTCATACCAGCTGCTGAAAGCTTTCTTTCCAGGGGTTTGAGTGTTCATATTCTTCTGGATTAATCTGATAGAATTTACCAGGTTCTGGATGCATCATTGGACGTGTATATTCAAATACTTCCATATACAGTCGTTTCCTAAACAAAAAAATGTTTTCACAAAAAATAATCAGAACAGAAAATTAAGAATGTATTTAAATGGTACAAAGTTATAAGTCAGGTGTATCACAACTACAACAAACCTATTTAAAACCTTAAGGGAGGAATTTTCAAAAGCATTCACTGTTTATTTTACTTTAATTGAAGTCAATGGCAAAACTCCATAGATTTCAGAGTTTGGCCAATATTGAGTATTTTCAAAGATCTCAACCCAAAGTTTTAAAACCAAAAATATTTTACTGGGGCTTATAAAATTAACGAGTAAAAGTGGCTTTAAGTTAAAACAATTCTGGTTGAAGACTGAAGAGAAGAGACACTGCTGCATTTTGTAATATGCATTTGGTGCACATTTAAAGGCTCAAGTCAGCAAAAGACTTAGGTACATGCATAATATTAAGCACATTACATACTTTTCTAAATAGAGAGATTAAAGGATGTGGTTACGTGCTCTGCTGACTCAGAGCTGAAGTGTGTGCCTACATAAGGACAGAAAGGACAGAGCAGCATAACCTCTCTTAAAATGTTGCTATTCTTTTTATTGATGTTCACCACCACACCCCAAAAACAGCTGCCAAATATCCTAGTGCATGAGTACATGACACGCTGCATTTGGTAGTGCAAAGAGAAAGATACTCACCTTGTGCAGCAACATATCTTCGAGATGTGTGTCCCTGTGGATGCTCCACTTTAGGTGCTTGTGTGCCCCTGTGCTTGTAATCGGAGACTTGTAGTAGCAGTGCCCGGTTTGGTCACACATGCGTCATTCCCGTCTTGTGCCACTTTAAGCAGTGATCTGGCGCTGTGTGACCAGCCTGCCCTCTGTTCCTTCTCTACTACAGAGTATTTAGTATGCAACTCCAAAGTAAAGGGGAGGACAGAGGGTAGTGGAGCACCCACAGGTACACACATCTTGAAGAACCTATGTTACTGCACAAGGTGAGTAACTCTCTCTTCTTTTTCCAGTGCTGTCCCTGTGGGTGCTCCACTTTAGGTGACTTCAGAGCAGTGCCCTCCAGTGGAAGGAAGGGTCTTTGGAGTTGAAGTCATGGCAGATGACAGTACAGTGAGCCCAAACATTACATTAGATGTTATATGTTGTTCTAATGCATAATGTTGCATAAATGCATAGGCTGATGCCCAGGTTGAAGCTCTACAGATGTCAGTAATGGGAACACTGTTTACAAAAGCTATCCAGGTTGATATTTCCCTGGTAGAGTATGTGCAAATCCCCGTTGTGGGCTGCAGGTTATATTGACAGTAACAGTTTGAGAAAAACAGTTTCAGAGTCCTGAGGAATGACCTTATTATGTCTGTGTAAAAGGCAGGGCTGGCTCCAAGCTGCCCCAAGCTCCAAGAGTGCAACTGCCCAAATAAAAAACAAACAAACTTACAAAAATAGAATGGCTGGAGTGCTGCCCCTGGAATTGTGCTGCCCCAAGCATGTGCTTGCTTTGCTGGTGCCTAGAGCTGGTCCTGGTAAAAGGCCAGGGCCCTGCGTAAATCAAGAGTATACAGTATGGCTTCCCATCTGTCCCTATGTAGTTTCAGGTAGAATGTTCGCAGGTGAATGGGTTGGTTGAGGTGAAATGATGACCTTGGGTAAGAACTTAGGATGCGGCCTGAGGGTAATTTTATCTCTGGAGAATATTGTGTAGGGTGGATCAGTCATGAGGGCCCCAAGTATTATTATCCACCTTGCGGAAGTAATGGCAACATGGAAGACCACCTTCATTGAAAGGTGAAGGAGAGAACATGTAGATAACAGCTTGAAGTGGTGTCTGGTGATTCCCCAGAACACTAAATTGAGGTCCAATGGCAGGGTAGATGATGTTGAGGCCCTTGAGAAAGCACTGGCTGATGGGATGCGCGAAAATGGATATTCTGTCCATTCTGTGGTGGAATGCTGTGATGGTAGAGAGGTGTACCTTGACTGAACTCACTGAAAGTCCTGATTCCTTGAGTTGAGTAGATAGTCCAGAATAATAGGTAAGTGAGACGAGATCGATATGATCTGCCTCTTTTGATACCATGAATTTGTGTAGATGTGTGTGACAGATAGTTGCTCTGCGACTATTCAGTAAAAGGTTCTGCACTTCTTTGGAGCAGGTCATCTCTGAGTGTCTGTTGCGGGGACAGTTTGTCAGTTTGTCAATTTGTGTGCTTGTTTGTTTGAAAAGTGTGAATTGGGAGTGCTTTGTTTCAGGTGGGCCTTGAGTGGGCCTGACTGTTATAAAAAGGCAAATCAGCTACAAACCAGCTGAGTGGCAAACAGCGGAGAGGCTAACAGAGGGAGTTTGACTAGGAGTTCACCAGGGGAAAGCCCACTGAGGTGTTCAACTTGCAGGCTCCTCTGAGCAGTTGCCACAACAGCTGAGGAAGCCCTTAGAAGAAAGGTGATATGGATGGTGAGCAATCGGCCGTTGTGACCTGCATAGGATACGCCATGTTTGTCTTTCTTCCACAGGACAGAAACAACTTCGTCTGTACAAAGTGCAAGGTAGTCTCCATATTGGAACAGAAGGTTCAAGGTCTGGAGAAACAAGTTATTAACTCTGCGTTGCATAAGAGAAAATGAAGATTTCCTGGACAGATGTCAGGGATACTTCTACGAGCACAACATTCTGAAGAATCAGAGCAGACTGCGCAGCGGGGACAGAAGGATGGTGAGGGAAATTGGCAGCATGTGACCTCCAGAAAAAGAAACAGGAGCGTCCATGTACCAGCAATGCAGATACAAATGAGCAACCGTTTTTATGTTCTCTCCACAGGTACTAATGCGAAGAGTGGACTAGATGATGCATCTGAGGGAAGGGAGCAGAAGGAGACTCCATGATTGGAAGGCATAAGATGCATTGTCCTAGGGATGGGGGTTCCACGACCACCACTCCCAAGAGAAGGAGGCGAGTGGTGGTGGTTGGGGACTCCCTCCTCAGGGGGACTGAATCATTTATTTGCCGTCCCAACTGGGAAAATTGAGAAGCATGCTGCTTGCCAGGAGTTGGGATTCATGATGTGATGGAGAGACTGCTGAGACTCATCAAGCCCTTGGATCGCTACCCCTTCCTGCTTCGCCACGTAGGCACCAATGATACTGCCAAGAATGACCCCGAGCAGATCACTGCAGGCTATGTGGCTCTGGGAAGAAGGATAAAGGAGTTTGAGGAGTAAGTCCATCGTCCATCCTCCCTGTGGAAGGAAAAGGCCTAGGTACAGACCATCGAATCATGGAAATCAACAAATAGCTACACAAGTGGTGTTGGAGAGAAGGCTTTGGATTCTTTGACTATGGTACAGTGTTCCAAGAAGGAGGAGTGCTAGGGAGAGATGGGGTCCACCTAACTAAGAGAGGGAAGAGCATCTTTGCAAGCAGGCTGGCTAACCTAATGAGGAGGGCTTTAAACTAGGTTCACCGGGGTAAGGAGACCAAAGGTCTGAGGTAAGTGGGGAAATGGGATACCGGAAGGAAGCACGAGCAGGAGAGTGCAAGAGGGGAGGACTCCTGTCTCAGACCAAGAAAGCGGGACAAGCAGTGCGTTATCTTAAGTGCCTATACACAAATGCAAGAAGCCTGGGAAACAAGCAGGGAAAACTGCAAGTCCTGGCACAGTCAAGGAACTCTGATGTGACTGGAATAACAGAGACTTGGTGGGATAACTCACATGACTGGAGTACTATCATAGATGGATATAAACTATTCAGGAAGGACAGGTAGAGCAGAAAAGGTGGAGGAGTTGCACTGTATGTAAGAGAGCAGTATGACTGCTCAGAGCTTCGGTATAAAACTGCAGGAAAACCTGAGTGTCTCTGGATTAGATTTAGAAGTGTGAGCAACAACGGTGATATCATGGTAGGAGTCTGCTATAGGCCACCAGACCTGGGGGATGAGGCTTTCTTCCAGCAATTAACAGAAGTTACTAGATAACAGGCCCTGGTTCTCATGGGGGACTTCAATCACCCTAATATCTGCTAGGAGAGCATTGCAGCGGTGCACAGACAATCCAGAAAATTTTTGGAAAAAGTGTAGGGGACAATTTCCTGGTGCAAGTGCTGGAGAAACCAACTAGAGACAGAGCTCTTCTTGACCTGCTGCACACAAAAAAGGAAGAATTAGTAGGGGAAGCAAAAGTGGATGGGAACCTGGGAGGCAGTGACCATGAGATGGTTGAGTTCAGGATCCTGACACAAGGAAGAAAGGAGAGCAGCAAAATATGGACCCTGGACTTCAGAAAAGCAGACTCTGACTCCCTCAGGGAACTGATGGGCAGCATCCCCTGGGAGAATAACATGAGGGGGAAAGGAGTCCAGGACAGCTGGCTGTATTTTAAAGAATTATTATTGAGGTTGCAGGAACAAACCATCCCATGTATAAAAAAAATAGTAAATATGGCAGGCAACCAGCTTGGCTTAACAGTGAAATCCTTGCTGATTTTAAAAACAAAAAAGAAGCTTACAAGAAGTGGAAGATTGGACAAATGACCATGGAGGAGTATAAAAACATTGCTCAGGCATGCATGAGTGAAATCAGGAAAGCCAAATCACTCTTGGAGTTGCAGCTAGCAAGAGATGTTAAGAGTAACAAGAAGGGTTTCTTCAGGTATGTTAGCAACAAGAAGGTGGTCAAGGAAAGTGTAGGTCCCTTACTGAATGAGGGAGGCAACCTAGTGACAGAGGATGTGGAAAAAGCTAATGCACTCAATGCTTTTTTTTGCTTCTGTCTTCACGAACAAGGTCAGCTCCCAGACTTCTGCATTGGGCAGCATAGCATGGGGAAGAAGTCCTCACCAGCCCTCTGTGGAGAAAGAAGTGGCTGAGGACTATTTAGAAAAGCTGGACGAGCACCACGGGGCTGGATGCGCTGCATCCGAGGTGCTAAAGCAGCTGGCGAATGTGACTGCAAAGCCATTGTCCATTATCTTTGAAAACTCATGGCAATCGGGGGAGGACCCGGATGACTGGATAAAGGCTAATGTAGTGTCCATCTTTATAAAAGGGAAGGATGACGACCCGGGGAACTACAGGCCAGTCAGCCTCACCTAAGTCCCTGGAAAAATCACGGAGCAGGTCCTCAAGGAATCAATTCTGAAGCACTTATGGGAGAGAAAAGTGATCAGGAACAATCAGCATGTATTCACCAAGGACAAGTCATGCCTGACTAACCTAACTGCCTTCTATGACAAGATAACTGACTCTGTGGATGAGGAGAAAGTGCTGGTTGTGTTATTCCTTGACTTTAGCAAAGCTTTTGATACGGTCTTCCCACAGTATTCTTGTTGGCAAGTTAAAGAAGTATGCGCTGGATGAATGGACTATAAAGTGGATAGAAAGCTGACTAGATTGTTGGGCTCAACGGGGAGTGATCATTGGCTCTATGTCTAGTTGGTAGCCAGTATCAAGCGGAGTGCCCCAAGGGCTGGTCCTGGGGCCAGTTTTGTTCAATATCTTGATTAATGATCTGGAGGAAGGTTTTCTGCTTGATCATGGGTAAAAACTGGACGCACACGTTGTGAACGGCTTGTAATTCCAGGAGATTTATGTGTAGCAGGGCTTCGGTTGGGGACTAGCGGCCCTGGGCAAAATGAGAATTCAGATGTGCTCCCTGGCCTCGGAGAGTGAGTCTTTCACTGCGCTTGGCATTGTGAGGCTTCTGTTTATGCTGCGCCTTGTTAGGGAGTCCTGTGTACAGAGCCATGCCTCCAAGGTCCGCATGTGGACTCTTGCGTGCTGGACAACGAAAGCCGTTGCAGCCATGTGGCCTTGTAACTGTAGACAAGTCCCGGCTTTTGTCTGAGGACTTTTTAGTATTGTGGAAGATAGCTTTGTTAGAGTTAGAACTGTTGCCTTGGTAGAGAGGCCGTTGCCTCAGGTGAACTGAGGTAGGCTCCAATGTACTGGTGTGAGGGTTGATTGTTGAGTGTTTAACTGGAGACCTAATTGTGTAAAGAGAGCTACCATTTGTTTGGTGGCCTCTATTGTTGCTGATTGATTTGGCACTTTCAGTAGGTAATCGTCCAGATATGGAAATATGATTCTTCTCCTGCACAGGTACGATGTGAATACTGCGATTACCTTTGAGAAAACTTGGGAAGCAGTGGACAGTCTGAAGGGTAGAATCTTGTATTCGAAGTTATCTGGTCCTAGAGCGAATTGAAGAAACCTTCAATGTGATGGGTGAATTGTTACATGGAAGTTTACATCCAGAAGGTCGAGGGCCGAGAATCAGTTCCCCCTTTCTAGTGCTGGAATTATGGTGGCCACTGTGACCATATTGAAATGTTGGTGTCTGACAAATTTGTTGAGCCATCAGAGATCGAGAATGGTCTCCACCCTCTTGGTTTTTTTTTTTGAGAGAGGAAGTAATTTGAATAGAAACTCTTCCCTCTGTGTTTTGTTGGTACTGGTTCTACTGCTCCTAGAGGGATGAAGGTGGGTTACCTCTTGTCACAGTCTCATCTATTAGTCTATAAGATGCCACAGGACTCTGTTGCTCTTGTCACAGTAGGTCTTCGTGAGAGGAGTTCCTGAAGATGGAGGGAGAGGGAGGGTGGAAGTAAATGGGACGGAGTATCCAATATCAATTATCTCCAACAGCCATCTGTCTGTAGTGATGGATTGCCAAACTGAGTAGTATGGAGTCAGATGATCTCTGAATGGCTGAGAGACAGAAGAAAGTTCCAGCACTGACAGATGCAGAGGGTCTTGGACTCTCAACCAACATCTCAAACTTGCTGTCTGGAATAAGGTTGGTGAGAAGTGGTAGATTGAGGTGGAGGTTGTCATCTCTTTGTGGGCCGCTGTTTTTGGCCTTGTGGCTTGTATTGCCTGTGTGTTTGTGAATATGGTGTGGGCCGTAATACTTTCCTTGTCATCTCTTTGTCCTAGGAGTATAGATGACCAGGGACATCGGTGTTGCCCTCGAGTCCTTAAGCCTGTGCAGATACCCATCTATCTCAGTCGCAAAGAGCTTAGGCCCATCAAAAGGCAGATCTTCCATAACTGATTGCATCTCCCTTGGGAGACTACAGAGAGACAACCAAGAAACTTGTCTCATGACTACTGCAGTATTTGTAGATTGCGCAGCAGTATCTGCTGAGTCCAAAGCAGCCTGTAATGCCATCCTGGAGATCAGCTGTCCCTAGGAGACTCTGAACTGTTCTTTTTTCTCCTCCAGCAGGAATTCAATACATTTGGATAACTTCTCATAGTTTGTGTGGTCATATTTTGCCAGCTTTGCTTCATAATTGCCAATCCGAAGGTGGTGTGTCGCCAAGGAGTAGGCCTTTCAGCCAAAGAGGCAGGGCCTCTTCCAATTGTTGTTGTATGGGATGTTTTGGTGGTAAGATTGTCTGCCCCTCTTATTAACAGCATCCACCACCAAAGAATTGGGCATAGGGATAACAGAGAAATTCTGTTGTCTGTGCATATAATATTTTCTGTCAGATCTATTGCAGGAGGGAGGGATCGTTGCTGGAGTCTACCAAATGAACATAAGGGGTTCCATGATTGCATCATTCATGGGCAAAGCTATTTTGGAAGATGTCGATGTATGGACGATGTCGAGGAACTTATGTTGTTATTCATAGATTCAGACTTTAAGGTCAGGTGGGACCATTATGATCATCTAGTCTGACCTCCTGCACAATGCAGGCCACAGAATATCACCCACCACTTCTATAACAAACCCGTAACCTACGCCTAAGTTATTGAAGTCCTCAAATTGTGGTTTGAAGACCTCAAGCTGCAGAGAATCCTCCAGCAAGTGACCCGTACCCCATGCTGCAGAGGAAGGCAAAACACCTTCAGGGCCTCTGCCAATCTGCCCTGGAGGAAAATTCCTTCTCAACCCCAAATATGGCAGTCAGTTAAACCCTGAGCATGTGGGCAAGACTCACCAGCCAGCACCCAGGAAAGAATATATAGATATAGATATAGATATAGATAGTAACTCAGATCCCAACCCAGCATACTTACCTGCTGATAACCAATGATCAATTGCTAAAATTAGGCTATCCCATCATACCATCCTCTCCATAAACTTATCAAGCTTAGTCTTAAAGCCAGATATATCTTTTGCCCCCACTACTCCCCTTGGAAGGCTGTTCCAGAACCTCACTCCTCTAATGGTTAGAAACTTTCATCTAATTTCAAGTCTAAACTTCCTAGTGTTCAGTTTATATCCATCTGTTCTTGTGTCCACATTGGTACTAAGCTTAAATAATTCCTCTCCCTCCTTGATATTAATCCTTCTGATATATTTATAAAGAGCAATCATATCTCCCCTCAACCTTCTCTTGGTTAGGCTAAACAAGCCAAGCTCTTTCAGTCTCCTTTCATAAGACAGGTTTTCCATTCCTCGGATCATCCTAGTAGCCCGTCTCCGAACCTGTTACAGTTTGAATTCATCCTTCTTAAACATGGGAGACCAGAACTGCACACAGTATTCCAGATAAGGTCTCACCAGTGCCTTGTACAACGGTACTAACATCTCCTTATCTTTGCTGGAAAAACCTCGCCTGATGCATCCTAAAACTGCATTAGCTTTTTTAACGGACATATCACATTGGCAGCTCACAGTCATCCATAGATCAACCAATACTCCGAGGTCCTTCTCCTCCTCCGTTACTTCCAACTGATGTGTCCTCAATTTATAACTAAAATTCTTGTTATTAATCCCTAAATGCATGACCTTGCACTTTTCACTATTAAATTTCATCCTATTACTATTACTCCAGTTTACAAGGTCATCCAGATCTTTCTGTATGATATCCCGGTCCTTCTCTGTGTTAGCAATACCTCCCAGCTTTGTGTCATTCGCAAACTTTATTAGCACATTTCCACTTTTTGTGCCATGGTCAGTAGTAAAAAGGTTAAATAAGATAGGTCCCAAAATTGATCCCTGAGGAACTCCACTAGTAACCTCCTTCCAACCTAACAGTTCACCTTGTAGTCTCCCCTTTAACCAGTTCCTTATCCACCTTTCAATTTTCATACTGATGCCCATCTTTTCCAATTTAACTAATAATTCCCCAGGGATACGATGTCCAGGGATTCTGTGACCCTCCTGTAGAGGTCCTGAAAATGTTTAAAATCATTGGCTGCCCACATTGGGCGGGGGGATGGGGTAACAATGATGATGGTGTCATCAAGGAATGATGAGGATAGGTGAGTTGTTGGTTTCATCTCTAAGTCAGAGGTCTCCTCTGGTTGTCTAGGTATCTCCTCCGGAGTTTCAGATGGTCCTGATACCGATGGTATGGAAGACTGTCATGTGCTCTCACTGGGTGGGCTGGGAAGCTTGCAATAGTGTGGAGGATATGCCATCCAAGGGTTCCCATAAAGCCAGTGTGGTGAGGTAGACATGAGTGTCATCCCAGGGTGTCCAAACCAGTGGTGCTCTTTAGCTCCAGTATAATATCCCCTTTGTGATGGGGGATCCAGTTTGGTCAGTTCATGGATGGGTGGAAAATAGTGTGGAAAATACATTTCCCCTTCATCCTCTCTTCTTCATCGATTGAGAATGGAGGAGAGGAGCAGCAAGGTGAGTAGGTACTGACTATGTTGGAGTGACGCTGGTGTAGAGAATGGGGGATTCTGGTATCGAGGAGACCAGGAGTAGTGCAGTAACTGCTGTAGTACCGAAAGGGTCGATGCTGATGTCTGTGTGGTCATTGTCAGTATGGGTGGCTGCATCGATTGTGTTGTGCCAATGGTAAGTGACAGCATAGTCATTAGCTGTCTCGATGTACTCGGTGCTGGGTATCTAGTCTGCTCCGATGGTGCCACGGCATGGATTTTCAGTTTCTCCTCATTGTCTATGTCAGAGCTAGCTCTCTTGGAGTCTTTAGCTCTCGTGGTACCAAGGTACTGGATGGTCTAGGAACCTCAACTGCAAAGACTGCCAGTGCAGTCGGTACCGACGGTGTCTCTCTGTTTGGGGACTGCCATTTCTTGGTTGGTCCTCAATCTGGTGAGGATGGAGCACACTTTTTAGCCATCTTTTTAGATCTGTAATGTGAGCCACAGAGGAAGAAGAGCCTCTGTCAGAGGCTGCTGTTGGTGACCTCTGTCCAGGAGGGGTCCGAGCTTCTGGCTCAGATGCCAGACGGAGAGACTTCTCCATCAGGAGCAGTTCGAGCAGCAAGTCTCTGGCCTTTCTGATCCAGGCTTTTAACTTTTGACAGTGTAAGCACTTTTGGGGTATGTGTGTCTTGCCTAAGCCAAACACACTGCAAGTGCCTGTCTGACATAGGTACTGAGAGCCTGCAGGTTAGGCCGCTTTTGAAACTCAGTGAACCGAGCATGCCCCTGATGGGAATATTTCCCCTCCTTATCAGGGGTCCTACATTAACGGTTAACGGAAACCTGAAATTCTAAGTAAGGGAAGAGTAACACATTATTTCCCTCCCTGTTTGTTTCTTCCAAAAAGAAACGGGGAAAGAAAGTAAAGGATAAGGGCTATGCTAGGAAGACTAAGCTCTGGAGCGCAGCTAAATGCTCCGACTTAAGCCAAAGGCGGTAGAGAAGGAACTGGGGGCGGAGGGGTGTGTGCGTGTGTTGGTCGCACACAGGGGCGGCTCCAGATCCCAGCACGCCAAACACATGCTTGGGGTGGCATGCAGTGGGGGCGCTCTGCTGGTCGCCGGGAGGGTGGTAGGCAGGGTGCCTTTGGAGGCATGCCTGTGGAGGGTCCTCTGGTCCGGACCAGCGGACCCTCCACAGGCACGCCTGCAGGAGGTCCACCGGAGCCGCGGGACCGGCGAGCGGCAGAGCGCCCCCCGCAGCATGATGCCGTGCTTGGGGCAACGAAACGTCTAGAGCCGCCCCTGGTCGCACAGCACCTGAAGTGGCATGAGATGGGGATTGCACATGTGCAACCCAACCAGGCACTGGTACCACAAGTCTCTGATTACAAGCACAGGGACGCACAAGCACCTAAAGTGGAGCACTCATAGGGACATTATTTGAAGAATTAAAATTGCATCTGTCAAGGCTGATTCCCCACTCTGGGTGCAGAAGGTGGCGGCTTGCAAGGATTTTAAAAATTAATACTGGCCACTCCAGGCTTGTATTAAACTCCCAAGGTTACTGCTTCTCCCTGACCTTGGATGCATAGATGCTCCCGCCACCCAAGTGCAAAAACCCCCTTCAGAACCCAGGAAGGTGCATTTAGGAATTCCTTCCTGTGGGGTACCCTCAAGCCCCTTCATGCCCCCTCCGGGGAAGAGCTGAGAAAGGAAATCAAAGGAAATCAGCTGTTGCCATCAGCTAAGTAACCATCATGTGCACAAACCTCTTAGGACAAAATCCAATCCTGTTCTTAAAAAAAGGTAAATTTTATTAAAAACAAAAAGAAAGGAAATACATTTGAAAACTCAGGCTATTGCTAGATTTTAAAAACCCATTTACAAAACCTAAGTATCAAGAATAACCACCTTGAGGTCCAGCTAAAGGTTACAAGCAAAACAAAAGCATTTGGGGTTAACACAGAGGAGTCTACAAGCCATAAAGAAACAAACAGAGATAAACCTAATCGTGTCTTCCTAGATATTCAAGTTCAATTTTTTTCTAATCTGGAATACTGGTTCTCAATTAAATAAGATGTTTTCAGGATCCCAATAACCCTAGAAAGAGAAAAAGTCCGCATACGCAACACCTATATTCTTTTTGAAAATCCAAACAAATAAAAAGCATAGTGCGGTTGTAGGCAGGATCTTCCTTGACACTTAAGGAAGAGTTTGCTATCTTGGATCAAGGTATACAATTCCCACACCAACTTTAAGAGGGAGGAAGGTACTAAAAGATAAGTAATTGAACTTTCAGATAACATTACTAAAGAGGCATAATTCTAGGCGGAAAAGTTTTACTATTTTTAACTACATATAACTGATATGCTTGTGCATATCTGCTTGTAACAGATAAAACTGATATAAGGTAAGCATATTAAAACACATTTGTTTTAATTTAAACTAATTATAATTCCTAACCAGCATTTTAATTTTTCTATTGTACTTGGCATTTTGTGCAGCATATACAATATATCTCAAGATAATGAGGAATAACTTTTCACTTACCACAAAATTGGATCATTAGCCAACTCACTGAAGCGTTTACACACACAAGCTGCTCTACAAAGATCTTGCTCCAGCAAGTAGGAAAAGATCTTTAGAACCACTTCATCTGGCAGTTTCTCCTGAAGATATTGTTCTGCAGGTGCTGCTATTAAAATATTAATGTACATCAAATTATTGATACATTTAACCTACCCAGTTTCTGATTTAAAGCAATCATTGACTTTTCCTACTATTCTAATGATTAGAGTGTTATTTACACATGATTAGTACTACAAATTGAAGGAGAAAAGCTGTTTAAGCTCACACAATACTAATCATCACATCCTCTGCAGCCTGAATCTGGTAGTTTATTTAAACAGTAAATTTCATTGAGTAAATTTAATCTACATGCAGAGGTAAGCATGAATAATCGGCATAATATGGGGCACCATCTGTAACTCTATAATTAAGATTAACTTAGACCAGGGGTTCTCAAACTGGGGGTCGTGACGTCTCAGGGGGTCACAAGGTTATTACATGGGGAGTCACAAGCTGTCAGCCTCCATCATTTATAATAGTGTTAATCACAAAGGAAAGGTTTAAATAGGGACTGGGAATGGCTGAGCCATTACAAACATTGAATCTTTCTCACACTTCTTATGAAACTGTCTGTACTGGGCTATCTTGATTATCACTTCAAAAGTTCTTTTTTTTTTTTCTTTCCTTACTTTATTGGCCTCTTAGAGTTGGTAGAGCAAATCCCACCTTTTCATGCTCTCTGTATGTGTATATATATCTCCTCAACACATGTTCCATTCCATGAATCCGAAGAAGTGGGCTGTAGCCCATGAAAGCTTACGCACAAATAAATTTGTTAGTCTCTAAAGTGGCACAAGTACTCCTGTTATTTTTACAAAAAAAAGTGTTTTTAATTGGGGGCGGGGTCGCACTCATAGGTTTGCTATGTGAAAGGGGTCATCAATACAAAAGTTTGAGAAACACTGATTTAGACATCCTTCAAATCCTAATTTTAAACTTATTCCCTCAACCTTTTGATTAGAGCAACCAATTTATTTGCATATTATTATACTTAAATTATTATACATGCGTTATATAGAAAAATTCAATAAAACTCTTAAATGCTGTTTTAAATTTATTCTGACATTAAATTTTTGGCGCATAACTTAGCATAGAAAGCAATCAAGAACTCCAAATCCCAGAGACAAAATACCATCAAACTCCCAAGCACAGGACAATTTTCTCAGAAGGGTTAATTGCCAGAAAACGCCATTAATAAAAAGTCTTTGTTTTTCCACACTGACACTAGAAAAGATATGTGAATGGTGCTGGGGACATGGGAGATTGCTATCAAGCAATGACCCCAATGTGCTCTGCCCCCTTTTCCCCTCAATGTCCTTGCCCTGATCTCTATTTTAATGTGGGGAAAAGGTAACTAAGAATTAAAGTTGATCATTCCAAATGTTACCTTTAAAAAATATACTAGGGATTAAGCTAGGACATCAAGGTGGAGAAAAGGGGACTATAGCTAGTACTGTACTCCACCTCTCATACTTTGCACTCTCTTTCTCCATACATTTTAGAATGGAAACATTTTCCATTAGTGCATTTTCCTTGACACTCTTCACAGTGAGGATATTCCCCATCTCCTTAGTCACTGAAGTCAGACCAGTTCTTTGGCTCAGATTGTGTTCAGGATTACTCCTCAGGAAGAACTGTACAGAACAACAGCTTCCAAAAGTTTCAATAAATAAACCTATACACATATTATTCAACTCAAATCATTTGCTGCAGAGCCTCCACAACAAATTTAAGGATTGAGAAATTTAGAAAGGTTCTTAGAGGAACACGTCCCTTTAAAATTATTTAACAAGCCAGCAAAAGCCAGAAAGATTCTGGACATAACTCAGTCCTCTCAGAGAGGGTCAGGCTGGCTGACATGCACAAGTCTAGAAAGAAAATTAATGGTGAGACAGAATTTTTTCTTCTCTGTCCTTGCCATATCAGGCAGTCTTTGTTGTTGATTTACAAAGCTGATATCACCTCTATGGAGACAGGGAGGAGTCAATACAGTAACTTCTCGCTTATGGTTGAGGTGGTGGTCAGAGAATGGAAGAGAGTGGGATATTTCCCAGGGAATGCCCTGCTGCTAAATGATGAACTAACACAGGGGTTCTCAAACTGGGGGTTGGGACCCTCAGGGGATTGCGAGGTTATTACATGGGGGGTTGCGAGCTGTCAGCATCCACCCCAAATCTGCTTTGTATCCAGCATTTATAATGGTATTAAATATATTTAAAAGGGGTTTTAATGTATAAGGGGGGGGTGTCGCACTCAGAGGCTTGCTGTGTGAAAGGGGTCACCAGTACAAAAATCTGAGAACCTCTGAACTAACACGTTGTTAACGTAGCCTCACACTCTACAAGGCAGCATGAATGGAGGGAAGAGACAGAATAGATGCATGGCAGTGTCTGCAAATATTCCCTGCGGAAACTGAACATGATGATGACCCCACGCTATCCCATTGGAGTGCACCACTCCCTCCACTTTCCAAAGTGCCGGGGATGTGTGTGTGTGCATGTGTGTGTGCGACTGACAGAGAGTGTGTGTGTGTGTTCGTGAGAGAGAGAGAGAGAGAGAGAGAGAGAGTGTGCAAGAGAGACACATGCATTGCCCTTTTAAGTATGCTGAACCAATTCTAAGTATACTGCCTTTTTAAGTATATTAGCAAGTTGAGACAGCAGCTGCTGCCAGCAACCTCCCTTCTTCCAGAGCCCCATCATGTGTCTCTCCCACACCCCCACTGCCACTCAGTGGAGATGAGGTACACGAGTGGGGGGCAAGAGCGAGGGAGGAGACACCCTGACATCAGCACCCCTCTTCCCCCTCCAACCCCTGCACAGCAAGCAGGAGGCTCCTGAGAGCAGCTCCAAGGCAGAGGGCAGGAGTAGCACACAGCAGTGGGGATAGGGATACCTGAACTTCCCGGCACTTGATAGCCTGCTGGGCAGCTACCGCACAGGAAACTTAGGGGAGCGGATGTGGGGCTGCGAGCCCACCTTGGTTCCAAGCCCCCACCAGGTAGCTCCAATGGGCTGCTCTTCCTGCAGGCTGTGGACTAAGCAGGTTGCTGCCAATCAGTGTTATAAGGGAGCACTGTGCAACTTTAAACAAGCATGTTCTCTAATAAATCATCGACGTAACAATGAAACAACAACGTTAAGTGAGGAATTACTGTATCTCCAGAGGAGGTGATCAATCCCATGGTGTTTTGAGAAGCCATAGGTGGAACATGACAAAGTGACCTTTCATTTCTCACTGCAAAATGTGTGTGATGTCTCCACTCACAATGACCATCACTCCTTTAAAAAACTGAGCAGTAATACACTTGGCAAAAGCTGTACTTAAGACTTTGAATGTCTTTGCTATATACACATCCTTTTGATGTTCCTATTCACATAAACTTATGATATTATACTTCAGTATGATGTTTGGTCTTAGCCAGAATGACAACAGTACCACTTTCTCTCATAGCAGGAAGATTATGGTGACAGTGAGAAAAAAGGCCAGGTCAGTTTGAAGAATTACCATACTTTGATAACTATACAACTGAGGTTTCACAGAGAGCATGCCAAGCTCCAAAATCCCTCTGGTTACAGATGTAGTAAGCAGGTAAGTTACTTTCAGTGAGAAGAGGCACAGACCGGAGTGGATTGATTTAAATCAAAATGATATAAATCACTGATTTTTATCATGATTAAATCCGCAAGCAGGAAGCGTTGATTTAAATAATCAATTTTAATCTTGTTTCACATTTGTACTTTTTAATTATTTTCTTTAAAAAAGCTGATTCTCATAGGTTGGTAACCATTAAACCATGTTGATTTGCAACTAAATAAAGCATTAACATTAAATTTGGTTCTTTTTGCTATTTGTTTGAGAATGGTGGACGATACGCTTCTTATTTACTGGAGGATTCATTTTTATTTGTGATTTGTGTGATGTTCTACTTTGATGGAAACTAATTTGACTGAATTCAATAAAAATGCATAAAAACACTATTTGCATATTTTTATTTTATTAAAAAAATTACCTAAAATGTGCTAGATTCATTAGAAAAAAAATGTTTGATAAACATTTCGCATTCAAAATTGATTTATTTTGATTTACTGAAAATTGATTTATTAAAAAAAGGAAGCATTATCTGCAGTTAGTGAATTAAAGTGATTGTTTCTGATTTCACCCTCTCACATTTCATTTTTGTTCAGAGATTGGAAGAGGAAAACAAGCTTTCCTGCTTTTTCAACTTCCTATCAATTTCTTTACTTTTAATGAACTAGTCACTGAACTGACCTGACTGAATAAAAGAAATTTCAAGTATTCTCTCTACACCTGCAGAAGAGACAACTGTTGTTAAAAATCCGATTTAGCACTTCTACAAACAGGTGCTTTACCCAGTTACTTCCACCTGTTCAGTGGTTTAACTTTTTAAAAACCTTTGGAAAACAAATAAATATTGCTTAACATTAATTTTATTTAAATTAAATAATTGTAATAGATTTCTAGATTGTAAGTATAAAAGATGTTAAGTTTAGGCCTTAACATTAGTCATAATTTCAAATTTAATTTTAAATAATTAAAAAACAATTTAAATAAACTCCAATTTTTTTTAATAATTCATTTTTATCCCACAAGACAAGATCTCAACAAAAACCTGTGTGTTACTGAGGGACTGAATGAGAAAGGTGGTCTGGGGGAACCTTACTGGGGCAGTGATTAGAGATGTACCTTGATTTCTTACAACTGCAGATTTGTCTTTACTAAGTATTAGCCTTGAGTAGAAACACTAGAATGTGCTTTACTTTGGCTGATTTTGTCCTGATGCACCCCTTTTAACAACAATATGTTAACCTCATTCAAGCGAGTCCCAGACATCAACAAGTCTCTACTGAGATGCTAGGAGGATGTTTATCACCTACTCATTAAAAATGAATGACAAGTTCTTTCTTAGTAGCCTAGCCGACCATTTTAACAGCATGTGATCTTGATGTAGAATATGCCCATTACTTTATGTTCTTTCATGCTGGTATCTTGAGACAAAGATCCAGTTACGTCTGAATCAGGTCTAAGTACCAAGATTAAGGTCAAGCAGAAGGTAACCAGGATCATTCTGGCCTGTTCCTTTGAAATCTTCTTTACTAATCTCACCTTCATTGGCTTAGGGGGAGAAATGGGCATATAGGAGTCCACTTCTGAGATAAGATGACCCAATCTGCCACTTCTAGGTGCATCTTCCTCTTGTAGTAAGAGAAGGTTACTTACCGTAACTGGAGTTTCTTCAATTGGGTAGTCCCTATTCGGATTCCAATTGGGGGTGTGCATGTGTGTCATACACCAGGTGTGTTCATAGTAGTATCTGTGCGTTCACCACATGGTGCATCCGAGGCTTTAAGAAGCTGTGCAGATCGCTGCTGCTCCAGTTCCCTCTTACAAAGGAGCACACCGTGGAGGTAATTGAGGACGGGTGTTGAAATCCAGATAGGGACAACACATCCCGAAGAACCTTCAATTAGAGTAAGTAACATTCTCTTCTTCAAGAGATGGGCCTCACGTGGATGCCAATCGTGGGAGAGTAGCAAGCAGTGTTCAGAGTGGAGATAGGTGCAAGGGCTCGACAGCAGTCGAGCCCTGCTGTAAAACAGCTTGTCCGATGACAGTGCCTGCCTTTCAGCAGGGGCGATGGCATAATGTGTGACAAAGGTATGGACAGAGGATCAAGTGACCACATGACAAATGTCCTGCCATGGAACGTCAGCAAGGAAGGCTGACGTGGTGGCATGAGACCGCGGGGAACAAGCCGTGACCCTTGTTGGCGGAGGAACATGAGAGGAAGTAAAGCAGTCAGTAATACAGTGGCAGATCCAGCGGGAAATATGTTGTGAGAAGAGCACACGGCCTCGACAGCAGTCAGCAATGACGACGAAGAGGCAAGAGAAGGTGCGAAAGGGGCGGATGTGCTGAAGGTAAAATGCAAGTGTCCTACATATGTCCAGGGAGTGGAGTTCGCAGTGCCTTGTGGAGGTGTGTAGCTTGGGGTAAAAGGTGGATGGAACAAGGATGCCACCTTGGGGAGAAATTTGGGGCTGAAGCAGAAGGAGACCTTACTTTTGTGAAAGACAGTAATGGGAGGCTCTGCCATCATGGCCACCAGTTCGCTGACGCAACATACAGAGGTAATGGCCACAAAGAAGATGACATTCATGGAAAAGTAAGCGACGGAGCTTGTGGCAAGAGGTTCAAAGAGCAGCAGAGAGCAAGGGCAGAAAGGACCAAGTTAAGGTACCAGAAAGGGGATGGGCTTGTGGACTCTGGGAAAGACATTTAGAAGGCCACAGAGGAAACACGCAGCAGTTGGGTGAGGGAAAACAGAGAAGCCATCCACTGGAAAGAGGAAGACACTGAGTGCCACCAGGTGGACATGAATTGAGGAGTGTGTGAGGCCATATTGTCTCACAATAGATGTCATCCAGGGAGGAGCCGTGGTCACGTGACCAAAGGGTGAAGTGGCGTCATTTGGCTTCAAAGGAAACTCTAGTGGATGGGCGCCGGCTGTGTGCCAGGATGTCGTGGACAGGAGCGGAGCATACTGTATCTACCATCAGGCCTATCCAAATACTAGGCCATGAGGTGAAGAGGGCCAAGGCTGGGGTGTCGGATACGGCTATGGTCCTGCGTCAGGGGATTAGGAAGGTTGGAAAGCCAGATTGGAGGCAGACTCAGAGAAGAAGGTCCATAAACCAGTACTGGCGAAGCCAAGTAGGGGTCACATGGAGGACAGTCACCTGATCCTGGTGTATTTTACATAGGACTTGCAGAAGCAGGGGAATGGGTGGGAAGGCATAGGGGAGTTCGGTGGTCCAAGGGAGAAGGGCATCCTTGCATGCTTGGGCCTAGGGCTCCCCATGAGCAGAAAAGAGGTAGTTTGTGATTGTTCGCAGTGGCGAAGAGATCCCAGCAAGGTGTGCCTCACTGACAAAAGATGGAACGGAACATGGGGTTGTGGAGTTCCCACTTGTGGTTGGCATGGAAGGAGTATCTGCAAGAGAGTTGCTTGCACTAGGAAGGTGCACGGTGTGGAGGTTTCTCATGTTTGAGGCACCAATGCCAAAGGAGGATGGCCTCCGCACACACTACTAGTTGACATATACAATGATCACCATGGTGTCGGAGGGCAGCTGGACATGGCAAGAGTGCTTGGCAGGCCAGGCAAACAGCGTTGAGTTCAAGGACACTGATGTGCATTCTCGCTTCCCAGGGCAACTAGAGGCCATAGGCCGTGTGGCCTCCCACATGTGCTCACCAGCCCACCATGGAGGCATCAGTAGTGTGTGGCACTGGAGGCATCAAAGGGATACCCACTAGGACAGAGAATGGGTTGCGCCACCAAGTGAGGGAGGTGAGGATGGAAAGGGCAAGAAGGACCGGTTTGGTGAGAGGGTCCGTCTGCTGATTGCAAGTTAAGCAGAGCCATTGTTGCAGGCAGTGCATATGAAGGTGGGTGAAGGGTGTAACTGAGGTGCAGGCTGCCATATGGCCAAGGAGCGAGAGGCACTGTCAGACGGGCATGCATGGTCGACACTGAAGCCTCACAATGAGAGCAATGAGGGCAGAAAAATGCTCTCATGGTAGGAAGGCATGAGCCATGACAGAGTCAAGGTGCGCCCCTATAATGATGAGGTTGCAAGTAGAGGTAAGTACTGATTTTTCTTTGTTGATGCAAATGCCAAGTTCGCCAAGCAAGGCACACAGGGTTGGCGAATCGCCCATAAGCTGGTGGACAGGTCTGCTGTCCGGACTGTAAGAATGGGCTGGAGAAAAGGCAGGATCCGCATCAGGGCACTAGTTCAAGTCTAAGGATGGGCCTAGCAGAGGCGGAGCTGTCAGAAGCAATGGGACCATCTGAGGATGGGAGCTGTACCTATCGGTTTCTGGGAACTGGGCAGGCAGAAGCCCGCCCATTGCTAACAGATCCCTCCCCCAGCCTAAGGGGAGGATCTACAGGATCTCAGAACTCCACTGATTTCGAGGGACAACTAATAAAAGAACAGGGACAGGAGTGCGGTCAGAGGGTCATAAGAAGGGAGCCTGACGGGGACATCGAGCAGAGAATCCCAGACAGTGCCCACTGCTCCTCGAAGGCGTCAAGGGAGAAGGGAGCCAGTGGACACCGCCCAGAGGAACTCCGCCCGGATACATAAACGGACTAAGGATCGGAAACAAGCCCCCCAGTCACAGGAGTCTCCATTGGCCAACCTCCTCTCCCTGGTTGCGTAGATGGTCATTTTTGCCAGGGCGAGGAGATTGACCAGGAGGTCCCGCGACTTTGTGGGGCCATGCATAGGGAGTGCATAAAGAACGAGGTGAGGGGAAAAGTGCAGCCAGAAACGTAACAGGATATTGGTGAGGAGCCGGTATAGGGGCTGCAACCTGGCGCACTCTAAGTAAACGTGTGCCAGGGTCTCCTGCACGCCGCAGAAGGGGCAGATGTCTGGGACAGGGGTAAACTGCGCCAAGTACACGGCCGTGCTCACGGCCCCATGAAGGAGCTGCCAACTGATATCCCCGGCGGTCCTCGGGACCAGGGTAGAATATAGGCTGGCCCACCAGGGCTCCTCACCCTCCAGAGGTAGCAGGAGGTCCTGCCACTCTGTGTCGGGGCAAGACACAAGGGTAAGGAAGAGAAGAGTATGGAGCACGAGCGTGTAGAGATGTGTCCTTGGCGCGGTTTGGAAGCGGACCGGCTGCAGATCATGCAGCCGGCTTGCGGAGAAGGGGCAAGGGGGCCGGTCGGGTCCACGGGGCAGAGGCCCGATGAAAAGGTCCGGAGGGCCCGGAGTGGTGGGTGGGCAGGCGTGCCCTCTCGCAGGACCCGGTCGAGGTAGGCCCGAGCAGCGGGCAGCAAAGCAGCCTCCACCTACTGTAGTATGTGCCGGGGAGTACAAGGTCTGGAGAGCCCCATACGCTGAGCGAGCATCAGGGAATCCAGTCAGCCTCCCCAGTCGTAGTCCAGGAGGTCTCCAACCCTGGTAGCTTCTGCCAGGACCAACCTCTAGCGCATCGTGGGAGACTCCGCCACCTGCACATGGAGCTGGGGGTTGTGTAGCAAGGGCTACGTCAGGAGATCTGCCCCCTCGGTGGCCGACACAGACCTGGTCGCAGACACAGCTTCCATGTCCGGAGGAGACCGGTAGCCCGGAGAGGTCTCGCGGAAGACCCCTCGGATCAAGACAAAGGAGCTGCCGGTCGTATCCAAGCACTTGGAAGCGGCGCAGGAAGGCGTGCGCTAGTACTCTCCACGCCAGACTGCCTGCACCATAAAGAAGCCTCTGCAGGGCCTGGAGGTGGAAGACGTGGACCTGAGTGCGTAGGCACTTCAAGCCCTGCCCTCCCTCCTCCAGGGGCAGGTGGAGGATCCCTGCAGGGACCCAGTGCAGTCCTGGCCAGAGGAACTCCAGAACCACTTTCCAGAGGTCGGCCAGGAAAATCGGGGCCAGGACAAGGGTGTTGAGCCGGTACCAGAGCATGGACAGGACCAATTGATTGAGCACCAGTGCCCTCCCTCGAAGGGAAAGGCACCGGAGGAGTCCCGACCATTTCCGGAGCCGCTCCGTCACCCTGCCCTGCAAACCCTGCCAGTTCTCCGGTGGAGATGGATGCGTGGCAGAAAGGTAAACGCCGAGATAGAGCAGCGGACCTGCGCTCCACCAGATGGCCTGAAGCGCGGGTGGGAGGGAGCTCGCCTGCCACCCGTCCCCAACCACCAGGCCAGAGCTCTTGACCCAGTTGACCCGAGCGGAGGAGGCCACCGAGTACACTGCCTGGCAAGCGTCCATCCGCGCCAAGTCGCCCGGGTCCTGGACCACGAGGAGCACATCGTCGGTGTACACCGACAGGACCAGCTGTAGCCCCGGCTCCCGAAGCACCAACCCCATCAACCTCCTGCGGATGAGACAGAGGAAGGGCTCGATCGCCAGAGCGTACAGCTGGCCCGAGAAGGGGCACCCCTGTCGTACTCCCCGCCCGAAGCTGACTGGCTCAGTCAGGGTCCAGTTGAGCCTGATCAGACACTCTTTGGAAGCGTACAGCACCTGGAGAAAACCCACAAACTGGGATCTGAAGCCTAACGCTCGCAGAGCGCCCAGGAGATACCCGTGGTCCACCCTGTCGAACGCCTTCTCCTGATCCAGGGCCAGGAGGGCGAATGACAGACCATCCCTGCATCCAAGCTCCAAGAGATCCTGGACCAGATACAGGTTATGAAAGATGCTATGGCCCGGGACAGTGTAGGTCTGGTCTAGGTGGATCACGTCCTCCAGCACGGCCCCCAGCCGCAGCAAGATGGCCTTGGCTACGATTTTGTAGTCCGTGCTGAGGAGCAAGATGGGACGCCAATTATGTAAGTCGCAGAGGTCCCCCTTCTTCAGCAATAAGGCGAGCACGGCTCGCTTGCACGAGAGAGGGAGGACCCCGCTCTGCAAGGACTCGGCCCAGACGGCGACTAGGTCCAGGCCGAGGACGTCCCAGAACAAGCGGTAGAACTCCATGGTCAACCCATCCATGCCTGGAGATTTGTTGGTGGGCATGCAACAGAGGAAGCCCATCATAGAGCACTCTGCAAGTGGCAGGATCAGTCAGATCTGGGGAGTAAATGTCCTGGCCCGCTCGCACATCTCCGCTGGATCCGTGAGGAGGGTGCCGTCCTCTGCCAGAATGCAGGTGACGTGCTTCTTGGCCCCCCTCTTTTTCTCCAGGGCGCAGAAGAAGCGGGAGCCGCGATCCATCTCCCAAAGGAGGCAGATGTGGGGTCGAACAAAGGCGCCCCGGGCCCAATGGTCTTCCAGGACCCGGAGCTCCTCCCGCTTCTCCCGGCACGCTCTGCAAAGGGATGGATCCTTGGGGCTGGCAGCCAGATGCCTCTCCAGTTCCAGCTGCTCTATCGCTACATCCCTCTGTTGCTTGGCGCCCAGGGTGTAGTCTCAGCAGAAGAGCCGGACGCGCATCTTTCCCACATGCCACCACCGCCGCGCCGAGGGAAAGGTAAGCCGCTGCCCTCACCAGGCCAGCCAGAACTCCCGGAAGGATGCCACGAAGCCCGCATCCTCCAGCAAGCTGTTAAAATGCCAATAGGCTGGCCGCGACCTCTTTGCACAAAGAGAGGCCATCATAGTGACGAAGTGGTGATCCGAAAAAGGGGCCGGTCAGATGCCGGAGGACTGGGCCCGTGAAAGATGGAAGCGTGACAAATAGATGCAGTCCAACTGGGAGTGGCACGACCGATGGGCTCCCACCCGGACATAAATAAATGTGGAGACATTGTCCGGGTGGTGGTCGTGCCAGATGTCCACCAGGGAGTGACGGCTGACAATCTGCTGGAGGACGTCCGAGGCGGCCGGGCTCTGCTCGGTCCCCCAGCTGTCCCACTCCTCGAGTGTGGTGTTAAAGTCCCCACTCAGGACCAGGCATTTGTGAGGATCCAAGGAGCCGAGGAAGGCGGACGCCTGCTGATAGAACCGCAGCCGCTCCGGGCCCAATGTCGGGGCATA
The DNA here is from genome assembly GCF_007399415.2 of Gopherus evgoodei. Lineage (NCBI taxonomy): Eukaryota > Metazoa > Chordata > Testudines > Testudinidae > Gopherus > Gopherus evgoodei. Next base: position 197,193,438 of record NC_044324.1, on the reverse strand, counting down.
GACGTTCACGAGCCTGACCACGAGCCCCTCCATGCGGACCAGGAGGTGCAGCAGGCGGCCCGGCACAGCCTCGGCGACCCCCAGCACCTCGGGCCGTAGGTTGGGGGAGAACAGGGTAGCCACTCCAGCCGTACAGGCTGTGAGATGGCTAAAGTAGACCCAGTCCCCCTACTCCAGCTGCCAGCTGGCTTCGGCAGCTGGATCCGTGTGGATCTCCTGCAGGAAAACCACAGAGTACCTCCCCCTCCCCCGAAGGAAGGAGAGCACCTGGCTCCTGCGGAAACCCACCCTACAGCCCCGGGTGTTCAATGTGGCAACGGTGGGGCCCCCACCTGGGAAGGAACCCGGTCGCCCCACACCAACGAGGGATACCCCTGGTAGCTCGGGTCCCAGCCCTGAGGCACCGGTCGTCGCCTCAACAGGCTCGGTGGCCATCAGCAGGGTGCCACCCGCAGCCGGGTAGGTCGAGGAGTCCAGGGGACCCTCGGAGGCAGGAGCGGATGCAGCAGTAGGGGCGATGGAACACGGGGAAGGGGAAGCTGAGGTGAGGCTGGCCAGGTCGAGGCCCACTGGCAGAGGGTCGTCCTCCCCCTGGGTGACCAGGGTCAGACCCAGAGCCTCGATCTCCGCAAAGATGGAGGAGAGCTCACCTCCCCTTACCCTAGGGTCCTTCCCACTAGTGCCCGAGGCGACGCTCACCTCGGGTGTTGCAGGGGGCGCAGGTGGCAAGGGAACAGGAGGGGCCTCATCCGGGGCCTCTGCAGCGAGGGACTGCAGAGGAGGGATGGTGGTACCCTCCAGTGCTGCCACGTCTTCCCTAGCCGGCACCGGCAGATGGACTGACCCCGTGGGCAATGTGGAAGGCTTGGTGTCTGCGGCCCCCTTTCTCGTCTTACGGGGGGCTTCCGCATCAGGTGGCACGAGTGGAGCTCAAGCCTTCTGCTTGCCCCGCTTACCCTGTACTCGGGTCCAGCCCTCCATGGCGTCGCCTGAGGGCTGGTCGACAGTGGTTGGGCCGGGGGGCAGGGATGACAGCTCAGGGACTCAGGGAGATACTGGTGGAACAACAGGAGGGAGGGAAGATTCCCCTTCGGGAGAGCCCTCTCCCACGCCCGGCAGTACCCCTGCCGCACCCTCCTCCACGGGCTCCGCCGGAGTGCAGGCAGCAGAGGCAGAGCTCTCCCACTCATCTGGGCGCACTGGAGGAGGTACCCGAGGCCCGAGCGGGAGCAGTGATGGGCTGGGAGGGAGGAGGGGTGGCTCTGGACACCGGGCAGCCAGGGGCGCCGGCGATGACGGGGCTGGCACCCTGCCAGGGATTGGGGGTCCCAAGCGGTCCTCCGTGCCGGGCCAAGGGGCAGTCCCTCCGAACGTGCCCCGTCGCCTGGCAGAGGTAACACCAGGCCTCCCCTGTGGAGTAGCGCATCCGGTAATGGGCCCTCTGATAGGGAAACAGGAAAGACCCCTCGAGCCCCTCTCTGCCACGTGCCACTGGTGGCAGTTGAAGCTGCACCTGCCAGCGGAACAAGACGACGTGACGGAGGGCAGGGTCTTTGCAGCCCAATGGGAGAGGGCTCACAATGGAAGTGGGCTTCCCCAGGGTAGACAGGACGGGTAACAGGGTGGCATTGGGAAGGAAGAGAGGGACAGAGGTCAGGACCACGCGGACACCCAGGTCCTCCAGTGGCTCCAGGGGGACTAACGCCCCCCATCGCCAGGCCCTTCTCCACCGCCTCCTGGGCAGCGGCCTCCAAGGCAAGGAAGAAGACAACCTTGCCATACATTTTGGAGGCCGCCACGATGGCCGTGGGCCCCACCACCTTCGCCAACGCCCACACGTAGGTCTCCACGTGGGCTGAGGCGGGCACCAGGAGGCAACGGACGCTGTGCTTCCTGGTTAAGGTGGGGAAGGGGCCCCGGCCACTGTAGATGGTAGCAGAAGTGACGGTCGGGGGATATGACGTAGTGGCAGGTGGGGGGGGCCACCGCCACCTGGGCATACGCCCTGGGGGCCAGGGGAGGGGCACTCGCAGAGCTGGTGAAGGGAACAGTGGGGAGGGGCGCCACGGCCGGTGGCGAGGCCGTGGCAGTGGTGGCAGTCTCCGCCATGGAAGGCCTAGTCTTTTTAGTGGGGCCCTTTACTTTCTTTTTGCCATAGCCCTTTCTGTCGGCTGGGAGGGCTCCCCCACAATCGGAGGGGGCAAGGGATGTGGCAGCAGAAGAGGGCACCCCGTCACCCGCCGCTGCCGGCGCCTCAGCGGGAGCGGTAGCAGGTGGTCCGGCAGCGGCGGCTGAGGTGGAGACTAGAGGGGTTGTCGGGGGAGCAGGCAGAACAGGGGGGATGGACCTTGCCCCAGGGGTCCCACCCGCCACACCTCCCGCCATGGTGAGTAGGGAGGGAGGGGAGACACCAGAGAAAGGAATGGGGGAGGGGATGCAGGTCAACCACTTCTCCCTGCTAGGCTGCAGGCAGGGAAGGAAGGTGCCAAAATGGGGGAGGGCGCAGATAGGGGGACTATCAAGGACTGGGGGGGGGGTGTCAGTCACCGACACAGGATCAAACCCGGCTCCTCTAGCTGCACTAGGGGAGGAGAGCGGTACAACAGCAATGGGGGGGTGCAGTGCAATATGGGCAAACTCAAACAGGGGAGAAGCACAAGCGCACTATAGGGGCATGGGCGCACGAGGGGAGGGGCTAATCAAGGTGAGGGGGTCACAGAGGAGGGGAGCAACCAGGCTGGGAGTGGGTCAGAGGGACCAAGGGGCTAGCTTCAGAGCTGGGGCAGGACAAACAAAGCTGTAAAGGGAGACGGGCGGGGCAGGCAAACAAACTGAAGCTGGGGGCGGGGGAAGGCTACGAGGGGCAAACGGGGCAGGCAACAAGGGGAAAGCTAGGGGACCTGTTGCAGAGGGGAAGGGATCAGTCCGGGGGAGGGCGGGGGTGTGTGCACCCACGAGCGCTTGTGCGAAGTCAGTGTTTGGCTGGCTGCTGCTGCAGGCCCAAATGGTGTCAATAGGGCATGGCAGGCCAGGCGAGCAGCTGAGTCCCAGAGGTAGGAACCGAGGAAGACGGTAAGTGGCCTGTGGGGGTGGTGGAAGGGGCAGCGGTGGTGGTGAGGGTTGGGGGGGGGACACAGATGGACCAGGGGGCAGGCTCCAAGCCACATCCCGTGTCCCCACAAACACAGTCTAAATCCCCACCACTAGAGCACAGTTAAAGAGCTACTCAGTCTTTGATGGCCCCCTCCACAGTAGTCTCCAGAGTCCTGTGTGCTCCCCCAGCAGCTGGTGGTCTTCTCAGTTCTCTTCCTCCTCCAGGCTCCAGCAGCTCCCCAGGACAAACACAGCTCGAGCAGCAGCTCCTCCTCCAGCAACCCTGGTGGCCAGGCAGGAAGGACCCCTCACAGGTGGTAGCAGTGGTGGGGTCCTGGCTTCTCCCTCTGGAGGTGGGGGAGTGGGGGCGGCAGCAGCAGTCCAGGGAAAGAGCACTCCAGCCAGCAGCAGCAGCTCAGTAAGGGAGAAGGAGCTCCAGCCAGCAAGGCAGCCAGGGAAGGGGGATAGTGCTCCAGCCAGCAGGGCAGCCCAAGAATATAGAGCGCTCCCGGTAGCGGGCCGGTCCCCTGCTCCTGCCCTGAATGCTGAAAACAGCCCTGAGGGAAGGTTGTGGCTGGGAGCTGCTAAACTGGGCCGATTGAGAAGTGGTGCAGCTGGGCCACACCCCAATCAGGCCCAGCTGTCCCCTATAAGAGGCAGTGATCCAGAGGCCCAGGCAGTCTCCCTCTGCCTGTAGAGGGAGATGGGCCTGGCTGCAGGGAGCTAGAGACAGGGTACCTGAGTGGAGCAGGGCTGGGGAAAGGCAGAGGAGCTGGGGAGCTCCAGCCTGGAAAGCCCCAGGCTGCGGCCAAGCACAAGGCCAAGAGGTACTGGGGGTTACAGAGTGCAGTTCACGGGTATGCAAAGGCAGCAGGTTCAAATCCAACCTTGCCAGTGAGGCGTAGGCTGATACTGCAGTCTGCCCCAGGGCATGGGAGCTAGATGATGACTGGCAGTAGCCATACACTGAGGCGAGGTGGGGATAGTGGGTTGGGGTTCCCCTGGGAGGGGGAGACCTTAAGACACAGGGGCTACTGCCAGGGGGCGGCAGCCCAGATAAAAGGGCACTGGGTCCAGGGAGGGACACGGAGGCCAGAGGACAGGCGGATCACTGGCCTATAGAGGGCACTCCAGAGCTGTGAGCTAATTTTTTTAACAGACCAGCACGAGGCACTGCAGGGGTGAGTCCGCACGTCTACAAGAGCCAATGGAAGATAGTCCATCAATAGGAGAGGCTCCTCAAGCAGGAACGGAGGACCAACGGTAACTGGCAGGGAGCCAGCTAATGGCAACATCAGTTCAGCCGTGGGAGTGAAGGGGGACAGGCATCCTAACATGCACAGAACCAAGCAGGAGGGACCAGACAGTCTTAGCATAATGGATGGTGGCAGAGGCAAAGACTGCGGAGTGGTCACTGGAGCCAAGGTCAACGCTGCTGGAGCACGGTACCTGGACTTATGCTCTGAAACGTCTTCACATTGTCGGTGTGCAACTTCTCACCCAAACTGGCATGGCTTAGAGAGGAAACGTGCTTGGGGGCGGCCCCCATTGGCGAGCCACCCTTGTCCCCGTGTGTGCTTCGTATGCACATAATGCTGCTTGGGTGGATTTGGTGGTGTCACCGGTGCCAGGTGGGATGGACCAGGAGTGGGGCTGGACACCGGTGCAGATCCCGTGGCGCATGAGGGTGCATTGTTGCATCCATCAGGAATTTATGGAGACAAAGCTCATGAGCCTCTCGGGTTTGGGGCAAGAAGTAGTGGCAGATTGTTGCTGCATACAGTGACAGAGAACTAGTGAGGGCAAGAAGCACAGTACTTAAACCTGGCTTGCCTGGGCATAGTGCCCTAGCCAGGGAAGAGTCCCACCAAGGGGAAAGTCTTTGATTCCCATTCCTAATCTAGCTAACAGATTACTAACAAACTAATAGATGGGGGAAAAACAAGGATGGACAACTATACTACAAAGAACTACATACAGCAATAACAGGAGAAATACAGTACTCAATGCAAGCTAAGAGCACAGAGGAACGGGGGTTTGGACTCTGGCCATATGGCAGTAAGAGGGAACTGGAGAGGGGTTGACCTGCATGGCTTTTTAAAACCTTGGATATGCCACGTGGTCAACGCACGATGCATGTGCAGGTCAACAGACACTCCTGTAAACAATTCTGACTCTGGTGCGTGTCTACCTATGAACTTTTGGTTTTCCAACTAGACCTGGACTCAAATAGGTTCCTCGGTGGGCATTCTACTTAAAATGCAATGATCTGGAGGTTGATTGGGTCTCCAAAAAAGGATATACTCCTCCATGATGCCTCCTCTTTGGGCCACATCCCATGAGTCACATGAGTCCAGATGTGCTCCATTTACATAAAATCTGGTGTCTGTATTGATGGCCAGTCTCTCTGAACCCAAGATCAGGTAGCTGCTGCTAAATCCTTAAGAGCAACTTCTCAAGAGATGGAAGTCCCGGCTCAAGACCAAGATCTTTATATATCAATTTGCTGCAATTACAGGCTGGATGTCCAGCAGAAATTGTGCCGAGTATCTGTGCAGGAGACTATAAGCTCGGGAGCAGAGTCAATAATTCAATAACTGGGAAAGATGTTCAAATGCTTGACAAATCAGAAATACTATATTCTGAAATACTTTATTCTGGAATGGCAACCAGAACCCATAGATGCTGGCATTTTGTGAGGACTACAAAACTGGCTCTTCCACTCATTCACTTAAAGCTGAAGGCAGATGACACTGGCTACTACATCCTGCGTAGCACTGACTGTGAAATGGTCCTGATGAACTCATCAGGACAAGAGTAGACATCTCTTTCTTTGAAAGGGGAAGGATGTTTAGAGTCTTTATGAATACCCATGTGAAAGTTATGGGTCAAAAGGCTTACCTACACAGGAAACTTCTTCTAGTTATTACAATATAATTAAACAGATAAACCCCTCTGTGGACATACTTATTCCACCATACAAATGGCTTTTGGGGATTTTATTTAAATGCCTTCCCAATAAATAAGCTAAATCAAATAAAGAGGCCTTCTCATATTGCAGTAAGAGTGTTCACGAAGGAGATTATACCAGTATAAACATAGTCGTATAAATCACATCTTAGCTTAATTTGAATCTTGCACCAGTATAACCTTCCTATGTAGAGAAGCCCAAACGAGGGGAGTACTGAAAGTTTCCTGTTGTATCAGAAACTAAGGTATCTTCAATAACTCTTCCTGATCAAAATGTCAAGAGAAACCTCTTGGCCATCTATTAAAGATATGCAGTCTTGAGAGGATAATGCCATAATGATAGATTTCAGTATTTCCATTCAGAATCTGTTTGACTATGATATTTCCTCAATGCCCTTTATTAAGGACTAGTAAGCAGGTGCAATCTTAGGCAGGGTTTTGAAGTCTTTGTAGTATTTTGGGTGCATATAAAATTTCATTTGTCTGTTGGGGAATTCTTACTCCTCCTTAATCATGTCCCCACAAAGCAGTTGAGGAGTAATTACAGATCTTCAAATTAGCAAGAATGTTATTTTTTCCTCCCATTGCTTGCTTGTTTTTCTATAAACACAGGAGCCTGTAGAGTTCTCCTTTTGTGCTTAATTCTAGAAAACCTAGCTGAAAGTCTGAGATCTTGTTCCAAACTGCAGATTCAGAAATTTCCCTTAACTTTCTGAGGGGAGAATATTTCCACAGATTTTTAAGGCTTCAACAGAAGTTTTGAGACCAACAGGACAGCCTATTTTAGGGGATGAGTAAAAAAGTTGCTGCCCCTTTAAGAGCTCACTGTGAGCAACATCATCTTTTGCTGTGCCCTGGATCAAACTCCTGAGTGAAGGGGGAACCCCTGTGAGAGAAAGGGAACATTACCAGGGTGACTATAAGGACAGAGGCTGGAGATGTGTGTTCCCAACATGTGTCTCAAAAAAAGAGTAGCCTCCTGTGGGACTCATGGAGGTGAGGAGAAGAAAGAGGACCATCCCTAATGGAAGGGGATTTGAACTGTGCAACTTCCTGCTTTCTACTACTTACTCTTAGCTGAGTGTGAACCAACCACAGAGAACAAGTGAACCAGAGCAACTGAAGACAGATGAGTGACCAATATCTATGGGGCTGCCAGACGCACTGAAGTACCTTAGCTATCAAAAAGTATAAAAGCTTCCATGGTATAGGGTCACCACTGCAGACCTCTCCACCACCTCAGCATGAACCTCACCTATGTGGTGGCTGGGAGTAGGGCTTTCTTCCCTCTTTGATACTATGGAGTCAGGGAGCTCCACTGAAGCTTTCTTGGCTGGGTGTGCAAACTGTGGAAATGGGACTCCCATGCTTGAGGGGAGACAGGCAGCCTTTTCAGGGGACATGCAAACAAATGAAACCTAATCCTTGAATCCATACTACTACTTCTTGACCTGGTCTCAGATAAGAGAGCTTCCCTGCAGCCTGCTCAATCATAGTAACATGGACCTTTGCCTATACACTGGCCAAGACCTGAGTTTCCTTACAGCTTCATTCAAACACCTCACTGTGGATAATGCCAATGTGCTGGCTGGGAGCATCACCTCTGCCTCCAGGAACCTACCAACTAAGAGCAGGGGAAGCTGCTTACCCAAGCTATCTGTCTGACATTTTGGATGTGGGGAGGGAAGTTACTGACCTTCTCAGAAAACCAACTGAAAGTTTTAAGAAAAACCTAGAAGCCAATGAAGAAACAGATATTTAGTTAACACTCTTTTTGAAATCTTGTGAAAAGCTGCTAAAAAGGAAGACCTGAAATCTGCCATCTGTCCAGATCTGGAGGCAGAGACATTTGGGATATTCTTCCTGAGAGCCAGTCCTAAACCCATTTTCAGAGCCAAAGATACACTCTGTCTTCAGTTGCTATGGAAACTGGAAAGGCCTCACTATGGAGACTGACAATGAGCAAGGTTACCAACTGTCACACATCTTGTGACACTCATGTATTAGGGAGTCCAGTCTGCACTCCCACAACTCAACCTAAATGTCACATATTTGGCTGAGCTGCAGGCAGGATCTACAATTCCACCAGAGGCCACTACAGGCAGCTGTGGAAACTGGATTCAGGCAAACAGGCCACATGTCTGTCTGCCTTTTAGTTGCTGCTCCTGCAGGATTCAAGTGGAAAAGGCGCAGCAGCAATACAGGCAGAGAGGTGGCAGCAGCAGGTAGGTGACTGGAGAACACAGAAGATAAGGGGGGCTCAATACTAGCCCTCAGCTCACTCTGCCCCTGAACCAGACCCCAGACTCCCAGCATCCCAGACAGATCTCATACTCCCAGAGAGACCCTGGTTCCCTGCCAAAGCCTAAACCATCAGCCAGAACCCCAAAGAGAATTCAGAGCCTGCCCCCCAAAGAGACCCCACTGTGATCACCAGATAACATCCACCCACCTACCTGAGCACTCCCAAACATACCAGCACCCTACCTACCCTCAGAGCATCCCACGGCCAGGCCCCATCCATCCATCCACCCACTCAAACAGCACTCATGAACCTACCCCCAACAATCCAACAACCCCAGACACCAAAATACCACCCAGTTTCCCAACTACATCCAGACACTCTCCAGGACCCACCGATCCAAGCGTCACACACCCTAGCAACCACCTATTTAGTTTAGCAATCCCAATCACACACAAGCACTCTTCACTGCTACCACTGAACCCTTAGATACCCTCCAACCCAGCTGCCAAGTTTTTGTGCAATTCCATGTCCTACCCTCACTGCTGCTCAGGAAAGGGTGTATGGACCATATAAAAAAGTTTAGTCATATGCTATTTTTTGAACATAGATAAATCAGCTCATTAAATAATTTATATAAAATGTTACATGGAGCCATACAAACATGGCAACTATGAGAGAGAATGGTCAGTCTGTCTGTCTGTCTGTCTATGGGGGGAGGGGAGATTGAGGAACATGCATACTATTCTCTACTCTTATATCTCTCTACCAGTTTACTAACTCCTCACTATCTTCTGTCCTCACCCTGCCCACTGCTGACACACTCTTACTTTCATTTACAAAGGAAAGAATGTATATATTTTATATACAATAAAAAAAATAAAATTGACAGCTTTTCAAGTAATTAGTATACCCACAAGGGACAGTAGACTAGTGGATGCGGGGAGAGGGAAAAAAATGTGGGAGACTGGAGAAGGAGAAAACCACTCTGCTATCCCCACACCTTCATTCTCCTTCTTCTCTTTATTTAACACAGTAAATGGTAAAATTTGTAATATTTAAAAAGTAAACATTTTCTTAAATGTTTCTTAATATGACTAATTGACTGGATCACAGCAGACATGAAGACTTAACCAATGGTAAAGTCTTTACTGTGTTTTAAAGCTCTCTCTCTCCCCCCCTGTGTATTATGTGTACAGAGTTGATTCATATTTATTGTTAGTTTAACAATTGATTGAGAACAGGAATTAGTATGACCAAAAATGAGGAATGAGGGATTGAAAGGATTTACAGCCCTCATACATATAGCTCAAAAGTGTAATGGTCTCTCAATCCTGATGTGCAGCACTATGTCTTGTATGGAAGCCTTTTTGTAGGGGAAAGCTGGAGACTACACAACTGAGGAAAGCAAAAGATCAGTATATACCCAAGTGGAAATTATTAAAATTAATTGGGAGGAGAGGGTTAGATGCAGATATGACAAACATATTTTTTAAACCCCTCACTCTACTATAAAAAAGTCAACAAATATAGGAGGCTGAAAACACAGAGTTTTGGAAGAGAAAGAAAGGCAAGTTACTGTGTGAATTATTTTTTGAGTCTGCATATTCATCTGAGTACATATACATTCAACTAATGGAACAGTAGTAACCAATACTATGTGATACAGTACTCTGTAGCATATTTGAGCATCTACAGCAGCTCCAGAGCCTTTTGAGCAGGAAAAGTTGGCTGAGGAAGCACAAGATTAAAAGGCAGTCATCTAATGTTCCAAAAGCAGTTAAAATGGGGTAGGAGGGTACATCACAGGAGAGCTACAAACATTTACAGCTAAAGTGGAAGATGAAAAAGGTGACATGGCAAGCAAGGAGAGAAGTGGAAGTTAGATGACTTAAGCAGCGGATTTAAGGTGACAAGGAGGAGCAGGTGACAGAAGAGAGCAACAGATCATGGTAGAAGTGGTGTGTATTTTCCTACAGATTGTTCCAGGTTAAGTAAGTAAATATTCAGAATATAGTGAAAGGAAATCTTTCTATTTTTATTTGGAAATTAAATGCCATTTGAGTATTTCAAACAAGCACTATACAAGACTGTCATTTTGTAAACTGAATTATTTTATGTGGGTGTTTCATAAACATTGAATTTTTATTTTAGTAAAGCAATTAGGACATTCATTTGGAATATTAACATGAACATTACACTTGTCATCAAGGTTTTCATATGTTAATAATATACTTTCTTTCACAGAGTGGAAATAGTGTTGTCCAGATAAAGACAACTAAATGAGAGGGTTTCAGAGATTAGAAAACTAACTCAAATTGTCAAAATAAGATTGACACACAATTAGATACTGTACAGAGATAGATGTTAAAATTTTGAAATGGTAAACTCGTTTTACACATGAGTAACAAGTCTGGGATAGATCTTAAAATTAAGAACCAGTTCCTAGGCTATGTGTTTTTTTCAGATACTGTATGTGGTTGCCATTAATTTGGAAGACACTATAATCAGTGCTATATTTTCGCTGTCTTTCTATCCAGAAAATCCATGTAGTGACAGTGACGATCTTCTGAGATACATTCTCAAGGTCCCCTATGGTCTTCACCCCCATGCCTTTACCCTCACCACCACCATCTGCACCAGTGGTCCTGAGATCTCACTCCATCTCTTGGTTCCCTATGATAATTGGTCCTCAGTGACACCACACTGTCTCCCACACTGGCACCCTAGAAACACCTTACTCCCCATCACTAATATCTTCCATTATTTTTACTCTGTTAGAACAACACACACAAAGACACACACCACTATTACAAAATTAGAATATGGAACAAAAAATTGAACAAGGAAGAGAATGAGAGCATCTTGGCTGGCAGACCGAGTGGGTTCAGGGACAGGCCTTTTTAGTCATAGTTTGAAAAGTCTGATCTGTAGTTGGCGTGTACTTGTCTACTAAGAATACTGTTATGAAACAGTCTAGGGGCCCATAAACCATGGTTTGCAATTCTTACAGCGAGCATCTGTGAAGCAATTCCATGCTGGAGCTATCTGCATAATCTCAATTCTTTTTCCGAAGATGCAAGCACTGTGACAGCAGTGGTAAAAAAAAAATGGGACACAGAATCAAGCTTGGGGATTAAAGAGATAGACATGGTGTAGAGTACTACAGAGGAAATCAGTTGAAAAAATATAAACAGAAGTAAAGCTTACGGCATGGAACAAGGAGCTGTCTAAGAGCAGTACAGAGGTCAGAAAGGTTAGTGCAATGAATATCACAAAAGCTGTGTGGAAGAGCAAACAAGGTTGAAGAATAACTAGGAGTTGGTGAGAGATAGTGACATACAGAGACAGACACAAAAACCAAGTCAAAAGAGAGTAGAGGAATTGGTACAAAAGTTAGATATCAAATAAAGTTAACAAAAGAAACTGCATAAGTAGAACCACACTGGTAGTTGTGGAAGTTATTCTAGACAACCTCAAGGGCAGAAGATGGAGGTGGAAAAATTTATTATTAATAATAATTATTATTATTATTATTTTTATTATTATTATAAAGCTACTCATCAATGTCAGAACTGGGGGTCGGCAGACAAAACTCAGAGACACAAACCAAATAGAATGGCCTTCCAGCAAAAAAAGGGCGAGCTATAAGTTACAGAATGGGTGAAGGAGCTGCCTAGTGCAAACTCCATGACCTTCAGATTTGGAGAGTGAGGATAAGAGAACCATAGGGGAGAAAGGCAACAGATGCTGAGTCAGTGAAAAAGAACCAAGTTTTGATAAGAAGTGGAAGGAATCAGAGATAAAATGGTCAGATCTTGCTGACAAAACAGGAGAATGGGAATTTAATGAGAGACAGCAAGTAGGTAAGAAGATGGTGGTAAGAGTAATAGGAAAGGGAAGATGCTGAGAAAGAATGAAGAGAAACACAGATGACAGACTACATGCATGGAAGTGTGGAAATGGATGGGGTAAGAGAGATACACAAGCATTGTTGTGGTTCCTCTGTTTTGAGGCACTGCCCACAAAGGAGAAACGGCAGCCTTCAAATTCTTAATGCAAAATGAGCACCACAAAGAGCTGAGACATGATGGGTGGATACAATAGTATGAAAAGCAGGCCATATAGTCACACTGAAGTGCAGGGAAGATCCACTAAAAGAGAATGATGTTACAGAATCCAGTATTTGGAGAAGCTGCGAAAGATGGGGAGAGAGGCCATGGTAGGTGTGTGGAAGGATATGGCTCCAGCTGCGAGAAAGAAAATCCACTTGGCAGTTGATTCTTCTCCTGTCTTTGTCAAAATCCTGTTTCTTTCAAAAATCCTTGACCCTGTTCCGAACCAGGAGAGCCACCATTTAACATCAATTGAGTGAGGAGTATGGAGAGACATCTTTGTCACTGTGATGCGGTGTATAAACTCAACCCTAGGACAGATGGGGTTAAGGAGGAGTTCTGGGCGCAGGTGATTCGGTTCTGCTGTACCTGCAGAGCCTGCTCCACCTGGAGGAGGAGCTTAAAAGGGAGCAAGGCATCTCAGGGGTTCGGGAAACAGGGCATGACAATAAAGGAGCAGAGACTTATATTGGGGGCTCCTGAATAAGAGTACAGCCGAGGTCCTGGCCGCAAGGAACAGGCCTACAATGGCAGCTACCCCAGCCTTCAGAGAAGAGGCTAGAGAAAAGACCCAGGAGAGAGAGAGCTGGAAACTTCTTTCTTTGCCTGAGGGAAGCCTGACTGGAGATGGAGGCCGATCAAGGACTGTGACCTGCCTGAAACCCTAGGCAGACAGAGAGTACAATGGCATCAGGCAGTGAGAGTGAAATGCAGGAACTTAGGCCAGTTTGAAGCTGGGGCTACACTGTAAAGAAGGTGGCTACCAGCTGAGCCCAGGTGTGCTGTAAATTCCATTGTTTTTGTTATTTTCTGTTGGATTTTAAGTGAAGAATTTTAAGGCCTTCTGGGGAAGCAAGTATTAAGATGTGGCACAGGAAGGCAGCCCCAAAGCACTCCAGGGTGTTTGCTATCACTGCCTCTTGGTTGGAGCCAGGTGGAGATGGAGGTCCAGGCTACCCTAACAACTGTTAAGGGTATACCAATCCATAGAGGTCTGGAGGTGAGATGAAGATCCTTTCTGTTGTGGAGTTATTGAATTTTTTAGTTTGGAAGGGGGAAAGATAGTGATATGGCCAGAAGGCCAAGTTGCTATCTAGAGGAAGATAAACCACCACAGCGTTGGAGTGATGCCTGGCAAGGGATGCCGGTAATTGAGAAGAACTGGGACCCAATGATCTAACCACTAGGTAGCACCACCAGTAAAGCCCAGCCCTTGCCACAGGCACTTGTTCTCAGGCAGCAAGGTTTTAATCAGTGAGAGTCTTTATACCTTTAAAAGTCAGATCTGAACACCTATAAGCTTCCAAAATTTAAGTTCAAACAATTAGAAACTTGTTTTTTCCTCTCACTTCATTTTCTTCTATTTATCTATCAGGGGCGATGGGGGGTGGAGCATAACTCTTTTGCAACACTGTACACTGTAGTCCAGTGGTTCTCAAAGTATGAGTTGGGACCCCAAAGTGGGTTGTGACCCTGTTTTATTGGGGTCACTAGAGCTGCTGTTAGACTTGGTGGGGCCTGGGGCCAAAGCCCAAGCCCCACCGCCCATGGCCGAAGCCCAAGGGCTTCAACCCTGGGTGGCAGGGCTCAGGTTACAGGGCTCAGGTTACAGGCCCCCTGCCTAGGGCTGAAGTCCTTGGGCTTCGGCTTCAGATCCCCTCGCCTGCAGCAGTGGGGCTCAGGCTTTGGCCCCCTACTCCTAGGATAGTGTAGTAATTTTTGTTGTCCAAAGGGGGTCACAGTGCAATGAAATTTGAGAACCTCTGCTGTAGTCAAAACGTTTTTCCTCCAATCTTCCCCTTCCCCAGAAAATATTACCTGATAAATCCTGGCATTTTCCAGATACTCTAGCACGTTTAGCTCGATGACCAAAGTTCTCGGTAGCTGAAGTGGAGGCACCCTTTAACCACATAAATAAGAATTAGTTAAGACATTATAGCACTTGCAAAAGTGTTCACGTTAGCCACCTATTCCTGAAAACAAAATATACTTTATAAAAAAAAATTACCTCCATACTGCTCTTTGTAGGGCAAGCTGTTCTTTTAGGTAGAAGAGTTTTTCTACGAAGTTGGTATGGACTATTTTGTGCACCAGGACCCGATTCTTCTGCAACCATATCTGCAGGTACATCATCATCTATCGAAAGGTCAAAAGGAAATTCAGTAATTTGAATTATATAGCTTCAAAAAAAAACTCAGTAAAAAAGCGTGCAGGAAGCTTGGGTATTCTCCTGGTACAAAAGAAGCATTAATGACTTGCTTTTCTAAGCACGTGCAGCCAGAAAGATGCCACAATAATCCACTTGCTAGAAGTGCATGCACAAGTTCATCTTCATGTATGATCTATATATTTTTATTTTCAATTGTTTTCTACACATTAACCCATTTCTTTCTTTGTATTTACACAATATTTATGCTGCAAATTCTATGTTGTGTCCTTTATACTAGGGATTACTTTAACAACAAATAAATTATTAACTGTGCTAATGAAGAGTCAACTTTTAAATGTCAGTGCTTTTTACTTCTGCTTACCACTACCTTTACAGTGAATGATACAAAAGTTTTAAGTTAACCATAAGCTATCGAGAAGGCATCTACTTTGTCATCATATTTACCACAAAATTTACGGCTAGGTTCCCTAAGCATTTCAGGGATGGTGCATCTCAATGTGCTAGCTCTTTACTACAGAGGGGGAAAACTAGCATAGCATTACGCATTACTAAAGAGGAAAAAAAGTTGCTTTGTTTTTTGTTTATTTGGCGAAAGACACAAAGAAGATGATGGTAATAAGTGTGTGCTCCCTACAACCCCTTAATAAAACCAAGAACAATGGTATGATAAATTTCATTTGTAGGGCTTTTGTTTAATTGCTATGCTTTATTTCAAGCTATTACCTCATGAAAATGTTCTGACAGGAATACACAATGCAATGAGAAAGGAATAATCTGTTTTAATACTTCAGCAATTAAATCATTTATTCACAACATTGTACCACACACATTAAACAAAACTACAAGAACAAATACATGTGGAAGTCAAAGTATAAACTTGATGCTTCTTTCTTAATTAATAAAGAAACCTGTATCTCTTACATAGGCCTCTTCAGAAAACACACTTTTTGCTTAACTGAGGAAAGATTTTTGGACTCACCTTTGTATATCCGTTCTCTCTCATTCTAAACCATTTTAAACTTGAAATATGGAATAAAAGTGAGTGATGGAGGTTGTGCAGGAAGAGATCTACTGAGGAAACCCCAATTTTTTTGTTCAATATGCTAAATAGTCTGTGGTCAATGCACTTAATCTAAGAATAAAAATAATACAAAACAAAAGCCATCCTTCACAGTTCAAGATTTTAATATTATTTCAAAAACATTAAAAAAATTATAAAATATATGAATAATATAGAGAGGGTAATACATACTTTTGTAAGCAAAGCTACTTCAAACAGCAGCAGCTAATGTGAAAGAAAATTCTAAAAAAATCCCATATACTTCTGACGTTCTCACTCCATTATTATTTCTCTATCCATTATGTAAACCATCACTTCTCAACCTACAAGCCTTACTGAAAAACTGTCAGGTCACAGAGATGCTGGAGGAGATGTGAAATGGACTGAGCTCTATAAGAAAACAGGATTTAAAAAATAAAAAAAAACCAGCAAGCTTCTCGGCTACTTATATGGCACTCATTACCATAGTATCTGAGCACCTCACAATCTCCAACGTATTTATCTTCACAACACCTCCATGAGGTAAGAAAGTGCTAATATCCCAATTTTACAAATGGGGAACTCAGGTGCAAAGACTAAGGATTAGATTCACGATGAAGTTGAGCACTGCCAAACTTAACTTTTAGGTGTCTAGAATATCACTGCAATTCACAAAGACCAGGTAAGACATTCAGGCTTCCTGTACAATGAACGGTGCGTCAAAGTGGGATCACAAAATCCAGCACACCAGTCAGGTCTCCACCTAAGCTAGCCAATGGGAGAGTCCAAGGTGAGGAGTGTGTGCTAAGCCCTGCCCCTCTCATAAAGATAGGTGCCTGAATCCAGGCTTGCAGCGCTGTGGCCAGCAAGTTCCCTCAGCTTGTCCAAGGAGGGATCCCTCTGCAGCTCAGTCTGGGATTCAGCGGCTGGGGAAGGGAGTGGGACCTGCTCCCTCTCGCTGGCTGGGCCTGGGATCACAGCCCCCCTGAGCCCTGTCCCTGGTAGCTCCATCCCTGCTGTGTAATCACTTTCCAGCAGCACATCTGGACCAGGCAAACTGGCTGGCATCCGACCTGCCCTGCCTGGGTTTCCCCCTACTCAGCTGGGGTCTCAGCTCTCCCCATGCTAAGGCTGCAAGGGAGGCACCTCACTCTGCCTGGGATTCTCAGCTGCAAACTCAATCTTGGCAATAGGAGCTTATGCTGTTTTTGCAAGAAGCCAAGGCATGGGGAGCTCCCTCATAATATTTAGCCCATTGACAAGAGTTCCCACCTGGGATGTGGGAGACCCCCAGTCCCTCCTCCATGTGAGTGGGAGAAGGCATTTAAACAGGGATCTGCCACCTTTCAGGTAACGCTTGCACTCCTTAGTCCTCCAGCAGCACACCCTCTCACTCAGCTCCTTGTACTTCTTGCTCCTCACACACACTTCCTCTCCTCTGGCTCTGGCCTGACTGGAGTGAGCTCCTTTTTAAACCCAAGCGCCTTGATTAGCCTGCCTTGATTGGCTGCAGGTGTTCTAATCAGCCTGTCTGCCTTAATTGGTTCTAGCAGGTTCCTGATTACTCTAGTGCAGCCCCTGCTCTGGTCACTCAGGGAACAGAAAACTACTCAGCCAGTGACCAGTATATTTGCACTCTACCAGACTCCTGTACCCTACTGGTTTGGGTCTGTCATACCATATCCACTTGTTTCAACAGAATATCATTTATGCTCTGAAGGACACCTCTTGAAGCATATGCCATTTGTAATCATCAGTTTTATCCTGTGAACACAAGAGCAGATTTCTGAAAATTATAAATATTTAGCATTTCTCTGCCTCAGATTATTTGTACAAGATGCCTTTGTATTTCTTACACTAAGTATATTATGTAATAAGAAAAAAAAATCTGACAAAAACAAATTGCTATTGTTTTGTTATTAAAAAGAAAGAAAAAGTTAAAAACATATTGATCTTTGAGAGTCTAACATTATTTTATTACTACCGCTAATAATGGCAGCTCTTATCAGACATCTCAAAAGTGGTTACAAAAAGTAAGCCATAAGACTGTATTGGTACAATTCCAACGTAAGTCAAGAGGTGTTTAACATCCCTGAAAGAAAAAAAAATAGGCCACTAGTCTGATTACTAGTCCTGTACTCCAACCACAAGACCAGGAAATATCACACTCAACTGTGAATACTTATAGAAACTTGTTCAGGTAATAGCTCACTATGTACCTCAGTTTTCCTGCAAAAAACGGTAAAGTCTAGGGAAAAGGCCTAGACAAATGTTGAACTGATTCAAGAGGCATCTGGGGACCTTAGTGAAAAATCTGGAAAGTAGGATCAGTGAAAGGAGGATCAACCATAAGCCTTTGGTTCTCAACTTCATCCTGAATCCAGGCTCCCTCTCCACAAGTCTTGTTAAATACTAATAATTTTCATTATAGAGATGGGCGAGTCAAAGCTATTCATTCAAAATATGATTGCTCTCTATAAATATATCAGAGGAATAAATATCAGGGAGGGAGAGGAATTATTTAAGCTCAATACATAAGAACATAAGAACACAAGAATGGCCGTACTGGGTCAGACTAAAGGTCCATCCAGACCAGTATCCTGTCTACTGACATTGGCCAATGCCAAGTGCCCCAGAGAGAGTGAACTTAACTGGTAATAATCAAGTGATCTCTCTCCTGCTATCCATGGTGGTAGGGACACCATTCCTTACCCATCCTGGCTAACAGCCATTAATGGACTTAACTTCCATGAATTTATCCAGTTCTCTTTTAAACCCTGTTATAGTCCTAGCTTTCACAACCTCCTCAGGCAAGGAGTTCCACAAGTTGACTGTGCACTGTGTGAAGAACCACCAATGTGGACACAAGAACAAATGGATATAAACTGGCCAACAGGAAGTTTAGACTTGAAATTGGACAAAGGTTTCTAACCATTAGACGAGTGAAATTCTGGAACAGTCTTCCAAGGGGAGCAGTGGGAGGAAAAACATATCTGGCTTCAAGACTAAGCTTGATAAGTTTATGGAGGGGATAGTATGATGGGATAGCCTAATTTTGGAAATTAATTGATCTTTGACCATTAGTGGTAAATATGCCCAATGGCCTGTAATAGGATGTTAGATGGGGTACGATCTGAGTTACTACAGACAATTCTTTCCTGGGAGTCTGGCTGATGAGTCTTGCCCATATGCTCAGGGTTTAGCTGATCGCCATATCTGAGGTCAGGAAGGAATTTTCCTCCAGGGTACATTGGAGGAGGCCCTGGAGGTTTTTCGCCGCCTTCTGCAGAGTGGGGCATGGGTCATTTGCTGGAGGATTCTCTGCCCCTTGAAGAAGTCTTTAAACCACGATTTGAGGATTTCAATAGCTCAGACGTAGGTTAGGGGTTTGATACAGGAGTGGGTGGGTGAGATTCTGTGACCTGCCTTGTGCACGAGGTCAGACCATCTGCTCTGAAACAGGACCTTTTCTTTTCTTTTCTTGCAGCCACAGCCTCCTGAGCTGTGATTGCGGGGGGGCTGGCAGCCTCTCTGACTGCCTGTTGCTCCCGGATGCACTGCCTTGGTGTTGATTGCTGGGGCTGCCTGCAGCAGTTGAGCCCTGCCCCCCTCTAGAGACACCTGGTACAATGCTAAAGGAGAACGCAGACAGTGAATTCCCCACCTTCCCAGGGGCAGTGGGGCTCAGGCTTTGGGCTTCAGTCCTGCTGCCTCCACCTTAGGGAAATCAGTTCCCAGTAGTCACTGACAAACTATATATATAGGGAGTCCTTCTCACCAGGAGTAAAGCTTACATTAAAAAGTGACTGTCAAAAAGGAATTGACAAATATGAGCAAAGAAATCTCATAGGAGAGATACTAGGAAGAAATATACCACTTTTCATGACCCAAAAGTGTACACTGGAAATTTCTGATATTCAGAAGAGGTATCAAATTCCAAAAGTGACCAATCCAGCTTTATAAGCAGGAGAAAAGGGATGAAACAGAGCTTTAGGAAAGTGTGCAAGTATAACTATGATTTCACACACATACAAAACACTTGCTAAGATACTCCAACAAGTCCTCATCCCCATCAAATTCTGCACACTTAATGTCTGACTATTCACAGATGTAATTGGAAAAAAACATCTTGTTAATTTTAGTCTGCCCACAGTTACACAGTTCTTACAGTACTAACCCTTAGATACCAAAGAGACAGATGAAAGAGGTGATTTACTTTATCTATACAATGGTTTTCTGTTAAATCAGCTGCAATAATCCATACTAATGGGTCTTCACTTTCAACAGGTGATTTTCAGGCAAACAGACAAATCCAAGCCTTCATCACAGAAAGTCATTGCTACTAGTGCACACAGTACCCAAGAAAACTTAATTCTATTGAAATGCTGACAGAACCACTTTACATGAAGAATACAAAATAACTGTGTGGGTATACGAATACTGGAGCTACTCTCAAACCCATTTTATAGACAGGGAAAAATTCCCTTTTTTAAAGCATGCAGCTCCAATAATCCATACTAGTAGGCTTTACACAACAATGCCAATGAGCTAAAACAGTGAGAGGAAAAAATATCCCCCTTAATAATTTTTTTAAAAAATGGATTCCTGAATTAAAGTCCTCAGAAATATTAGGCTAATATTTGGACTAGCTGAGACACTGAAGTACACCCTATAGTGCTTAGTAAATGAGTGGATTAACTTCCTGGTGGCTGCTTTGCAAATCTCTTCTGTTGAGAGCACTTCAACTTCCCTGACCCCCTTCTGCTGGACTTTTACTGACTAGAGACCAGCAAGTCCTGAGAGAGGCAGTCCTGTCATAGATCTCATATTACACATGCCCTTACACAGATCTCATACTAATCTCTAATAGTTAAGACCTGAAACATAAGGTTTACTATCTCTTCTAAAATTGTAAATGTCATTAATTAGAATTAGAATAAAAAATTAATTGTGATTAAAAAATTTTATTATGATTAATTGTACTGTTAAACAATAGAATACCAATTGAAATTTATTAAATATTTTGGATGTTTTTCTACATTTTCAAATATCTTGATTTCTATTACAACATAGAATACAAAGTGTACAGTGCGCACTTAATATTTTTATTACAAATATTTGCACTGTAAAATAATAAAAGAAATAGTATTTTTCAATTCACCTCATATAGATACTGTACAGATGCCCCCTGACTTACACAAGTGTTCCATTCCAGAAAGCCTTGCATAACTTGAATGTTGCATAAGTCGGAAACGTATACCCATATGTTACACAAAAATTTCCTTAATTCGAAAATCCTATTTCTGGTTTATAGAACTTTTTCTGTAAGTGCGAATTTGCCTCAGTTGGGTCTTGCGTAACCCGGGGAGCGTCTGTAGTGCAGTCGCTATCATGAAAATGTAACTTACAAATATATATTTTGTTGTTGTTGTTACATAACTGCACTCAAAAACAAAACAATGTAAAACTTTAGAGCCTACAAGTCCACTCAGTCCAACTTCTTGTTCAGCCAATTGCTAAGACAAACAAGTTTGTTTACATTTATATGAGATAATGCTGCCCGCTTCTTATTTACTATGTCACCTGAGATGTTCACATGGCACTTTTGTGACCAGCGTTGCAAGGTATTTACATACCATATATGCTAAATATTTGTATGCCTCTTCATACTTCAGCCATCATTCCAGAGGACATGCTTCCATGCTGATGATATTTGTTAAAAATAAAATTGTGCGTTAATTAAATTTGTGACTGAACTCCTTGGTGGAGAATTGTATGTCCCCTGCTCTTGTTTTACCCGTATTCTGCCATATTTTTCATGTTATAGCAGTCTCGGATGATGACCTAGTACATGTTGTTTGATTTAAGAACACCGTCATTGCATGCTTGACGAAATGCAAAGAAGGTACCAATGTGAGATTTCTAAAGATAGCTACAGTACTAGACCCAAGGTTTAAGAATCTGAAGTAATGTCCAAAATCTGAGAGGGACAAGGTGTAGAGCATGCTTTCAGAAGTCTTAAAAGAGCAACACTCAGATGCAGAAACTACAGAACCTAAGCCATTAAAAAAGAAAATCAACCTTCTGCTGGTGGCATCTGACTCAGATGATGAAAATGAACATGCATCTCCTTTAGATCGTTATCAAGCAGAACCTGTCATCAGCATGGATGCATATCCTATGGAATGGTTGTTGAAGCATGAAGGGACATATGAATCTTCAGTGCATCTGGCACATAAATTCTCACGATGCTGGTTACAACAGTGCCATGCGAATGCCTGTTCTCACTTTCAGGTGACATGATAAACAAGAAACAGGTAGCATTATCTCCTGCAAATGTAACCAAACATGTTTGTCTGAGCAGTTGGCTGAAGTAGGACTGAGTGGACTTGTAGGCTCTGAAGTTTTACATTGTTTTGTTTTTGAGTGCATTTTTTTTTGTACATAATTCTACATTTATAAGTTCACCTTTCTTGATAAAGAGATTTAAATTACAATACTTATATTAGGTGAACTGAAAATACTATCTCTTTTGTTTTTTACAGTCCAAACATTTGTAATAAAAAATAAATAGAAAATGAGCACTGCGCACTTTCTATTCTGTGTTGTAACTGAAATCAATATATTTGAATATGTAGAAAACATCCAAAAATATTTAAATAAATGTATTCTATTAATGTTTAGCAGTTTGATTAATCGCAATTAATTTTTTTAATCACGTGATCAATCACGAACAGCCCTAATTAGAATAACTTAGTACAGTCTTGAATTACATGTAAATAACCTAACCCTTTTTTAATCTTGTTAAATTCTTCATCTCACCTTCCTGTGGCAACAATTTCCATGGTTTAATCATATATAGTGTGTAAAAGTTTCTCACCAACCAAGCTTCACGTTCACTTTTCAGCTATGAGAAACAGTTTATTATATCATAAGAATGGCCATACTGGATCAGATCAATGGTCCATCTAGCCAAGTATCCTGTCTTCCAACAGTGACCAATGCCAGATGCTTCAAAGGAAATGAACAGAACAGGGCGATCAAGTGATCCATCCGCTGTTGTCCAGTCACAGCATGAGGCAATCAGAGGCTTAGGCCTGGTCTACACTACGCGTTTAAACCGATTTAACCCTCCACCAGTCCACACGAGGCCTTTTATATCGATATAAAGGGCTCTTAAAACCAGTTTCTGTTCTCCTCCCTGACAAGAGGAGTAGCACTGAAATCGGTATTACCATATCGGATTAGGGTTAGTGTGGCCGCAAATCGACGGTATTGGCCTCCGGGCAGTATCCCACAGTGCACCATTGTGACCGCTCTGGAAAGCAATCTGAACTCGGATGCACTGGCCAGGTAGACAGGAAAAGCCCCGCAAACTTTTGAAGTTCATTTCCTGTTTGCCCAATGTGGAGCTCTGATCAGCACGGGTGGCGATGCAGTCCCAAATCCAAAAAGAGCTCCAGCATGGACCGTACGGGAGATACTGGATCTGATCGCTGTATGGAGAGACATCTGTTCTATCACAGCTCCATTACAGAAGATGAAATGCCAAAGCATTTGAAAAAAATCTCCAAGCTATGATACACAGTCCACAGCACAGTGCTGTGTGACAAGCATAACAGAAAGCCAAAGAGTCAAATGAATGCTCATGGAGGAAGGGAAGGGGGACTGAGGACTCCAGCTATTCCACAGTCCCCGCAGTCTCCGAAAAGCATTTGCATTCTTGGCTGAGCTCCCAATGCCTGTAGGGTCAAACACGTTGTCCGGGGTGGTTCAGGGTTTTTCTTGTCAATTTACCTCTCGTCCCTCCCGTGAAAGAAAAGGGAAAAAAATTGTTTCTTGACTTTTTTCAATGTCACCATATGTCTACTGCATGCTGCTGGTAGACGCGGTGGTGCGGCACTGAACAGCAGCACCCTCTCCCCTCCCTCCCCTGGTGGCAGACGGTACAGTGCAGAAGGACTAGTAGCCGTCCTTATCATCCCGTGAGTGCTCCTGGCTGGCCTTAGGTGAGGTCGGCCGGGGGAGCCTGGGTAAAAATAGGAATGACTCCCGGTTATTCCCGGCAGATAGTACAGAACGGCTGGTAACTGTCCTCATCATAGCAACTGGGGGCTGAGCTCCATCAGCCCCACCCCTTTCATGTCTAAAGAAAAGATTCTGTACTGCCTGGACTATCATAGCAGCTGGAGGCTGCCTCCCTCTCATTTTATCTCACTAAAAAGTCAGTGTTTCTTATTCCTGCATTCTTTATTACTTCATCACACAAATGGGGGGACCCTGCAATGGTAGCCCAGGAAGGTTGGTGGAGGAGGGAAGCAACAGGTGGGGTTGTTGCAGGGGCACCCCCTAGAATGGCATGCAGCTCATCATTTCTGTGGAATCTGACACAGAGCGGCTGTACTCTCTGGTACACTGGTTCTCTA
Organism: Gopherus evgoodei; assembly: GCF_007399415.2. NCBI lineage: Eukaryota > Metazoa > Chordata > Testudines > Testudinidae > Gopherus > Gopherus evgoodei. The sequence continues at coordinate 197,169,383 of NC_044324.1, read as the reverse complement.
GTACACTTGCCCCATATTCTAGGCAGGACTGACTATTTTTAGATACAACATAAAGGAGGGAATGACTCGGGGGGGGTCATTCCCATTTTTCTCTTTGCGCCCCCGGCCGACCTCAGCAAGTCAGGCAGGAGCACCCATGACAGCAGCCGACGGTACAGAACGACTGATAACCATTATCTCATCGCCAATTTACAATGGCATGGCAGATGGTGCAATAGGGATGGTAACCGTCTCTGCTACCTTGCAAAGGCAAATGAATGCTGCTGTGTAGCACTGCAGTACCACCTCTGTCAGCGGCATCCAGTACACATACGGTGACAGTAACAAAAGGCAAAACGGGCTCCACGGTTGCCACGCTATGGCGTCTGCAGGGCAATCCAGGGAAAAAGGGAGCAAAATGATTGTCTGCCTTTGCTTTCATGGAGGAAGGAATGAGTGACGACATCTACCCAGAATCACCCGCGACACTGTTTTTGCACCATCATGCATTGGGATCTCAACCCAGAATTCCAATGGGCGGGAGAGACTGCGGGAACTATGGGATAGCTACGGGATAGCTACTGTCAAAAACAGATAGTCAAGAAGTAAAGAAGAAAGTAAAGAAGAAAAGAAGAAAGTAAAGTAAAGTAAAGAAGTAAAGTAAAGTAAAAGTAAAGAAGAAAGATAGTCAATAGAACAGAAGTACTTCATGTCTCTTTTGCCTATAAACGGTTAAGTTCAGTGAGCCTGGCTGTCACCTGATCAGAGGACCAATCAGGGGACAGGATACTTTCAAATCTTGAGGGAGGGAAGTTTGTGTGTGTGCTGTTAGTGTTTGGTTGTTGTTCACTCTGGGGGCTCAGAGGGATCAGACGTGCAACCAGGTTTCTCTCCAATCTCTCCGATACAGGCTCTTATAAATTCAGAATAGTGAGTACTAGGTAGATAAAGCGAGTTAGGCTTATGGTTGTTTTCTTTATTTGAAAATGTGTATTTGGTTGGAAGGAGTTCAAATGTGTATTTGGCTGAAAGGAATTCAAATTGGTATTTTGCTGAAAAGATTTTAATTTGTCCTTGTATACTTAGGCTGGGAGGGTATTCCCAGTGTCTATAGCTGAAAGACCCTGTACCTATTCCATTTTTTAAATTTATGAAGATAATTTTTACTGTTTTTCTCTCTTTTAATTAAAAGTTTCTTGTTTAAGAACGTGATTTTTTTTTATTCTGGTGTGAGACCCCAGGGGACGGGGTCTGGATTCACCAGAGAATTGGTGGGGAGAAAGGAGGGAAGGGGGAGAGAGGGGCTAATTTCTCTGTGTTGGGATTACTGTCTCTCTCAGGGAGAATCTGGGAGGGGAAGAGAGAAGGAGGGGGGGAAGGTGCATTTTCCTCTCTGTTTTAAGATTCAAGGAGTTTGAATCACAGTGATCTTCCAGGGTAACCCAGGGAGGGGAAGCCTGGGAGAGGCAATGGTGGGGGAAAGGGTTTACTTTCCCTGTGGTAAGATCCAGAGGGTCTGGGTCTTTGGTCCCCCCAAAACCTTGCCTGGGGACCCCTGAGTGTACCAGGCACTGAAATCCTGGTTGGTGGCAGCGCTACAAGTACTAAGCTGGTAATTGAGCTCAGAGGAATTCATTTTGGTACCCCATCTCTTGGACGCTAAGGTTCAGAGTGGGGAATTACACCATGACAGCTACCCACAGTGCAATGCTCCAGAAATCGACGCTAGCCTCGGTACATGGACGCACACCACCGAATTATTGTGCTCTGCATGCACTCTACTTTATACAATCTGTTTTACAAAACCGGTTTATGTAAAAATCGGAATAATCCTGTAGACGTGCCCTTAGAGACACGCACAACCAATGATGAATAGCCAATGATGAATCTAGCCTCCATAAGCTTATCTAACTCTTTTTTGAACCCAGATACTGTTTTTGGCCTTCACAACATCCCCTGGCAATGAGTTCGACAGGCTGACTGCACTGTGTGAAGAAGTACTTCCTTTTGTTGTTTTAAACCTGCTACCTATTAATTTCATTGGGTGATTCCTGGTTCCTGTGTTACGTGAAGGGGTAAATAATACTTCTTTATTCACATTCTCCACACCATTCAAGATTTTACAGACCTCTATCATAACCTCTCTTAATCGTCTCTTTTCCAAGCTGAAAAGTCTCAGTCTTTTTAAATCTCTCCTTTTGTACATTCCTAAGATACAAGACGATACAGACATTGAGAAATACCTTCACATCTACAGACTAGAAATGAAAACAATTCACCTGCTATTCTTCCACTTCAAGCCTCAAATTTTACAGAATGCAGCCCTCATATGTTTGCAGCAGTGGTGGCTTATCTCAACAATCAAGGGGAAACATGTAACCTCACTCAGGGAGGCATCACTTACTCTGATATGGACAGAAAAGAATCCAGCTATCAGAGCAATCTATATAGTTGGGAATCTCTTCATTACTAAAGACTTTCAGCGCTGTCCCAGCGTACCTCCCATGAAAGGGTGTCTCAGTTCACAAATATTTCACCAAATTTGCAGGAAATGGAGAACTCCAGCAACAGACTTCTTTGCTACAAGCCACAACTGCAAAGTGCCTCTAATTTTATGGTAGATACAAGAACTTACTAAAACTAGGGGACACTGGAATTCTATGTCTCTTGGAACCACAACCATCTCATCACTTGCCATGCAGAGACATCTGCTTCATATTGGCTCTAGGTCAGATGTGACTGACATCTGTAATTACGGTGACCAAATTGGGATCTAACTGTGGAACTGCATGGTTTGAGTCCAGCTTTTCTGAGGTCCTCCAGAATGGTGAGTTTCTTCTCCAAGAGGTGAATTTTTTGATGCCTGTAGTGAGGAAATCACAGATCTAATGGGTAGTGGGAAAAAGTTAGTATGTCAAAGCATGACAGCCTTAATCCAAAGTTTTGATACTTGTTTGGCAAACAGATGGAGCTGAGAAAACAAACTAACTATTTGCAAGTGAAACAGCTTTCCAAAAATCTTCCCACTAAAACTTCTTAGTGACTGTCCTACACGTGGGTAGGTAACTCATTAGATGATAAAGAAATTGCTGCTTCTTCCTTAGAAGCCTCTAGGAAGATATGCTTTTTCTTGTTAGCATTTTTAGGCCTCTCATTATAGGCTTCTTAGCATACGGTGGCTTTGGCTTCTCTAGAGAACTTTTTGAGGTAATCTATCAACTCCAGATCCACAAAGGGAAAAGAGGCAGCAAGAACAGGCAGATTCTGAACAGGGACAAGAAGCACTGGGAGGCAATGTCTAATGGTGCGAATGTGCCTAGATGATCTTATGGTGGTGCAGGCAGAACAACAAGCAGCCAATATGATGTGTTGTATCTTTTTTCTGTGTGTCTATCCAGTTCATAGACAGTATGCCTTTCTTCGAAAAGGGGAGGATTAACCACATCAAATGCAAAAACACAAAACGTGGAATAATTGGCTAAGCAGTAGTACAGCAGAAAAGGGCCTGAGATTTAAAGCAGATCACAAATTGAATGCGAGACAAAATTGTGATGCACTTGCAAAAAGGCTAATATTGTTCTGGGATACATTAACGTGAGTGTAGCACGTGAGACACGGGAGGTAACTGTCCCATTCTACTCAGCATTGGTGAAGTCTCAGATGAAATACTGTGTCCAGTTTTGGGCATTATATTTTACTTAAGATATGGACAATCTGGACTGTTCAGAGAAGAGCAACAAAAAATGATGAAAGGTTTAGAAAACCTAACCTATAAAGGTTAAAAAAACTGGGCACATTTACTCTTGAGAAAAGATAACTGTGAGGATACTTGATAACAGTCAACCAATCCATACAAGTAGTCCATTTCCTGGACATTACTGTACTAATAAGCGATGGTCACATAAACACCATGCTATACTTACCTACATGCCTCCAGCTTCCATCCAGGACACACCACACCATCCATTGTCTATAGCCAAGCTCTAAGAAACAACCGCATTTGCTCCAATCCCTCAGACAGAGACAAACACCTACAAGGTCTCTATCATGCATTCTGAAAACCACAATACCCACCTGCTAAAGTGAAAAAACAGATTGATAGAGCCAGAACAGTACCCAGAAGTCACCTACTACAGGACAGGCCTAACAAAGAAAACAACAGAATACCACTAGCCGTCACCTTCAGCCCCCAACTAAAACCTCTCCAGCGCATCACCAAAGATCTACAACCTATCCTGAAAGATGATCCCTCACTCTCACAGATCTTGAGAGACACACCAGTTCTTGCTCACAGACAGCCCCCCAACCTGAAGCAAATACTCACACCACACAACAAAAACACTAACCCAGGAACCTATCCTTGCAACGAAGCCTGATGCCAACTCTGTCCACATATTTATTCAAATGACACCATCATAGGACCTAATCACATAAACCACGCCATCGGGAGCTCGTTCACCTGCACATCTACTAATGTGATATATGCCACCATGTGCCAGCAATGCCCCTCTATCATGTACATTGGCCAAACGGGACAGTCTCTACACAAAAGAATAAATGGACACAAATCTGACATCAGGAATCATAACACTTCAACCTCTCTGGTCACTCAGTAACAGACTTAAAGGTGGCAATTTTGCAACAGAAAAGCTTCAAAAACAGACTCCAACGAGAAACTGCTGAGCTTGAATTAATATGCAAACTAGATACCATTAAGCTGGGTTTGAATAGAGACTGGGAGAGCTGGGTCATTACATATGTTGAATCTATTTACCCATGTTAAGTATCCTCACATCTTCTTGTCAACTGTCTAAAATGTTTTTTTCTCCTCCTGCTGATAATAGCTCATCTTAATTAATTAGCCTCCAACAGTTGGTATGGCTACTTCCACCTTTTCATGTTCTCTGTATGTATATATTTCTTACAGTATGTTCCATTCTATGCCTTTGATGAGTGGGCTGTAGCCCATGAAAGCTTATACTCAAATAAATTTGTTAGTCTCTAAGGTGCTACAAGTACTCTTGTTCTTTTTACTTTTATATTTGTCATTACAAATATTTGAACTGCAAAAAAGAAACAAAAAAAATTGTATTTCAATTCACCTAATACAAGTACTGTAGTGCAATCTCTTTATGATGAAAGTTGAACTTACAAAAGTAGAATTATGTACAAAAAAATAACTGGATTCAAAAATAAAACAATGAAAAACTTTAGAGCCTACAAGTCCACTCAGTCCTACTTCCGGTTCAACCAATCACTCAGATAGACAAGTTTTTTACAATTGCAGGAGATAATGCTGCACGATGCCTGTCTACATCACCTGAAAGAGATAACAGACATGGCACTGTTGTAGCTGGCACCACAAGATATTTATGTGCGAGATGCGCTAAAAATTCATGCTTCAACCACCATTCCAGAAGACATGCATCCATGCTGATGATGGGTTCTGCTCGATGGCAATCCAAAGCAGTGAAGACCAATGCAGGCTCATTTTCATCATCTGAGTAAGGTATCACCAGCAGAAGTTTGATTTTCATTTTTAGTGGTTTGGGTTCTGTAGTTTCCACATCAGAGTGCTACTCTTTTAAGACTTCTGAAAGCACGCTCCACATCTCATTGCTCTGAGATTTTGGAAGGCACTTCAGATTCTTAAACCTTGGGTCAAGTGCTGCAGCTATCTTTAGAAATCTCCCATTGGTACCTTCTTTGCCTTTCGTCAAATCTGCACTGCAGTGAAAGTGTTCTTAAAATGAACAACATGTGCTGGGTCACCGTCCGAGACTGCTATAACAATATATGACAGAATGTGGGTAAAACAGAGCAGGAGACATTGAATTCTCCCCCAAGCAGTTCAGTCCAAATTTAATTAAAGTATTATTTTTTTAATAAGCGTCATCAGCATGAAAGCATGTCCTCTGGAATGGAGGCTGAAGCATGAAGGGGCATAAGAATGTTTGGCATATCCGGCACATAAATACCTTGCAATACCGGCTACAAAAGTGCCATGTGAATGCCTGTTCTCACTTTCGGGTGTCACTGTAAATAACAAGTGGGCAGCATTATCTCCTGTAAATGTAAACAAACTTGTTTGTTTTCATGACTTGCTGAAAAAGAAGTTGGACTGAGTGCACTTGCAGGCTCTAAAGTTTTACATTGTTTTTGAGTTCAGTTATGTAAAAAAAAAAAAAATTACATTTGTAAGTTGCACTTTCATGACAAAGAAAGGGCCTGGACCATTTTGGTCATTTTCAGTCATAGGATTTTAAAAATCGTTAATTTCACGATTTCATATAATTAAATCTGAAATTTCGTAGCATTGTAATTATAGGGGTCCTCACCCAAAAAGGAGTTGTGGGGAGAAGGGGTCAAAAGGTTATTGTAGAGAGGGTTGCGGCACTGGTACCCTTACTTCTACGCTGTCTTCCAAGCTAGACAGCTGGAGAGTGGCCCCTGCTGGCCGGGAGCCCAGCTCTGAAGGCAGAGCCAGCACCAGCAGCAGCACAGAAGTAAGAATGGCATGGTATGGTATTGCCACCCTTACTTCTGCACTGCTGCTGATGGGGCACTGCCTTCAAAGCTGGGCACCCAGCCACCAGCTGCCACTCTCGAGCCACCCAGCTCTGAAAGCAGCACAGAAGGGCGACAATACCGCGGTCACTCTACAATAACCTTGTGACCCTCCTCCAACTCCCCTTTGGGTGAAAACCCCCAATTTAAGGAACACTAGTCTCCCCCATAAAATCTGGTCTCTTGTGTTCTTTTACTCTATATTATGCAGATTTCATGGTCCGTAATGCATTTTTCATGACCATGAATTTGGTATGGCCGTAACTATAGCACTTATATGAGGTGAACTGAAAAATATTTCTTATCATTTTTACAGTGCAAATATTTGTAATAAAAATAATAATATAAAGTGAGCACTGTATACTTTTAATCTTGAGGGCATTCTGAGCCAAAAAAATTATGTCTGCAAAATTCTAAACTTTTATTTGTCAATAAATAAATGTAGAGGTTCCAGCGTGGCAGTGGGGCACACAGGCCACTGGCTGCACAAAGGTGGGAGATCACCCTACAGAACATGGACTCAGCAGTGAGGCTGCACCCAACCCTGACACACAAAGTCTGGGCCTGCCCCAGAAACACCCAGCTCAGCTGGGCAGCATGGAGGGGCTTAGTATGGGGGGATACAGGTATGGCGTGAGAGGATTCTCTGTGGGACAATCTGGGAGCAGGCAGTTCAGTAGAGGATCTAGGTATGGAGGGATCTGGATGCACAGAGGCTCACTGAGGGGGGTTCCAGGTGCAGGGGCAATGGTACTCTACAAAGGCTTCCAGATGAAGGTGGTTGGGGCTCAGCGGAGGGGTCTGGGTGTGGAGGCCTCAGTGGGGGTGTCTGGGTGTTGGGGAAATGGGGATTGGTGCAGTGGGTGTCTGGGTGTAGCTAGTTGAGGGTTAATGATGTGGGGGCTCAAGGTGGGGCATCACGGTGGGGGTTTGAGTGGAAGGAGCTCAATAGAGGGTGGTCTGGGTGCAGCGGTGAGGGTCCAGCAGCAGGGAGTCTGGGTGCAGGGGGACGCTAGATGCAGCGGTTGAGGGTGAATGGGGTGAGGTTCAGGTATGGAGGGCTAGGGGAGTTCTGGATGTACCCAGTAAGGCTTGGCAAGGGTGTCTGGGTATGGAAGGTCTGGACGCACGGGGGGTTGGATCGATGGGGGAGCAGCTCTCCCTATAGTGATTTCCTCCCACACACACAGCTGAGAGCCATGGTGGACAGAAAGCAGGGGAGGATGCTGAGCTTCCTGCAGCTGGGGGAGGTTCCTGGGGGTGAGTCTGAAACAGCCCCAACAACTCCCTGCAGAGGAAAAGGAAGCCCCATCCTCTCCTGCCTCCAGCCCAGCCAGGACTAGCAGCTGATTCCGGCTCAGGGTAGCAGCCACTATCTGGGCTGTCCCCCACCCCGCAGTGATTCACCTCTCTTCTGGCTGTCTGAAATGACATACCTGCACTGCTAGGGAGTGGTGTGTGACTGTTTTTGCAGCTTCTCTTTTCTTCCCTGTCAGAAAGTCATTTTTCTACAGGGAAGAAAAAAAAATCTGCAGGCGATATGAATTCTGTGCATGCGCAGTGGTGCAAAATTCCCCCAGGAGTAACACTTCATATTCTGTGTTGTAATTAAAATCTGTAGGCCTGAGATTTAACTCACCACATACTAAACCAGTCTTGAGTGAAACTCAGGGATTTCACCATTAAAATTAAGAGGGAAAAAATGCTCCACTGCTGCTAAGGTGGCTCCACCTCAGGAATGCCCCTAACACGAGTCATAACACCAAGAGTTTTAAAGTAGAGATACCCAGGTGCTGGGAAGTTTAGGGAAGAAACAGAAAGACCCCAAGAACGGGTAAAATAGATAAGATAAGCTCTGACCAGTGAATTTATGCTGACCATCTGCACAAAAAAAGGTCATAAGTAACAATTTGGGCATGAGAGATAAAATATAAAAAGAGTTGAGCAGGGACGAGAAAACATAGGTGCCAGTGTGTGATTGGTTAAAGTTTGTTACCTAGGAGTACTGAACAATGTGATAGGTTTAGTGAAGTTAAAGGAGGTAGCTAATTTTACCTATATAATGTAACCAAAAAACAATGCTCTTTGGGAATCATCTCTAGACTGCAATTTAATATCAAGTTGCTAGAACTCTGAACCTTCTGCATGACTGTGATGTGCAGAGGCACTGCTGGAACCCCCAGACAAGCGGATCCTGACTGGCCACTGGGTGAATTTTGTCTGTATATTGGGAGTGGTGAGTATAAGAGATTTGTTCAGCATATGTATTCTGTGTGTGTTGCTAATAAATAGATGTTTAGAGCACAGCTGTGTAAGGCTCTTTCACTGGGAAGTGATTCCACAGTCCTCTAGAACCCTGAGTCCCGAGGGAAAGGGCGGGTATGTACGTTGACCAGGTTTCTTCCTGAGTCCTGTAGGTAAGGATAGGTGTCTTATACCTTGAACCCTTGGAAGGGAAAGGGTGAGGATGCCTGAAATAGACCAGGTCGTGCCTTGAGCCCTCGGTAGGGTATAAGCAGAGTGCCCTGGATTTTTTGCGGGTAACAAATCAACATATTTGAAAATGTAGAAAAACATCCAAAAATATTTAATACATTTCAATTGGCATTCTATTGTTTAACAGTGCGATTAGAACTGTGATTAATTGCAATCAGGGTGGATAAAAATCAAGGATTAAAAAAAATTAAAAATTGGATTTTTTTTTGTTTAAATAGGATTTTTTTCATAAAATGCTTTTTGAGGAAAAAACCTAGCTAAAGTTTCAATTAAGATATCTTTGAGCTATAATGTATCTCCCCATGGAATAGGGATTATACATTCTAATTCTATAGTATGAGACAATATAGTCATGTAATGTTTAAGAAAAGTTTTCTAAATGAGTTCCAATAGTTCATGGATTAGGGACCTGATCTTAAGGGGTTCCAGGGGCTTCTGTATAGATTATTTAAATTATTCTATCTACCCAATGGGACTCGGTGCTCAGTCTAGAAGATACCATCAGAGATGCTCAGTTTTGCAGTTCTCAAACTGTGGATTTGTGTCTACAGAGATAACATGCTTGATAACAGCAAGAGTGGAGGGGATAGCGCAGTGGTTTAAGCATTTGGCCTGCAAAACCCAGGGTTGTGAGCTCAATCCTTGAGGGGGCCACTTAGGGATCTGGGGCAAAATCAGTACTTGGTCCTGCTAGTGAAGGCAGGCGGCTGGACTCGATGACCTTCCAAGGTCCTTTCCAGTTCAAGGAGATAGGATATCTCCACTAATTTATTTATATAGAGGTGAGAAATAAGATCTCAACCCTATTGTCCCTCTGCAAATTTGTGTCCCTTACCTCTCTCTAAAAGTGCAAAGTTTCAAAAAGTTCAATGAACAGAAGATGGTTGAGGGTGGAATAGATCTGGACCAAGAGAAGAAGATTGGAGATGAATGTGAGAAGGGAGAGACAGGCAGTAGAAACAAAAGTAAAACTATTTGAGCAGCATAATCCTAAAGTCTTGAGGTCTTTCTGAGTGTAGCCTTCATTGATTTGAGACCTACCATACCATTCTCTCACTAGAAAGGAAAACCAACAATGGCACCAGGCCATAAAAGAGACACAGTTTGGGAATATTTTAATGATGTTCCTCTACCTGTGGGTAAGACAGGTATGCGTGCAAAATGCAAACAGTGCAACAAAGCAATGCAAGGCCTGGTTGCCTCAATGAAACAACATCATGAGAAATGTTCCTTCTCAGGAGGAAGCTGTGTTGAAGATGAGAGGAGAAACATGTCTGAACATGCAGGATCTTCAGGTTGGTCAACTTTTTTCTTTCACATTTCTTTCTTAAGGACTGCCTGTCTTCCTTCTGGACTATTCTTGAATTCTCATATTTGAGCAAAAAATATAGTTGTTACTCTATGGTACTATCATTTTAGATGCAGTTGAGATAAAATATAAATAGCTGAAATAGGCAGATCTTCCTTTTACAGTTTCACCTTTAAAGCAGTACTGAGTGTCAGTGAATGCAATGAGTAATACTAAATGAGTAGCATGGTAATAATAATTAAAATAAATGCATTGACATATTTTGTTTAGCAGAATCCATCCTCAACATACAGGATTCTGAAGACTCATTATCTTCAAGATAACTCTGAAACTATAGAAAATGATAATGATCTGCCAAAGATAGTGTTTCAGTCACATCATGTATGTCACACAGCCATAGTACATCACCACCTGTAGCAAAAAGAAAAAAAAAATATTGCCATCATCCAGAAACAACCATAGATAAAACAACGAGGAGCCCTTGTGGCACCTTAGAGACTAACAATTTTATTTTATTTTATGTTATTAATAAACGTTAGTCTCTAAGGTGCCACAAGGACTCCTTGTTGTTTCTGCTGATACAGACTAACATGGCTACCCCTCTGAAACCTACAACTACAGGTAAAGTTTGTGATAAGGACCAGCAGATTACAAAAAAAAAGAGGTAATTGAGGAAAAACTTGTCCGTTTGTTTATGCAACAAACTCTCCTTTCCATATGATTGAGAATCCACACTTCATTAACATGATTCAGTCATTAAGACCAGGATACAGTCCATCCAACAGAGCAGATGTCGCAGGCCAATTGCTGGATAAAGTGTATGAAAGAGAAATTGAGCAGTGTGCAAAGGTCTAGAGGGTAAAATTGTTAACCTGAGTCTTGATGGGTGGAGCAATGTCCACAATGATCCTATTGTATGTGCCTGTGTGACAACAGAAGAAGGGAGTGTCTTCCTTACAGAAACAATTGATACATCAGGAAATGTGCACACGGCAGAATACTTACAAGTATCAGTAAGAGCTATAACAAACTGTGAAAAAAAAATTCAAATGTCCAGTATGCAGCTTGGTCACAGACAATGCTGCAAATATATCCAATATGAGAAGGAATTATTTAGAAGGGAGTGAAGAGACTAGCAAGCTAATAACATACAGTTGCAGTGCTCATTTGATGCACTTCCTAGCCAAAGACTTCAGTGTTCCAGAAATAAAGCCTAATGTTGTTGAAACTGCAAAATGCTTTCGTAAGAACCACTTTGCAGCAGCTGCTCTGAAAAAAGTGGGAGGAAGCAAGCTAACTCTCTCAGAAGACATGCAATGGAACTCAGTAGTGGATTGTTTTGAGCATTATCTCAAGAACTGGCCTAATCTAATGATAGTTTGTGAACAAAACTGTGAAAAAATAGATGGCACTGTCACAGCCAAAGTTCTCAACATTGGGCTTAAGAGAAATGTTGAACACATCCTGAGTACCCTGAAGCCTATTTCTGTAGCCTTGAACAAAATGCAGGGAAATAGCTGTTTTAATGCTGATGCTCTTGAAATTCTTTAAAAAAAAAAAAAAGAGTTCTTAAAAAGAGAAATATGCAATGACAGACAAATTACAAGCATTGAAAAAACCAAATGGGACAAGCACTATCTCCAGCTCATTTTCTTGCAAATATTTTCAATACTCAGTACCAGGGTCAAACCTTAACTGCCGAAGAAGAGGAGTTGGCTATGACAGGGACATCCAGCAATCATCCCTCCATAACGCTAACTATAATAAACGTCAGAGCTAAGGGTGAACCATTCAAGAAATATATGTTTGCTGATGTTTTAAAGAAAGGCACACCAGTGAACAGATGGAAGTCACTTAAGCACTTGGATTCAGAGACTGTTGAAGTGCTAATCTCACTTTTAACAGCAGTAAGCTTCTTCTGCCGGTATAGAAAGAATATTTTCTTCCTTTGGACTAATTCATTCCAAATTGAGAAATCGTTTGGGACCTGAAAAAGCAGGCTTGTTTTTCCTTTTCCAGATTATGAACGAACAGGAAAATGAAGGTGAAGACGACTGAGTTAGCTGCAGAAGCCAATATTTTAAGTTTCTCATGTTGCCCTGGCAGACATAGTGGATTAATTATTTTTTTAAAATATTTCATTTAGATATTTTAGTTAAAAACAATTTTAACAAAAACAAACCTGATTTTAAAAAACTTAACTAAATTCAAAAATTCATATGCTTGTTTTGTTAAAATATTGTATGTTTGCTGTTGAAGAAAAAAATTCAGAATACATAACATTGTTTTAGTTTAAAAAAACAATTTAAATGTCTGTCTGGTAATGTTCTCCTCCTAATACAGCATGGCAAGAAAATCCTTCAAATATTAATGATTAACCTGTTGAATTGGAGATAGTTCACCTCCCAATGACTTCATAAATATCTGCTTCAATTACCTTTGGTAAATGAAATAACCAAACATTCATTTTCTGATATAGCTGTAAAATTAATCTAAAAAGTTTTCAAAATAAATCACTTTAAAAATGTATAACGTGTAACTTTTAAAAATGAAACCTACATCTATCTCCAAGTTGTGAAGAATATGTATTAAGGTAATTAAAACCAACAAGAATGCACAGGGTTGGTTGTGTGGATACAGTCATTTTTAAATCGACCTAAGGCGGCTAAATTTGACCTAACCCCGTAGTGTAGACCAGGGCGAGGATCCTTTTTAAATGTGAACATAAATCTTTAAAGAGTGTAGCTCATGCTTTCTCTTCTGTTGTGTGTTAGACCTAGTAGAACAAGTCTGTTATCAAATTTAAATTTGAATACAAGTTACACAAATATCACCGTCCAATTCCATCAATACACATTTCCAGAATGGAAGACATTTAAGCTGGGAAGAAGCTTTTATGTCATGTGACTGAAGACATAATTTATAAGTACTAATCAATATTTTTCCATATTCTGGAATAGACATCCTTCCTAATCCCATACATTCCATGCAGCAGCTACGGTGTTTGGATACAAGAAATCATATTGGGAAAATATCCACCACATGCAAATAACTATCTACTATGATGGAAACAAGTTCAGTTGTTTAGTTATATTCCCCCAATTTTGCCTCCATGTGGTTTACTTCCTCTCTCTTAGCATAGGATTTTGCATCGATCACAAAGAAAAAGAAACTTCGTTAAAAAGGGTTATGGTTGAAAAACAATATTATGTTTCCCATACTAAATATTCCATACTTTTTTAAAAACCTAAACATCAGAATGTTGGAAGTGAACAGTCAGGCAACTCATCCAATACCCCGTCTGCCATATAACTCTGCTCTACAGCCAAAATACTTCTGAAATAAATGTAGTCCAACTTTACTAATTCTGGGTCACTGAGAACGAAAATGATGCTTAAAATTGTTGATTGGCTCTAGTTTTCAAGATATGCTATTGGGTCAGTATATACGATCCTTGACTTGGGAACAGCGGAGGATAAGTGAGTTATAAAGGGAAGGGATCTAAATTTAAACCAGAAATGACTACAGTACATCTTTGACCGGATCTATGAATAAATCTATGACTGGGTTTGGACAGTACATGCTTTTTAGGCAAAACAATGAATGATGCAATCTGAAGCTGGTATTGCATCGTATATGATATGAATTGCATCATGTTATTCCTAGAAGTCATGGATGATGCAATCATAACGAAGCTTACATCACTCTGCTGAACAAATTGCCCTATATCAGCTCTAGAAATCATACAGTGTCGTGCTCTCTTATTTGTCAGTGTTTGATTTTGCAAAGGGACACATTTCTGTTTAGCCAAAGTGAACAGAAATGCCTCGTACTTGTGTGAACAGTGCAGATAACTTCTGCTATGTTTGTGGTGAAGTGACTTTTGCATCACAAAAGTGCAGTATAACCACTATGGTTAAGAAACCCTCTCACCTTTATTTTGGCTGCCAAATTGGAGAACAGGACAAGAGGTGGGCCCCACACATATGCTGCAACATTTGTGCAACAAATCTTCACCAGTGGTTGAACAGGAAAAGGAAATCTATGCCTTTTGCAGTGCCAATGATTTGGAGAGAGCCAACAGATCATACCAATTGTTACTTCTGCATGGTGCCTCCAGCTGGGAAGGGTGTGTCAAAGAAGAAAAAGTGGACTGTGCATTATCCAAACATTCCATCAGCTATACGCCCAGTACCCCACGGAGAAGGACTGCCGGTTCCTGATGCACCAAAATCATTCTCACTTGAGTCAGACGAGGAAGAGGATAAGGATGAAACTTCTGGTCCTGAACCATCAATGTCACAGGACCCACATTTTCTCCCATCCTCCTCCTCTGAACCACACCTCATAACACAAGGTGAACTGAATAATCTTATCAAAGATTTGGAACTACCCAAGAGTAAGGCAGAGCTGTTGGGCTCCAGACTACAGCAGTGGAATCTCCTCGCAGGCTGTCAGGGCAAATGGAGCCCATCAATGCTTGCAGACTATTGCTGGACAGTGACAAGAGATGCTCCATTTAATGAATACAAGAGACAAGCCAAGAAGCGCCGAGTAGACACTGAATAAGACTAAACTATGTACATAATAGTTTTTTGCCTTTTGTTTCATAATACATTTTATTTATATAACCCTTTTGCTGATTTTTAAAGTGTTACATAAACAGGACAGGTGAAATATTATCATGTAAAGCAACCATAAACACATGAAAAGACCTAGGTTTACAATTTATGATTAAAACTCTACTATCTACATAATATACATAGATATAAAATGTAAAAACTTAAATATCTTAGAAACAGTAGCCAATCAGTTGTTTTAATTGTCATATTTGAATTCAGCACATCAAAATACATAGTAAATATCACATTTTATCTCTGAAGCAGACGACTTCTCAAAAATTGTAGACCAGTGTAATCTAACCCTATCTAATTTACAATGTCCACCCAACTTTAAAATTTTCCTCATTTGGTTTCTTCTCTTATAGAAATGTGATGTTGAGTGTAAACTATTGATTTTGTATAGTCTTTAATAAATGTGCATAAATATTTTGAAAGAAACACATGATACATGATGTTCTGAAAGAGTTTTACAAATTTCCATATTTTAAATGTATTGGGGTAGAAGAATATTTCATTATTATTTTCATCTATTTAGATCATGAATTGATATGTTTATATGTTGTAGATGTAAGTGTATGTAGACCTCAGAAATTTACAATTTTAAAATCACATTCAGGACTCCAGGAAGCCTACAATTCTACGACTTTTCCACACAAGTCACAGCTTGCTCCAGAATTGTGCTGCAGAATCTTGCATGATGTCAAAAGCAGCTGCTGAGTGCTTAACACTTTTGAAAATATATGACCACTTATTTACATGCCTAAATATGGCCTTGGGCTCCTACTTTCAGGCATACATTTCTGAAGAGTCCTGGAATAAAACGATTACCTACCTTTCATAACTGTTGTTCTTTGAGATGTGTTGCTCATGTCCATTCCATTCTAGGTGTGTGCGCACCCATGTGCAAAGTTGTTGGTAGACTTTTGCCTTAGCAGTATCTGTAGACTTGGCTGTGGCACTCCCTTGAGTGCTGCGCTCATGTATATCAGGTGCCGCCAGCCCCATGCCCTCTCAGTTCCTTCTTGCTGGCAACTTCAACAGAGGGGCAGGAGAGCAGGTAATGGAATGGACATGAGCAACACATCTCAAAGAACAACAGTTACAAAAGGTAGGTGTGACATTCTGATATAACCTCTGACCGTATAGATCATTGTTGCAACCACTGTTATATATTTGTAGCAAATATTGTACAAAGGTTGTTGTGTTAGGTGTCTATGGAAAGGTTATGATTTGCTGATTATGATATCTATATGGGTGCATCATTTTTGTAGCTGAAGTTATGAATATTGGCTATGTACTTGCATATCAATGTGTTTTGATTCTAAGTGACCTCAGTGAAGCATTTGGTCAGCTTCTTGAGAAGGGACTATTCTTAGTAAGTGCCCAATCAAGAATCACTTAACTGACAATGGACTTTGGGAGACGCCAATCCACATCTGAGCTTTCTTGGGAACTTTCAAACTAACATGTAAACAATGGCGTCAGCCTGTAAAAAACTGAGTCATGCATGGACATATGACTTGCCCATGTGGCTCCAAACTCCATCTTGCTGTGATCTTGCACAGGAGAACCAAGGGGTTTCCAGCCACAAGAGAAAATATATTAAAAGGCAGGTGCATCTCCTCCATCTTGTCTTCAGTCCTGCTTCTTACTTCTGGAGGGACTTTGCTACAAACTGAAGCTCTGAACAAAGGACTGAATGACCCATCCAAACCTGTGGATGTATTCCAGACACTTGATCTGAATCTGCAGTTTATTCTAAAAGCCTGCTACAAGCCTGAACCAAGAACTTTGCCATTACTATATGTAATTGATTCCATTTAACCAATTCTAGCTCTCATCTATATCTTTTTCCTTTTATGAATAAACCTTTAGATTCTAAAGGATTGGCAACAGTATGATTTGTGGATAAGATCTGACCTGTATATTGACCTGGGTCTGGGCTTGGTCCTTTGGGATCGTGAGAACCTTCTTCTTTTACTGGGATATTTGTTTTCACAACCATTCATCCCCATAACGAGTGGCACTGGTGGGGATACTGGGAAACAGGAGCGTCTAAGGGAATTGCTTGTGTGACTTATTAGCCAGTGAGGTAAAACCAAAGTTCTCTCTTTCTGGTTGGTTTGGTTTGCCTTCGTGTGCAAAGGAATCCCAGCTTTGAGCTGTAACTGTCCTGCTCTCAGCAATCTGTCCTGAATTGGTACTCTCAGAAGTGTCCCAGTAGGTAACTGTTTTTTCTTCTTCGAGTGCTTGCTCATATTGATTCCATTCTAAGTGACTCACAAGCAGGATCTCTGGAAGTGGGCTCAGAGTTCACAGATGCACAGCTTGTAACACCGTTCTACCAAAGTCAGCATCATCTTGGGCTTGCTGGGTAACCGCATAGTGAGACATGAACGTATGGATGGACGACCAGGTGGCAGCCCTACAGAGATCAGAAATTGGCACATGGGCCAGGAAGGCCGGCACTGAGGCTTGTGCTCTAGTTCAGTGGGCGGTTACAATAGCCAGTGGAGGCACCTTTGCCTGATCATAGCAGGATGCAGGTGATGATCCTGCCATGGGAGACTGATGCCTCGAATAGTCAGACTGGTGTCAGGAGTAGAGGAAGCAGTGCCATGTTGGAGAGAATCCCCGAGGTCTCTGTGACAGTGACCATTGGTGCGAAGATGACTGGTGCTGATTGTATGGCAACCAAAACTTCCCTCTGGCCAAGACTGGGTGAGGGCGGAGACCAGGAACATGGTGCCAGTGAGAACATGGTGCCAGTAGTGGAGAACGGGTGATCTGGGCTGATGCAGAGACCAGGGGCATGGCAACAAAGGGCTCTGCCTCAGCTGCTGAGACTGGTGGCGCTTACTCACCTTCTGGGAGGCTTTCTTGGCTAGCTTGCCGGTTCATTGCTGCACGAAGTGCTGGCTGTGGTGGGAAAGTCCTTTGCTCTCTGGGTGCCGGGAGCCGAGAAGGCATTGATTGCACCATCAGTTTGGGTCCCCTACCCAGAGTCGGTGGCAGATCCCATAGGGGGGTAGGAGGTCCCCTCGGGGATGTGACCCCTTGTGGCTCCAATGTCAGCGGGCAGCCCGAGCACGGTCCTTTGCCCGATGCCCCTTGGTCTGACTTGCTCAGTGCCAGATCCCTCTTCTTCATCTTCATCTTCAGCGCCGATGATGGGATTAGTGTCGAGTAGAGCCTGGTGCTGGGGAGCGCTATGCACTGAGGCCAAAGTGCTGGCAGTTGAGTCTGGCTGGACCAGCTCAGAGGCTGGGTGAAGAGCGGCTTCCATGAGAAAGGCCCTGAAGTGAATGCTGCATTCTTTCTGTGTCCTTGGACAAAAGTTCTTACAGATTCAACACTTTTCTTTAACGTGGGATTCCCCCAAGCATTTCAGACAGCTACCATGCAGGTCACTAACAGGCATAGGCCTGTTGCAGTCAGAGCAGGGCTTAAAACCTGGAGACCTGCGCATGCTCTGCCTGGGGCAAAGTCCCTGCCAGGACCCTAACTGACTAACTACAGTACTTAACAGCTACTTACTAACTAATCTACAATAAAACAAACTATTTACAGCTGGAACATGAGGTTCTAAGAGTAAGGGTATGGCTACACTTGAACTTTGAAGTGTGACTGTGGTCGGAGCACCAGCGCTGGGAGAGAGCTCTCCCAGCGCTGCACGTAAACCACATCCTCTACGGGTGTAGCTTGCAGCACTGGGAGCCGCGCTCCCAGCGCTGCGGCACTGATTACACTGAGGCTTTATAGCACTGTATATTGCAGCGCTCAAGGGGGTGTTTTTTCACAGCCCTGAGCACGAAAGCTGCAGCGCTGTAAAGCGCCAGTGTAGCCAAGCCCTAAGAAAACTGCTGACCACTTGCAAAGCAATGGAGGTACTCTGACCAACCACCACAGGCAATAAGAAGGAACTGAGAAGGCATAGGGCCGGCGGTGCCTGATATACTAACACATGAGCGCGGCACTCCAGGGGGCACCATAGCCAACCCTACGGATACCACTAAGACAAAAGTCTCCAACAACTGTGCACGCACCTAGAATGGAATAGACATGACAAGCACTCAAAAACACACCTTGTATTGTTAATATCCTGGGACTAGCATGGCTACAACAACACTACATACAACAATGCTAAATATTTTAAGTATTAATTGAAGTTATTGATATGCTGTCAGAAAAAAAAAAAACCACAAACAAGTTTGGCACCTTGCCTCCTATTCGCAAGACCCAATTCCCACAGCAACACCATTCTAGTCTAAAAGGCTGGACAGAGCCTTTTGTGCAGAATCCCTGCTGTCTGCCACTCCCAGATGCTGCTGGCCAGGGGAGCAAGGCGTTACAAAGCCAAGAACATGCTGCTTAGAAGTGCAACACTCTACTTCCACTTCTAGGCTTACAGGCAATAAGCCTTTTATAACAAGGAAGAATTCAGTGTAAGTAGCATTAAGACTTTCCTTAAAACTGAATACTGAGGGATAAATTAATAATCATTCATTTTTAGCTGAGGTCAGAATGGACTCTTCACTTTTTCTTAATTATATCTTAAAAAAATTAAAGTCTATGTTAAAGGAGACCTGCAAAGTGATTTAAAAAAAAAAAGTCCACATTTTAACTTATGATGAATAAAGGCATTCTGAAAGTCTTTTCCAAAGAGGAGAAGAGGACTGTTCTACTTGGTTTTTTACATTAAAAATTAGGTATGCAAACAGTATGGACTACTGTAGGCTTGGAAGGATTAGATTTTCATAATTAAATGCTGGTTTCACTGTACACACACAAACCAACAAAAATATTTCCATTGATAACAACTGAAATTTACAGATAGATAATGAAAGAAAAATGTTGCTTGATAACTTTGAGTTTGATTTAAGGAGATTTACTTTGTATGTTTTGACATTTTATATTGACTGACAGTTTGTGTTTTAATGGTTATAAAGCTTTAACTTTTTGAATCTCAACATCTACTGTCAAATAATTGTTTGATTCCCCCATAATATCCTGCAACTGTGAAAACTTAAATCGATACAAATTGAAAAAAATTAAAAATAGACCAATATTATCAGTCATAATTATAAAAATAATAAAAATGAAATTCCACCAAGCCTACTTAAGATTGTTCTCACAGCTAATTAATCTACATACTGCACTACAATAGTTTTTAAATGATACATGTGCTTCTTTAATCTTCG
Source organism: Gopherus evgoodei (assembly GCF_007399415.2). Classification (NCBI taxonomy): domain Eukaryota; kingdom Metazoa; phylum Chordata; order Testudines; family Testudinidae; genus Gopherus; species Gopherus evgoodei. The sequence goes on along the minus strand of NC_044324.1, from coordinate 197,149,209 downwards.
CCCTGCTGAAACACCTGTCTTTTTTCCTCATTAGCCTTTGTAGCCATCATCTCTGTTTATGATCACCTCCACTGAGTAATCTTGTCATAATTTAATCTGCTTTTAGTTTTCTAAACTCCCAAGCATATCTGGGACTGCTTAATCATTCCAGTACTTTTTATAATATAGTAACATCTATTAAGAGACTCAATTGTGCTAATCACAGTTCAAACATGTAGAAAAAGAGATGATCCTCGCATTAAAGAGCTTATAGTCATGACTTATGACAAGACACAATAGTGTAATGGAATTGAGGTTGGGGGTGGAAGAAATAATGCAAACTAACAGTAATACAAAGTGCACATAATATGTGTTGTGTGCTCTGGCTAGGTTAAGAGTCTACATTTCTCTGCCCATACTATCCTATCAAAAGCTGATTTTCCTTGGTCATATACTTTCTTTTAGTTTATTTAGATTTAGGATGGAGACTGCATTGTCCAACTATATCCTCAAATCAGGCATTTTTTAATTTGTGGTGGAAGCATAGAATGATTGATGGCTATAATCTTCCTTTTTGATAAGTGACTGGGATCCTTGGAGAGGATTCCAAAGGATGGTGAGCCATTGGAAGGAAGATCATAGAATCACAGAATATCAGGGTTGGAAGGGACCTCAGGAGGTCATCTAGTCCAACCACCCGCTCAAAGCAGGACCAATCCCCAACTCAATCTCCAAACGGCCCCCTCAAGGATTACACTCACAAACCTGGGTTTAGCAGGCCAATGCTCAAACCACTGAGCTATCCCTCCCCCCATGTTCCAGTATGCTTCCTTTTAAATTGGTTATGTTTCAACAACCACCTCAGAGAAAGTACAACAGACTGGGCCAGGACTAGCTGTTTCTTCAAGTGCCTGGAATTCATCTTCCACTGAGGAGGGGTACCTGATGACAACACAGAATGATATATTATTATACTTTTAGGTTATCTGTCCTGAACTGGAACTACTCTGCCCAGTTTGGTGCTGAATTTGGTTCCCAGATATACAGAAGTTCTTCCTCGTGGTTAGTGTGCTTTTCTTGGTTGAACATTCAGCTAAGCTATTCCAGTAACAAGCACATTTTAGAGATGGCTGTCCATGCCAATAGTTAACTCTAACTACCAGTACCCAAAATTAGTGGCTATTTTTAAAAAATACTCTGTTCTCTCTCTCTCTCTCTCTCTCTCTAAAATAGGGTTAAGATTTCCCTATCTTATTAATTAATCCATCCTCTGGGCTAATTTGTAACCGTGAAGCACTCAGATACAATGATGAGTACCACAGAAAAGCCTCTGAAGAAATAAAGGGCTCATTCAGAGCAGGATTAAGATGAAGTGCAGTAAATAAGGCATAGAGCCATATGATGAACGATACAAATAAAAAGAAATACTTAACACTGTCCATTTGGTACACTGAATAAGGCAACGATTCAGAACACATAGTATGCAGTAATGTAATTAATGATTTCTCATCACATGCATATTTACATTGGAGCTGAATTAGGATTGCATGGGTAGCTTTTATTCTGGCATTTCCTAACTCTTCAGAGCTTGACTTTGCAACCTTAATGATTTTTAATGTAGTTATTTTGCATGGAATATGCACAGACACAGAATGGGAGATAATAAATTCACTCTCTCCCACTCACCCCCTCTTACTCATCAACATCCCCATTAATTTGGAAATGTAAGCAGATACCTGCCAGTCTCTAAACCTACTAGCTGTAGACTGACAGTAAAGGGACTTGCCTCTGCCTTGGGACCATGAACATGTGAGAAGCCAACTATGCCCCAAAAGCAGTTGGAAAAAGGGAGAATGCTGCCTCTAAATCCCATGTCACAGCTAAACACACTCTTAGTACCTTTTTCAGACCTGAAGAATAGCTCTGTGCAGCTCAAAAGCTTGTCTCTCTCACCAGACACAAGTTAGTCTAATAAAAGGTATTACCTAACCTACCTTCTCTCTCTAATATCAGACTCTTGCTAATAGTTACCCAATATTTGATGCTCCACACATACCCCTCTACCAGAAAATCAAGCCCTTCTCTGGCTCCTTGATGAAAGTAGTAACATTCTCTCTCTCTTCCTCTCACCCACCTCTCTCATTCCAGATTCTCCCAGCCCCTATGGCTGCTTTATGGCTGCTGAACAGAGGCTGTAACAGGGTGGCTTGCTCCACAGACTGGAGAAGCTGGGGCTAGCCAACCCTGATTACATAATGAGCCATACCTGACAGGAATCAAGTGATTCACCAATGAAGAGCAGCTGGAAGCTGCACTGAGTGGGGAGATGCTCAGGGAAATAAAAAGCTGCTAGGAGTGAGCAGGATCCAGCAGAGAGGGCAGGAAAGGCCAGGAAATTACCCCAAAACAGAATAAAACGGATGGATTTTGTTCAAGACTGAGTTTTACTTTTAAGTTTATCTGAATAAACCCAGACCTGAAGAAGGAGTGTGGTGACTGGATGAGCAAAAGGATATGGAGTCTGTGTAAAAAGACCTGGAAGACGGAGAAAGAGTAGGACTGCACAGAGGCACCCCTGGCCATGACAGAATCCGTGAGAGGCAATAAATGGACACATCACTATAACGGAACACCCTACAATCACCTCAATGAGTCCTCTTCCCTAGTGCAAAGCTCCAACACATGCCTCCAGTGCCGCTCAAAGCTCTGCCAAGAGGCAGCAGAGTGAAATGTTTCAATTCTTCTCAGTTTCATTGCTGCCAATAAAGTTCTTAATAATAGTGAAGCTGACCAGAATCTTGTCAATTTCACTCTGCTATAATTTGGCAAAGTTATAGGCAGAAGCAGTAACACCACGGTTGTCAGTCTGCAGACTTACTTTTTCCAAAGGCATGTCTACACTACAAAATTAAGTCAACTTAAGTCGACATCCAGCTGCCACAGTAATTAAGTCAGTCGTGCATGTCCACACCATGCTCACTGTGTCAGTGGACTGCCTCTTCACTAGCAGCTCTTGCATCGATGCAGAGAGCAGTGCACTGTTGGTAGATATCCCACAGTGTACTAACTGCACAGGTTTTTGGGAAGGACTTGCAATGCCTCATGGAACCAAAACATTGTTGAATTGGGAAATGGGAACATGGCTTTGACTTCCCATGATGCAGTTTCTTCCCTCCCTACCTACCCTGATTTCAGCAGCAAACACTCCATACTTTTTCACACCTTTTTTCAAAAAGCTGGCTTAGCCAGGCATACGCCATAGTCCAAGAAGTACAGATCCCGCTCAGCTGTGCAATACTGTTGTGAGCATTAGAAACACCTTGCATCTTATCTTGCAGCATTTCCAGAGATGAGACAGAAGCTGCCGTGTGGAACATTGCAATATCATTCAAACAGCTGGTGTTGCAAGCACTGGTGGATCATAGGGGGCATTTCACTGACATCAACGTGGGATGGTCAGGAAAGGTGCATGATGTGCACATCTTTAGGAACACGGATCTGTTCAGAAGGCTGCAAGAAGGGACTTTCTTTCCAGATCACAAAATAACCACACTGAAATGCCAATTGTGATCCAAGGAGATCCAGCCTACCCCTTGCTCCCATGGCTCATGAAGCTGTACACTGGACACCTGGATAGCAGTAAGGTGCCATTCAACAACAGGCTCAGCAAGTGCAGAACTGTGGTGGAATGTGCCTTTGGATGTTTAAAGGGTCGCTGGCACAGTTTGCTTACTAGGTTAGACCTCAGTGAAAGCAATATCACCACTGTTATTGCTATGTGATGCATGCTCCAAAACATCTGTGAGGCAAAGGGAGAGAAGTTTCCACAGGAGTGGTATGTGGAGGCAGAGAGGCTGTCTGCTAATTTTGAGCAGCAATAAGAAGAGCCCAGTGAGGAGCTCTGCAACTGCGGGATGCTTTGAAAACCCATTTCAGTAATGACCCTTTTGCTTGGAATAAATAAAAGACTATTTCAATCTCAAAACATTTACTTTTATTGCACAAACACAAAGAAACTGAAAAACCAGGAAAAGAATTTAACCTTAGACAAACAGTGTAATAAAATTGGGAAGGGAGACACCAAGTCAGCTTGTCTGTAAAAGCACAGCAGTCTGGCCCATCAAAGGTCATCGAATTGCTGGGTTTTGTTCTTCGTACCCGACCCTCGTGTTGTGGAAGGGATATTGCTCTTTTCCCCACCCCGCCTCATGGAACATTTGGGGGAGGAGGAGTGGGAATATAGCGATGTTTGCAGGCTGTTCTGCTGTCTCTTCTGAAGTTCAGCTGGATGCCTCAACATGTATGACAGCTCCTTCACAATCCGCAGCATCTCATCCTGCATGGCACACTCATGCTCCTGGGATGCTCTCCTGTTCTCATGTCCATGTCCAATTTTTCAGAGAATGAAATCCCCCAGGCTCTTACCTCCATTCCCTCTGTCCAAGAGGCATTCATTATCTCATTGAACATGTCATGTTTTCAAAATCTGGGGAAGTCTCTCCACTGGTGTGAAGGATTCGCTGAAGGCCAAGCTTTTCACAGTAAAGCATGCAAAGCACAAGGCAACCACTGTCAGTGCATACCCTAGGTCTAGCATACACTTAGTATTTAAAAATCACTTCCCTGATTCCACTGAAGTGAAATTCAGAACATAATCAGTATTCCCAGCTATTCAATGAACCAGTTTGCTGTTCCAGCCATGGTGAGTATGGCGCAGGGATATGGGCGACAGGTATTGTAATGCAACATGCAGGCAACCCGTATTGGAAGTACAGGTGTGCAATGCCCCCTCCACTTAGCAACACTGACAGTGCACAGAGACCGGGGACCAGTGTTGAGCCTCCCAAAGTGTGATCTTTGTCCAAGGAGGCTCTGAGGGAGAATAGGGAGGAGGGAGGATGCGGCTGCGAGAGAAGACAGGACACGCCCCTCCTTCCCTTAACGCTGCTGGTAGCAGCTGTCCAGGGCTTGCAGATTCCTAGGTCAACGCCGATCCCTGCCACTCAAACCACTGGCATGATAGGGAAATTGTGTTTGAGAGGGACCCAGAAATCATGATGGGTGGAGGATCACATGCTCTACTGTTTGCGGTATGAGCACTTGTAATGAAAACAACCACCATCTCCCTAGGTGACCCTATGTGATATCAGTCTCCGGAGGGTAACAGAGGAAGCAAGGGAGCAGATGCTGAAAGCATCTGGGTATGACCTTGTCCTTATCCTGCTACACTGTGTACCACAATGATGCCAGCAGAAATAATACTGGAGTGGTGCGGGAAAGTGTCCTACTGTGGTAGAAGAAATAAGGCAGCCCTCCCCAGAAACCTTCTGAAAAGGATTGCAGAGTACACCTCTACCCTGATATAATGCAACCAGATATAACACGAATTCGGATATAATGTGATAAAGCAGTGCTCTGGGGGGCAGGGCTGCGCACTCTGGTGGATCAAAGCAAGTTCAATATCACGTGGTTTCACCTATAACGCGGTAAGATTTTTTGGCTCCTGAAGACAACGTTATATTGGGGTAGAGGTGTACCTCCATGAAAGTTTCCTGGAGATCTCCATGGAGGATATCCGGGTCATCTCTGTGCACATAAATAGTCTGCATAGCTGGAGCGACCACTGGGAGGCAGATACTCACTGTATCTCACTTTTTCTTCAGCTATTCATAAGAGCATATAATCCCTACAGTTTGATTGGAATTGCATGCTCACCAGAGGTGCCTTCCCCGGCATCACACTCGGCCACGATGCTGTCGTGCGACTGGTTGGACTGCTCAGAGGTTAAAAACAGCTCCTGGCTCTCAGGGAGAATGGATCCCCCACTCGCCAGTCTCCCCATTCTCCCCCTACTCTTCCTTGTCCAAAACTTTCTCCTTGTTGACTGAGGCAGCCCGATACTCAGACTCCTCTGAGATATCCACGCTGCTTTTGGGGGTAGTGGTGGGGTCCCAGCTTAGAATCGCATGCAGCTCACTGTAGAAGCATCATGTCTGCAATGCAGAATGCAGTACAACTGCCTCCCTTGTCTTCTAGTATGCCTGCCAAAGTTCATTGATTTTCACATGGCACTACTGTATGTCTCTGCTGTAGCCCTTTTCCTCAATGTCCTACGTGATCTTCTTGTAGATATTAACATTTCTCTGGCTGATGCACAGGCCTGCACAGACTCTACTTCTCTCAGACCAATAAGATCCACCACCTCCTGTGTACTCCAGGCTAGAGCATGTTTTGGGCACTGAGTCACCATGATTAGCTAGGCTGGTGAGCTCTCCAGGCTGATCAAACAGGAAATGAGAATTCACAAGTTCCTTTAACAGGAGGGACTGTTTCCTGTGTAACTGGTTGCTGTGTAACAGAGTTGAAAACGATCACCAGAGCAGTCAGAGCAAAGCATTGTGGGATACTTCCTGGAGGCTAATTCAGTCAATTTAAACAACTCTGCATCTATTCTCCCTTTATGTCGACCCACTAACATCAAATTACACCCTATACCTCTCGTGGAGGTGGAGTAATTAAGTAGATACAGCAGGCAAATTAGGTCAGCAGAAGGGACCTGGAGGTATAGACACATACATTATTAGATAGATGTAAGGCAGCTTCTGTCAACCTAAGTTTACAGTGTAGACCAGGCCTAAGTAAAACTGAGTCTGCAGAAGTTAATGGCACTTACCAGGAACAGCAGGGTTTTCAAGATCTGGTATAATAGCAGGTCTACCTTGAGAGACTCGTATACTTGAGCTGGAAGCAACAAGTCAGCTAGTGCAGGAGGGTCATGTGCATTATGTGGAGAAATCTGAATTCCATTTTCAATTATTGTCCATGAGTCAGTGTATGAATGTCATATTATATATTTTCCGCCAACCAAAATGGAACTCTCATTGATGTCAATGGGATTTCTGAATGAAGATCAAGAGAATGTGGCCTTTATGCAGTAAGTAAACAATCACTGAAAAGTCTGGTACCTTACTGCTACATTCAACATCTCTTAGTAGGGAAATACTCTCACTTTTAGGACAATTACTATTTCCTTTTTCTTTCTAGCTTCTCCGTCCTCCTTTCTCTATGTCTCTTCTTTACTTTCCTGCAGCAACCCCCCAATTCAATCCCACAGCCTGTTAGCTTTCTTCCCTCTTCCATCCACTGAAATGATCAGCAACTAACTATTTAATGCTAACTCAAAACTAGTGCCTAATGATGACTAACACCACAATAAAATGAATAAAGGGAAAGAGAGAAAGAGTTCACAGCCATTGTTATGATTTTTTCTGAGTCTGGAGAAAGTGTAAACTTTCTCTACAGTAACTGTAGTTCTATGAGATGTTGTAGTCAGTGTGGCTCTAACTATAGGCACGCATGCATGCACCTCTTGTGTGTGAGATCAGAGTCTTTTGAAAAGCAGGATCCTGAGTCTGCATTTACTGTGCCTCCTCCTGCTCTCCTATGCAAGCATAATGGGAGAAGCAGCTGTGACCCTCTCTCAGTTCTCTCAATTCAAAACCTGTGATAGCTGAGAACTCCAAAAAGCAGCAGTGGATTGGTAGATCTACACCAGGGGATCTCAAATTCAAATGACTACTAGGGCCATATGAGGACTAGTGCATTGGCCCAAGGACCACATCACTGACACACATGCCCCCCCCCCCACACTGCCCCTGGCCCCGGCCCCACTCCACCCCTTCCATCAGGCCCTGCCCCTGTCCCATCTCTTCTCCACCTCCTCCCCTGAGTGCGCGGCTCCCCACTCCTCTCCTCTCCCTCCTGGAAAGTGCTAAGCGCCACCAACAGCTATTTGGTGGCTTGGTGGTGGGAAGTGCCTGCAGGTAGGCAGAAAAAAAGAGAAGAGTAATATAGTAGTATAGTATTAAAATACAGCATGCTATTAAAAGTCAATTTATTAACTTTTTTTTTTTTAACAACTTCTTTAACTGTAATGTGAAAAGTCAGTGCTATTTTTGACAGTCATTTCATTTTTGGCCACTTAGCTGGCAGCATTTTGCATCAACCAGAGCATTAATATTAGGTTTGATACCCTGAGATGAAACGAGTATCAGTGTTGCTTTCAAATGTTCATCAGTAAGCCTTGACCTTAACACAGATTTGTTAATCTTCATGGAAGAGAAAAACTGTTCACATTAATATGTACTTCCAAACATTGCCATTATCCTTGCAGAAGCAGAGAGTAACATGGGAAATCTTTCTTATGAAAGAAATCTGAAGAATTCTGGAATTCCAACATCTGTATACTTCTGCTTTAAAATGGTGTCATACTGAAGCTCCACTAACTCCATCCGCATTTCCTCTGCAACATAGTCAATTTCAACAGCAAATGGTGTGGAAAAATTTGAAAAATGTGGTTCAAGTGCCTTGAAATCTTTAAACCGCACATCAAACTGTTTGTGTAAGTTAGGAATGATCTCTGAATATGCTTTCAAGGATTTGGATTCAACTTTTCCTAAGGAATCCAGAGTCGAGAAATGAACCACATTGTCAGCTGTTTCCCCCACAAAGTAAGTTTGACTTTGAATGACTTAACAGTGTCATACCTCTGTGTTATCACATGTTTTCTACCCTGAAGTTTCAAGTTCCGTGCATTCAGGAGATCAGTTACATCTGTTAGAAAAGCAAGACTGCAGATAAAAGTGGAATTAGCAAGCTGTGGAACCTCCTTTGATTCCTTCATGAAAATGAAAAACATCTCCTCTTTAAGTACAAAAAAACGCTTCCACAACTCAGCCATCTAACTTGAGTGTGATACAGAAGTTCCCCATATTCGCTGTCCATACTTGCTAGAAAAGAAGTGAACTGTCTGTGATTCAGCCCTCGGGCATGTATAAAATTAACAGTTTTAACAACTACATCCATGACTTCCTTCATTTGTAGACTTTTACTACACAGGGCTTCTTCGTGCAAAATACAATGTATACTGGTGAAGCTAATTCCTGGTATATTGAGGCTTTTCAGTTTGGTCTTCAGTAATCCAACCACACCAACGTTTTCAGAGCACATTGATGGTGCACCATCCGTAGCCAAAGATACAAGTTTGTTCCATGGCAGCGCAGCTTTTTCTATGCACTCTTCCAGTCCTTGAAATATGTCACGTCCCGTTGTGGTAATCTTCAGTGGCATTAAGTCTAGCAATTCTTCAATTATATTCAAACTGCCACACCTCTAATGAACACTGCACACTGTGCAATATCTGATACATCTGTACTCTCATCAAGAGCAACTGAAAATGGTTCAAAGTCTTTTGCCATTTGAATCAATTGTTTTTTGCAAATTATCAGCTAAATCTGTTATAATGCAGGCAACTGTATTGGCAGACAAGCGTATGTCTTCAAAAACTTTCTTCCTATCAGGACATAAAATTTCGCTGGTCTTCATAAGACATTCTTTTACGAATAAGGCTTCTGTAAAAGGTTGCTATGATTTAGCTATCATTTCGCTTATGACAAAATTTACTCTTACTGAATCTTCGCTAGACTTGTTAATCTCCGAAAAGAAATTTCTTTGCTTCGCAAATGCTGCTTTAAGTTGCTGAACTTCTTCTTCTCGGATTATTCCAGTGAATGCATCATATGTTTCACGGTGCATTGTGTCACAGTGCCGACACACATTATACTCCTTGGGAACAGCAATCGTTTGCTGACAAATAAGGCACTGAATTTTATATTTTACTTCTGAAAAAAACTCTTTTCTTCCATGAGTGGTCTTTTTTTCAATGAAGTCATTTCCAAGCGGTTTTAATAAAATATATACACTCAGTAAAGCTCCCCCTACCCCGCACTGGGCTGCACCACCACTCCACTCTTGCTCTGCCTCTTCCAAGGGTGGCAGGTTTGTAGAACTTTTGGTGGTGCCCAGAACCTACCCTCCCCCAAACTCTGCCCCCACCTGCCTAAGGCTCTGGGAGGGAGTTTGGGTAGGGGAGGGGGTCTGGGGTGCAGACTCTGGGATAGAGTTTGAGTACTGGGTGCAGGCTCCAGGCTGAGGCAGGAGGTGGGGGTGCAGGCTCTGGGATGGAGTTTGGGGATAGGAGGGAGTGCAGGGGTGAGGGCTGTGGGGCTGGGAATGAAGGGTTTGGGGCATTGGAGAGGCTCAGGACTAGAGCAGGGGAAGGGCAGGCTGTCCTGGCCCTAGTGGTGGTGGGGAGGCACTAGGACCCTGTGGCAGCAGGTGATGTCAGAAGCTGGCAGAGCCAGGCAGAGTCCCCATGAGCTGCAGGCTCCAGGGCAGTGAGGGGGCAGCAAGTGAGGCCAGGGGACACTCGGGGGAGGCGCGTGGGGGTGGCAGGTGAGGCCAGGGGAGAGACCTGGCCCCAAACATTGGGGAGCAGCATGCGGGGAGCTTAGCTGTTATATAAAATAACTTGGGGTGGGGGTGAGGGGAGTTTGGTGGCAACAGGAATTAACTGGGGGGGTGGTGGTACGCAGGGAGCTTGGCAGGCCGCAGAGAAGAGCTCTGTGGGCCGCAGCGTATTTGAGACCCCTGATCTACACTGACATCTTGAAGAACCACAGTTACTACAAAGTAATTGTTCTTAAGAGTATGTGTCAGTGTGGATTCCAGTGTAGGTGACTGGCAAGCAGCATCTCTTCAGAATAGTGGGAATGAGTGTCAGCTACAACAATCAAAACAGCAGTTGAAGAACTGCTCTTCTGAACTTGGCATTAAATATGGCTGCTAAGTCCAAAAAGCAATGCTTAACAAAGGTTAGTGGGTTACTTCATGTCACTGCTTTGCAGTTTTCTGATATCTGCAAAGGCCTGAAGCAGGCAGAGCATGCCACTTGAGGTCTGGTGGACTGAGCTTAACATTCTGTGGGAAAGGTACATCAACCAGCTGATAACAGAGCAAGATACATCCTGTTATCCATTTTGATAATTCTCTGTGAAGAGATGGTCTGAACTTAAGAGTAGCCAGAAATAGATGGAGAAACAGTTTGAGTTCATCGACAGGACTGAACCAAAGTCCCAGACACATCTAGCATATGCAATTTCTTTTCCCCTGGTGCAGAGTGTTGCTCGTATTGGTTTGGATGAAAATCTAGAGGATGAGCTCTGGGTGAGATTTAGCCATAAGTAAATATATTTGATTGTCCTAATCTCAAATGACTGGTTTTTTTTTAATATTAGAAAAACACCCATCAACTGTAGGCTGAGAAAAAGCATGACAAAATTCTACCACAGAATTGTTTTAGAAAGTTGTGCTAAACCTATTTTTCCATTGGGTGCATCTTAACCATGAACTCAATTAAAAATAGCCCAGGATTCCATGCATTCAAGCAAGACTGAATTTTAAAAATTCCAAAGCCTAGTGTAGGCACATTTTATTATGAAATACTAATCTGAATAAACTACTGCCATTTCCCTACCTACTCTACCTCCAAACACACTCTCTTTTTTAAATTTTGCCATTTTAGAATAAGAAAATACAAAAAGCACTTGAAATATCAACCTGGACTACGCACTAACCTTGTAGAAATTAGGAAATCCAATATTAAGGTTTTCACAGCAAACTTAACTCTTCCTTCCTGTGAATTACAATAGAGTCTTACTACCTACTATTGTGTAAGAGATGAAAGATTAGACAGCAACTTCAATATACAGTAATACAACACACTTTTTCTATATTACTCCAATGAGATTAAATATGCTGAATTGTATATTCTTTCATAATAAACAATTGTATTTATTGTGCGTTGCATGACCATGTAATAAAAGATCTTGCTGTAATACACACACACACACACACAAAATGGGGCAAAGTTAAGATTCCCCCTGAGCTAAACTTTGAATTTCTGGACTTTTGTGCAATTAAAATCCTAAAATGTGATTTAAAAAAGGCATTGCAAAGCCAATATGCAAATCTATTAGCTCAAGCACAGAAATTTGCTCTCTTACCCATGATGCTATAGAAAAAACCCAATATTTTACTCAGCCCAAACAAGTGATAGTATTTGGAATGACTGCAGTAAAATCATTTTAATTATATTAAAATTATATTTATTATTTTAAAGTAGTTTAAATCTTCAGTATGATGAATAAAAATTTATCTTAAAGATAGGATGTAAAGAATATTAAACAAATCTAATCTTGTGCTTTTCTGTTTAGTTGTTTCTTTATGATGTATAAACAAGACCTGAAGAGTTAAAAAAACTTCTGTTTGTTTTTTAAATTATACATTTAGCCTGGAAGTCTCTGAGCACTAGAACTAATGAAATGGTCAAGACAATGAAAGATGAACTATTCAGAGGGGAAAGGATTTAGAGGCCAAGTCTTGATTACAAGTTGGACAATCTTATTTTAGATTGATTTAAGTAAGCCAGTGCAAACCCCTGTGTGGACATTTAAGTTGATTTAAACCTTCTATATAAGTCAGTTTTACATCACTTTAAAGAAGGCCATGTAGGGGGTTGAAACAGCTCACCCAAACAGATTTTAGTTAAACCAGTGCAACTTGTAATATAGCCAATGAAGCCTCAGTCAGACTACACATAAAAAAAATTCCAGGGTTAACTTCAATGGCTAACCAATATTTTGGAGAAAGGAAGTCTGTGTTATAAGCCCTCCTGCTTCAATTAATGTGTGAGAGCTAACTATACACATCTTGTGAGAGCCCCTGCTACCTCCAGGCAAGGTTGGATTTGGCATTCCTAAGATTAAAAATAAACATAACAAACCTCCCTAATTTTCAGTTTCTCCTTATACATTATAATTAGGGCTGTCAAGCCATCAAAAAAATTAATCATGATTAAACGCACTGTTAAACAATAATAGAATACCATTCATTTAAATATTTTTGGATGTTTTCTACATGTTCAAATATATTGATTTCAATTACAACACAGAATACAAAGTATACAATGCTCACTTTATTTTTATTACAAAAATATTTGTACTGTTAAAAAGAAACAGTATTTTTCAGTTCACCTAAAACAAATACTGTAGTGCAATCTCTTTATCATGAAAGTTGAACTTAGAAATGTAGAATTCTGTACAAAAAATTAACTGCATTCAAAAATAAAATTTCACCAGCCAAAAAAGGTTGGGGACCACTGCTTTAGAGCCAATAAGTCCACTCAGTCCTACTTCGGTCAATTGCTCAAACAAACAAGTTTGGTTACATTTGCAGGAGATAATGCTGCCCGCTTGTTTACAGTGTCACCTGAAAGTGAGAACAGGCCTTCACATGGTATTGTTGTAGCTGGCATTGCAAGGTATTTATGTGCCAGATGCGCTAAAGATTTGTATGTCCCTTCATGCTTCAACCACCATTCCAGAGGTAACACGTCTATGCTGATGACAGATTCTGCTCGATAATGATCCAAAGCAGCGCGGACTGACGCATATTCATTTTCATTATCTGAGTCAGCTGATCACATTATCTGAGTGAACTGTAGTTTCTGTATCAGAATGTTGCTCTTTTCAGACTTCTGAAAGCATGCTCCGCATCTCATCCCTCTCAGACTTTGGAAGTGTACTTCAGATTCTTAAACCTTGGGTCAAGTGCTATAACTATCTTTAGAAATCTAATATTGGAACCTTCTTTGCATTTTGTCAGATCTGCAGTGAAAGTGTTCTTAAATTAAACAACATATGCTGGGTCATCATCCGAGACTCCCACAACACAAAATATATGACAGAAAGTGGGTAAAACCATGGAACAGGAGACATACAATTCTCCTCCAGGAGGTCAGTCACAAATGTAATTAATGCATTTTTTTTTTTAAATGAGCATCATCAGCACGTCCTCTGGAATGGTGATCGAAGCATGAAGAGGCATATGAATGTTTAGCATATCTGGCATGTAAATATCTTGCAATGCCAGCTACAAAAGTACCATGTGAACGCCTGTTCTCAGTTTCAGGGGATGTTATAAATAAGAAGCGGGCAGTATTATCTCCCATAAATGTAAACAAATTTGTTTCTCTTAGCAACTGGCTGAACAAGAAGTAGGACTGAGTGGATTTGTAGGCTCTAAAGCGGGGTCAGCAACCTTTCAGAAGTGATGTGGCACGTCTTCATTTATTCATGGTAATTGATGGTTTCACGTGCCAGTAATACATTTTACATTTACAGGAGCCGGTGGAAGGAACCCCAGACTGGCAGCAGGCTGAGCGGACCAGCAGGTGGGACCCCAGGCCAGCAGTCGGCTGGACCCCAGGCCGGCAGCGTGCTGAGCCTCTCAGCCCGCTACCGGTCTGCGTTTCTCTTAGCCGGCCCCTGCCAACCACGGTCCCGGCGGCTGGCCCCACTCAGCTCGCTGCCAGCCCGGGGTTCCATCCATTCAGGCCATGATCCCAGGCAGCAGCATGCCACAATAAATCAGGTCGCGTGCCGCCTTTGGCGGTTAGCCATAGGTTGCCGAATCCTGCTCTAAAGTTTTACACTGTTTTGTTCTTGAGTACAGTTATGCACTGGAAAGAAAAAATCTACGTTTGTAAGTTGTATTTTCACGATAAAGAGATTGCACTACAGTATTTGTATGATGTGAACTGAAAAATACTATTTAGTCATTTTTACAGTGCAAATATTTATAAACAAAAGTAATATAAAGTGAGCACTGTACGCTTTGTATTCTGTGCTGCAATTGAAATCAATATACTTGAAAATTTAGAAAAACATCCAAAAATATTTAATAAATTTCAATTGGCATTCTACTGTTTAACAGTGTGATTAAAACGGTAATTAAACGTGATTAATTTTTGAGTTAACTGCGATTAATCAACAGCCCTAATTGTAATGAAGAAAGAGACTTCTGATTTTTAAAGATTTTTATTTTCAGATCTTTTTAAAATGACTCATTTACTAGTATAAATTTATAGTAATTAAATACAAAGAAGAGTTCAGGTATTCCTTATAATTTAAGTAAGGCTCCTAAGATGTCATGAACTTCTTCCGCCCACAGAAGTATGTAGAAGGCAGCAAAACAGGTTTCCAGAACCTGCTAACCTAGCCACATGAAACTGACATGGCCAGAGAGGTTGCTTTTTCAGTCATTTCAAGGGATCTTCAAAGAGTCTTCACACACAAAGAAGTGGAAATTTCCTTGCATGTTCCTCCAATCTCCACAGCATACTACATGATTTTAAAGGTAATAAAAGTTCGCTTTCTACAGCTAAAGCATTTGGGAGGGAAGAAGGTGGGGAGTGGAAGCTGAATTTTTAAAGTTTACTCTGTTTTACCCTAGCTAGATTATAGATGACACTGAGATTATCCACTGAAATTAAATCATAGGATAAACAGAGTTTTCTGTATTTTCCAGTTAAGTACATATATAAACACACACACACACACGCACGCACCCTCTCTCTCTCTCCTGGAAGCCTCACCCTGTGACCATCAGAATGGCATATTATCTACTCCAATTTGCTCAAACTCTTGTCCAAAGACCATGCAATAATAGAGTTTAAGGCCTAGGCTACACTAGTGGGGGGGTTCGAACTAAGATACGCAACTTCAGCTACGCTACTCGAGTAGCTGAAGTCTAAGTATCTTAGTTTGACATACCTGGCCGTCCTCACAGCGGTGAGTCGACTGCCGCAGCTCCCCCGTCGACTCTGCTTACTCCTCCTGCCAAGGTGGAGTATGGGTGTCAATTAGATCGATATATCGCGTCCAGACGAGACACAATAAATCAATCCCTGATACATTTAACACTACCTGCTGATCCTAAACTTAGGCCTGGTCTACACTAGTCTGTTATTTCAGAATTAGCAGAGTTAATTCGGAAAAAAAAAAAAATCCGTCCACATGACCAAACTGGCTTTTTCGATTTAAAGGGCTCTTTAATCCGATTTCTGTACTCCACCTCGGCAAGTGGAGTAGTGCTTAAATAGAGATCGCAATCCCAGGTTAAAAGGTACTGTGGACACAATTCAACGTTACTGGTCTCTGGGAGCTATCCCAGAATGCTCCCTTGTGACCGCTCTGGACAACACTCTCAACTCCGATGCACTAGCCAGGTGGGGCAGGAAAAGCCCCGGGGAACTTTTGAATTTCATTTCCTGTTTGATCACCATCAGCACCGGTGACCATCAGCACAGTCCACCATCACAGGCAACCACGCAGAGCCCACCATCACAAGAGATCATGCAGTCCCGGATTCACAGACGAGCTCCAGCATGGTCCGAACGGGAGATACTGGATCTCATTGCATGTTGGGGAGACGAGTCTTATGGCAGAACTATGTTCCAAAAAAGGAATGCAAATACGTACGATGAACTCTCCAGGGCCATGACAGAAAGAGGCTACTCCAGAGACACAGAGCAGTGTCGTACAAAAATCAAGAAGCTCAGGCAAGCATACCAAAAAGCCAGGGAGGCAAACTGACACTCTGAGTCACAGCTCCATACCTTCTGCTTCTACCGTGAGCTCCATGCAATTATGGGGCGTGATGCCACCACTACCCCACCACTGTCCGTGGACACCTGCAGGGGGAGAGTTGCACGGAGCAAGGGTCATTGGAGGACAAAGAGGAGGAGGAGCACAGTGCACAGGCAGGAAGTGAGGGATCCGTTATCCCAGGAACTATGCTTAACACTGGAGCCAGTAGCCTCCCCCCTACTCCCAGTGTGGGCTCCCTGACCCTGATCCTGGAGAAGGTACTTCTGCTGAGTGAGAGCCTGATCGGAGCCATGCGGGAGGGGTAGGGGGGAAGAACCCAGCCACACTGGGCTGTTCGTGTATAGTTTAAAGGGCTCCTGCTCAGAACCTCATCGAAGCCATGCGGTGGGTGCAGGGGGTGGTTGGGTGTTGTGTGAAGTCATCATCCCAGGGAGCCTGCAGGCCCCTCCTTCATGGCAAACCCACCAGGCATTGCTTGCTATGGGAAAGGGGTCCCGGCAGTTTGAAAACACTGAAATGAATGAATTCCGTTGCCCGACAATGTGTGATGGCTTACTCACACCAAAGTGTCCCCTTTGTTCTCTGAAATGTATATTTTACAATACTACCCTCCCTTTTTCTTCTCCCGCAGGTGCAAATGTTTCAACGCGGCGCCTATCTACTCTGTCCCACAGGATGGTTCAGATTAGAAGGCAGAAAAAACAAACTTGGGAAGACATGTTCGCTGAGCTCATGCAGTCCTCCAGCACTGATAGGGCCCAGCTGAATGCATGGAGGCAAACAATTGCAGAGTCCTGTAAAGCATTACAGGAACACAAAGAGAGGAGGGACACGTGCAATGAGAGCAGGCACAACGCTATGGTCAAGCTCATGGGGGAGTAAACTGACATGCCCCGCTATATGGTGGATCTAATGCAGGAAAGGGAGCAAGACCACAGACTGCCGCTGCAGCCTCTGTATAACCACACTCCCTCCTCCCCAACTTCCATAGCCTCCTCACCCAGACACCCAAGAACACAAGGGGGGAGGCTACAGGGATCCACACACTCAACCCCAGAGGATCGTCCAAGCAGCAGAAAGCTAGAATATCAGAACTTTTGATTTGGTTACTCAACTTTTCCTTCCCTCCTCCTCCACACCCCTAATCCTCCTCCCCAAGTCTGCCTTCTGATTTCTCTCTCTGTGTTGTGCAACAAATAATAAAGAACAGTTTTTAAACAATTTAGACTTTATTTCCTTTCATATATGTAGGGGGCGGGTAACTTCAAGAGAAACAAACACAATTGTCACACCGTACAATTGGCCAGTCATGAAACTGGCTTTCAAAGCTTCTCTGATGCACAGCACACACTGCTGTGCTCTTCTAACTGCCCTGGTGTCAGGCTGCATGTAATCAGCAGCCAGGTGATTTGCCTCAACCTCCCACCCCACCATAAATGTCTCCCCCTTACTCTCACACATATTGTGGAGCACACAAGAAGCAGCAATTACAACTGGAATACTGATTGTGTTGAGATTTAACCGAGTCAGTAAACTGCACCAGCGCGCTTTCAACCGTCTAAAAGCACATTCTACCACCATTCTGCACTTGCTCAGCCTATAGTTGAATTGCTCCTTACTAATGTCCAGAGTGCCTGTGTACGGCTTCATGAGCCATTGCATTAAGGTGTAGGCGGGGTCCCCAAGGATAACTGTAGACATTTCAACATCCTCAACAGTTATTTTCTGATCTGGGAAGTAAGTCCCTTCCTGCAGCTGTTCAAACAGACTAGAGTTCCCGAAGATGCGAGCGTAATAAACCTTTCCTAGCCATCCCACATTGATGTCAGTGAAATGTCCCTTGTGATCCATCAGTGCTTGCAGCACCATTGAAAAATGCCTACCCCTTGCGGTTTATGTACTGGTCACCCTGGTGTGCCAGGGCCAAGATAGGGATGTGTGTTCCATTTATCACTCCGCTACAGTTAGGGAACCCCTGCACATTAAAGCCATCCACTATGGTCTGCACATTTCCCAGAGACACTACCCTTGATAGCGGCTAGTCAATGATTGTGTTGACTACTTGCAGCACTGCAGCCCCCACAGTAGATTTGCCCACTCCAAACTGATTCCTGACTGATCAGTAGCTGTCAGGCGTTGCAAGCTTCCACAATGCTATGGCCACTTGCTTCTCAACTGTGAGGGCTGCTCTCATTTTGGTGTCTTTTCACTTCAGGCAGGGCAGGGGACAGCAAGTCACAAAGTTCCATGAAAGTGGTCCTATGCATACGGAAGTTTCACAGTCACTGGGAATCATCCCAGACCTATAACACTATGTGGTCCCACCAGTCTGCGCTTGTTTCCCGGGCTCAGAATCGGCATTCCACGGCATGAACCAGGCCCACTGCCAGCATGATCTCCCAATTGCCACATGCCGTGCTTCTAGGAATGTCTGTGTCCATGTCCTCATCAGTATAGTAATTGCGCTGTCGTCACTTCCTTACCCGGTTTTGCAGGCACTGCACATACTGCTGGATAATAAGCGAGGTATTTACAATGGTCAAAACTGAAGTCGAGATCTGAGCGGGCACCATGCTTGCTGCGCTATGGTGCCTGCATGGTTAATCCTGGAAAAGGGCATGAAACAAGCTGTTCGGTTCAAGATGGCCGATAAAAGGCGGTAAATGGTGTAGCTTTCATGGAGTCAGGAAGCTCGTTAAAGCTGCAAGAGTGGGAGAGCAGAATTTGCGGTGGAAACGTGAGCAGAGTTTGAGGCAGAAGCTGTGTGGCTCTGCTCACGATGGCTGAAAAACGGCGGGGAATTGTTGCCTTCTGTAGCTTCCACAGGAGCCCAGGACCGACAACATGGAAAAAGCGGCAGAAACTATGAGGCTCAGTTCACGGTAGCCGAAAAAAGGCGGGAAATGGTTAGATGAAACAGTAGATAGAAAGACGAGAAGACATGCGAGGTGGATTCATAGTACCAGGAGAAAGGTGGTGCACAGTGCTGCACTGTCTGCTGGTAGTATGGAGTCTGCCATAGCTTTCACAGAGGAGAGGAGCGAGTGACGGCACACATCCAGAAACACCTTCGAGAATGTTTTTGCCCCATCATGCACTGGGAGCTTAACCCACAATTCCAATGGGTGGCAGAGACTGCGGGAACTGTGGGATAACTTCCCACAGTGCATCGCTCTGACATTCAATGCTAGCCTTGGTACTGTGGATGCACTCTGCCAAATTCACGTGCTTTAGTGGGGACATACAACACTGAATGTAAAATCGCTTCTGAAAATTAGAATAAAATAAGTTTGAATTAATTTTGTACTGTAGATGTACCCTTAATGTACTAGCAATGGAACATTAATAAGTTCTACTTTATACTTGATCACAGCTGTTGGCACTTATGTGCCAAAAAGAACACACAACAGAGGGAAGGGAAGGATCACAGGTATTCCTGGGTTCCAAAGGGAGGTATGTATTGCCACCAGGACACACACAAAAAAAAAACACTTAAGGCCACTCTGTATCTCAAATATTATGCAAACTCACAAGCATTCTGTAAAGGGACATCAATGCTATACAAAACATCAAAGGACATTACAGTAGAGTGAATCAAATACAACTGAAAACACAAGCTGCAGTAAAAGCTGTATTATCCGGCACTTTACCTACTGGAAAGCTCTATAAACTGGCATTTCTGATCTTCATTGAAAGTCTGGTGTATAGTCCGGTTGGTGTGGAGCTGGCAGGCTCCCTACTAGGCTCCATGTGGCTCACCAGAAGTGGCAACGTGCCCTTGCTGCTCATAGGCGAAGGAACAGCCAGGAGGAGTTTGGAGTGTGGGAATGGGTGTGGAGTCTGGGAGGGAGTTTGGGTGCAGGAGGGGGCTCAGTGCAGGGGCGCAGGAGTGCAGGGTATGGGCTCTGGAGGCAGGAGGTGCATGGTACCGGATCCAGGCAGCGCTCACCTTGGACAGCTCCCTGTGATGACCTATCCCTGCTGCTCCGAGGCAGAGCCAGCACTCAGGGTGGTTGGGGGCAGGGCACAGAGCCACCTAACCACACCTCTGCTTAAGAGCAGCAGGGACATGTTACAGCTTGCAAGGAGCCGCTCGAGATGAGTGTCGCCTAGATCCAGCACCCTGCATCCCCTCCTGCGCTCTAAGCCCCCTTCTGCACCTAAACTCCCTTCCAGAGCCTGTACCCCTCCTTCGCCCCAACCCCCAGTCCTGGGTCCCCTCCCACACCCAAACTCCCTTCCTCGTAGTTAACTGGAATTTTTACTTACAGGCACCCCAATTCTCCCAACATGCCAGATGATAAAGTTTGTACTGTATATGGTAAGTCAAACTGATCAGCCCTGTACGCTTTCCTTTCACAAAGGAAAAAAGACTTCTCCACACTGTGAGAGGTGTTTTATTAAGCAAGACTACTTTATCAAAGTTGCACTGGTTTAAAAGTTTATTTCAAATCAGTCTAGTTAAACCAATGTAAACCTCCAATACAGTCATAATTTTAAGCCAGGATAAAACTGTTTTAAGTGTGCCAACTTTGGAGGTTTACACCAATTTGACTAGACTTATTTTTAAATAAAACGTATTTAAACCAGTTTGTTAATGTAGATCAATTGGCTTATAAGTTTGTAAGGGTATTTTTATTTTTTTAAGTTAAGTTACAGGCCTATACTAACCCATCAACTCCTGAATCCCAGACCTTCAATTCTTACTCATGGAAGTTGATACTGTCATATTCACACCTACCTCCAATGCCTTACATCCACCCACTGCATGGGACATAACAGACAAATGGCCAAATATTCACTGCCACTTTCTGCTCATCCATAAGTTTCCTTTAGATCTCTGCTCTCTGCTTTAACAGCACCTCTGGGAGAAACCAGCACTGCATCTAGTTCCTGAGCTACCTCCACTTATTGCCCAGAGTGAAAATCTCTTAGGGTATGGCTACACTTGCACTTCGAAGTGCTGCCACTGCAGCGCTCTGAAATTTCGAGTGTAGTTCCAGCACTGCACGTACTCCACATTCTCTATGGGTGTAGCTTGTAGCACAGTTTACACTGAGGCTTTACAGCGCTGTATCTTGCAGCACTCAGGGGGGTGTTTTTTTCACACCCGAGCGCGAAAGTTGCAGCGCTATAAAGCGCCAATGTAGCCATGGCCTCAGAGACAGGTAAGTGGGAATGCCATCTGCAGACATCTTTAGACACGGAGATGGAGGCTCCAGAACACCTACCCTCAGTCAGGATATTCAGTGAGCTTCATTTAATTCTCCTCTACTTCTGTCTCTTTGCATTTGAGACAGCAAGCTGCCTCCTTCCAGTAGCAGGTAGTCTGGATATGTCGCTTCCCTCAGAGGCTGCAGGAAATACATGCTACACATCTTTTCCAGCAGCATAATATTCAACTGCAGGGGAAACATGCGGTAATAGATTATTCAACTCTTAAGTGGCCAGGCAGAATGATCTCCTGCATCTCCTCTTCCACGCAGCAGCCGTGGCACTTCTTTGACACCATATATGGTAAAGATAAAAAGCAGAGGGGCAAACCAGGAACGACAAAAGGCTACAAGTTTGTAGGGAGGAGAGGGAGAAGAGAGAAATTATTATTAAAGGAATCCTGAAAACACCACTGTATAACATAACAAGCCTTTAAAAATTAATTAATGGAATCTGACATAGAAGGATATCTCAAGGGTTTTTTTTTTGTTTCCCCATTCTCCCCCCCCCCTTTTTTTTTTTTTTTTTTTTTTTTTTTTAAAGTTTAGCAAAAAAATTTACTATTCTGTCTGAGCTTTTCAAAGCTGCCAGAGGGACTTGGATACCTAATTCCTATAAGACACAATTTTCATTAGCATTCATGTGAATTGGCTAGACAGTTTTCAAAATCTCAGTCTGTATCTTCACAGAAACAGAAAGGAAGGAGATACAAGTTTAGTGCTAACTTTCTGAATTGGGTGGCTGACATTTAAAAATTTTGACCCTGATGCTTAAGATGTCATGGTTACATAGATCAGCTTAATTTTATTTTTGTTTGATTAAAGTTTTTCATGAGTCTGAGGATAAGACCGCTCGGTATTGGTATGAAAACAGCAAAAACAGTTACGCTAAATACAAGTTTCTATGCAAAAGTAGCAATTTATTTCACCAAGGAGAATGCAGTATGGTTACTCAAAAACAGGCTCTCTGGTTACTCAAAAACGTATTATTTAAGCTATCATGACTGATCAGCAATATGCCCATTTAATCCATAAAATAAAGTACACAGTAGGCTTTAAAATTGCCACCCCTGCATACTGATCTGACATTCCCTTCCAATGTTTATACCCCTGTATCTGGTTATCAAAAGAAAAAAAACCCACCCAAACACATATATAAATCTAGGGCTAAAACGTATATAGCACTAAACAGTTTAGTTCAAAATCGTAACTCTACCACCATCTAAACATTACTGTATATAGTTTTCTAGAGAGACCACAAGAAATTAAGATATTACTATTCTCCCCCATCCCTCTGCACCAGCAAAGATATCAGGAACTTCTGCATTAATACCCAATTTTAGAACAGATACAGACAATCAGATTAATTGAAGATGATTACCGGACCAGCCTGCAAACAGTAGCATCCACCAATCTACCACTTCAAAAAGACAAGAAAAAGTATATGAGGATGCTCAAGTGACTGCCTTGTTCAGTTCAAGAAGGGAAGCATTCCCCTCTCTCATCCTAAGAAAGGGACCCTTCTCACTGAATAATTCTTGTTTATCTAGGACACTGGCCTCCTTAATCCAGTTGTGACCTCAACAAGAAAAAAAAACCTCTAGGAACTATTAAGCTTTTCTTCCTAGAACTCACACACATCAAAAGAAAATTTAAAAAACCAAACAACCCAAAACAAAACAGGCACACTTCACAAACGAAAAAAACGCTTCATTTTCTAACATTCAAAGTTCTCTTCAGATGTATAGAATCATAGAAATATAGGACTCACAGGCACCTTCACAGATCACCTATTCCAGACCCATCCACGAGGCAGGACTAAGGATTATCTAAATCAGGGTAATTCGGTGGCAGGCCGCCAGACAGTTTGTTTACATTTGCACGGCTGCCCGCAGCTCCCAATGGCCATGGTTCACCATTCCTGGCCAATGGGAGCTGCGGGAAGTGGCAGCCAGCACATCCCCGCACCACTTTCCACAGCTCCCATTGGCTGGGAACAGCAAACCACAGCCACTGGGAGCTGCGGGCAGCCATGCAAATATAAAACTGTCTGGCGGCCCGCCAGCAGATTACCCTGATGGGCCGCAGGTTGCCCACCACTGATCTAAGACCATCCCAGACAGGTATTTGTCTAACAAGTTCCTAAAAACCTCCTATGATGGAGATTCCATAATCTCCCTAGGTAATTTGTTCCAGTGCTTAACTACCCTTATTGTTAGGAATTTCCCTAATGTAACCTAAATCTCCCATGCTGCAGTGTAAGCCCTTTAGTTCTTCTCTTTATCCACTTAGGATAGGACAACAATTTATCGTGCTCCTGTTTATAACAACTTGAAGACTTATGTCCCTTCTTCAGATCAAACCCAATTTTTTCCCACTCTTTTCTTGTAGGTCATCTTTTCTAGACCTTTAATCATTTTTGTTGCTCTCCTCTGGACTTTCTCCAATTTTCTCCACAGCTTTCCCGAACTGGACACAATATTCCAGTTGAGACCTTATCAGTGCTGAGTAGAGTGGAAGAATTACTTCTTTTGTCTTTCTTACAACACTCCTGCTAATATGTCCCAGAATATTTACTTTTTTTGCAACAGTATTACATTGTTGACTCATATTTAGTTTGTGATCCACCAAAATCCCCAGATACTTTTCTGCAGTAGTCCTTCTTAGGCAGGCAGTTCTCATTCTGTATTTGTGCAACTGATTATTCCTTCCTAAATGAAGTACTTTGCATTTGCCCTTATACAATATCATCCTATTTATTTTAGACCATTTCTCCAGTTTGTCAAGATAATTTTTAATTTTAATCCTGTCCTCCAGTACTTGTAACACCTCAATGCTTGGTACCATCTGCAAACTTTTATAAATGTACTCTCTATGCCATTATCCATATGCAAAGTTTCCTTTGTGCACAAAGGAGAATGAGACAAACCTTATGATCAAGTGGAAACAGAAAACCATTTTGACAGGAACAAGCTTATTCACTATTTAACCTTTGGTGGGGTGGGGTGGGGGGGTGGAGGGAGAAAACCAACATAACTATGCCGGTGTAAGTTTTAAGTGAAGACCAAGATAAAATGGCGGCAATTAGAAAGACAGTTTTATGGGGAGGCACCTCTCAAGACGCTCTCTTTTCTTCAGAAAGAAGCATTTGTTAACAGCATTTAACACCCAGTTGTATCCCAATGAGTTAAGAGTTTTGTGTACACCCAAAAGTTCTCTGTTTTAGCTTCTCAGCTGCTCTGAGGTCACTGTCTCCAGATGGGAACCCATGGAGCAACATTTGTTGTTGTTTCTCAAGGCCCCCAATAGCTGACACTTAGTCATTCAAGTCTTTATATATTTTACCCTGAAAAGTGGCAAAAATGCTAGAACATTGCATTTTAAAGATTTGAATTCTCCTCCTCCCATGCATCATTTAAGAGGGTGGTGAAGCACTGGAATGGGTTACCTAGGGAGATGGTGGAATTTCCATCCTTAGAGGTTTTTAAGGTCTGACTTCACAAAGCCCTGGCTGGGATAATTTAGTTGGGGTTGCTCCAGCTTTGAGCAGGGGTTTGGACTAGATGATGACCTGAGGTCTCTTCCAAACCTAAATCTTCTATGATTCTATGATCTGAAGTTACCTCAGATTACCAAATCATGCAGATATCACAGGTACACCAGTGTGGAAGGCATCCATTCTGAAAACTGCTGCTACTTCACACACAACTACCTAAAAATATGTCATCAGGTTGCCAAACAGATGATCAGGTTTCCCCATGGTGAACTGTCAATCAAAGCCTTGTTTGGGGGAAATGCAGAGAGATTGATCAAGGAAGAAGTTAGGCAGCTCCCCAAACTAAGGATTCCTGAGCCACTCCACAACTAACAAGCTGACCTGGATTTTACAATCTTGTGAAGGATTGTGCCCGTCACGGACAAGGGAGGAAAGATGGACACTAGATCAAACTCTCAAGGACATGAGCCATCTACTCCCACTGTTATCAGGAACCAGAACCTGGAGAAGCTTTCTGCTAAAGCATTTGGAGTCGCATTTTTCAGCTCAGGCTACACGGTGTCAAAGTGACGAAATTCAACCTAAATGAAAGGAAGAAAAAGAAAACGTAAAAAACTCTTCTACTGTGGGAGACGAGAGTTCCTCACCCTCAAAGAAGCGGAGCAGACTCAGTACAGGCAGGGGCTGAACAACCACAGAAAGAGAGAGCATGAAAAAGATCCAGCCCAAAGAAGAGACAAGGGGGAAAAAAGCAAGCACAGCACAGAAGAATAAACTCCATTAAAAGCTGCAGTAAGGAGCCTTACAAACAGAAAGCGAGAGGCCATCTCCACAGGGACACAGAGAGCATGGGACAAAAGCACAAAAAAAAGGGGGAGAGAAGGAACAAGGAGGATGGACCTGATAATTATCCTAATATCTCCAATGATGGAGGCAGGATTCCACTCATACAGTTCCTACCCTTCAGTTACCAGAATGCATCAGGACATGTTGCAAGAGGAACTCACTAAAAGTGAAGCATTTTCCAGGGAAGTCATTCTTGAGTTCTCCTGTAAAGCATTCTAAGCCTAGTATGAGCTGAGAGATTGTAGTGTGAGCAGAGAGGCACTAATAGGGGAAGAGGCTGGCTCTGCTGAGCAGGTGGGAAGTGACTGCCCAGGACAGGAGTGGCCAACTTGAGCCGAAGAAGGAGCCAGAATTTACCAACGTACATTGCCAAAGAGCCAGAGTAATACATCAGCAGCCCCCCATCAGCTCCCCCACCCTGCTCGCAGTGCCTCCCACCCACCAGCACCTCCGCCTCCCCCTCCCTCCTGATCATCTGTTTCATGGCATGCAGGAGGCTCTGGGGGAAGGGGGGAGGAAGGAGGGAATGGCAAACTCTGGGGAGGGAGCGGGAAGGGGTGGAGTGGGGACAGGGCCTGTGGCAGAGCCATGGGTTGAGCAGTGAGCACCCCTAGGCACACTGGAAAGTTGGCACCTGTAGCTCCAGCCCTGGAGTCAGTGCCTACGCAAGGAACCACATATTAACTTCTGAAGAGCCGCATGTGGCTCCGGAGCCATAGGTTGGCCACCCCTGGTCTAAGGCTACACTGTGCTCTCTGTTCTGAGCTAGGAATAGCACAGAGGAAAGTCTGAGGCAGGAATGAGGAAGGGAGGTAGCGCTCTCACCAGCTAGCCTCACACCCACTCAGCACTGCTGTTCTTAGATGCAGGAGGCCAGTATTACCTTTTTTAAAAAAGCTGCTGCCAGCATCCCAGGAAATTGGCTGTGACCAAATTTTTGTAAAAACTGGGCCAGTTACAACCAAAACAGGACTGTTGCCAGCAATCAGTCATTGCTAACTGATCCAGAGGAAGCGGGTCTCATGGTCAAAACATGCAGTCTGAAGTCAGGAGATCCAAGTTTTACTTCTGAGTGCCCCAAATTTCATGTACGATCTTGGGAAAATGCTGTAACCAAAGTAACTGAACAGAAGGAGATTATGAAAAGTGAAATCTTAAATTTCTAGACTGCTTGCCAATACACTTGGAGGCAATCATTTATCAAAGATGTTTCTATCGCATATTGTAGATTTTTAAAATATGCTTTTTAAAGCACTTTATCTGTTCAAATTGTATTTGTTACGGTCAAAAAATTGATAAACAAATAAATGCCAAAAAGAAAGGTTCACATTCAGGCTGAAATAATATTTTCCTCTGTCGAAGAGCTACTTGCAGCAGGCAAGTGACAAAATGGAATTTTGCACAGTAACTTCACGCCAAGTTTTAATTCCAGTTATTTTCTAAATTATGTGGGATGGAGAGTGATGGTGGGTTGATTAAAAATGCCATATTGTAGGGTCAGGGGGTCCAATCTTTTCAGCCTCAGGACCAAACTCTCTAATTCACAAAGGCCACAATCAATACTTTGTGATACATTCTTAGGCACGCCAGAGGAAGGAAAAACCATCCACACCCTGTTGAGAATTCCCCCAGCAGACATGGAGTCAGCATACTCATCTTCTACCCACCCCACCGCCTCTTGTGCAAGGGATACGTCAGGATGAGAAGAGAAAATAGATAGATTTTGCTGTACTCCAGCTATCCTCAAATGGCCTAAAGTCCCTAGGCGACCATTACCAGTGGGTACAAGCTAGAGCGTCATCCAAACTGTTCTAACCTGGCTGCAGCAGGGAGCCCATTGCTTTACATATTTGTTTGCTGGACAGCAGCCGCATATTGGAGATCAGAAATCGACTTCTATCCCTGGCTCTAATAAAAGAGTATACTGGACAGAGAAAGAATGTGCTTAGTTTATCCTATCTGAGAAGCCTATGGGTGAATAGCTATGATTTAAGCCTACCATGGCTTAAATCTTGGAATCTACTCCTGACATTGCTTGCAATGACCTTGCGTCACCTTTAATTGGAACATTTCTTTTCACTTATGAAGAAAGTGAAAACCACAACACTGACAAATACCATTCATTTATAACCAATTCTGTATTAATCACCTTAAGATACGAAAAGCACAGATCATAGAGCATTTTAGATTTCTTAAAGTTGTCTGAAACAAGGTGAGACAATACAGTAAAAAGATGTAAAGGGGTCATTTATTAACACTTACTGTTTTTTCTGAATCTAACCCAACTTCTATCAAATGACCAACAAAAATCCTAGTATTCAAAGTATACCTTCTATATTTAGGTTTCTTTAAAAAAAAAAAAAAAAAAGGTTTAAAGCTCCTGTTAAAGTGAAAACTTCTTACGCAACCTTAACTATGGAATAGACATAAGCAGCTCCATAATAAGGCATGAAATGTAGAAAAGTTAGATCGCCCACTGCACTATTAACTTAGGCAGCATACATAAACTTCCTATTAAATGTTCAATATATTTTCACTGGTCATTGTATATTTTGTGATAGCCATTAATATAATGGTGAACATTGGTATAGTATGACCAAGCTCACTTCACCGTAGAAAACTTGAGTGAAATTCTCAATTTGTTTTGTTTTTTGGTTTAAAAAAAATAACAATTTAAGCGTGCAGAAGGTGCTTCAAGGTAAAAAAAAAATACTTGTAGTTAATAATTTACTTCTGGCAGAATTCTGTGCCGATCCAGGGGTACAAAATTCATATGGCCTGCATATTTGTGTGTCCCCCCCGCACAGAAAAACGCTAAAGAAATCTACGGGGGGGAACATGCGTCTCTTCCCCAGCAGCACATCTGTTCCAGAGTGCCTGGAGCAGCTTCAGAGATGCGAATCACTGCAGGGAAAGGGGGGCTCAGCATGCATGCCTGCAGGGGAGACGCTGATCACCATCAGGGTGCAGGCCAACAAGCCTCTTGATACTGCGGCTCAAAGGGCGTGGAGGAGGGTAGGTCTTTTTGTTATGCAGAAGTGCAGCAGCCTGCTTGCCTACTAAAATGTAACTTCTTGTGAATTGAAAAAATATATATATATTAGTATCATGTTACTGAAAAAAAACTGTAATGAAAGCAATTTTTTTTTTTTTTACAAAAACTAACACCCACATTTTGTTTATGTTGCTCTCTCATTCTCATAGGCAGAAATGTAGCAACCTATCTGCATAGTAACATTATTAATTATTCCATTGTTAGTTAACTATTCCCATTCTCAGCCAATTCCCCCAGGAGCATAAAAACCTGTAGAAGCTTTAAGGCCCCTATATTGCCAGAGAGTGATGTAAAGCCTTAAAAATGACAGTAAGGGAATCAGCTAGGAAGATCTATGCACCTTCTCACTTTTCTCCTGTGCCAAAGTGGTACAGTGGGGGTAGATTTTTACTTACCCATTTAAAAAAAAAAAAAAAAAAAAAAAAAAAAGACCTTTGACGGCAAATAAAACTTTTACCAAGCAGTCAATAAAATGTCAGGACAATCAGAAACAAGTACTTCCCAAAGTACTCAGCTAGTCTGAGCAATTTAAAATGACATTCTACTTTTTTTTTTCCTGTTTGGTGTTCTGCAATGTAATTTAAATGAAAATCCAGGATAATAACTTGAAGCAGGGTATCAGTTACAAATTATTTGTAAGTTAACTTCATGTGTTTAGGAAATTCTGAATAGTTATTGTGACTTTTTTCTGTATTGTAGTTTAAATAATTTACCAAAACAATTGAAACTGGTGTGATTACATTGCATTATTTTTACAAACAAAATTTGCATAATTTTTAGGCACAGAATTCCCCCAGGAGTAATAATGATGTTAATACTGTATTTAATTCCAATTAAGCTTAGATACTCAAACTTCGTTTAGGAGACTGACTTGGACGGGGTGAGTTCTCAACCATTGCTGCTGCTACTAAATGGATAGATTAAACAGCATTTCTCAAATGAGCCACCAGGGGCTTTTCTTGCAGCCACAGCCTCATCCGCTGTGGGTGAGGATGGAAGTAGCGGCCCCTCCCGCTCTCTGTTGCTCCAGGATGCACTGCCTTGGTGTTGTGTTGCTGGGGCTGGCAGCAGAGTTTGGGCTCTGCCCCACTCTGGAGACACCTAAGGCGTAACACTGGAGGTCTACATTCCTCAGCAGACTACAGTAAGAAAGTGCGAAGTCTGAAGTTTTAGTATGATGCTTAAATTGCAGACACAAAAACAATACTCACAATCACTTGCCCATGCTCAGATAACTGGATAACACTGAATTATAACAAGTTTTCCAAAGAAAGTTACTGTTGAACTCAGAATAAACATGAAAAATTTGAGCAGAAGGTAAGCTTTCCTTAAACAATAAAAATAAATAAATAAAATAAAGAGACTGGAAAAAGTGCCTCTTCAGCCATAACTACAGGACCACTATTCAACCAACCAGCTGTACTCACAGGGCTAGTGTGATAAGAAAAAAAAATTAACATGGGAAGTTTCTTCCCCTAAGACTCTCACTGTTCAATCACTGATGTGTGGAAATTTGGCTACATGAAGAGACATTTTCCATTATTTAGCTATTTAAGTAATACATGCTTTGTCATTTAAAAACCTGACCTGTTAGGATAGTTTGTTTCATCAACAGTTACTGAGAGCTTTACTTTATAAAATTCAGATTTTACTTTAAAAAAAGCTTTAGCTAAATGCACAGTAAATGGATAAGCAATTGAAGAAATCGGAAATCGGCTGTTTTGACCATGTGCGTCATTTAAGGGCCGATCCAAATATCACTGTAATCATTGGGACTCTTTCACCTGACTTGAATGGACTTTTGATTAGGCCATAACTGCATTATTTCCATTTTCATGACAACTATCTAAGTTTTCATACTTTGCTCATCACCCTTGAAAATGAGAGCATACATATATTACATGTTGTCTTAGTCACAGCATTTTTTTTAAATACACACAAAACTGCTGACTTTTTATACTTTATTAGAAAGCACATTCTAAAAGAAACTGATGTGAAAACAGTTTGTTTATATAGGTAAAAAGTCTTTCAAGACAACATGAAATAACCAACAATAACTAATGTATAGGATTCTAAAAATTTACTGATAAGCCCTCTCTAAGCACAAGAATTTATTAATGGAAAACAAAAAGAGTTGAAACATCATTCCCATAGGATGACACTCAATGAGAAGCCTGACCAAAAACCAACCAACCAACCAAACAAAAAAAAGGCAGGTTTTATTCCAGGTACTTTAAAACATATTATGGTTCTTTTGGGTGAAGAGGGGAAGTGAATTACTAACTCAAGGACTATCCACTAAGAATGTGCTAGTTCCAGTTTCCAGCCACTCAAAGCTCCAGACCAGGGGTCGGCAACCTTTGGTATGCAGCCCAACACAGCAATTCACTGGCGGGCCTCAAGACGTTTTGTTTATATTGACTGCCTGCAGACATGGCCCCCTGCAGCTCCCAGCACATCCCTGAGACCTGCGCTGCTTCCCGCAGCTCCTGTTGGCTGGGAACGGTGAACCTCGGTCACTGGTAGCTGCGGGGGGCTGTGCCCACAGATGGTCAACGTAAAGGAAACATCTTGCGGCCCACCAGCAGATACTGTGATGAGCCATGTGACAAAGGTTGCTGACCCCTGCTACAGACTATAGGTAAACCAACTCAGCAGTCATGGAAGTACATACAAAGGTAGTTTCCGAAGCAAAGACCAAACCATTTATGACTTTATAGGTCAATAAACACCTGAGTTTCTTCCAGAAGCAAGCCTGAAATTAATAGACTTCAGCAATAGACGGAATACGCTCCCTATGACTGGCACCTCTGAGGAAGTTTGCAGATGCATATTGCACTAGTTATGGCTTTTGAGCTGTTATCAAGAGTAGTCCCACGTAGCATTCACTGCCCATATCCAATCTGGAGACAATTACGACATGGGAAACTGTGGAGTGGTCCACATCTTTGAGAAAAGATCATAAGCGCACAAACAGATCATTTAGGGTGAGAAGCATCTTCACCACCATGATCTGAAAATCCAGGGCAATCCCAAATTGTGAATTGTCTGATCTTCACACAGAAGAGAAAACACCCCTAGCAACCCGTTCCAGATGCTTTCCTCCACAAACCAGAATCACTCCCATTTTGTCTGGATAGAGCTTCTGTCAGGATGTTCTGTTCTAGAACTTATCTCAACTAGACACTGGGAGAATACGACGTCTGAGTCAGATGCACAGTCACACATCACGCATATACTGAATGCTACATAATCAAGAT